>NC_031984.2:4709215-5309215 GCF_001858045.2 Oreochromis niloticus
TATCTGAGTCCTGGCACATTCAAATTTGCATATTGGGACCTTCATGGCTTCTCAGCCAGCCAATCATATCTGAGTCCTGGCACATTCAAATTTGCATATTGTTGCCTTCATGGCTTCCCAGCCAGCCAATCATATCTGAGTCCTGGCACATTCAAATTTGCATATTGGGACCTTCATGGCTTCCCAGCCAGCCAATCATATCTGAGTCCTGGCACATTTAAATTTGCATATTGGGACCTTCGTGGCTTCTAAGCCCACCAATCATCTATGTCATATATCTCTAATATTTCATATTTTTATTTTAAATGGTCAGCATTTCAAGATTCCCCTATGTCTTCTGAATAAAATGGTCTAAGAATGACTGTTTTAGCCCCTACGGTTAGAAATTTATGGCTGTTTGTTTGAGGGGAATTCTCACTATGAGAAATAGACTGCAAAAATCCTGTCTCTCTCTGTGCTGCATGTGTAAAAGCCTGCACTTGGTGCACCAGTTTTGGCGGGAAAAAGCACACAGCCTCTCTGATTGGTGGATTCAAATTGAGAAGGTCACAGCTGTTTGACTGACCTAGAAACAGCCCCTGTTCACTTTCTGCTGCTGCTGCTGCTGCTGTGTGTGTGTGTGTGTGTGTGTGTGTGTGTGTGTGTGTGTGTGTGTGTGTGAGACAGAGAGAGAGAGAAAGGGAGGGCGAGAGAGTTTTTATGGGAGCATCTTATTGTATGATTTTAATTCAATATATTTAGACTGGTTGACTGAATTTGGTCCTGTGTGTGTCTCTCTGTGCATGTGTGTTTCAATATGTGTCCATATTTGTGATTGTGTGACTGTTATACTTTTTTTTGCTGATTTTCTTTTCATTTAACAATTACATTTGAGGGACCCTTAGCATGTTCAGGATTTTTTCAGCTGTCCATTTTGCTTTTCCAATTTTTCTATTTAAGTTATTACTATTGTGCTAAGTCATAGCATTTCTGCTGCTTTTCAGTATTTGTGCTAAATACAGCATTTCTGCTATTTTATAAGATTTGTGCTAAATATAGTATTTCTGTCAAATTACAGCATTTCTACTATGTTGTACTGTTTCTCTAAATCATAGTATTTCTGTAATGTTTAAGAATGTTTGGCTAAATATATTCTTTCTGTTATCTTATACTATTTCTCCTAAATTCTTGTATTTTTGAGAAGTTATCATGTTTCTGGTAAGTTACAATATTTCTGCTAAGTTCTGCTATGCTATTGTATTTCTGCCAAGTATTATGTTTCCTCTAAGATATTGCAGTTCTGCTAAGTCACTACATTATAGCAAAGTTCCTTTGCTTCTGCAAAGATTTTACAATTTCTGCAACTTTTCAGCTTTTTCAGCTAGTTTCAGCAGAAAGCTTCAGCTTTAAAGCATCCACACTGCATTTTCGCAGGAAATGCAAATTTTTCTAGTCTTAACTTTGATTTCTGGTGTGATTTTGAATCCAGCTGTCAAAGATTTGATGATTTTGTTTTTAACAAACAACATAATGTATATCAGTAAAGATTTTCAGCTTTACTATTTAAGTAATCAAATCCCATTTTTGATTTAAACATGCGCTCAATTTTTTTTTTTGAGAGGAGCAGCTAAAAACTGGGGGGAAGGCTGATTTCCTTGGGTTATAGAGTGGGATCTCTGCAGGCTGGGAAGAGTCTCCACGAAGGAAAGATCATGAAAAGAGGAATAGAAAGTCACAGGGATAATTTGCTGAGTGAGACTTTATCATGATAAGAGCAATGAACTGGTGTCAACTGGAGGATTTCCTCAACCTTAAAGCAATCATCAGGTGACTAAATTAAGGCTTTGCTGCGAGGTTAACCTGTAGTTCACATGGAGAGTGGGCACAAAGGAGGACCACTCCTGACACATGTAAACAAAAAGTGAGCAAGGAAACAAGGAAACAAAAAGAACTAGAAAAATTTGCATTTCCTGCAAAAATGCTGTGTGGATGCCTTAACGCTGAAGCTTTCTGCTGAAAAGCTGAAAAAGCTGAAAAGTTGCACGGTGGTGAAAAAAAAACCCGTCACCCTGAGCAGGATTCGAACCCAGCCCTCCTGGACTCAAGGCGACAACTCATCTCACTGTGCCAAACTCACTCTCACAAGGAAAGAGCTGGAGAGACTGACAATTATGGTGGAATGAGCAGAAGCTGCTGAGGATTGTGCTGATAAGAGGTGAAAAGGCTGAAAATTTTGCAGAAAAGAGGTGACTCAGTAGAATTTCTGCAGAAAAGAGGGAAAGAAGCAGAACGTTGCGTGGAAAAGAGGTGAATGAGCAGAATTTCTGCTGAAAAGAGGCAGAAGGTTCTGTATGTAGAAAAAGAAACACTGTTGAACCATGTGTGAAATAAATAAAGAAATGAAATGAAAGAACAACCTGGTTCTGCTCAAATTCACCAATCAGAGGTACTGCTTCCGTCTGCTTCATCAGGCTGTTTACTTGTATGTATTTCTGCCATGTGGTGTTGACAAGAATCTGAGGTCCATATTAGAAAAGCTGCTAAAATCATAAAACTTTGCAGAATTGTAATAAATTAGCAATATAAATTACACGTCTGTGATAGTGTATCAATTTGTAGTGAAAAAAAAAAATGTTGAACAAGGTGGGATTGAACTCACGACCTTTGAGCTGCAGAGCCGTGTCATTACTGATTGCGCCACCTGAAAAGGGGGCGGGGGTCTGAAAGACAGATACTTGATCAGTCAGAATTAGGTCGCGGTGAGAGGCAAGAAACGCCGTTTTTTGGTGTTACAAAACGTCGTCATTGCTCTTTGTACCTCTGTCGCGGAGATATGACGAGAGAAGAAACTGCTTCATTTCCAGAGTTTGAAGACTGAGAGAAGGACAGATTTCCACCCCTCAAACAAACGTAATTCATTGCTCAGCGGTAAGATAATTGTAAAAACTGCTTTCACTGTGAGTGTCAGCAGTGTCTGAAGATATATTGGCACAAGCCTCATGTCCTAACTTTGCTTTGTTTAAGAGATATGACGATTTGACTCTCTCATTAGAGAGTCCCAGCGCTGATTTTGAACAGACTCTCCATTGACTTTGTATGGAGAGTTTTAAGACCTTGTGTTGGTCTGAGGCGATTTGATAAAAATCTGTAACTTCCACAACAGTGATGGTGACATTTTCTGAAAGCCAGCAAAAATACCTACGTTTTGATGTATAATTTGTCGGGGTTGAGTGGAAATTGAGCGAGTAGCAAGAAGTTGTTTAGACATGAAAAGAAAATTCAGAACGGACCAGCACTCACTCTGACTTAATTGCATAGCAACCATAGCAACGCATGTATTTTCTGAAAAATCACAATTTTGCAACTGAAAACTTAAAGAGAGATAAGATTAAAACGGTAGAAGATCTGAAAAAGCTGAATCAGACAGGAATAGCCCAATAATCTGAGAACATTTTAAAGTTTGAATGGAGTTTCTAGGTGAAAGCATGAGGATGTAGTTAAGTTTCAAAAACAAGCAAGTTTTAGCAGAATTGTGGAAGTTTCCCATTCATTTCAATGGGACACAAAAAGTGTAATATTTTAAAAAAGTATAATAGTAATAAACACCAAAAGATATAGCCGGAATTAGCAGAAATAGCAGAACAGTTTAGAATTTGAACGGAGAAAATCGGCTGAAAACTGTGGGAGTAGATCCACGGCAAAAAACGGGGGAGCAACTTGAAGAATAAAGTTTAAAGAGAAACAGGATCTCAATAGTGTGGAAGCCCTTTAGGGCATCCACACAATAAGAAAACAAAAGAACAAGAGGACGGGGGGGCGGGCAGTGTTCAGTTAATGAAGTGTTTAAATAGTTCATAAAAAAAATCAGTTTTTCTTCTAACATTTTTTTTCTCTGATCTTTGATCATTTATTTATAAATAAATGATTTACATATTTGCCCTGTTACTGTGATGGACCCATTTTTTGGATCATTAGTGACAGATGACAATAATCAAATATCATGTTTATTTAAATAAAAATGTTTTATAAGTATTGATCATCATTTTGTTAACATTTCCATTTTTATGGCTTGGTGAACTTGGGCTGAAAGGATAAATTTTTGACTTGTATGATGCACATGTTTGATTGTGTCTTTATTGAATCTATCAGTTATCTTAAGCTACTTTTTATTAGTTTTTCTGCTGAATAAAATATCTTGTTGGTTTGAGGTGTTTGAAGTCTCTGTTTCCTAACCTTTTACGTTCTGTACCGTCTTTAGCTTCAGATTATTAAACAGATTATAATTTTAAAATCTGTCTAAACTTAAATGTTTCATTCATTTCTCAGATTGAGGGGCTGCAGTGTGTCAGCGATCAGCTGTACTTTTTTGGTCTCAGCTTTAAAGACCAACCACTCCCATCTGAGGGAGCTCGATCTGAGCCAAAACAACCTACAGGATCCAGATGTGAAGCAGCTGTTGGATCTTAAGGAAAGTCTGACTATAGACTGGAGACCCTGAGGTCAGTAAAGAGGTGGAGTCAGGCTGTGTACACATCTGAGATAACATTCAGATCTATATTTCCTTATTGGCCATAGCTAACCGTGTCTTTCATGGCAGCTTCCATGTTTACTAGCCAGGTGATATTACAGAAAGCTGCCACAAAGATGTTTGTGTTAAACTGAACAGCAGTAAATACATTTTTTAAAAAGATGTTCGTGCAGTGTTGGATCATTTATGACTCTTCACAGTTCACTTTCACTGTGGAAAAATAGACTCGATGCTGAAACGTGTAGGTTAGTGAGTGTACATGTTGACGTGAAAGCTCAGAGAAGCTAAGATAGGCTAAGATAGGCCACGCCTCCACTGCAGCTGTGAACAGGCTAGATGTGCTTTTGCTTTTGAAGTGACTTATTTAATGCGCCTGTTGCTTCTTGTCTCTACAGGTTGGACTGATAATCTGTGTAACCATGAGAGCAAACAGGACGACGAGTAGACTGAGGTTGAAGCAGCAGCAGGTTGTCGGTTCTTGTAGAAAACCGGTTCCCAGTATTCCAGTTCCTTGGAATTGCTAGTCCACCTGCGTGTGTCCTTATTAGGAATTTGCACTGGTGTGTGGGGCTATAGTTAAATGGTGATTATGTTTCAGCTATTTTACTTGTTCCCAGAGCTAATTAAGTAACATACTGCATTACTTTTAAGAAAAGTATTCTGTGTATTATGTGTAATAATAAACAGTGACTACAACAAAGAGGGCAAATACCTCAAACACGCACAAACGTTTGACTCAAGCATGCACTTAATTTGTATGAATGTCATTTCTTCTTGCTGCTTAGTGACGGTGGTGACTCTCAAAACGGATCAAATGAGAATCGATAAGGAATCAGAATCACTAAATTCTTATCAATTCCCATCCGTAGCGTAGAGATACTGTAACTCGGCTGTTTTACTGAGAGCTGGATCAAGAACTGACACTGTGACGTTTCAGTGTTCTTCTTCTACTCTGCAGTGAGACGTTAGCCCCAGGTTCATCTGGTCCTCCAGGTCTTTGCCATGTTTGCTGCTCTGCTGTGGGTTTGTGCTGCAGACGGTGTCTTTATGTGGCAGAGATAAATGTCTCCTTTATCTCCGCCACATAAAAGGCCTTTAAATCACAAGTTTAAATACCACACCTAATGAAATGCAACTTTTTTTTATGGTGATGAGATGAACACCCTGTTATATTACTTAAGTGCAGCGCCAATTCACTTCATTCACTGTATAAACTGTTTTGTTGTTGTTTGTTTTGTTGTTTGTTGTTTGCTGATACTGACATTACTGACACATTAAAGTCCATTATTCACTGGCATCAACACTTACCCCTTACATCATATCCTGCCAAGCATGACCACATACAGGAAGTTATAAAACCACAGCCTTTTCCACATCCACATCCTTTACCTCCAAACCATCGCGACAGGAGAAATGCATCAAGACCTTTTAGGTCCTATAAGTTAAATTAACTCTCTAATATTTATTCTAACATCTATCTATTATGATATTTTGTCAACATGTCATTTCAAAGAGTGCTTCATGATTGCTTGAATACCTGTTAAATTTGGCGCATTGGATTCCTTCGATTTCTTTGTTAATAACTTGAAGACAGTGAAAATAAATAAAATGGTGGCTATATTCATGATGACAGTTTGTTACTGTCTGTGTTCTGTTTGAGTTGTTGATCTCTCTTCATGTATTAAAACATTACCCAGCTACATAACCATCAGTAATCGTACCAAATAAATAATGTTCACGCTGCATCTGCAGTGCAGACCTGTTTTCAACCACTGAATATCATATTAGACCCAGTAAAAAAAAATAATTTATTGCTGTTTTTAAGGCCTTTGAAAACATACAGTGTGAAAGGGGTTTTCTTTTTCAGTAATGAGCCAGACCTAGTGTTAATAGATATCAAAAAAACCTAGTAAAACTACCCAGGTTTTCAATATTTAATGGCAATGAGAACGAGTGAAGACAATTTTTAAACCTAACGGATGTAATTTGGGTTTTATTCATCTGATTATCAGAAAACATCTAGAAACTTTTTCTTTCGCTATTTGTCTTGAAGACTCAACATTATTATTTGATGCTGCCAATGTTTTTGTAAAATTGAGGAAATAACTTCTTGGATGATCTTTAGCACGCTGCAAGTCAGATTATTTGTGTGGAAAACAAAAAACACCAACAGCACATGTTGGAAAGATCCAAATAAGTGATTAAATTACCCAGCTGCTGCAGGAGGAGGAAAGTAGAGCTGCAGCAATGCTGAATATTAAAATGCTGAATTGGTGTTGCCCAACACCTTAGAGACCCAGGCTTTTTAAAAATATTGTTATGAAGTTATTATTGCATACTTAACTGTTACATCTGCCTGTGAGTTCTATTTTAATATGCAAATGAACACATTTCTTTTTGCCAGTGAGCTAACATTTGCTTATTTGCAGGAGGAATGCGGGAATAGAGACTTCACAAACACAGTTTCTGCAGTCTGAGTCAGCGTGGACGCCATCTGACCACTAAAAACATGAGAATTTCTTTTTTTACATTGCTGTTATTAGCAGATTCCTGGATGGTGTGCTAGAGAAGCTTGTGACAGAGGATCCACCTTTGTCTCTTCATCACAGAAACACTCCAGCTTTCTGTTATGTACAAAGAAGTGTGAGCACAAATAGTGTATTTCAAATGAACTCCGACATGTTTGCCATCTGTATAGTAAGGTCAGTAGGACACTGTGCAGGTGTGACCCACCTGGCTTGGACTATAGATGAAAAGTCTGTGTCACACACTTTCAAATTTCACTACTGCTTGGAGGAGAGTTAGCAAGTGTTTGAATATAAAGCTTTACTCTATGCTCATGTGAACGAGGCCTTATTTGAACAAATAATCAAATATATATTTTGACTCATTTCTTATCTCGGTTTAATATCAGCTCTGTCTATAGTCACGGTAAAAGGTTGTACTCTTCAAAGATTGCCTTCCACCTGAAACTGATAGTTGTGGCAGACTTGTAACGTGTTAGCTTCACACGTGTCTATATACAGTTTCTATATCTACACAATGAGTCTTTGAATGATTAAAAATCACACCTGTCCCTAGTACCCAGCTGTTTTACCTATCACCACAGGTTAGCGATCTTCTGTGGCCTCTGGTCCCACCACTTGCTGACTTTGCCTGCACACTCTGGTGGAAAGTTCAGTTACCGGTTAGTAATGAGAAAAGAAATGATGAAGTTTGTTCCAGTAACTCTTGTGGCCATAGAGGTTGCTTGTTTGCTCATGCTTAGCAATAAAGTGTTGCTTTAAATTTGAATGTTTTATTTGTCATGCATGCCTCATTATCCTCAGCCTGCTATCCTGTGCTTCAGCTGTCAGGCTAAGCGACTTTATCCGGGACTTTAGTCCGGCACTGACCTGAGAACAGAAAGCAAATAAAGATATTTTCCCAAATAATCAGTTCTTTTCACATGAGCTTGTTTATTGAACAAGGCTGCGGACAGTTAGCTTGGCCTACCTGAGCTGATGTTGGTCCAGCTCAGAGTGTTAAAGTCAGACTGGATCTAAAGACAGAGCGATCACTGACGGATCAGATCAGCTGCTTCAGTCACTTCTGCGTGTTTACAGCCAACTGCTGAAGATAAAAACTGCATTAAGCAAACAGCTGAGTGGCATTCCTCCATCCTGCTGCCTGGGAGCAGGTCTGATGGTAAAACTGTTCAGTCCAGCGTGAACTTGGCTCTTCCTGGTTGTCTCTGGACCAGAACCTGAATGATCAGATCCCTTGTTAGAATCATTAGTCCAGACTCTGCGATCCTGTGATTAGGCGCTGCTCGCACCAATCAGGGAATCAGTCGCTAGGACACAGTCTTAGAAAATGCATAGAAGACAAACATCCTAATGCCCTAAAAGACAGGAGGCAGAAGGGTGGGGCTAAAGGGCAGCACAGGGGTTTGTGGTGTTTATAGTTTAACTGCTAAGGCTGTGGATGGAACATAGAAACAGACATTAAAATGATGCAAGAGATGTAATGGATCGATGGATGAAGTGTTGGTATATTTATTTTTGTGTGGTTTTTAACTTCAAAGTATTTTTTTAGCACATCAAAGCGATAACTATTATTAAATTTACAGTTTTGATTTGAGTTGGTCATATATTTTAGGACTCGCCTCTCTCTAATGGACAGAGCCATTCATCCTTCTGCACAGCGATGCAGTTGGATCTCTAAATCCTGCAGTTCCTATAAGAAACTGCAAAACTGGGCAATTTACAACAAAGACATCTAGAAGGATGAACAGCTCAAAGGAAAGAAAATCTGTAAAACTGATTTTTGAAGTGAACTGTCCTCAGCATAAAAGGATGTTCTGTTGTGACCTCAGTGAGGCTCTGAATCCTGAGTATTTGTGAACTGATACTTAGATTAACCCCTTACAGGGCACGCATTAAAAATACTTTTTACAATTTTTACTTCTTTCTTCTTCTTTTTTTATTTTTACGGTGCAAATCAAGGTCAGTGAAGTTAGCATATATGTAACGTTTGCATTAGTGTTGCAAATGTGATCTCTGGAATCATAAAGGGTTAAGTGGTTATTGTCCCCTCTATGCAGCAGCAAGCCTGTTATTTAATAGATTCAATGCGAGAGCTTGCTTTGAATAGAAAATAAAGTCTGATTTGCTGCTTACAAATCATCTGCCAATAATCAATGTAATAACTGGTTAATCTGTATTTGAAGTCATATTTGAAAATATTCTTAAATGCACTGTGAGGTTAGTCATTAATAGTCCAGCTGTTTCCAGACGTTATTTAGCTTAAAAAACAAACAAACAGTGAAATCAGAAACGCCTGTTACAGGGAAAGGTTACTGTTCATCTTTAAAACAAAACAGGTGCTTTTAAATCTGATATTTACACCCTGTTTTTTCCCCAAGCTTCATATTCCCTTTCCCTCTATAAAGCTGTGACCCTGATCAGCTCAAATATTGATCTGACATCAAGTTTAACTGTCCTGAAACACAAGCAGCTGGAGGAGGAGGAAGTTTCACTCTGTCAAAAAGAAGCTCATCCAGCTAACGGTTGTTTTTATTATTGATTAACAATCTGCTCAAAAATGCTTTGGATTAATAGTTTTGTCTATGAAAATGAACTATAATAATAATATATATAATATAATAACTTTATATAATAACTTTCCTCGGCTCACAGTTATGTTTTTAAAATATTGTTTCAACAATCCAAAGTTTGACATTTACAAAAAAACCTTCATTTTTGGGTCTGGACAACAAATAGTTTTCATTCATTGGTCTAAAATGAGCCGTTTTACAGCTTTGTTACAGAGTGAAGCTTCTTCATCTCATAAACAGTCTTTGGATGAGTTTTGATGCACAAACTGACACATCAGCACGTACTGTAGATAAATGACAACAAATAGGGTGTGAAAACACTGTTCTGCAGTTTGTCTGCAGAGAGCAGCGACCATTTTATTATTTTTACATCATATAATCTTTTATTTTAAAAACTTTACATTTCTTAGGTGTGATTCTGAAAGGAGACCTATTCTGCTCATTTCCAGCTCTTGGTCTTTATTCGGGGACTCAGCTAACGTAGCGACTTATAGTTTTCTTTTACCGATCTTACGCTGTTCCTTTGTACAGCCACTTCCATGTGATTGGCCAATTTTATTGTGAAAATAGAAAAAATAATTTATAAATAATTTTACTAACTTCTAAATATTTTTTGGCTTCCATGTTTTACTTCGACATGTTTAATACTTTGGTTTGTTACAAGACCTCAGGGAAGGCAGAATAGGTCCCCCTTAAAAGGAGCCTTACCGTGATGTTAGCGTTATTAGTTGTTTAAATAAAGTACTCTCGCGTGAATAATTCTTTAAAATAAACATTTTAAATGTGGCATAAAAACCTGCTACGTGAACAACAAAAAGAAAAATCTAGACGCTGTTTCTTCTGCTATTTCTATTCAGCAGAGACGTGTGCGTGATTGTTTGCACTGTTCGACTTGAACTTCTAGGCTGAAATTCTCTGAACGTCATGCACGTATCAATGCACTG
Organism: Oreochromis niloticus; assembly: GCF_001858045.2. NCBI lineage: Eukaryota > Metazoa > Chordata > Actinopteri > Cichliformes > Cichlidae > Oreochromis > Oreochromis niloticus. The sequence continues at coordinate 4,719,765 of NC_031984.2, forward strand.
ACAGTCTCACATAACATCACTGCACATTATCCTGTGGACATTAATCAGTGTTTTGGTTTTATCTGTTAATTTAATGTTATTTACATCTCTGCACACTAACCCTCAGTCCAAATGTCAAACACAGGGCTGCGCTGTTGCTTCTCACTGATTTGTCTATAAAATGACAGAACTATTTCTACACTCTTAACAAATGTCTTAAGGATGCAGATATCTGATATACCCATTTATATTTAATTTACCTTCAAGTACGACAAAGACAAGCAGTAAATTCTGACATCTGAGAGAAAAACAAGATTTTTTCCTGTTCTTTTCTGTAATTTGCTCAATTAGAATTATTAGGTTTACTTCAAACTTCATTAACCTCAGAATTTGATGCGTTTTCTTTGTGATAAAAATAACAAACTCTAATTTGTACTTTGAGATTTTATAGATTACAGATGAGGTCTGTGTAAAGTCCTGCATGTGTAAATTTTGTTCCTGTTGTTTTAAACAGAGCTACAAAATCAATCGATAAATTTAATTAGTTGGTCAAATGCCAGATTTTCTGATGCCTCTGCTGTCCAGAAGTCAGGATTTAATGATTTCCTTTGATTCAATTGATGTAAATTAAACATCTTTCAACAAGAAAACCCATAAAAGGCCTCTGAAGATGCATTCATGGGTTGGACAAGTTACAGCAGAATCTTTTGACTGTTTTCTGACATCTTATAGGGAAAAAAAATCAATGAAGATTTATCAGTAGTGAAAATAATTAGTTGCTGCCCTATTTTTGGGACCTCTGGAGTTAAGGCGAAGACACATTCAGATGACATGAGCGGTCGTTTTGTTTTTGTGGCAAACAAACTGATTCTTAGCTCAATTATAAAAGTATTAAACTCAGTATTGGCTGTTGCATGATGGGATATTTTGGTGTCTGAAAGGTCTTGGCGTTGTTTGACGTGTTGCAGGAAGCGACGGCGTGCGTCTCTGCCTGCAGCTTCAGTGAAGCGACAGTCTGCAGGACGAAGGCTGAAACAAAACGAGGCACTTGTTATGATCCAAAGCTGCAGGTCGTCCTGCTCCTCCGCGGCTGTCGCTATAGAGACAGGCCATGTTGCCATGGTGATGTTATGTTCGTCGACAGCCGACAGGACCACAGCTGGACCTGACATCTGTACGTGTGTGTGCGTGTGTATGGCTCTGTTACATCATCAGGTTATTTTCCGTTCATTGTTACAAGCAAGCAGGCAAATCAAATCATCTCTGGATCTATTTAATCTCTAATATCGTTATAATAATAATTTTGTTACATGTTCAGCTTTATAAAAATAAAAAAATCATTCCAGTCATATTCACATGCTCAGATTACACAGAGAGAATCACGAAACAGCGCCGTTGTTCGGTTCGGATGTTGTTTGCATACGATTTTGAAGTCGGAAGGATGCGAGTGAAGATGATCGTGATGAAGCCATGAAACGCAGACGTGAGGTTTCACACGGAAACGTCACATCAGGTCTGCAGACCAGGAGCCTGTATCACAAAGAGTTCAGCTGTCCACAGGCAGCTCGGGTGATTTGGTGAATGTTTCAATCGCTGTAATCTAACCCTAACCCGTATGTTACTCGAATCAAGTCAAAATAAAACAGAATCCCGAGATGAAGATAAAATAAGTAGACGGTTGAAATTGTCTGACAGGCGATGGTGGCCCGATATAGCTTCATGATACAGGTCTCAGGATGTACTGAGGCATGATGGGTAATATTAAAGGTGTTGGTTCGGCAGGTCTGTGTAGCTGTTATGTCACCCACCAGCCAATTAGAAACAGAGTTTTCTGTGGTCATCCAGTTGGACACAGAAGGAGGTGGGTCTTCTCCAGCAGGCCAATCAAAAAAGCCCTTGATAAGTAGCCAATAAAAAAAAAAAATCAGCAAATAAAAGAGGAGAATGCCCTCACAGCTGGCCAATCAGAGAGAGAGCCCACCCACTAGTCCCCGCCCACGGATCTGACTGCTCGTCAGCACCTGCGTCAGTCTCTGCGTGCTTGGCTTCAGCCAAGGGCCCGGGGCGTTCCCATCTTGCAACTCAGCTCTCCTCCAATCAGACTCCTCCCTCAAGCCAGCAGCGGCAATGCTTGCTCCTGATAGGTGCATCTCAGAAAAACTGGCTGTTGATTCGCTGTCGGAAAGATGTCTGTCACTGCTGTCATCATCCAATGGCATGAGGAAGGAGAACGCTGCCTTCTGAGATGCAGCCGAGTTCCCAGCATGCTTTGCATGGCGGTTGGTGCTGCTGTTTCTCTCCTCTCTCCTCTCCCTCTCTCCCCCTCCTCTTCTGGACTCCTCTGATAGAGGTGAGTCCCTGAGGCGGGCATCGCTCCTGGGTAAGCTCCTGCTCCTCCTCCCCTGCTCCTTGAGGTCATCCTGCTTCATCTGCCTGACAGTCTGACTTCTTCTCTTCCTCTCCTCCCTTTCCTCCTCCTCTTGCCATCTCCTCTCCAGCACCCGTGCTTCCTCCTCCACTATGTCCAGGTCCAGAGCAGGAGGCCCTAATCCTACTCCTCCTGTTCTTCTTTTGGTTTCTCTCTCTCTCCTCCTCCTCTCTCCTTCTCCCGCACCACTTCCTCGTCTCATTTCCTGGCTGAGAGAGGCAGTTGTCATGGTTATCATATCCACATCCAGCTCCTCAGTGTGTGAAGAGGAGGAGGGGGAGAGGGCTCCTTCCTCAGGGCCTGATGGACAAACAGAGACCGAATATAATTATCTGAATATCTGCAAGTAATTATTGTGGTTATTACTTTTATTTATTTATTTAAAAGTAGGTTTTTCTTCTGTCAAAAAAAATACCAAAGTGACCAACGGGCACCTCTGCTGTTGCCAGCCCTGCTGATGTTTCCAATCTTTTTTTTACAATCAGGGTCTCATATGAAAGTTTGAAGCTTTGTGTTCAGACTCTGAACCAAAACCAACCAGAACAAATGAAGCAGGAGGTTCAATCAGAAATTCATGATCATGTAGCCAAAATACATGGAAATAGAAACATTTCAGATGTTGGCACTTTTGAATAGAGGTTTATATCTCAGGTGCCAAAGCTGCAGTTTCTCTAATCTAAAGTAGTCGAATTGCTTTGAAACTTGCTGTTTTAGTTAGGGGCGTGGCTATTTTGGTGGACAGGTGTGCTCGTGTAACCAGAGGTCAGCGAATGATTGCTGGGCCTCACCTCTCCCACCATGAGCCACTGAACTGGAAGCCTCATTTGTGTTTGTGGTGTTGATGCCTTTTAATAAAATTAACAGACAAATAATAAGGCCTGCTGTGAGGTCCAGCCTGTCTATGAAGTTTGTGCTCCAGTTCTGGTCAGAAAAATTCAATAATTTTTTAAAAATGTCTTAATTAGCAGTAGTTAGGTATCTAAATCTGCTCGCTAACATTAGCTCATCTGGGTGTAAATGACCAACACGATGGCACTAAAGTCTAAAGTTCAGTCTTTGTCACTTCTCCGTGTCACACCGGAGATCTTCTGCATGTAACAAATATTTTAACCGCTACGCCATGAAGCCAGTCAGGGTTTTACTGGGACCTGGTTGGATGTAATACGCTACTACCACCAGAAGATGGTGGTAATGTACCTTTAAACAGCAACAACATAAAACTGTCAGGTTACTCACTATCAGGTACTGGACCTATACATGCAAACAATAATACTTAAAATACTCAGTACAGTAATCTGATGGCTATTCACATGTGACTATAATGCTGCAGATTGCAGCTGATGATGATCAGGGAAGATGAAGGACTGATGAAGTGAAAGTGAAGGAAATGAAAGCTGATGGGAAAACACGGAGTTACCAACCGCGAGTTTTCAGTGCGTCCAATCACGTAGAAGCAGGGTTCCCCCTGTTTAGAGTTGGTCATACAGAGAGACAAGCTGGAGAGCTCCACTGAGGAGGAGGAGGAGGAGGAGAAGGAGGAAAAACGAGAGGAAGGAGAGGAAAAAAAGAGTCAAAAAAAAAAGAGTTAAGTCAAACAGTGAGAGAGCCGAGGAAGCAGGTCAAAGGTCAGTGATGAGGGAGTACTTTACAAAAGCCTCTTCAACTGAATCTTCATGAACATCTTCTCATTTCCATCTCAATATTTATATTTTTGAACTCTAATAGAGTAGCTTTGCATAACTCTCAATTCAAAATAATCCTTATTTATCTTATAGTGGGCTGGGCTACAGCTCCACAATTCAACCTGCCTGAAACAAACTTTTTAACCCCTCCCCTTTTATAAAACCTGATGGGAAGGGCTTCTGTAGCTGAGATGACCATATTAGGATGGGTATTTTATTTTTTGATGACATCATGGAGAGCCTAAAAAGAAAAAAACTCTCTGAGGCTGAGCGCTGAGAGCAATCTGAAGCCTGAGCTTTTAGGAATTATACGGATTGCTTCCACATTCACTGACCTCATTATTTTAAACCTTTACTGTTTCTTTGAGCTATGAGAAGAGTTTCCAAGAAACTGGCTGGTTCCCCCTCCACCAAACTTTACGCTTGCCACAGTGCAGTCAGACAAGTACTGTTCCCCTGGCAACCACCAAACCCCGACTCATCCATCAGTAGGCCAGTAGGAAAAGCGTGACTCGTCACTCCAGAGAACATGTCTCCATGTGCTAGAGTCCACTGGCAGCGTGCTTTACACCAATGCATCCAAGCATGTAAGCCTTGGATGCAGCTGCTCGACCATAGAAACCCACTCCTGGAAGCTCTCTATGCACTGATCTTGAGCTAATCGGAAGGCCACATGAAGTTTGAAGGTCTGTAGTGATTTGTTGGCAACCCTGCTGCTAGAGACACAAAGGTGATTTTCCTGCACAAATTCCAACCTTATGAGGTCAGAAAATGCAGAAACATGTCAGTTTTCAGCTGCTGTGGGCAGGCTGTGAAAGTTAGAGCTTTCCCAGCTATTTCCTCAGTCTCTTGTCTTAACATAGCAAGTGAGTCACTAAAGAGTCCAGGCAGTTTTCAGTGCTGCTGGTTTATCTGTGTATTTGTCAGCAGGATTATTATTAATCTTGCTGATTGTAAGCTGTAGATGGATAATGAGACCGAGTGCTCATGGACACATGCCCAGAGTGACTCAGTGATCCTTCTATGCTTTGGGGCCAAACTTCACCGTGTGCCATTTTGATTAAAAGATATAAAAGATTAAAGAATTCAGAGAGGATCAAGAAGAACTTAAACGAGAGAAACTGAAGTCTTAGCAGAGAGAATGTCTCCCAGTTTTCTCTCAGCTGTGTCGTGTGTAACAGAGCTGAAGTCCGTCCTGTGAAGTCTCACCGTAGTCGGGCACGTATCCGTTTCCCTTCTTGAGGACGAGGTGGATTCGATGTCCTCCTCTTCTGATCTGCTCAACGGCCTGACTGTGGGTCATTCCTGCTGTACTGTCTCCATTTATCTCCACCAGCTGGTCGGACACCTGCAACACACGGTGTCACCTTGTTTACCATCAGGAGGAAAGTGCATAAAGCATAAAACTGAGTATAAGTCATTTCAGGCACCGACAAACATCCTCTGTCTGCAGGAGCATGTGCAATCATCAGAACTGAAAAAGTCTTTGTGTAGATTGCTGAGGAAGCTGACAGTATTGGAAACTAAATTCAGCTGCAAGACATCAGAGAGACAATTACAGATCAGACTATTATTACTATTTTCAGTCCAACATTTTACCTCTTACAGTGCTAAAGCTGCTTAAACTGTTTAGATATTTACTTTAATTTACTTCTGTTTATTATCCAGTTCATAATTCAATTCTGTGACATTTAAAAACGTTCAACCAGCGGTTGACAGATGCTGGACAAACATGACACATTCAGGTGGTTTGAGTCATCAGGATTTGAACTGTTCAGAATAGTTGGCTGTTTTGGCCTCTGGGGGGCGCTACATTTGCTGCAGAGCATTTTGTGAAGTTCTTTTTTTTGTGGAACAACTAAAAAGGAAGCAGAACGATGCGAGCAGCTGCGATGTTGAATGTTTGATGCTCGGAGTCTCAGAGCTGCAGGCACAAAGTGAAGCTCTGAATATTTCAGAAGGTTTAATATCACAAAGAACGACGTGACGAAGATCCTGAGTGATGTTTGTCTGAGTGGAAACGTCTCCACTGCATTTCCTGCTGTTTCACTGTGCCCATAGTTCAGTTCATATAGGAAACACGTTTAGACCAGATCATGCATCAATCACACCAACTCTGAGTCTCCATTTTTTCTCCACAAATCTGGCGTCACCTTGACAAACAAGAATTGGACTCTACAGACTTCCGAGCTTCCCAGTGGGACTGGACTTCCATATATCAGCAGCAGATCCTTTAAGTCCCCAGAAGTTTGTCAGACTTGTTCTCCAAACAATCCTGAGGTAAGTCCTCACCACTGCAGATTTGGACTGTCCCTACCTGACACCCAACGATGTTCACTTCCCCTGGAGGTCAGTGTTTTGGCTCAGCGGTGTAGTGTGTTTTAACAGATCACAGAGAGAGTTTCTGCAGACGAATCATCAGTAGATCTAATAGAGCATCTCTAAATCTCTGCACAGCACAAACGCAGTAACACTGGGGAGGCTTCTCTCCTCCAGCTCAGCAGGTAGAAGGTGTCATCTACTAATCGGACAGTTGATGGAAACTCTGAGAAAATCCTGGATCAGGCTCATGGTTTCACTGTCAGAGTTTATTCTACCGAGTCAGGAAAAGACTTCTCATCGCATTCGTTTCATCAGGATGCTGAAATATATCCAAATGTTTTAAATGGATGCTTGTGATCGTTTGGTCACATTAATGTTTAAGGTGTACAGATTTTATTTTACCCTTATATAGATTCATGTGCATTCAAGTATTAATGAAGGGTTTTAATCAGCAGATTAGATTATTGTTAAAATAAATAAGAAAAAAACCAATAAGACGTCCTGCACCTCTTTCACAATAAAAACAAGAATTCAGTCTCCCTACTAAGACTTTTGTTGTGAAACAGCTGAACTAATGAGAGACACCTTAGCCTGAACCTAAATCTAAAATGATGAACAGGATTTTGCATTTTGCACCTGTATGTGTATTTAAATAGTACAAGTACACGTGTACCTGTATCTTGTTGCTGCGCTGGGCTGGTCCCCCGTCCATCAGCCCGAGTACATACAGTCCCATGTTGTATTCACTGCCTCCCCTCAGAGAAAAACCGAAACCCGTAGGACCTCGCTCCAGGTCCACGCTGTAGAACTTTGACTCCTCCTGCTGGACACAGACAAACAATCCTGCTGATGCTAACCAGTACTGCCTCTTTAATGACAGTCCCACAGTACAGCTGTCTTCCAGTGTAAACTTCAGACAATTTAGAGGTAAATGTAGCACACAGCAGGAAGCGGTCTGCTTCAGACACTTTTGCACAGCTGGAAACACTTTCTGATTTAGGTGGTGCTTCCTGCACATCCTGTCCTCGGTAGGATGTTCAGGAAGTGGAACACCTACACCTGGTCATTTGTGCTTTCACGTGCACCACATGTCAAGACAAATTCAGGGCTGCAATTCATGTGTGAAGAAGGCTTAAGATGACAGTCGCCAATCAAAGTAATACTACAACAAAACAAAAGTTAAACCGACCTTTGACCTCCCTCTGGGTCCTTTTATCATCCGACCATCTATGTCCAGATCTGCGGCTTCGGTCAGGGAAGAGGAATCTGGAAGAAGTGAAAAAGACAATGAGAAGGGAGATGAGATGACTCTCTTTACCATCACAGTAGATTTAAAAATTAGGAAATCAACAAGTGAAAGATAAGCGTTATCTTTCAGTACAAAATCTGTTCATTTAAGCAGTTTAAGAAAAATATTTTATCATCCATCCACTTTCGTAACTGCTTATCCAATTCAGGATTGCAGGGGGGCTGGAGCCTCAGCTGTCAGAGGGAGAGGCAGAGATATTAAAGGCTGAAGCAAAATTATTATCAGGAAAATATTTTAGTGTCTGACTGGAGAGACACGGCTAGCGTAGCAGCCATACAAGCATAAGCTATAATACTGCTGCGGTGATGTCTTTGTGCCTAACTTTAGAGCTCTCTCTAAAGTATTTGACGTCCAAGGTGCAAGAAAATAATCAAAACATGAATCCTCCACTTTCACAGCTTAGCAGTAATTAGAGTTCAGTTTATTTATGCAGTGCAAATTCACGACAACGGTCCCCTCAAGGTGCTTTATATTTCAAGGTAAAGACCCTATAATATTATAAAGAAACCCCATCACACAACCCTCTTTGAGCAAGCATTTGGCGACAGTGGGAAGGAAAAACTCCCTTTTAACAGGAAGAAACCAGAACCAGCTGCACAGAAGCCCCGCCTGCTGCTCAGTGGCTTTGTTTACTTCAGGTAACCAATCAGAAGAAAGCTGGCTTAAAAGTGAAGCAAATGAAGCTAAAAGGCTTGTTTACAGTTACTGGCCTTACTGTAGGTATAAGTGTTTTTAGTGTATCTGTGTTTTTTCATACGGTGTCGAGGAGTGATGCTCAGTCTCAGTGTGTTCCCAGCTCTCCTCAGGATCTGGGCCAGGTCTCGGTGCTGTAGACCTGCGACCGGCCGACCCTCCACCGCCTCCAGCTGGTCTCCGGGCTGGATTTGCCCGCTGCGAGCCGCCGGGCTGCCACGACGCACCGTCACGAACCGGTGAGACATCAGCGATGGGGCTGGAGAAAGGAGAGAAAGAGGTCACGTGGTCAGACATCACCTGGACAAATCATGGTATTTTTGGTACAGACTGCTGAGTTGAAGTGACAAATAAGAACACTGAAACCTCCCAAATATTTTTCCAAAAAGTACAATTAACGATTAGGACAGGATTTACTCAGAACTGTGAGACTTTAGCCGACACTGTGCATTCTCTCCTCGCTGCTGTGTAATAATACATGTGCTTCAGTTTTAATAATTGAGGCCTGTTCACTCTGCTTGGCTGAACTACCAGCTGGTGCAGTTAAATGGAGGAGCAGAAAGACCCACAGTCAAACCACATTAACACCATCTGCAGGGTGTTGGTATGACCTCTGGTGGTCACATGACTGTTGTCTGTCAGCACAGAGTAGAAACAAAGAAACAAAGACTCGCACACAGCAGTGATCTGGTTTTCACTCCTGTATGACACCCAAAGGCGTCCTGTGAGGGCAGGATCGATGCCTAAACACCGTCACAGAAACATGTTGGTGAGGTTAGACAGAGCAACGTTTGACTATAATGTACACTTGCCTATAATTGTATTTTGTCCTCAAAACTAAGACTAATGGTGCACCTGATTAAAGTAGCCCTGTCCACCTGCCAAGACATATAAAGACTGAGACTCTGGCAACTTTAGTTCCCATTTCTAGCGTGAAGAGAAAGTGATGCAGGCAATTCCCGTAGCAGTGTTAGTGGGGAGGAGGGGAACTGCATGATTAAACATAAACATGAACACCTTAAGCTTTCTTTAATCTAACAAATTCAACACAGCAATGCTTAATAGTGGTTTCTTCTGGGTGTCACCCACATTCCAAAGGCATGCATGTTAGGCTAACTGGTGATTCTAAATTCGCTTTAGGTGTTGATACAAAGTAGCAGTGATTGCTATGTGAATATGTGTTAAAAAGAAAAAAGGAAATGTAAATGCAGCTTGTGGTGTGAAATGCACTTTAAAAAGTTAATTCCTTCAGAAAATCCACATGAACCTTTTCTTCCCCATTATTTGGCCTGTGGTTGATTAAAAACCAACATTAAAGACTCCACAGAACTACTGCGACTGAACAAATATACTGACATCCATCCATTTATTCATGGATCCAAAGCAAACAGTTACCCAGCAGAGTCTTGAACAATCCCAGGTCCACAATCTACTGAATCTCATGTTTCTTAGAAATTTTAATCTGAAAAATAACAGATAATTACAGTATTAATTAGAAAGAAAGAAATCTTTGAGTTGCTTTAACCTTTGTAAAGTTGCTGCACATGTGCAATCCACTCTGCAACCCACCTCCACCCCGGGCTCTCCTACTATGTCCTTTTCTGAATTAATCCGTGTCGTGTTATTACTGACGCCTTTTCTGAGTGCTGTGCTTCTGCGCTCCTTGCCTCTGGGGTTTTCACATATGTACATGGAAGGGCAGGATAGCGTGCTCTCCCTGTGTCATGCATTTCCATGTCAGCGCAGGAAGCCATAATCGAGCCATACTACCAAATAGGGAAGGGAATTGATAAGAATGTAGTGATTCTGATTCCATTATCGATATCACTTATCGACTTGATTCCTTATCGATTCTCATTGGGTTGAGCCACCACCAAGCAGCAATAAAGAAATAATATTCATGCAAATTAATTGCATGCTGTGGTCAAATGTTTGTGTGTGTTATTTCACCTCTTTGTTGTGAAGGGTGTTGGAGTCGTACTCAAAAAGTCATTATTACACATATTACACAGAACACTTTTCTTAAAAATGATGCAGTTAATTACTCCCAGGAAAAAGTAATTAATTACACTCGTTACTTTCATGTTATTCTGTAATATCACTGAAGCACGATGTCTCATTATCACCATTTAACAATATAAACCTGAGGCCCTAATGAGGACACACATGTCCCTAAGAAGCTGTCTCGGCAGATGCTTGCATCGAAGCTGTGTTAGTATCATAATGTGGTTGTTTCTGTTCTGGATGCAGTTTTACATTTTACCATTTATATCGTCCTTTTGTGCAATAAAAATAATTGTCCACATCCACGCTCCAGACTGCGTCACTATTTTCCTCCTCTGGCACGCGAACTGAAATCAGCTGATTGTAGTACGAGTGCAGGAACCAATAAGCGGGATCGATAGGCAGGCAGACTAACAATTTCGAGGAAATAGACTACTGGGAACCAGTTTCCTACAATCGCCAGTTCTCCCATCCCTACTACCAAATATAAATTACTGCAGATAGAAATCATCTTGTTGCTTTGAAAGGCACAAATGACGATTTTCTGCAGCCGTCCTATGAAGCAGATCAGAAATTATTTTTTATTTTAAATTTGTTACAATGGAGGCACTCTGAGGTGCGCCTATCTGAGCACGTTCATTAATCACTGGTGGACTTTGCACTAATACGAAATCTTGTTTAGAACCAGTTCATCTCAGCTCGATCCTGCTCTGAAGTCATTTTTTTCCCTTTTTAATCACTAAACTGAGGGAAAAACATTTGTAGGAGGTTGTTTTTGAAACAGCCAAGTTCACAGACAAACATCTTGTTTCTATCACTTCAGGGGGACAATGTAGTGTTTAAAGTCATTTCTGGAGATTCACACTGGTCAGAAGTTAAGCTAACATTAAACCAAAGATGTAGCATTAAATTATTTACCTGTTCAAGTCCCCATAATGTGGTATCACATACAGAATTATGCCTTTGTATTATTTCTATTGTAACACGCATACTAAATGTACATAAACTAAAGCTGAATCTCAAAACCAAATTTTAAACCTTAAAAATCCTTTTAAAAGTCTGTTTTAAAGTGAGGACAGTCCTCACACACACACACACACACACACACACACACGCGTTGATCCATGCCACTGTTGAAATCTCTGGGAGGGAGGAGCATGGGGGGAAATTCTCAGAAAGATTTTCGAGCTCAGAGACACTAATCATTGAATTGCTGAGAACAAAGAAAATGGAAGACAAACGAAAAAGAAAAAAACGTTTCCGGTTGAACAGACTGCGTGGTCACATGACCAGCAAATACACAAACCGATGACCCTGAAACCACCACCGAGTCCCAACCCCTGACTGTGTGCAGAGTTTCAGGTTGTAAAGTCTAAGAGATAAAACATGAAGTGACTGAAGGCCAGAGAGCTCACCTGATTACAGTAACCTGCTCACATGACCCAGTTTAACAAAGACAGCAGCTGTTATTGGTATGTAGAGCAAAAACACTGCACATTGACTGACTTATGATGCACAGCCATAAAAACGGCAAAAAAATGGGTGCAACAACTTATAAAATGAGGAAGTGACATAAAATGACTAAAAGGAGATTAAAAAATGATAATGGTGACAATAAGAAATGAGCACAAAGATATGGATTATGGGCAAAGATTACCAAAAAGCAACAAAAAGCAGTCATAGAGAAATAAAATACAGTTTGAAAAGGTACAAAAATGAGCAAAAGAATTCCTATGTAGAATATAAATTTATAAAGTTGGAAAATTATGAGCTGAAATGAACTTTTATGCACATAATATTTCTAAATGACCTGTTGACTGGTTCAGTGCACACTATGAATGGACAGGATATAATCTGATATGAAAAAATATATAGAGAAAAAATTTAAAAAGCTGGCTTTTATTACTGACTCCGATTAATTAACTTCAGTTGAAGTGGTACGTTAATCTGCCAGAGGCTGCCCCGACGTGAGAAAACCTGCATGAGAATTTTTCATGCTGTTCAGGAATAGCTGCCGTCGGCCTGCAGCTCAGACACACAGCCTGAACAAATAAACTGACCTGCACTCGGCAGGACTGTGATGTAAACAGGATTCGCAGAGAATGGACTGAAGCAGGAAAAAAATCCCACCTGCTCCTTTAAAGTCACTTTATGAAGCTTTAAAATATCAAAGAGGCAAAAGAATGTGTATTTAACGCTGTTTAAACACACGGTGTAGGAGGGTGAATGCGAGCATGTGAGCTGATAAGAAAGTGCTGAGATCACTGTGTTCAGTCGGTGGAGGAGGCAACGCGAGGCTACAGAGAGAGAAATATGTTTCAGTGAAGCAGAGGAGGAGAAGTGTGATAATATCCAGGCTGACAGCTGCAGGCAGAGAGCGATGAGAAAAACCCCAAACTGATAAACAGTCACTACAAATCTTTGTGTCTTTTGTATTTTTGTGCACAGATCTGCCTCCCTGCCTTTGCCTTCATGCGTATCTAGTTGCTTCTTACAGGATGATAGCAGCCTGGTCTCACAGGTACGCGCAGCTCCATAATTTCTATACACAGTCTCACATTTTCAGAGGACAAAGCAGTTTCATGGTCAGGCCTGCTTCCTTGTTACTTCATTACAAATGAAGCAGACATCTGAAGTTTACTCAAAGTGCTGAATTTGTATTTTTTAGCTTTTCACTGTAAAGCAGAGAGAGAGAGCAAGAACTTTACAAGTGGCCAAATCAACAGTCTGGTAAAATCAATGAATGGACTGGCCTGAAGTGCATGATCACAGAATTCTTTCCATTGTTCAGAAAAACAATTTTACAACATCTAACCATGTCAAGAACACTCCGGAGGCGTGTCATTGTCACTGGTGGAACTGGGTCACTGGTGTTCATTAATCATGTGACTGCTGATAGAAGCAGCAGGATGAATTATGAAGTGTACATGGTTGTACTCTCTGCTCAGATAAGGACAGATCCTGCAAAACTGATCGTACAGCACCTCATAATGCAAATGGTGAATGACCCAAAGACAGCAGCTGCAGACAGCAAGAGTTTCTCAAGGTGAAGAAACGGAATAAACAGTCAGTCAGCTGATCTCAACCCAACAGGGCAGCTTTTCAGTTATTAAATAGCAAACAGAAGGCAGAGAGACCCACAAACAAGCAGCAACTGAAGCTGACGGCAGTAAAAACCTGTAAAAACGCAGCATTTGGTCTTGTTTTCATTCAAGTATTAAAAACATTCAAAGTCATTTTAACTTGTCTACTTTTAAGCCTCTGAAAAATTTGAGGTGCATAAAAAAATCAAAACATTCCAAAACCGTTCATGCAAAGGTTTTTGTAAAACCCTTGAAATACAGCTGAAACTCACACGTCTGCACTCACATCTTAATTGTCTGATGAAGCCAACTGTGGTGATTTACAGATACAAAAACTGTGTCCTCTACAAATCATAGGCTTAACTGTAGCTCCCACTCTTAAAGCATCCCCCCATCCCAGAGGATAAAGTCCTGTGTGGCTCCTAATGACAGTGTCCCGTCTTCCCTCTTGGTCCACTGAACAATGTATTTTTTAGGCTCTGGTAAAGTTTTGCAGTTAAAAACAAAGTAGAGACTAAGTAAACACCAACCTCCTTTTCAGCTCGAAACATCACGTCAACAGTTTCACACACGTCTCTTGTTTTCGATGTAGGGCGGGGGTAAGGTGTGGGACCGAAACTACAAGTTAAAGAACTTTTCGTGCCAAAAATCCATAAATCAAACTTCTATTCAGCCGTTTTTCTGCTCAAACATTCAACTATTTCATATTTCCTAACATGTATTTCTGGACACTTCCTTCTTCCGTGTGAGGCCTCTCTCGGTCTGACTCGATGAATCATGTATGAGAACATTTGCTAGAACAGTTTCTCCAACCACAGCTCTGACTCCAGATGTGCTGCACAAAGAAAACCAATAAAATATTAACCTGTTGAGGAAAAATTCAGCTTGACATCTCCTCAAAGTAACTAAACATTCATGATTTTCACCACAACACCACGACCAGTACCACTGCCATCATTATCCAGACTGGTCAGGCTGCTCATCGTGTTTTTGTTTATTTACTGTTGTATGGCTCAGAAAAGATGCTGTTTGGTTGTTTGGGGTTTGAATATAATACCAAAAATGATTTACTGACGTTGTTATGCTGCCAAAAGACCCTCCTGTGCCTGCACACAGAACAAATCCTCATCATAAGACCTTTTCCACATTCCTCAAACATCACACATACCTCCTGTCTGCCAACATGAACCCAGGTGCTTTTTCTGCTGGTGCAGAGTCACAAACAAGTCTGCTCTGCCTTCTTTTAAAAGGCTAGAGGCCCGCAATAGAGCCATGTTAACAGATCACTGTTAAAACAGTTAAAACAGACATTCATCACATTTTCCCTCCCATTTGATGTTTTGTTATCACCAGCTGGCACTTTATAAATGGAAAAAAAGAGAAAAAACTCTTTTTTTTTCCTTTTTCTTTTCTTTTCTTTCTTTCTTTTTTTTTTAACACGCTGCTTTAATTTCATGTTTTTACTCAGTTTTTTTGTGGGACTGATAAAGTCTTATTTGGTAACAATAATCCTGCACCCCTGACGTAAGTGACCTGCTACACTGGAACTTTTCCCCCGGATAAGAGACGCTGCTCTGACTGTTGAAACATGAATAATTGTATTTCAGATTAGGCTCTGGCTCTAAACCAGCCTTAGCTAGAGTGAAAAACAACCCCAGGAGGCACAGTTACATGCCTTTAGATGTTGAGGAAGCACACAAAGTGCTCTTGGAAAAAACAAAAACCTAAATTCATTTTGTATCTGCTGAGTTTTTTTATATTCAGTATGTTCCACAATTTCCTATCCATCTATATCTATATTTCAGTTCTATCAGGGGTGGCTGTAGCTCACGAGGTAGAACAGGTAATCCGCTAATTAAAGGTTGGTGGTTCAACCTTTCTGCTCCAGTCTCCAGTCTGCATGCCTTAGAGTCCTTGAGCAAGATACTGAACTCCAAGTCACTCTCCGATGTGTTCATTGTATGAATGGGTGAATGATGCACGCTGTATAAAGTGCTTTCACTGCTTGAGTAGAAAGTGTTATTTAAGAATCAGTCCTTACAATATTGCAGTTTGAAGTCTCAATAAATAAAATATAGTAGGGAAAAGTTCCTAAGTCATTCCCGATCCAGCTGAGAGGGGTAATCTCTCCAGCATGTCCTCCATCTACCCCGGAGTTTCCTCCCAGTAGGACATGCCCGAATATCCTCACCTATGAGGCACCCAGAAGGTGATATAGTCTGATGCTTGAATCCCTTTATGTGCGCCACAACCAATTGTTTTTTTGTCAGCATTATCATCACCCTGCTTATTGATTTAGCCCTACTGCTGACTGGCTTCAGAATGCTCACATGCACGTGTATAAAGCCAGCCTACAGGTCCAGCCCTAAAGAGCAACATGGGCCCCCTGTCAGAGCATCCCCAAAGTAAGGTTAGTAAAGTTACCACATGAACAGCAGGAGCGCCTATTATTACTCTTTATTTCAGGGAAACTTTAGAATCCAATAACGTTAATTGATAAACCTTCAACTTTGGCTAAAGTCTTGCCTCTCCCACTTGTCGCCATGGGTCATGAGCCTGAACCGTGAAATGGCAAATTATAATCTGTACTTTTACACACACAGTTTCTGTAAACTCAGCCTCACACAGAGTCCTGAGGTTCAACACGGCGTAGAGTGTTTTTTATTTTTGTTGTCTGATTAATTTGCTGAAACTAAAATATGTTTGTCATATTTTTTATGACAGATTATAGCAGTGTCATATCAGAATGTTTGCAGTGATTTTATTGATTCTTCCCATTAATATATACAGATTATGGGCTCTGTAATTTAATATAAATACTCAAATATGACCACATGTGACCAAGTCATAACAGCACATGTCTCTGCAGCATGACATAACTGAATTTTATGTGTTTAGAAAATCAGAATTATGCTAATAAACAGATTTTCGGTGGCACAGTAAGCTGATGATGCCTGAGTACTAATATTTGGAGGTTTATGCTGTGGGACTTTTACAGGTGAATGGTTAAATAAATGAGGACGTTTCTCACTGTGAGGACGTTGAGTCTGTAGCCCACAATGGGACAGAGCCTCAGTAGACTGCTAGAGTACAGGTGAGAGTTCAGGTGCAGGTTCAGGGTAAGAAGCACGTTAATGCATCATGCACGGGAAGTCCTCACAAGTGCTGAAAGACAAATGTGTGTGTCTGTCCAATTTCACAGTCCAATAAGCCTGAAGTCACCTGCGCTCCAGTTTGGCAAACACACACAGCCCAGCTCATAATTCTGCTGAATTATGGATTAAAGCTGCTATTAATAGAAAGTTTAACATCTCCTATTCCGAATGCTAAAGCACGAACAGACGCATTCACACTCGACACACGACTGCCTCGGGAGCACAGGCTGACTTTTTTCAGAAATCCTTTGAGTCACGGCATTCCCCTGGGAATCATGCGGAATGGGAGTCAGTTTTGCTGTTCATAGTGTGACTGGAATGGGACAGGAAAGTCAGCAAGCAGGAGTTGGCTGAGCTCTATAACAACAGCTCAGTTTTTAAAGGACATATAATGCTCATCAATCTTTAGCCTTATTTTTACTATGTATTATTTTCTGTTCTTTTGGCTATTTGGTGGTTGTTTCCAGCCAAAGATGGATCTGGCTACAGTGATGTCACCCATTGGTTAACCCTGTAAGACCCAACCCATCAAAAAATAGCCAGAAAATTCAGATTTTTGGGAACTGGGATGTTTATTAACCCTTATAACAAAATCCGCCTTTTTTTTTTCTATAACATGTTGTTTATGATTTGACATTTGATACATTGGGCGTTTTTGGCAACTTTTTATTAGCAAAAATGTTAATTTTAGACAAAAAAAGAGTTTTGTCGATAACATTTTGAAATTATGGCAAGTATTGATCATGTTGATGCGATAGAGGTCTCAGAAACTCATCTATCAAATATGATGCAAAGGGCATTATAGGGTTAATGAGGCGCTCCTTGTGTCGACTGATTCTGCTATTACCATCTTTGGATGCTGAAGCCAAAAAAAGGGTCACATGTGACTGAAAACCCTGCTGCACGCTCATGGTGAAAATGTATTCATTTGTCCCTTTGACTTTAATTGGAATTATAATTTACAACAAGAACTTCAGACTGACTTTTGTCAGGAACCTTCCGCTTCTTTCACCACATCATAAAGGGCCAGGATATTATAAATAATCTTTTATTTAACTATCATTCATAATTAAAAACACAGAGATGGAAAACGAGAGGAATAGTTGAACTGTAAGGATACATACAGGCTACTATATATTCTTATGTTTATTTTGGGACTACTTTAACAGTGAACCACAGCTGGAAATAGACAGCACATCTGGACACAAACAGACCGGCAGTTGAAGCTAAGCTCTGGGTGAATTTCAAAGGGTTATGTCATGAAGATTTAATATTACATAACTTACACACCGGCGCACACATTGTTTTAATATTGTCAGAAAACAGCAAAGGTAATAAAAGTTAAAGAAATTTTTCATTAAAAGTTGAAATTTGCTAACAAGGTCATTCTTCAGCCCTGTGCATGTTTGTATTACTGATGTTGTGGGAACAAATCTGTTTAGACCGTCGTACTGAAGGGGCTCAACTTTCTTGTGAGAATACAAAACAAGTCCTGATAACGTGAATCGTAAGGGACAAAGAAACAAAGAGTTCTCATCCAGAAATCTAATGTGCATATTAAGCTCATGCTGAATGCATTGAGTATTTGAGCCATATATTTTTTTATTTCTTCTGTGTTCGAGAGCCTACTTTTATCCAGAAAAGACTAATATTTGACGCTGTCATACAGAACGCTACACTTCCACACCAAATAGTCACTGAAGCCTCAAATGTGGATCACTCCACTGCTGGAAATAGTCCCCAAAATATTGTTATTGTCACTATTTCCTTCTAAGTTTTAGTGAAAGTAGTGAGCAGTGAGCAGCTTATTAAAATAATCATTAATCAATTGTTAGTTGAATTGAGTTATATACTTTGTCATTAGAAACAAATGAGAAATTTAGTTAATTCATGTAAAATTAATCCAATTTGAAAAACACTGTCTGGATCCAAGCTGTCATCGGAGGTTTAGTACACCTGGACAGGTCACCAGTCTATTGCATTGCTAACACAGAGTTTAGAACCACCAGTAAACCAAACCAGCATGTCAGTGGACTGTGGGAGGAAGCTGGAGCACCTGGAGAGACCCAACGAGGCAGAACAGGTGAACTCCACACTGAAAGGCCCCAGTTGGTCCGCAGGACCTTCTTATGAGGCACCAGTGCTAACCACTGCTCCACTGTTCCACCAAAACTAGAAGCTCCACCGACAGTAACCAAACCTTTACCATAAATGAATCTTTCACTTTTTTGGTGAAATACTCCTTTAATCCTGAACACCACTCTGTGTCAGTCATATGAAACTTTACAAACACTGACAGAGCTGACAGTCATGGCAAAAACAGCTGCTGCTGAACTGCAGGCGTGCTGACCTGTACACAACCACATCATACAGTCTGAGCCACAGCGAGGACCAGACACCTCACAAAGGTCTAAACTCAAACTGGTCCACACAAGGATAGCTTTACAAGCACACACATACACGCACACACACACACACACACACACACACACACACACACACACACACACACACACACACACACACAATAACTGCAGATAGCTTCAATGAGGTGAAACTATTTCAGACATTCCTGAGAGCTGATACAGATTGAGGAGGAGAACAAGGAGACAGGAATAAAAGGGAGAAGGATTTAGAGTAAAGGAGGAGGAAGGGAGGAAATAGATTCATAGTAGCTGGAGATAAACATGTTACCAGCACTGACTGCATACGTAGGTTCAAGTGTTTCTTCCAGACGCTGCAGTAAGTGTATAAGCCTGTTATTTTGTCCCGTACACTGTGGACTCTGATGCCACTGACACCCAGAAACAGAAACGGTTATTGTTGCCACTGCAATTGCATTTTCGCAAAACTTCACTTTACTTTTTGTGTGGTGGGCAAACATGAGTCAGTGGACTCCTCTCTCTATGACAACCCTGATAAAGATCACACAGTGAGAACAACAACGGTAAATAAGCAAATTACTCGATTAGTTTAAGGACATGTGGTAGTGACAAAATGTTAAGATGCCGATGAACAAGTATTAGTTTTAGCACTGATTTAGTTTCTTGACAAGACCTCAGATTTACAAATGTTGTCTTTTTCTTTTTTTGAGACACTTTTACGCATCATTGTTGTTTTACTTGTTGTAATTTGTTCTTTTTTTAAGTGTATTTAGATGAAAAACTGAAGTCAAAACATTAAGTTTAGTCTGTGTTCCATTAGCTTTCCTTGATTTTATCCTTTGTCATTATTCTTTATCTATTACATCATCACCAGGTGATGATGATGATGATGATGACATGACTCATCTCCCATCCATAATATAAAAACCCAATCTCTATATCGCACATCAGAGATCACCCACAGGAAGCTTTGAAGAATCTCACATTAGATGAGAATCATCAAACATAAAGAAAAAGCAGCATCTGGCTCTTTAGATGAGAAAGAAAACATTTACGTTGCTTATTTATTTCTTTTCTTAATAAGCTAATGTTGGTTAGGGTTCAAATGTACCGCTTCATGTAGGTTTTTCCCTTATTATGAAAACCCAAGTAGAAATCTGCCTGCCAGGTGTTGAAAGGTAACAACTTGTAGTTTCTGAAATGATTCTTTTTATGCAACCTAACCCCAACAACAAATGGTTCACAGGCGATCTGGTTAGAGCCTGTAATCAGACTCAATCTTAAAAAACTTTACTAGGGAACAAACCACAAGAGGAGCAGGCTGTGAAAACTTGTTCCACAGCAGTGCACGTATAAATTCAGGAGTACCTTTGACCCACACACAGCAGGACTCTAAAATCAATACAGCTCAGGCACACGATGATGGACAGACCTCCCAGAAACCAAGCCAGCCTTGAATTTAGACGAAAGCCTAAAAATCCAAACTAAAACTTACATTTGGAGTCCTTGACAGTTTTCAGAGCTGACTGCAGTCGCTCCAACATGATGGATAATTCAGACCTGAACCGAGCCGAGACCTCAACAATGCACTGTCCTTGTTTCTCTGTCCTCACTGTCTGTCCTTCTGTCTCTCTGTGCTGTCTGCGGGAAGCAGGTTGCGGCTCTAAAAGCAGGAGCGCTGGACTGAGTGAGCGGAGCTGCAGTGAGTGATAGAGGGACAGGCAGAGGGGGCGGGGCTTATGCAGAGCAGATAGCGGTGGGAGGGAAATTACTCATGTGGAGGGGGGAGGAATGCTAACAGTGGAGATGATTGTTATATTTCCAAAGGAGGAGGTGCAGTGGAGTGCTGTTTATCATTGTCGCTCAGCTCTCTGTTCCTTCCAGCTGAATGCCGATCAGAGAAGCTCAGGTGCAGCTGAAATCAACCAGAGACTCACCACAAACCCAGCTGTGGAAAATCCCTCAGTGCTTTTGCACAGCTACTGTACTGTGTCCAGCTTCTGCTGCTTTTTGTGTCAGCTCCACCACAGTTTCAGGAGAGGGGAACCTTGGACTGCATTTACTGTACTACTGTGTTACTGTGCTGCTTCTATTTGAAAGCTTTAACTCCTCCCTGTACACCCACGGCTTGTTTACATGTGAAACGAGTTGCTTATTAACCCAAACTAAACTGTGTGATGTGCAAATCTAGTGCCCAGGGTTATAGTTACTTATAAGCAAAGTGGTCTTGTTTTGTAATTATTACAAGTAACTTTTGTTTGATTGCAGCCGAGTGGCTTAAAATCACAGCAGACACTTATAAATATCAGTCAGGTAAGTCACTGGCCTGAGGCTGACGAAACCATTTTTCTGAGCTTCTATTGTAGCCAGAATGTACAGAAGGAACATAATGGATATCCGGTTCAAAACTTCCTGTTTCTCCTCTGGTCCTTTTTAACAAATACAGATAAATTTTATCTGCATGCACCAAAGCTTGTTCAAACAGAAACCAAAAATGTTCCAGTATAAAAAGTCTTGCCCTTCCCTCAAAAATCAGATGTTGGTTTATTGAAAGTTTATTTGAATATGAACTTGAACTCTGGATCGCTGGCGAACAGTAGGCAGTAGTAAGTTTCCACCATTTATTTTTTATTTTTTTGTCATCCTACATCTTCAGAGAGATTGAAGGATTTCAATAGGTTTTATTTTTAACCCATTTCAAGTGTCATTGGGTAACATTTCCATCCTCTGTGATCCAGCCCACTGAATTCCTTTACTTTTAAATTACCCACTTCCCCTCGGGCTAAGTAGAGAGGTCGTGTTTGTTACTTATCCATCACAAATATTACCAAATGAAAGTCCCTTTCAAGTCCAATTGCTCTCTCCACTAACTGACTGCCTGCTTTTTCTAATTGATAATTGATTTGTCACCATTTAGTGATCAATGGAAATAAACCGATTGCAACAGTCAAACTTTCTTTTTGCTGGAAGAATAGTATCACCACAATTTAACCACTAGACCATCCAAACAACATTTTCTTAATGATAAGTTGAAGCAGTTGTTTTTCCTATTGTCAGTTTCAGGTATATTCTTCTTGAATCCTCTGTTTCTGTTATACTTCTTTGTGCATCAGACACAGGAATGTCAAACCAGGAGGGATAAACTGAGCAAAAGCATCTATGATACTAAACACAGGCCAGGGGCCCAGGGGGAAGGTTAACAAGCAACACAAGCAGACTGAGGGTTTAAATAGATGCATGATGTCATTAGGGAGAGAGAACACAGCTGGGGAAAACAAGGCACAGGGGAACAAAATCAAACTAATGAGACAAAGGGGAAATAAAGCTAAATACAAGGCACAAGAGACAGCAGTGTACCAAAATACAGTACAAAGTAATGACACAGAAAAAGACCTAACACAGAGACTAAGACTGGATATGAGGAAACAGGGAGCACAGGAGAGGTAAAAACAAACTGAAAACTCCAGGACTTAAATATAACCTGAAAAGATGAGAAAAATACAAAACTCAAAACCACGATTACTTCAGCCTATAAACAATAGAAGTGAAAACAACATGAGAAAACAACTAAAAAGAACTGAGATCAGAAATAAACTGTTCCATCATACAGCTCACCCAAATCACGAGTTTGTTGTTGATTTGTGTAGGCTGGCTCCGTCTCTGTGCTTTCTCCACATCAGCACACTACACAAAACTTACTGTTGGACTTCTACAACAACAACCTGTTCAGTGTCAGCAGTCAGAGATAAAATACCAGGTGTCAGCTGGATCTTTGCTTTTTATACATTTAGACCTCTTTGTGTCTAAATGTATGTATTTTGTTGTGGTCACTGCACTTTTACCTTGAACATGTCTGCAGATGAAGAATTGGTTCATCTCAGGAAAACTCAATCATATAACATGCGGTGACACCGACAGAAGCTGGACATATGGAGGATTCTTTGCCACTCACCTCCACTCACTTCCTGAGAGGCGATAACAAATCCAAAGCCTTCTCCTTGTCGCCTCCTCAGCTCCACATCCACTGACTTTACTCCTCCTCCGCCTCCTCTTCCATCCTTAGGAACGGCTCCTAGTCCGCCCTCTCTGACTGCAGGAGGGCCGCCGGCGCTCTCCTCCACGCCCAACAAGTCACGTGGCTCTAAGGTCAGCGTCACAGGAACTGAGTCCAGGAAGCTAGTGCTCTGGATGAGGGCTGAGGCTGGAGGTCCGTTAGGCGTCTGGGCAGGAGGGGCACCTGAGGATTCAGTTCAGCTTTATTTGTATTCACAGTCACAACATCTGTCATCTCAAGATGCTTACAGCCAAGAATTAGGCGACATTGTGGGTGCAACGGGACCCACATCATCTAAAAATCATTATTCTAAAGAAACCTGGCATTTTGGATTTGCTTGGAGAGCACAAGATTTGTTAAATGATTCCCTTAATAAATGATTTTCCTTTGCCTCTTTCTGGCTTTCTCGCTTTACAACAAAAAGTCTTTTACTCAAATATTTACACAGCCCATCATAGTTAAGTAGAAATATGTAGAAGTGCAGAAAAGTGCAGAAATATCTGCCTTTTGTTTTCCAATTTTTTGTTAAATAATAAATACATTTATTATATTCCTCTGCATGAGCTGTTTCTGAGGCAGAACTGGGAAATCATGTCACTTATACACCAACAAAAACAGCTACTGGCACAGTCGCCACTCACTTAGCAGCACTCGTCACTACTACTCTGGGGTGCTTCTACCTTGGTGGTTCCCTGCTGCTGGTAGTTGCCCCTCCTGGGGACTCTCAAGGGCCAAGCCAGCCTGGCTGAGTGGGGGAATACCCCCCACCAAGGCACCCGTGGACGGGGAAGGCATGTCGGCTGAAGTGTTGGGGTGGGAGGAGGAAGGGACGGTCATTCCGTGTGGGATGGTGAGGGGCTTGTAGATGTTGGGGGTGACGACTGGGGAGGATACGGGAGCTGATGGAGGAAAGAGTAAGCCATTAAGTTCTCATTATGTTATATAGATATGTTCTAAAGTCAAGCAGTTAATCAAACCAGTTAACCAGTTAAAGTTAACCAAACAGTGAGTGACAATAGAAATTAAGTCTAAGCCTCCCGATGTGAACGCATTCAAAATGAAAATGCATAATTGGCCATTTCTGCATGCTTATTTCTATTCTAGGAATTGCTGGATAACCTATGCTGTTCAGTAACATTGAGTAGTTTGCACCAAACAGAACCGGTGTGGATCAGTGGGTAATCTGTCAGTGTCAAAACATTTATGACACAATAATTGGCTGATGAGACGGAGACATCCTGCAGCCTGAGCCCGAATTACTTATTATTTGCATTGGTGTTTTTGGGTTGGGGTATCGGCTGTCAGATATCTACCTCCTCTGTAGACCAGAAGTACAACCTCTCCCTGTTTGGTGTGTTCCTGCAGCACTCTCTGCACCTGAGGAAGATAAAGTACTCGTGTTTATTACTTCTGATGGAACTTCTTTAGTGTCAGATCTGTTCCTCACTCATCACTTCACATTAGACATCGGTTAGTTTTCATTAACCAATGGCGATGTCTGTCAGTAGTAACAAGGAGGGCTGAGGCAGGTAAACTACTGTGATGAGGATTTGTTTTTTAGGTTAAACAGGACCATCTCTCTTTCCTCAACACACAGAAACAAAACACCTCTAGGGTATACGGGGAAATATCCACAAAACTCCCATGAGCACCCATGAGAGCTTCCCTCTTCCCAAAGACCAACTGTTCACTGCTGAGCTAACGTCAGTCGGAATATCAAGGTCGAGTGAGGTGATAAAGCCATAAAAATCTTTTACCTGGGAGAAGCTGAAGCTTTGGACGTCTGCTCCATTGATCTTCACTATAATGTCTCCTGACTGCAGCGACAGGCACTGCCTCCGATCCCAAACCCGCCTGACTACTGCCTGTTGACCCCCATGTCCTCCTGCTGTCACACTGAACCCCAGTCCCCCGCTCTCACTGCGGCCGAGAGCCACCGGCACGAGCTCCCCGCCGTGGGCTGTCCCCGGGGACCCGGCTCCAAGGGGGAGCACCAATCCCGGGTTTCCTCTTGATGCTGTGGTGGGTGCTTGGTGATTGGCCGGGCACCCGTTAAAGCCACAGGGTGGGATGTCTCTGGGTGGGGTCAGAGCGAGGGAGGTCTGAGGCATCAGTGGGCGATGCACAGGCGGACCAGGAGGTGTAGAAGAGGAGGGGGTGTTGTTTGTGGTGCTGGAGCTGGTGGAGTTTTGGAGGAGGCCCGTCTCGGGCTGAGAGAGCTGAAGTTTGGTAAGAATGTGTGAGGATGACGAAGTGATGGGGAGCGTGGAGGAGGATATGGGAAGCGTGGACGTGGACAGGTCACTCTCTGAGGACTTGGAGCTCTGATGTTGGAGAAGGGAAGTGGAAGAGAGGGCGGGGAGAGTGTTGCTGTTGTAGCGAATCAGAGAAGACCTGTGAGGAGGAGCAGAGTGGAACAGGGTGAGCACCATTACATCTGAGATCACTGCTAAAGCTGCGCAGGACTTTTCCCAAAGGACAGAAGAACCTTTGAGGTTCCTTTTCACCAAAGGAATCAGGGAACCACCATGATGCGTGAGGTACTGCTAATGCCCTCACTGACCTTCGAGTTCCTGCATTGGATAGGCCGCCATCAGAGTCACTGTGATTGGTAAGCGTCCTCTCCGCTGGGTGTGGTGGACCCAGTGGGGCATCAGAAGACGTGGGGGTGGGTGGGCCCGTGAGTCCATTTGTCATTGGCTGAGTGGCATAAGAGGGCGGGGTTTGTGCCAAGCCTGGATTATAGAGAGAAGAAGATGAATCTGTTAATTTGTTTTTTAAAACAAAGTTCTTAGGTTCAACTGTGATGTGTTCTTTTACATGAGCTATAAATAAGTTCAGAGAGCGAGACAATGGGACCCTCCACGCAGACACGCCAACGGGTCCCACAGCAGGATAAGCCATTGTGTTTTGTTTATCTTATTTTGATAACTTTCTCACTTTGTAGAGACTTTTCATTGTAAACTCTCGCGCTTTTGTTCTGCCTTTGAAGGCCTTTGATTGGCTTTCCAACAAGAAATGTTAAATACCCCCGCTGGGACCCCTGAGCCTGCAGCTCATTACATCATCCTCCCTGGCTACAAATAGCAGAAATTAGTAAAATTACAATGCTTTATTATTTGTTAATGTGCCACATTATTATGCAGTGAACTAAATTAAATTATTAATGTTTCTAAATTAAATTTGTATCACACAGCTGTGATGAGAGTAGAGGACTGCAAACGTAAACCGTGTGGTTTCCATGATTGCTCTGACCTGGCGTGCTGCCGTTGGAGTCCAGAGTGCAGCTGTAGGTGAGGTGCGTCAGGCCTCGGTTCAGGTTGCTGGACTCGCTGGGGGTCTGCGGCTGCTGAAAGATCGGATATGAGGTTAGACACTTTTCCCCTGGTTGTGTACATCCCACGAGTGGAGCCCACCTCACAGATTAACCACTGATTTAAGGGTCTAATTATATGCATGGCTCACTTTTTACAGCTTTTGTTGTTAATTTTAAGCTGCAAGGTCTTTAAATGACCGAGCCAGACAGAGTCAATGTGCAATTCTTCTCATCCCCAATTATTAAAGATTGGCTGTCTGCATTTGGAAAACAAGAAGAAGACACGATAACTCATTGTTTTTATCTTGGCTCTGCTTAATTTTGTCTCTGGCTGTTTGCATGAAGACGGAATTTCAGTGTGTGCTAAAAGGCAGCTATTACTTGTATTTTATGCCTGTTTTTACTGGCTGTGAAGTCACTGATCTCTTACACAGGTCTTAAAGTTTCCCACAGCAGGCAGAAGAGGAGCCATGGGGAATCTTTTAACTTGAAAGGACTAAAAAGTTTCACCCTCTATGGGAAAAAAAGTAGAAATCATACTAAAATAACTGATATTTAAACAGTTTTATATCTTAAAGTAATTAAAGGAGAAATAGGGCTGTACCGTCTCCAGGCTCTGTTTGGGACAGCCGTCGGGGTTATAAAGCATCGGGTATCCTCTCCTCAGCACCACATCCACGCTTTGACCCATCGGTACCGACTTCAGCATCTCCACCACTTCTTTGTGAGAGCGACCCAGCACACAGGTGTCGTTGATGTAGACCAGGATGTCCGCTTCGGGGAAGCAAAGTCTACAGGTTAGAGTCTTAATGTCTAACAGGACATGCAGGAGTGCATATGTGCAGCTGCTGCAGCTGCTGCAGCTGAAATCTGTGATTACCAAAGAAATTAGTTTACAGTTAGAATCCAAAGACATGAAGAACACATGTTTACACTCAGTTTGACTTCCTGAAGCATCTCTCTCTGTCCACAATAAGCATAATTCATCATTTGTGTGAGAATATTGATGTTTTACGTTCTCTTGCCATGCAGTGAGTAGCAAGTTGAACAGGGACGGGTTAAAAATCCAGGTGTGAACAGTGTGTGCAGACTTCACCGAGAGGACTACAAGTGTAAATGAGATTTAATGTTTTGTATCTTCTCATTCTGGGTGACAAAGTTTCATCTATTTAAAATGAAAACCACAACACGTGAACAGGTCTTAAGCTTGTTTTTTTGTAGCTCTGTTTCATTCCTGATTCCACGCTGATCTCAGAGCATGTGAACCACCTCACAGGGAGGAGGCGTGGGTACGTGGGTCAGATTAAACTGTGTGTGAGAGCGCGTGTGTGGATTAGTTGTAGATCATGAGATTAGTACTCAGCTCTTTATTTTTCTAAATAAACAGCACCGTAATCCTCCACAGAGAGAGAATCTAAATCTCTCTCCCGTGACCACCTGACCCACAACAACAACTCCCACTTTATGACAGTTTTTCTGTGATTATGAGAGTCCAGATTGTGGTTTGGGTTTTGAAACGTCCTGCTTTTACATTTGTGCACATTTTACCTGGATTTCAGAAACCTGGTTCCAAAACCATGGAAAAAAACAGATCCAGGTTTGTGACATAACTGAAGGTAAACTGTACTGTGATCAGTACCTGTGTTGAGAGCAGGCGGTCCTCCAGGTGTGACGCTGTACACCTGCAGAAACTCTCGGGGTCGACTGCCTCCAACTATGTTGAAGCCGAAACCTCGAGGACCTTTAGAGAGCCGAGTGTGGATGGAGTAGCCCTTCAGCTGACTGGGCTGGTCGGTGAACTCTGGGACTGAGAAGTGAGAGGAGACATGAGGGACAAAGAAAGGAGGCAGGCAAAAGAGGAAAAACGATGAAGAGAAGGGAGAGAGGAAAAGTTAGTCCTATCCTCGAAGGATCCTTGTATAACTCCAGAGGTTCATGTGCAGGAAGGGAGGAAGTGGACTCGTCCTTTCAGTGTAAAACTCACAGAGGACAGGCATGCATCTATATTGTTCTTTTTTTCTTTCTGATTGGTGTGACAATAAAAACAAAAAAAGTGGAGTTTGTGGGTCAGTGCTGCCCTCTGCTGGCTGCTGCTGCCAGAATTAAAGCATCCAAGGCAGTTTGTGCAGAAATGGGAAGTTTCAACACAAATACCAGCTCAAATAAAGAGCATTTAACTAGAATTTAAAAATAACATATAACCATTTGAGGATATTATGACAGTAATATTTTTTTAAATGTCCTTCAGAGAAGCAATTATGTGACATAATCATGAACAAAACAAGAGGAATTTACGTTCTGTAGAAGACGTCGTCTCTTTGTTCTGAGTTCGAGGATCCAGCCAGCTGGTTGTCTTTGAATTATGGCTGATGGACAGAGAAACACACACATCCTAATCACCACCATCACCATCATCATCATCATCATCAACACACTGGACCATTTAATCTGCCATATTGAGGATAGGTTACAATGTAGTGCTTTTTCTGCCTGCTATTTGAAATGATTATTTTTGCAAATACAGGAAACACTCAGCAAAGATGCCTCAGTTTCCTGTTTGTGGGTTTCATGTCTCAGTTTGCAAGAAAATTAAAAAAACTGACTCACACAACAAAAACAAGCAGGACTGGTTCACAGAATAAGAAATTTAAAGGATCAAATATTTTGTATTTACCAGACTTCATTGGAAAAAATGTAAATTTAAAGTTTAAACAGCATTACAGTGTCCATGGCTTTCTTAAATATATTTTTCTGATGGCCATAATCGAACTGATTAAATCAGCTGACACCAGAAGAAGAACTGATAAGTATTTCTCACTCGATGTAGTACGGCTCCCCTGAATCACTGTACGCCAGCTCCCAGTTTTCCGGCAGCGGACCTCCCACTCCTGCTCTTCCCCTCCCTACTCCTCTTCCCCCTCCTCCATTCTCCATTCCTATTGTGGACTCCCATGACTGGCTGAGAGGCAGGGTTGTGGGAGGGGCTCCAGCTGATCCTGCTGGTAGAGAATCTCGTCAGCGTGCAAACACACCTGTGCAGGTAAGACCGGGATGTGTTACATGTGAGTTTCTCTACCCGTCAGGCCGCTGTCCTCCTCACTGTTGTCTCCTTCCTCCACAGCTTTCTCCAGGTTACTCAGAGACTTGCTCCTTGTCCTGAAGTTCCTCAGCAGGTTTCGATGTTCCTGGTATGTGATTGGTGGACTCTCTGGGCCAATGTGGACGGGCCGGGGCGTCCCATAATAATTCCCTGTGATTGGA
This sequence comes from Oreochromis niloticus, assembly GCF_001858045.2. NCBI lineage: Eukaryota > Metazoa > Chordata > Actinopteri > Cichliformes > Cichlidae > Oreochromis > Oreochromis niloticus. Next base: position 4,749,435 of record NC_031984.2, read on the forward strand.
TGAAACAGAACAAACTGCTGTTTGAAACAGAGCTCAGGTTCTATGAACTTTTATAGTCAGTTAGAGATTTACACATTTCATATCTTCCTGCAGTTCTCAGTCAGATTTTGTTAGGAAGTTTCCCAAATGAGTGAAGTGACCTGAAAGTAATTATGTGGTAAGAGTGCTGGTCACCAAATATATGCCCCCCACCCACGCCACCACTAACTGCCAAGGCGGTCATGCTAAATGATGTTTAGAACGCAAAATGTTCACCACAGCGTTCTCTTTCATTGAGGCGAGTGCTAATCGAGCTGCGTGCTGCTGAGCGGTGAGCACAGGTCCCACTGAAGGATGTTAGGGCCGCGTGGAGTCTGGAGACAGTTTGGTCAGAAACAAGCACATGAGCAGCTTGCTGGAGATCTTGTTGTAGGGACCTGGCAGTGCTCCTAACTATCCTGGTGTCTCTTCCACACTCTTTGGTCTGTGTTTCCTTGTGGCGGCACATATCGATGTCTCATCCTAGATGAGGTGGAATACCTGTGTAACCATGATTGGTCTGCAGGTATTGTCTCGTGACACCGACAGTGACGAGGACACAAACAGAAAGCAAATTTTGAGAAAAATCAGCCCGGAGGGACGAGGAGAGATCAATGACCTGTGAAACCGTTTCCTCTTTGAACGTCGTCGTGTTGTTGCTCTCCAGAGCGCCTGTGCTCACTTTGATTCGCACCAAAGCAGCTGAAAAGCATTCAGAGTGGTTTGTGCTTCCTGCTGATGTCCCTGAGAGTTACCTGACTTTGTGCTGGACTGTGATGATCTAGTGATCCCTTAATTTCTTTGAGCTGTCTTTCTCACATCACCTGCTTGCCTTCCTGTGTTCCCAATTTGTGTTTAATTTAGATTTTATACCTATTGTTGTATCAGCTTTTTAAAATTAAGCTTTACACCAACCGGCACAATTTCAGTTTCTTATACGAGGATTAAACAAAACAATTAATCAAACTGTATGAATACTGAATCATCTAATATTGTGAAGGCACAGCAGTCTTTTGTTTTGAAAGGTTTTCAACAGGAACTGAAAATAGATAAACTGTCAAATTAAAATGTTCGGGAGCATTAGTGAGAGACACAGAGACGCATCGTTCGGTGTGAAACAGACTCTATGTGTGAATTCTGTTTCTATTTTAGTTTCATTAATCCCATCAGATTAATACGGTGGAGTGGTGTGTGGGGGGAGGACAGCGGGGGAGGCAGGTTTCATTTCTGAGGTTTGGAGGATTAGAGACACAAAATCCTCTTTTCCTCGCGCCTCCTCCAAAAAACAACAAAAAACCCAAACACAGTCCAAATTAGTCATTCCACACTGTAAAAAACATCACACTGTGATGAATAAATCACACTTTTCAGATCATTCACTGGAGTTTCATATTACCTGAGTATATTTTCATTACACTGCAGTATTCCTGAGGGTGTGTTTGTTTTCCTTACCTTTGAATTTGCCGCTCTCCAGCAGAGCTCCGGACTCCTCCAGAGAGAAAAACTCCTCGATGGAGACAAAGTTGTAGTCCACGCCTGAAATCTCTCCATCTCGAGGCTGCCTGGTCGTACCTTCAGGGAGGACAGAGTCATGTGATCACTGGGTGTCAGTACGCTGGACAAGTGTTGTGTTGTTGGAGAAAGTGAATCAGAAGATACGAGGGTATGTTCTTCCTATCTTGGTGGGGACCAAAATCTGAAGTTTTACTGTGGGGACCAAAGTCCCAGTGCCCGCGGGGTTGAAGGCATTTTCCCCCCTAGGGGGGATGCAGAGCCATTGCAGGGGGGGCGTGGTATGAAAATAAAAAAACAAAAAATAATAATGCTTGGACACTGCTAGCATAATGGACAGGTTTTTGACGGGGCTCCCACACAAAGCAGGAGATGAAGTATCGCCAAATATGTTTCCAAACCAACTTCCTTCCAAGGCAAAGACTAGAAAATATGGTGAAGCATATCTTCCCTTTGGCTTCACCTGCACAACCCATTTTGCACAGAGAGACATTTTTAAAAAAATATATTGATAGCAATGTTGAATATTATTACACAGGAAAAAAAACAACTACACATAAAATAATCACACCGTGACGCCTCTGCCTTTTTAAATGGAGGGACAGTAACTGCGTGTATATGTAAGCGTGGAAAACCTGAAGATAGTCAGATTAACAGTAACAGTATTTTGTCTCTATCTGCCATTCTGCAATTCATCTCATGTTTACAATAACGTGGCGCACAGCGTGACGTGAGGCACATACCTTTGACGTTGCGTGACGAACTCTAATCCTCGTCCACACATAAACGCAAAAAAGGAGTTTTAAAAAATCTCCGTTTTCGGTGAATCGCAACGCCGTTTACGTGTTGACGAAAAGCCCAAACGCATAGAAACAGCTGCGTTTTCAAAAATACCGGTGTAGGTGTGGACGTAGCGTAAAAGAGTTAGTAGTTTATTTTATTACTACCTGTAATTTATTGCAGTTTACTTGTATTTGTTTAATTGTTTACTAAATGTTTGAGGTGTGAAATAAACCGCAATGGAGTTTGAAAACAAAATATCGGTGTGTGTGTTTGGAGGATGTGTTTGTGCGGGGGGGGGGGGCAGTGGTTTGGGAACCACTGGGTAGCAGCTAGGGAAAGCATTATGTCAATGACATGTCCCCACGAGGATAGCAACACCAGACTGTGTGTGTGTGTGTGTGTGTGTGTGTGTGTGTGTGTCTTACAGGGCACGGCGCGCAGGTACAGGTTCTCCCTGATGAGCTGCTGCAGCTGACTGTCCATGGAGCCCGGCGTGAAACACTTACTGAGGTACAACCTGAGGTCTTTACACAGAGATGAGCCTGGGACACACACACACACACACACACACACACACACACACACACACACACACACACACAGAAATACAGGATATGATGTCACAGTTATGTCATACAGCACATGTGCCATAATGCTGTACTTGAGAACAGTTTTGAATTACCTCTATTTTGCTCTGTTGCTTATATCTTAAACTGCTGCATACTCCTTCTCTACTACACTGATCTGACAACTGCAGGAAGTGGTTTCTTTTCAGAATAAAATGTTACATAAAAAGTACAGTTAGCTTATTATAACTGAAAAGAACTGTCTCTTTGGCCGTGTCTCCTCGACTGAAGCTGACTAAATCATTATTGATAATCACAGTTTGTTTGGGGGTTTTTTGTTGCTCATTATAATGACAAAAATACTGGCGTTCGCCAGTGATACCTGTCAGCCTCCCAGTAGATACATCTGGTATCAATTTCAAAATCCTGCATTGCCTTGTTCTCAAGTTATAACATTCAAAAGAATTTAAGAAAGCTTGACCTCTAACCTTGAGGTCACCTTTTACAGCTGAGGGCTGAAAAATGATGTCAGCTAAAACCAAATCATGAGATCAAGATTCAGAAAATGAATGAAAGAATAAAAGTAACAATAAAGTAAGTTGTTGGTTTGACTACACAAAACTCATCTTTATTCTATTTTTCTTTTTATTTGAGGAAAAACTTTCCTTGTATTTTATTCAAGAAGCATTTCAAAGGTAGACAGACCACAACAAACGTACATAACGCAGAACTGTTAAGTTCTGTTTACTGTTTCATACGGCAACAAAATGTTGCATTAAAAATGACTGAAAGAGTTATTAAGCAGTGCAAATTACTCTTCTTTCAGTCAGCTAGTAATTAATTTATATTATTATATATATTTGTTTTAGCTTCATAAAAATCCCTTTGAGCATCTTAATGTGAAAATTACACGTCAAGTTAATGAGACATTTTATGGAGCCCATTTCAGCCAATAAAGACAAAAAAATTAAAAGTGAAATAAGTGACCAATTTTCCTTCTTTTATGTTTTCCAACTGAACAAACTAAACATCAAACATCACCATCATGTAAAATGGTAAATGGCCTGTATTTGTATAGCGCTTTTACTTAGTCCCTATGGACCCCAAAGCGCTTTACACTTCAGTCATCCACACACTGGCAAATGGGGATGCACAGTACAGTAGTGCAATTCATCCTGATCGGTGATTGGTCAAAAGTCTAGAGTGAAAAAAGAGGCTTGTGATTGGTGGAAAATGTTCAATGAAGAAGCCTTCTGTCATTCATTCAGTCTGTTGTCTGTTTTTTCTTTGTCAGGTGATGTTTCCAGCTCCTTTATCTCACCTGACGCCTGGAATGCTGTCTGTGGTCTTCAGCATGATCACAATGTGTTATTTGTGTATTTTGACTGGTTTACAATGACAGGACAGTAAGCATTATCAGTGTATATTCCAATAAAAGCATCTAGTTTTTACTCCAACATTGATGAGGATTTTCTTTTGGCTCTTTTGAACCAACAGGTTGGAAAGTCTCCTGAAACTAAGCGCAATTGAAAATCAATTCCTTTCTTTTCTTCTGTGATTATTATGTGCAAAGACTAGCCATAAGAGGAGTCTTTTAGGTTCTCCTGATGAGACAATGTAATTGTTTTACTTTTCTACTGGTAAAATCTGAAGGATTATTCATGCCATAACACTGTCATTTACAAGCTACATTGTAGCCACAGCCACCCTGGGGCGCACTGACAGAGGCGAGGCTGCCGGACACTGGCGCCACCGGGCCCTCTGACCACCACCAGTAGGCAACGGGTGAAGTGTCATGCCCAAGGACACAACGACCGAGACTGTCGGAGCCGGGGCTCGAACCAGCAACCTTCCAATTACAAGACGAACTGCCAACTCTTGAGCCACGATCGCCCAATGTCATTAACCAACTTTTCTCTCACCTGGTGAGACAGTCTTGATTCTGATTGGATGAGGACAGGAGTTCAGGACTCCTCTGACATCACCGAGGGTCATTCCCAACACAGGTGTCCCGCCGATCTCCAGGATGATGTCACCCACCGTGGGCCCGCCCCCGGGGGCGGCCGTGACGAACGGGAACTCGCCATAGTCAGCCCCGCCTCCGATGGCCAGCCCCAGCTCCCCCGAGCCGCCGGTGCCGCCGCCCAGCGGGACGAAGCTCTCCTGCACCTGCAGACGACACAGAGGATGAAGTTCTCACAGGAAATGGTTCACCTCCGTTTTCACTGCAGACGTTGCACGTTTCAGTACCTTGGAGCGCCAGTGCAGCTTCTTCACCGTCGCTTTAGACATGGCGGCTGAGCTGCAGACACAAGAACACAAGAAGTCACTGAGCGAGCCCAGCAGCAGACTTCATCGGCTCATGCTGACAGGTGATCTGAACTAAACGCTGGCAGAATGACTATTCTGTGAGCGGTTCAGCTGTAGCTGCTCCGTGAAGCAGAAGCAGATCTCCACACGTCAAGAAAAACTGATAATTTAACTTCAGCCCTGACAGCAACTCAGATTTACATTCTTGGATTAAAATTCAGATTCGGTTATTCAGTTTTCCAATTAACTGATCAATCACTGTGTCACTGTTTTCTGCCAGAGAGGACTCGGAAAGATTGAAGAGGACGACAGTAATTTGGAAAAATAGCTTTCGAATCTTACTTGGACGATAATGCGGTCTTTTTCCAATTCTTCTTGTTATTAATTTTAAGCTACAAATGTGCTGCAGCCGACATCTCGTGACATCCAGCCACTACAGAGCCTCGGGATTTTAAGGACCAGACCAGAAGCTGATTCTGGAAAACTCAAGTTTGCGTTTTCCTTCCAGCAGAAAAATCAGAAGTGTTGTTTCCTCATATTGGAAGCTTCCTTACCCCCTAACAAGCGTCCTACTTTGATTCTTTAACTTCTTGCTATCTAACTAGGATGCATCCGAAATCTTTAATAGGAAAGGAACCTTCTTTCCCCCCCTTCTATTCACGACTTACCTTCTTATTTCCTTACTACAGGAAGCTTATTTTCTTCTATTTATTTGACTAGGAAACTTCTTTACCCTTACTTTCCTAGCCTCCTCACTTAAAAGGCCAAACAAGGTGTCTAAGAAACTTCTTTCCTTCTTTGTTTTCTTTAGAAGAAGAAGATGCTGCGTCCTCATACCCTTACTAGAAGGAAAGACCTTGTGTTTTTTGCATCCTTGCTCAGTAAAACTTCTAAACTGCCGACCGTGAGACATTTTTGTTCTGCCGCATTTTAATTTTGACCCCGAGCAGCAGAAAAACATGTCATCGGTAGAGTTCAGCTTCCTGTTTGAGACCAGCTCCTCCACAGACTCATCAACTCGCTGCTCCAGTCTGAGGGAACAGCAGATGGTGGCAGACAGCAGGGAGCCACACACACACACACACACACACACACACACACACACACACACACACACACACACACACACAGTCACAGCGTTAAACACAATCATATACACACTCACGTATGCACAAACACAGACTCGTCACTGCCACCGTTGCATCTATACACAGTTATACCCACAGGGAAACACACACACACACACACACACACACACACACACACACACACACTCACACACACACACACACGCGCACAGTCACATACACAGGCTACCAGACGTAGTACATTAAATATGGATGAGCATATGTGAATGTGGGAGTCAGTGAAGAAACAAACAACGTCGTCCCTGAGCAGCAATTCACAATCTGAGCCTCAAAATTTATCTGACTGACAAAAACACAAGCAAGGAAGATTTCCTGGAAGCGAGGACATGAGGCGGCTTATTTTAGGGATTAAAGAGAGAAGGAGACGAGGAGCCAGCGAGGCTTCCTGGCTTGGAAGCATGGAAGGAGGTTTGAATGTAGGCAGCTCCACAAATCTACTCTAATGAGGTTATTACAGAAAGACCTTCAGCTAAATGTTTATATGAAACGACTCATGCAATTCAATTTTTTTACAAGGTGCGATTAAAAAGTTCCAGGGATAGCTGCATAAAATTCAAAAAGCCATGGCTGATTTAAATTTAGCCACTCACAATTCAAGGTCATCTTCAGTCCAGAGCCGACGTCCTGTCCTGACGCTCAGTTCAACAATTTACCACAGACCTCACACTGAAATGGACCTGAGCTGGATGTCGTGTGGAGGCTCATCAATGCTGATGAGAGCTGTGTCTGCAGCTACAACCGAGAAGTTTTCAGATCCACAGTTTCTACACCCAAAGGTGAGGAGTTAAGCATCTTTTATTTTGAAATTCGCGCTCTCGTGCACCATCAGTGATGAGACTGGCGACTTTACATTAAGTACAAACGAGCACTGAGATGCTATCTCGACGCCTGCACCTCTCAGTTGCTGTGACTTCAGCCACCTCTGGACGAGTGGTGAAGATCCATCAAGGACCAAAAAAAGTGATGTTTTAAGCTCAATCATATAACTTTTTTGATTACAGCTCGTTCATTAGTAGAGATCAGTAGAGAAGGTGTCTGTCTCACGAATCCTTACAGAATGGGAGCCGGTTCCACAGAAGCAGGGCGTGAAAGCTGAAGGCTCTGCCTCCCATTCTACTTTTAAATATCCTACAAACCTGCAGTCTGACAGCGAAGTGTATATAACATATTGTCTGCAATAGACTGCGACCAGTCCGAGGTGCCCCCACCTTTAGCCCTATGACAGCTGGGATATACTCCAGCGCCCCCTTAACCGGATAAGCAGAACACAATAGATGGCCACAGTCGTCTCAATAAACCTTCATCACGTAAGGTAAGGACCCTAAAACATTAGAGAGAGAAGCCCAGTGAGCAGCATGTGGTGAGCGTAGGGGAGAAAACCTCCAGCATAACCAGGCTCATGAAGCGGCAGCCATCTGCTGCGACTGACTGGAGGGAGGGAAAAGAGGATCACAGAGAAACAACAACTCACAAACTACCTGAACTAACTCACAACCTCTTTGGATGTGGTATTGGAGCCGGAGAAGTTAATGAAGTAAGGAAGGTAATGGGAATGTAAAGAAGGAGTTAAGGAAGGAAATGAGGATGTGAATAAAGTAGCAAGGAGGTAAAAAAAAAAAAGGCAGTGAGGAATTGAAGAAGGCAATGATGAGGTAAAGAAGGTTGTGAGGAGACATATTAGGCAGCACAGAGTTAGAGATGTAATAAAGAGGTAAGAAATGTACCGAGGATGTAAAGAAGGCAGTGAGAAGGTAAATAGGCTAGTGAGGTGATAAATAAGACCGTAAGGAATTAAAGAATAGAGTAAGGATGTAAATAAAGTGACAAGAAAGTAAACAAGGTAGCGAGGAGAGAAGGCAAGGATGAGATAGAGAAGGCAGCAAGGTGCTAGAGAAGGTGGTAAGAAGGTAAATAAGGCAGGAGAGAATTAAAGAAGAGGATGCACAGAGCTGAGGTGAATGGATCCGGAGGCTGAGCCGTGTTTGTCAGGATGTGCGGTGACACTCGTCGCAGCGTGAGCTCGACATGTGCCGCTATTAACACATCATTAACACATGCTCGCTCCCCCCTACTCCATTCCCCTCTCTCTCTTTCACTTCCTGGCTGTCACCTCTTTCGCTTTAGTCGTACAAAATAAAAGCCTCTTCCAACACTCCATGGTTCGACTCGAGCGTGTGTGGCGTACCTTTACAAATCAACACCGTGAGCTTCTGCGTGTTCAGCTGCCATCTCTGACTATCTCAGCAACCGTGTTGGTGTCTCTTTCTCCCCTCTTTCTCCTCTTAGCTCCTTGGTTTTCCTCTTTAATCCTCTTCTACTTTGTGTCCCTCGCTCGTTTTCACTTCCGTGCCCTCTTTCGCTGATAAGCCTGGTCAGGGTTCACAGCGTGATGTAAGTCAGAGTGTGTTTAGGGAGTGGACTCATTGCTCGCTTTATGTACATGTGTTTACAGGAATGTGTGTGTGTGTGTCTGTCCTTCTAAAGAAAGCGTCGGTGAGGCAAGCAAACAGTTTTGTGACCTTCAACGAGGGGTAATAAACACTCGAGATAACCCTCACTGATCGTTTATTCACGCTAAAGCCTCAGAGAAGCTCAAATTTTCCACAGCTCACTATAACAGGCTTACACACACATCAGTCAAAACACACCTCCATATAAAGCAGTCATATTGCAGCTGGATATTTACTGTACTTTTATTACAGATTTATTGTAGGACACTTGGGATGTATGCAAGCGAGCATTTGGTATCAGTTTACTCACAGTCAGATTTTTGTCAGGTAGTTATTTTAGTCACAAAAACAAAATGTTTTGTTTCAGTTTTTCGGAGAATAATTCATAATTAGGAGATTGTTCCTGGGTTGGAACGCTCAACTGTTTTCTAAGAAGGTAAATCAGGGTAAGACACACCCTTAGTTACAAATCCCACATACATGTAATATTTTTTCTTACATCTGTATGCTGATTTCCTGTAACAGCACCTTTCTGTTGTCAGTAGTTAAAATATTTATGACCCTGTTTCTAACGTCTCTTACAGAACCTCTTCTCTCTGTCCTTGACCCAAGCATTGGAAATTATTCTGCCATGAGCTAAATAATTGTCTTGTTTGTCTATTGTAAAATTTATGCAGCAGTTAAAGAAGCGATTATTTAAATGTATTTAAACTTCTATCCATCCATCATCTTCTGTTTATCCTTATCAGAGTCACAGGTGGGCTGGAGCCTGTCCCAGCAGTCACAGGGCGAGAGGCGGGGTACACCCCAGACAGACCACCAGTGTGTTGCAGGGCCAACACATATTAGATTTGTTTTTGTTTTTTTTAAAGAAAAGAATATGAACAAGTTTTTTCCGTTTTTTTGTTTTTGTTGGGTGGGTGGGTCATCTTATTTGGTTTATCTACTTTTTGGCTCTGTGAGCTACCTCGTCAGGTCGGGACTCTGCAGACTGTTTACACCTACAGGTCAGTGGACACTCTTTCAATGATGAGGATGTACACATCCTGGACAGGGAGGAACGCTGGTTTGGGCGCAGAGTCAAGGAGGCCATCTACATGAAAAGGGAAAGACCATCTCTGAATCGAGGAGGGGGCCTAAGGGTACATCTGTCACCATCTTACAATGCTGTGATTGCAGCCATTCCCCAACTCTCTGTGAATGGGACTCATGGCCATTGATCAGTGGTTGTTGATCAATGGTCATGACAATTTGCATATTAGTGATCAAGATGCAAATGTACTGTTTATAAGATTGAGGAAACCTGCAGTCAGCTGAGACTGAAGAAGTCACTTGGACGAGTGACGAAACGTTTCTCCCACAAAACGCTACGTCCAGATGAACAGAATCAACTTTTGGGATTTGATTGTAATTATTTATTTAATACAAAACAATATCAATGAATTAACAAAGAGAAGAAAGAAAAGAGTGCATTCTGTCACGTCCCTTGGTTTCAGAGGCAGGGTTTTGAGTTTCGGGGCTCTAGGGTTGCTTTAGTTTGGGATTTTTGATTTTCTTTGGATTAGGGTTATGTGTCTGCAGTGTTGGAATTTAGCGTTGTGTTATTTCTTAGTGTTTGCGTGTCATGTTTATTGCCAGATACCTTGTATAAGTGCTGTATGCTATAATTTCATGCCTTCTGTTCTGGAGATCCTTGTGTTTATTTATTAAATTCCCCTTTGTCTTCCTCTATTCTTGACTTTTGTCTTTGTATTTTTGTCTCCCTTGTGTCCTTGGTTCAGTCTTGCTTTATTTTGGTAATTGTTGTCATCTGTGTCTTCTGTTCTGATTACTTCCCCCTGCCTCATTATGTTTATAGTTTTCAGCTCTGCATCCCACCTGTAAGCTTACTCTTCATTATCTGCTGTGTTCAGTGTTGTATCAGTTCAATGCAATTGTATCTATATAGCACCAAATCATATCAACAGTTACCTCATGGTGCTTTATATTGTAAGGGTGAAGACCCTAAAATAAAAATACAGGGAAAAGAAAATCGTCTGCATTAGCCAAGAGTTCCCACCTCAGTATTCCCAGTGTCCAAGCCTATATATCTGGTTCTGTGTTCCCTGGTTCGCTCTTTGGTTTTGGGCTCTGTATATTTTCATATTCATATTTATAAATATAAAGGATATTTGAAATATTTTAATAAAATATAAGATCTTTTTCAGCTTGATCCCTGCCTCCAGTGTGCTGCATGACTCTAAATGTGGAAAAGCCATCACCAGTATTCTGGTTGGACAACTGGACAAACTCTGTATGTCTGCTATCTGTTGCTGGTTATCTATAATTTCTGTCATCTGAGAGAAAATTACTCTACATTTGATTTATGACCTCACTAAACATTTGTCTGATGCCTGCAATCTGCATGGAAACGTCCGTCTACAGTTCAGTTTTTGGCGTCGGACTGCAGTTTTGACCACAGAGAGAATGCCGGGGTTTCCACCATGTGTGCTGGTTCCTGTTATAGTTAACAGAGCAGAAACCTTCTTCTATAACTGTCATGTACTGTGTGCGGCAGGCGGGAATGGTGGACCCAATGTGCAGACTCACGGAGGCAGAAAAAAAACTTAAACTCAGATTTACTGCTACACGGTACACAAACAGAAGGCGAACTTAAAAACCAGACACACTGCACACAGGACAGGGACTATCAAAATAAGACAGGAAACACATAGACTGAACTCAAGACACGCAAGCTTAACACTAGAGACTGGAAGAATGAAACCGAGACGAGATTCACAAAACACAAGACACGGCTAGACTCTGAGGGAGGTAAACTTAATTACTAACAGCAAGAAATAAACAACCTAACATAAACCACTGAGAGAACCTAAACTTAGAATATATCTTTAACCCTTTAGACAAAGAAAACTAGAACATAATGAAATAAACAAAATCAAAGAACCAAAAACACAAAACACTGGGTCGATGACCCAGGCACCCTAACAATAGTTCTATTACAAGTCAGCAACAAAATGACAATCAACACAAAGCACCATCCTATAAACATGAAATGAAAGCATCGGATGTGTGTACTCTTTCTGTGTCATGCTGGCTAAAGGAGAAGAAACTGGAAGTTTTATCCACTTTATAGCAAAAAATCACAGATATTTGATTTTGTCTTCTTTTTCTCAACGGTCAAGTGTAGGTGTTGTGGGAAGGAGAGTGGGTGGCATTGGAATTGGCAATCAGCAATTAAACTAACTAATAAGCAGTCATGAATTATTAATCAGTTTGATTATTAATTTTATTGCATTTCTTCCTTCAAGTCAGTTTAATATCATGTTGATAACTGAAGCACGGTCAGAGTCATGTGCTTCAGATATATGCTTAAAGCAGCTCGTGTGTCGAAAAGCCCGCTGTCTCCGTGCGAGCTGAACGAGGATGTGTGGAGGCTGGTGGTGAAGGAACTCATTTGAGAGAACAAATTACTAATTTGATCCTTAATTCCTTCTGCTGTCCTCTGCCTGCAGTTTCGGAGTGTGATGTTTTGTGTGAGTGGATTAATATTCAGCAGGTCATATGTAGGTCAGTCACTCACTGAGATCCTTGAAGTGCAAGGATGTGAGGATGCTCGCTTCGCTGTGGCCTCGTTTCCTTTTCTTTGTGTCTAACTGTATGTAACCCATTTTCATCCTGTCTGTCTGTGTGTGTGTGTGTGTGTGTGTGTGTGTGTGCGTGTGCGTGTGTGTGTGTGCGTGTGCGTGCGTGCGTGCGTGTGTGTGTGTGTGTGTGTGCGTGTGTGTGTAGATGCTGACTGACATTTCAGTGTCTCTAATGAGGCTGGAGATCTTCTGGCTCTGCACTTTAAAACGAGCCATGACAGTGAAAAACAGTCCTAATATTCAAACAGGAGAAGAAATGGCTCAATTTTCATTCTCAGAAAAAAAAAATCACATCCAGTTAAAAATGTGCCAGCTCAAAGATCCACAGCATTTGTGCAAAAGGGGAAATATCTGCACACTCTTTGGCTCCAAAAATAATTGAATTCATTAAATACTGTTCTTACAAAGCCATGTTTGAATTCAGCAGGACCTTCTTCAGAGAAAAGAAAGACTTTTGCAGGAGCAGTCATCAGCTCAACTCTCTATCACCTGTTACCAACAGGTGGAAGGAGAAAGAGACAACACTGTTTTTCATTATCAAACTCTGAAAGTGCTTCTTTAGTTACAAACAATAGCAAAGAGGTTTTTTAAAAAAGCCTCCTCTATTGGTTGAAGGCCCCAAAATTGGAACATCCCTGTGAATTTATGCATAATTACACTTTAACTACAAACGAGGGCTGAATGGGGACGTGCACTGCATTAACAAAAATGCACGATAGCCTGCAGATCTCACAGATTCCCGGCAGTAAGGAGCTTTTTACAGGCTGTGAAATCTAAATTTTCCTGTGCCGGAAACAAAAAAAACCCTTAGTGACACTGAAGCTGTTCTAGAAAGCTTTACAAACCTTAATTAAAGTGACCTCAGGCTCCAAGATCTCCTGAACCCAGATATGGCCACACAGGTAATTTAGCCATTTAAATCAGCTGTGTTGGATCAGGACACATCTAAAACCTGCAGGACACCAGAACTTCAGACCTGGAGTTCCCCACCCCTACTCTAAGGCCCAGGGGCTGGATGCTGAACTCCCAGGGTTTACCAGAAATCCCACTTTTATGCCCATCATGTCTTGAAAAACTAGCAGTAACACCTACGAACAGCCATTAACCTGAAAATTAAGGAAAAAGAGCAGAAGTTTCTGGTGCAACCTCATCCACCTCCAAGGGGCATGGAGAACAATGTTAGTGTTTCACTATTGTATTTGTGGCCCTCATCAGAGACACCAACAGACGCTGCTGCTTACTCACAAAAATCGAAGTCAAAGTCGTCTCCAAGTCCGTGTTACTCAGACTTGGAGACTAGATGCTCCGTGACATGAAATAACTTCATGGTGGGCTTTGGAGCATTTCTTATAGGAAATCAGGGTGAGAGTTTTGGCCTTAAAAAGCAAAATTCTCCTGCCATCACTTTTGAGAGCAGCTGTGTAGGCTTCCTCTGAGTTTCACAGCGTTTTCTTCTTCTTCTTCTTCTTTTGCGTTGCCTCCTCCGGCGCACTGATGTGTCTCAGTGGGGGCAACTTATCAGCAACAGACGACTCCGCTTCAGATGAACGCGTCTCCTCAGGTCTCTCCGCTCTCATCTCAAACACATCATTCATAACTCAGAGTTTTCCACTGGGAGTTGTAGTCTTTAACATCAAAGCTCTGTAGTTCTTCTAGGAAACGGGTTGGAGTTATAACAAGCACTGAATGAGACTCTTCTTCAAAAGGCAGAGCGAGCAGTTAGTCAGTAGACTCAGAGTTAAAGTCGCTGGGCTGCTAGAACAAGCTCCGCTCGTATTTCCCTCCTCTCGCTGGTGTTTTTATGTAGCCTGACTAAATAAATCCACATTCTGCTCCCAGATTTGGGGAGAATTAGAAAACAGCTGTTATTACTGTCATTTTATATCAGCCTGTGAGCTTCAGATAAGTTAATCATCTCATTATCTCAGCTGTTTTCTGATAATTGGAATCAACCAGACAAAAAACACACGTTGTTCTCACAACAAATAGGGAAAATTAGCCCATTATCCCACAATAACAGGATGAAATGAAGTTCTAAAATTATTGCAGCTGCATCTTTTCAGTGCAAATTCAAAATCCCAAACCATAATTAACATTATTGTTCCCTTCTTATCTCATTTAAACTTGCAATAATAATGGCATTAAATTGTATCAGTTCACTAATTAACCCTTTAGTTCTTAGTGTCACCTGGTGTTTTCACATAAGTTCATCAGGGAAAAAAACTGTTTTCTAAAGATACAAATTCCTCATAACAAAGCTAAAGATCCTAAACCCCACCTATGCCCACGAGTGGTGAATAGTGACCAAAAGAATTAGACTGCAGTTAAAAGCATTGGAAATGAGCATCCTTCCTCCAACAGGGTGGATGGTGTAAGATATGGGGAGTAACTCACAGCAGGACACCTACTGGGCATGAGGTGTTTGAGGAATGTCCAACTGGGCGGGGAGAACAAGCGGTGGACTCGGGACACGCTGGAGAGATTATACCTCTCGGCTGGCTTGGATACGCCTCGGAGTCCCGCCAGTAGAGCTGGACATGTTGGAAAGGGATGGGGAGGTCTGGGCTGCTGTCCCCAAATAAACAGTAAAAAATGGATGGATAGATGGATGTTCAGCAGTCTGTAAGCCGGAAAGCACCATCCATCAGTTTATCCAACTCGGAGTCACAGGGTAGCCTATCCCAGATGATGTGTCTCATAGAAAGAGACCCTGGCAACCACCTTCACCCACACCCACGACTAATTTACAATTATCAGTTGACCTAAACAAGTTATTTGGACCATGAGAGAAAACTCAGAAACGCCACACAGGCACAAACTCTGGTTTGACCTCAGTAGGACACAAGCTTTTCTTATTGCATCACATGCTGGAGAACAAAAGCTCTGCTATGCAGTGTTTCTGATAATGGCCACTTCTCAAATATAGGGAGAGAAAATAAAATCCACTTTCTGTTCATGAGCTGTGTCTGTGTAACCATGGTAACATGCAAGCACATCAGCTTCACCAGCAGCTCTCTGCTGTGCTTATGTCAGTCCTAAAGGGGACCGATTCTGCTGCTTTCCTCTGTGTTTTTAGTCCAGGGCTCTTCTCGAGTTGTTCTGCATGATTCACAGTTCAAATTCTCATTCATCTTAAACTGGACCCTTTCAGTTCACCCGATGTCCCTAACAGCTGTTTAAGCTCCTGCCCCTTTAAAGGTACCAACTGTAAATCAAGGGCAGGTAAGGACTGAGGACAGGTGTTGTAGTCAATCTGACCACAAACTGGGGCTAAAACGGCTGCAATGCAGTTCCTGTCGCGCCCAGCAGAGAGCACAGCATTCAGGAAGAAGAGAGAAAAACAAGCAAGCACCAATTAACCTAACAGCATGTCTGTCTGAGAACATACAAACTCAAAAGCCACCAACTGACCAACAAGTCTGAACCCAGAACCCTTCTGCAGTAAGGACACACAACTGAACACTACACCCTGTGGCTCTGCGGTGCATTGGTTAATACAACAAAACATGAAAATAGTATTCAGGCCATCCGAAACAACGGAAAACCTTTCATTTTGAATGATTTTAAGAAATGTAGCGTTCCTGTTCATGTATGAGAATAGTTTGTAGTGACCTGGGGGCGTTTGGACCTCTGACAAACTGACAGCTACACTGTCTCATCAGATTTCACAGCGTGAATCAGTTAATTAATAGCCGAGAGCAGAACAGTTTCTGTTAAAGCTGCACTGAACGCAAACATTCAGAGCGATGTGTTTCTGCATCCAGCCAGCAGGGAAGAGGTCAGAGGTCGCTGCACGCCAGGGAGCAGGAATGTTTGTTAGTTCCCGCGCTGTGACGCTGAGCAGCTCTGACAGCAGCTGTCGCTCTGGATCTGCAGCTACTGATGACATCATAGAAGACAGGACAGCCTTTCGGATGATGTCATCAGTGGGCCATCGCTGTGGAGACAGCCAACGTGAATCTACCTACTCAAACGCCACCTCTCCAACAGGTTAAAGGATAGTAGCAGCTGCTCTCCGCAGGATGATGACCATGAATGCTGACTAAGCTCTGACTGGGCAACAGCTCTGCATCCACCCAGAAGCAAAAATCATAAAATCTAAAACCAGAAGAAGAAACATCCAGGAAATCAGCTGATTGTTCGCAGTGATCAGCTGGAGTCGGATCAGATCGGCTGAGTCAGACTGCAGAGACGCTGCTGCTACTGAAACGCACAGCCACCTCACTGTTTCCAGAAAACACAGCTGATTATTCTGAAACAGAAACCAGCAGAGATCAGACCTATCAATCAGAACCATCAGCTCAGACTCCAGGAAAAAGGCAGGAGCTGTGCAGAGATTAGACGGATCCCCACACTGAAGTGATGGGGACTCCGGAGAGTGCTGTTCACCTGGCAGACGCTTTGATTCAGAGACGTCTGAAAATGTGTTTGATTTCCTGCTTTATTAGTTTCACTGACAAAAACTGTTCAAAGAGCCACAGATACCTGATGACAGCAGCAGCAGCACAAATCATCATTAGCAAGGCAACGCTGTTGTATGATAGGTTAGAGACTTCTGGGAGTCATTGCCTGCAAAGGACTCGCTATTTATAATTATGTTCATTTGATCAATTACATTTACGCTGATATAAAAATGCTCGCAGCTCCTCAGTGGTCTCAAACAAGCTGAGACTCTGAAGTGTGCAGGAATTTCCAGACCTTTACTAACCTGATGTAACATGTTGTTAGTTTAACTCCTTACATCGTCAATCACACTTAATTTTTACTAAAAAAATAGTTAGTAGCATGTGCACTTCAACAACTGTGGGCCCTATAGACCTATAGAGGCACGCTGCTGTTAAAACTGAGGCACTGGTAATTTGAAGAAGACCCGTTCTGATCACTTACAGCTCTATATTTTTATTCGGAGACTCCACTAGAGTAGCTCAAAAAAACTCCCATCCTTATTTATGTTATGCTGACTTTCACAGAGTGATCCAAACATAACTGAAGTGCTGGGAGCGCTGCAGATGACCTTAGAGGGAAGGGCAGCCAAATTTAAATCAAGTACAGCTTTTTGCTTTTTATAGGCGCGATAGCTGAACTTTTTGGCCACGCCTCATCCTGTGCGCTGAATTATATTCTGCATTGCTGATGGTGTTTTAGTGGCATCCAAGTATAATAAATCTAGCAAAATGTATTCTATCTACATTGTGATATAAATTTCATGAGAATTTAGCTGCTGTGTTCAACACTTGAGTCGACTTGAGTAGACTTTAGCCGATTACAGCTCTCTTGGCTGTTAACCTCCCCCGGATGGCTGGGAGCCTTTTTAATGGTGAAATATCCAGCATCTAAAGGTGGTCTCTAAGCAGTGGCAACAACTGCCCAACACTGAAAAACGTGGCAACGAAAGGATGATGGACCACGTAGCAACTGCAGTTCCTCTGATGGCCACTTCAATCAATCCAGACAGATTCCTACATTAAAGCAATAAAAAGCATTTTAATGCTTTTTAATTAAAACCTAAAATGCTTTTTAATGGTCCAAGAAAATATGGTTGATACTTCCTCATTCATAATAGCTGTGCTGTTATATTTCTAATGTATTTCAGCCATGTGAATTCTGGTAAGGATTAAAAATAGGAGCCTGGCTGCTTTGAGGTTTGCTGACACATGAACCTGTTGATCATGTTCATGACGTTGGCATTTTTTGGAGCCATTTGAATGTAACTACCTGACAAACAATACCATTGGTGCCATCAGCCATAATCCTGTAGGCACAGATTTTTCAACACTGTTTTGAAAATACAGTCTTTGCAATAGTTATCAGCAGATCTTGGATCTTAGGATTCTTTCTTTGGCTAATGTGTTTGATCTGCGCTGTGTCTGAATCATCTCACTCATACTGTGATTCAAACACATTTGCAGAAGGATAATTGCTGTTAAACTCATTTCCAATTTAACATTTTGGGTGCATAATCAGCAGTCTGGAGATGTTGGGTTTTGTTTATTTTTTTCTGTAAACAAGCAAACAAGAAACTGGCAAGTGACTAAAAGTAAACAAAAACATCTTTTAATTATTTCGCTTTTTTAAAACAGAGAAGTCAGAGTTTATAGCGCTTCACATATCTCAGGAATGCAATGACTGACAAAAGACTGAGTGGACAGTCACTGATGAACATCTATCGTAATACTAAGTGCAGGAATCCTGGTTTGGTGGGCTACGCTTTTATTAGGGCTACATATTGTACATTGAGGTTTTATGAACATGTGACTAATCATGTGACTTTTACTTGGCTGCCATTTTGGACGCGTCCCAATCATAGTGACAATGTAAGATCAAGTGAATAAAGCCCCAGTTACACAAGCTCAGAGACTGGTCAGTGACCATCTGGCAGCCACCTGTCGCTAAGGGAAAATGCGTATTCCTCCAATCAGCTGGCAGAAACCTCTGTGGTCATAGTTTGAATAGAAATGATGACTTGTCCACAAACACTGTCCAGCTACCCTCTGAGCTGTATTGAGCTGTGAAAAGTGCAACACAAACTGGACACAGAGACGGTTTCCTTCAAGGTAAAAGTTGTGCCTTATGAAACATGTTGGCTGCAGCCCTAGGGCACTTTTAATTTGAAGGCGAATCCTCGCCATTTCCACTTTGGGTTACACTTTTTCTTACTCCTACTCTGGTACTTGTTGAGTACTTTCAGACAAACATGGAAAAACAACAGGCAACCAAAGCAATCATTAGGAGATTTTTGGCTTCTTTGCAACTTCTTTCACCGAGCAACCTCCAGGAACCACTGCCAACCAGTTGGGGAATACCCATTTTTTGCTAGCAACCAGTGGTTGTATCCACATCCAATATGGCAAACAACTTTTAAGTAATGTACGCATGACAACACACGAGAAATCTCAACAGTTGTTGTGTTACAATGTTGTGTTTAACTGACTTATTAATCTGTTGTTTATCCATCAGCCGATAGATGGATGCATCTTGCTAACTGAGCTTTGCTAACATTAGCGGATAACCTCACTACTCTCCACCCTTGTTTCGAGTCGTGGTTCTAAAAAGATGATGTTCAAAACCACAGTGTCTGCATTCATGTTGTAAAAAAGCATGGCAATAAAATTCTCAGCGTGCTGTTCTTCAGCTGGAAACTTTACAGTAACACTGGGCTGCAGTATGCGATACATCAAACTCCTGCACTGACTCACTGGTGTTTCCAGATTTCTGCCCGCTGCAGCTTTAATCTGCACACTGTGAAATGAAACACTGTGCAGCGAAGCTTCCTCGACGTTTATTATCTGTTTAGCTGTTTAGTTCTCTGGTACAATGAAAGTTTGAGCCTCAGACTCGTCGAGCCCCCGGACTTTCATTAGGACTGTGATGATCATAATCGTGTTAATATTTCATCCTGTGAACACAGCCGGCACTGCTCTTCGGTCCGCTCCTCTGTTTGCTCGGTCGTTTTCTGTGTTGACTCGGCTCTGTTGTTCTGTTGCATTTCTGCTACATTTGTTCATGAGTTCAGTAATCTGTCACCTGCTGGAGCCCTGGATAAATATTAACCCGAGAGCAACACCTTGCCTGCTCTCACCTCACACACTTCAAACACTCTTTCTCTGCTGGCTTCACAAAGCTGTTCTCTCTTAACCCCACTACCTCATTTTACATTCCTCTTTTAATACTTTTGGCGGAAAGTTTAATGACTTCAGGTGAGGCAGACACTTGAGTCATTAACATATGAATGAATGAACCTTTATTGGCATTGCACAGAGTACAATGGAATTCTGTGACTGTCCTTCATGGTGCAAGAGGGAAAACTGAGAAACAGAGTGATGAACACTGCTGAAAAAAATATGTAATACACAGTAATACACATTATTTTTTGTACAAAGTTTACATAATAAGTTACATATTCTATACTTATGGAAAAGTAATAAAGAAAAGTAATAATCTGTATTTAACATTTGAAACTCCAGCAACCAAAGACTTCTGCAACTCAGTACAAGATTGAAAGTACAGCAACACCTGTGATGCGGATGACTGACGATCAATAAAATAAATAAAATAAGCCGCAGAGAGCTATGCATGGGAGAAAACTGATGACATGCAAAACAGAGAATTCAATTTAGTTCTGAGAGTGTTTTCTCCTTTTTATTTTATATCACCATACTGCACCAGCGAGTCTTGTCTTTGCACTAGTGCATATATATCTGTGCACGAGTGCAAAGACAAGACCAGGGTAGAAAAAACACACACTAATCAAATTCAGCAGAAAAATGTCACTCAGCGTTTGTACATGCGCGTCAATGCCATTATCTATCTGCAGAGTGCACACCCATAGTTAAACTCCATCATCCAAGTCCCAAAGCAGAGTCCACATTCAAGCAAAGACCACCAAACAACCTCTGCAACCAAACCAACCACTCAAACAGCAAAACCCAGAACCCAGAACTGCTGTAAACATGAATGTCATATTTCTGACAGAGCTGTGCTGAAAGATGTTTTTGGGCTTCAACACTCACGAGAAGAGTCAATAATCAAAGCCTGTTTGTCATTTCCAACCATTTTCTTCATCCATACTGCCAATCTAATCAAGGTTGCTGGAGCTGGAGCCTATCCCAGCTTTCATAGCGTGAAAAGCAGGGGACACCCTGGACACGTTGCCAGACTATCACATAGAGACAGGCAATCATTTACACCTACAATTTAAAACTAAGCCTTTGGACTGTGGGAGGAAGGAGAGGACCCACACACACATGAGAAGAACATGAAGCTCGACACAGAAGGGCCTTGGCTGGTCGGGGGCTTCAAACCCAGGACCTCATACCTTTTTTTAATTTTCACTGATTGTCTTAAATGTGACAGAACCACCCATCTCATGAGTTACAGGCTGAGCTAGGGCTGGGTGATATGGCCTAAAATCCATATCGCGATATATATCGCAATATATTCTTTTCTTCTGTATACCGTATTTTCCACACTATAAGACGCACTTAAAATCCTTTAATTTTCTCAAAAATCGACAGTGCGCCTTATAATCCGGTGCACCTTATGTATGAATTTTGGTTGTGCTTACTGACCTCGAACTGATTTTATGTGGTACATGGCACTCAAAAATCTGTCAAAAATGTTTTAGTATGACTTTGGTAAGCTACGAAGCCGCACCACTTGATGGATTGTCTTAGCATTACGGCTACAGTAGTCAGGAGTCTCGCGGAGTAATCTGGGTCCTAAACTCCATCCGCTTCAGGTCCCAAAGTCAAACGAACACTGCAGCATCACTGAGAGTTAAAAACTGTCTAAATTCTCTCATCTTTAATAAAATGATCAGCGTTGCTGCTTTACCAGGTGTAACAATTAAGTTTAACATCCAGGCATCCATGAAAACAGGATTTATTAAATTTAACGGCGTTAGCAGGTAGCAGGAAGTTAGCTCGCTAGTTTTCACCTAAATATGATATGCCATGTTCTGACTGAGAGATTTCTGAAAAAAATAAAACATAGAGCTCTGCTATCACTTCCGACATAAATGAAGACAGAAAACTAAACAGCAGTGACTGTTTTGTAGGGTTACTGAAGTTGGGCTAGCTGGTCTATAATGATGTGCTACGTGATCGCTAGCAACACAGCTATGTTAGCATAACAAACAGTGAAGCTGGAGGGCGAATGCTAACTTTTTTTCACTCGTTAACATGAGGGTTCCTGATGGTTAGAGAGAAATGCAATCGCATGTCAGGATGCTGTAAACGGACCAAACTCCAGTCAGGAGAACAACTGAGATAATCCATCCACAATACGAGGTTAGTTATTAATATACTGCAACAACATGGGAATAGAGCAGCTGCAATAGAATTCAACATTAATGAATCAATGGTACGGAAGTAGAGGAAGCGCAGTTTTTGGCTTTCCTCATATTCCAAAACATGTTTCGTCTCTTTGCTATTACTGTCGCTCGGCATAATTTGCAGATGATATTGCTTGTAGCCGCTGCGATGCTTTCGACCAAAACAGGCGCAGCATGATGACACCATCAACATGCACTATCGCGGTAGAGCGGTGTAGTCAAAATCTCTACCGTTGGCCAAATTCATATCGTTTCTACCGTATACCGTTTATACCGCCCATCCCTAGGCTGAGCTGTGATTTTTGGCTGCATTTATATTTCTCGGAGAGAAATTTAGAAGCAGCAGACGGTCTCTTACATTTTATCACACTGAAGCCATGCTGCTTCTTTAAAAAAATGCACAGACACAACATCGGGCTGGTTTCTGGAACATAACAGTGAGTTTAGTTGATTCAGATGGCCTCAACAGTCACCAGATCTCAGTCAAACAGACCATTGCAAAAGACGCTGTGCACAAATCTGCACCAGCTGCATGATTCTGTCATGTCAACACAGAGCTAAATCTTTGAGAAATGTTTCAAGCATGTTTTTAAAATTCTGCCTCTGAGAATTTCATGCAACTGCGAAAGATTTGCCTTTCTCACTGAGTTTCTGCAGCTCCACCCTCTCAGCATAAACAAAAGGAATAATTTAAGAAAAAAAGATTGATATTGTTAAAAAGCAAGACAGGAACTCTGGAGCAAAGTCTAGAGTTGTTCCTAATTAACTGGCATCATTAACAGGTTCCTGTCCGTCAACATATTTGTGTGTGACCCGGTCGAAACCGAGGCACAGTGACGAAGATCAAACATCAACTTCAGCTTGAATCCACAAATCCATGTTTATAATGAGCTGCACGAAAATATCTCTAGTCATCATCCTGCTGTGAAAGACAGGAAGCACGACACATGCTAGCTCAATGAATCGATCAATTTCTCATCAGATATGGTTCCCAAGTGTTTCTAAAAACAGATGAGCACAGAGGGAAACTGTGAGAAAAGGTTTACTGAGGATACAGGTGTTCCTATTGAGAAGCCTCATCAGCTCCTGGAGGCTAGAAAGGAATATACCTCTGACGTACGTCACGTCTTTTACTGAAGTGCACATAAAAAGGCTGCAAAGACTTTTCAGAGTCCTTTTCAGAGCCTAAAAATCCCTGAACCAGCTCTATAAGCCATTTTCACACATGCACTGTAGCCCTGAAGTCTTCTAGACATCATCTGATGGAGGTGAAAATGAGACCAAAAAGGCCTGACGCAGTTGGATTGGACATTAAAGACTCTTTTACCTGCCAGGTCCCTATTGCACCAATGTAAGAGCAGCAGCAGGTAATAGTCTGCTGCACAGAACGAGCATCACGTCTGCTTCCTTATGTGTGATTTACACAGGCAGCTTCCTCGTTTAAACCATACGCAGCATTTCCATCCGAATCAGAATACTTCCTCCTGTTTTCTACATATTAAAAAAGATCAAATGTTGAACATTGTTCTAGAATAACACTCTGGACACGACCATGTGACGTCATGTGTGCAAAAGACTTCAGAAACTGGCATTAATTAAACATGTGAGGCTGACAGAATGCTTCAAGAGACACTTGAAAACCTCGGCTCTCAAACAAACAGGACAGAGATGGTCACCAGTGTCCCTGAACGGTAGTGGAGGGTGGTGTGGGGGTCTCTATAATCTTTATTTTTAGTAATGTTTTTCATTTTTATTTTTCAGGCTTGGCTTCATTTATTAGTCATCCATTCTCACATGCCCATTTCAGAAAACAAACATATGCATAATGCAACATAGTGCCAAAAACAAAATTACTTCCACTTCATGTAAGACATAAAAGCCGATTTCTTTGTCTCCATGACGGCGGCTGTAGCAAAGCCATGTTGATCTGCTGGGACTATAAACCTTCCTTCATAACGGGAAAAACCTTTATCTTTACTAGTTTGTTTTATTTTGATCTATAAAATTTACCCGGGGGACCGACATTGTCATTAGTTTCCCATATTTTTGTGTTTATTCATTACCTTGAGCTTGCCTATAATCGCATGTTTGATTAAGTGTAGTAATAAGAAATTCAACCGTATATTTGGACTGGATATCAGTTTGATCATGGCTCAGATTGCTAGACCAGGCTGATCTGTTCATTCATTCTTAACAGATCAACACAAAACACAAACTAATCAAATTCAGCAGAAAAATGTCACTCAGCCTTCCTCTGTGAACCATGCATTATCTGATTGCAGAGACGGATAACGAGACAATCACACATGCCTGCATCCACCTCAAACTTAACCTGAACGTGCATCTCTTTGGACTGTGGGAGGGGCTGAATTGACGGGTGGATGCAGGAAGAGTAACCCTGATTAATATTGTTTCACTTTCAGTTGCCTCAAGTCAGGTGTTTGTGAGGAGTGAACACAGCGAAAGCAGGTAAAGGAGACACCTGAACATACAGTAAAGACTCAAAGCAACGCAAATAAATTATGTCAACAACGGGAATACATTTTTAATTTTATTTTACAAAGCAAAGTTTAAGTCCAGCCTGATGTTGTGTTAGTTAAACTGTGACTTGGATTAGTACTCAGTGTACGACTCACTCCTGGGACATCACTTAGTGCCATTTTATTAAAGCCGCTGGTGTAGCTCAGGTACACACTCAGGTTATGGCCCATATGCCCAACCTTTAACCCAAACCATGACCTTTTCCTCACAATCACCGAGTTGCTTGTAGGCACTAAACCGAACCAGTGGCTGGATGTGTAAGTAAAAGCTGAGTAAAAATAAAAAAGTGCGAAAACACAACAGTGCCAACAGGATGAAAATTAGGCTTCAAAACCTTCAAACTGTGTCTCTCAGAAACTGTTACTGTGCGGACCGATGCAGCAGAGCTGCCAGGACGAAGACGACAAAAGCATCTGACCAAAAAGCACCACATGATGATCGTGGATGAAAACGCATTGGTATCTGCATCTGTGATTGATTCATTAATACCATTAATCCTACATTTAAGTCCAGTTTTGTTATTTATCCAGGACCAAACCTCAGGCCCTCCACACTGTGACCCCACAGAAAAACGCTGGAGCACACTTTTCTTGGACCAGAGCGCGAGCACTGAAAACGAAAAAGAGCTGACTGATGGCAGTTTTATCCAGTGTGGAGACATTTCCATTCTGCGCTGTTTGAAACGCTTAACTGCTTCTCTGTTTAGCTGCTCCTTCAGCAGAGTGTCCTAGAGCTGGCTGCCAGATACACCCCCCACTTTACCCCTTTTATCACTCTTCATCAGAACAGCTCAGATTAAAAGCATCCTCACAGCTCTGCAGCATCCAGCAACACTCCACGCATTACATACATAAACACACCATCACCCACGATCTGATACTACAACCAGCTCCTCCTCCCTGACAACACACCCTGTCCTCTCCACTACAATGATAAAAAAAACAAACCCAAAACGTTATTTTCCCTCAGGTCTCCTCCTAATCTCTCCATCCTCAGCAGTAAATCAGCTTCAGGTTAAAACACCTTCTGCAGTGTGGAGTGCTTTACACGACAACTCCTCCTCCTCCTCCTCCTTAATGTACTCTTCATCACCCCACTGTACCCGTCTCCTCCTGTATGTATATACCTCCTCCTCTTACTCCTGCTGCCATTCATGACAAACGGTCAGAGCAGACAAAGAGCGGCTTCTATAGCGCAGACCCAGCTGCTGGCCACCATGTAAACACACACACACGGTGTCACCCGTCCACTCACACTGATCCCAAACCAGCTGTTACTTTACACTCGCAGTTCTGATTTTACACAGTGCCACACACACACACACACACACACACACACACACACACACATAGAGACGTGGTGCTGATGGAGGATGTGACCGACAGCCCGCTGCCCCTGAGCCCGGACAGCAGGCTGCATGGGTCGGCTGTGGATCTGCTGACACCGCCGTTTGTACCTGCAAGAGGAACAAAATCAAAAAAAGAGAAACCGCTCCGACAAACCGGGTTTCTCGGTCAAAACGGCCGAGCGCACGCATGCACGCGCGCGCCCCGGAGCCGAGCAGATAAAAGCCAAACCGGGACCCCCCCCCCCATGCTGTTCCGTTACCTTCATAATTCCTGCCGCGTCCCCCTCCGGTTCTCCGCTCCGGTTTAAATCCTCTCCGGGCTTTTAGCGTATTGATCGCTCCCTCGGTGCTGCTGCCGCTGCTGCTGCTGCGTGCATGCGCGAGGAGCGTGCGCGCCGAGAGAGAGAGAGTGAGTGAGGGGGGGGCGTGTGCGTGATCTCCACTGCAGGTAAAAATGCAAAGCGCTGAAAGGTGGAAGACCACACACACACACACACGCACACTGTTACACGGAAACAGTGAGCGCAACGTACACGTGTCTTTCTGTATGACTGAGTGTGTGTGTGATGCCCGCAGGTAACTGTGCAGCAGCAGCACCAGCTTAATGGAGCTTTACTACACTGTGAAAGCAATGACAAGTTAATGTCTCTCTACCGCCCTCCCTCTCTCCTCACACACAGCGGAAAGAGGGTCTGATGATAATGTGTAAGGGGCGGTGGTGGTGGGGAGCTCCACCTTCAGAGGGAGGAGTCTGCGTGATGTGTGGGGGGTGTGGTGGGGGCAATAGGCTGACATCAGCGAGTGTGAGTATCTGTGTGTACTGTTGGTGTGTGTGTGTGCTCTTGTGTTAGTGATGTTGTGGGGACATCAGTCGGTTTGCGTGCTCACGTTGTGGGGACTCGGCTCCCTCTGGGGGACAAAACCAAAACCTCATTATGTAATTCATCACATTTCAGTACTCACACTGGGTTTGAGGTTACAGTAACATGACTCTCTGTGTGTGTGTGTGTGTGTGTGTGTGTGTGTGTGTGTGTGTGTGTGAGCCGTAGCTATAAACTGATAGTTCTGTGCAACACTGCAGGGGCCCAACTATGCCCACAGGGTTCAAATGCTTAACAGGCAGTTTATCCTCGCCATTGTCGTCCTTGCGAACAGAGGCTCGCGCCAAAAATGACATCACAACTGCTTGTCGTGCACCTCTATTAACCTGCCACATGCAGCGCAGCATCGGCCTCTGTGTGTATTTTCAGCTATATGAGCGCGGGAGGACAGAGATTCAGAGACGTTACAGAGGAATATACAGCAGCTGGAGAAACGCACTGCTGTAAACTTTGTAAAAACTGTTTGTTTCCTTTTTCAAATTCTCCTTTTCCTTTTTTCTGCATTTAGTGGTAGGTTTCAGCTCTAGGAGTATAAATGGTTGTGGATTGTGTTGATGTCACATTTAATTGATGCATCTAAGAGACAAAATTGCACAAAGTAAGATCAAAGAAACTTCAGAAGGATGACACAAACAGATACAAAGAGATATGAAACAACAAAAGAGACTCACAAGTTGACACAAAGTGACGCATACTTCACAAAGTTTATTCATCACAGCAATGTTAAGTAAGGACTTCAGTTCAAAGCGTGGCTCTTCTGGTGTGCTTCCTGCAGGCTGCTCCTCCGCTTTTGACTGCAGAGTTCCTGATGTCCTTCAGGTCTGTAGCTACGTCTTCATGCTAAAGAGAACTAAAAAAGATCCTCAAACAGAGAAACACCGGTCAACACATCGTTTCAAACTCTGCCTGTTTGTCTGTATGGTTTATCCATTCATCCATCCATCTTGTATCACATATGAGGGTCTGAATTTATTGCTTATAATTAGACGTGTTTTATTTTGTAATTCCCGCTGTCCTCCTCTTCTTTTGTTCTGTTTCTTGCCAGTTTTCTTCCTCTCCTGCTCTCTATCTTGTTCACCTGAGTGGATATGTAGTTAATTGGCTGAGTAGGTTTTACATCTGTCCATCTGTTTGTTCCTGGGTTATTTGTTATTTGTTTCCTGTTGTTTCTTTTGTATTTTCTAAGTACTGATTTTTGACTCAGGCCAAGGCAACATGTATGACTCCTATGTGAGTCGTGGCTCTGATTGGATATTATTGTCACTGGTTATGGTCACTGTGATCCATCATCCATGATTAAGTGCGCTCGAAACGTCACATTTACTACTACATGCAATAAATGAGGAAACTGGATTTCTGTAGTATGTAAATGGTTAATTCTTTTCGTTGTCTGTATCTGTTTGACCTTTGAAATGTCCTCAGAGTCCTGCGTCTTGACTCCAACCGGCACCCTGGTTTAAGACAATGATCAGGCCAGAGAATGGACTCAGCAGATTCAGACCTATTCAACACTCCCTCGCTCTCCGAGAGGCCCAGCTAGGCAGCTACAACACATCTCTAGACAACTATTTCGAGGTGTGTTCAGTTCTTCAGTTTCCCAGTATGTCAATTCTCCACCTGTCATGGTCCTCCAGTCCTCCCCTGCTGACTCCCTCTTTCTGTCGTTCTCTCCTCTTTGATGCTCTCTCTCTGTCCCTCTGTATATATGAACAGGGCAGCACGGTGGTTAGCACTGTTGCCGCACAGCAAGAAGGTCCTGAGTTCAATTCCACCATCAGTCTGGGGTCTTTCTGTGTGGAGTTCACATGTTCTCCCCGTGGTTGCATGGGTTCCCTCCGGGTACTCTGGCTTCCTCCCACCGTCCAAAGACATGCAGCTTGTTGGGGATTGGTTAATTGGATAATCCAAATTGCCACTAGGTATGAATGGTAGTCTGTCCTTGTGACAGACTGGCGACCTGTCCAGGGTGTACCCCGCCTCTCGCCCTATGACAGCTGGGATAGGCTCCAGCGCCCCCCGCGACCCTGAAAAGGAGAAGCGGAAGCGGATGGATGGATGGATGTGAACAGTTAAACACATGTTTGTGTTTCAGGGCGGGGTCTCTTCTGGATCCCTGCACACCTGAACTCACCTGTTGGTAATCACCTGATTCTCTGACTACAAAAGGCCAAGTCAGACCTTCAGTTGATGCCTGATTGTTGAACTATCACTGTTACTGAAACTGCTTCCTTCAACACGTGTGTTTGCTCTGTTTCACTCCATTAACATTACTTACATTTCTTTCTCTTCTCTGCAGAAACCTGGAGGTGGATCTGAGATAGATTCTCGTGGAGAAAGAAAACTCTGGATTAACCTGTTTGGAGCTTTGGGCTTTGCTGCTTGGAAACCTTTTTTGTCTCAAGCCTAGTCTCTGACTTTCTTGTAAATAAACCTATTCAACTTTTGTTCAGAGTCCCGTGTTGTGAGTCCAACACAAACCCTAGTTTATGACAGAGACCCAGAGTACAAGAACATACACCAGCCAGCACATTGACAGTTTTGCTCTCATCTCCTTACCACAGCAAACTCATCACTTCAGACTCAGCACAAGTCTGTGTCTATTTCCTACTCTACTCCCACTTATGAACATGATGCGTATGAACTCCCCACTTCAGGAATCGAGTCATCCACAAGCTCGGAGAGGGCAATCTGGCTGAGAATCATGACCTCAGACTTGCAGGAGAGTGTGTTCTAAATCCAGGTGAGTGCTGCTCATTCTGACCAAAATAAAAGAATAAATCTGCAGTCAGATTCCTCACAGCTGCGAGCGAGTGTAAAACTTACTATTATATCTGCTAAACATCACATAATGTCTTTACATGTGTTTAAAAGAAGGAGACCTCAGCATTTTTGGAAGAAATGAAAATGTGTAATTTAAATTAACATTGGACACATTCAAAGTGAAAATGATCATCTCTCTCTTGTGCTGGTGTTATAAGTGTTCTCATACACAGTGGCAAAATAGAAGCAGATAACCAAAAATTATATAAATATGAATCACATAAAGTTTTATTACTATTATGTTTTCAGTCTTATCGAGTGGGTGGATGGGACTCTACCCTGTCTGTGGTCTCTGTGATGATTTACAGGTGGATACGCTAATAAATAGCTCTTTGTTTCTGTGGTATGAGCAGTCCTGGGAAACACACACACACACACACACACACACACACACACACACACACACTGTTTGTATTGCAGTGCGGTGGTATGTTTGCAAGAACTACTGCAGTCCCAGATCCTTGACCCTGAACCTGCCCTCTAAATAGAATCTTAAAATTGGTCCAAATCCTCAAAATGAAGACTGTAAGCAAAGTCCCCACAAGGTTTTAAACTTGTGCTGGTCCTCACAAAGACAGGAATACAGGCGCATCCACACACACACACACACACACACACACTCTCTCTCTGGTCCATTAGTGTCTCCGTACTGTCATATGAGACCTAATGAGCACTTCATCATTTGTAGTGCGTGTTCCTGTACATTTATCGGTGTAAGGAGGAACTGAAGCTTCAGATCTTGTCAGTGACGTCTGAAGACATTCTGCACGACAAATCAAGACCCGAGTGAGGAAATATCCCATTTAGAAATAAAATCCTACATTCAAAATCTTACACGGGTTCAAACTCAGTTTATGTTCCTTCAGCTGCTCATAGAGTCACACCTATTAAATCTGAAACTGTCGGTGCATTAATCTACCGAAGCATAACACGCTTATATGAGAAAAAAGAAGTTGGCCTCTTTTTCTTCATTAATGAGCCCGTTAACTTAGATTTCAGAGGAAACTTTTCATTAAAAAGCAAATCTGCTGCATTTTTCTGTTAATGATATATTTTAAAATCCTAAATGAGTCTCATGTCAGAGCTCGATTTGCCTTCCCTGCTTACTTTATTTCCATTTTTTAAAAATGCTTTGGGTCTGAAACACTGAGATACTTGCATGTTTGAGCAATAATATTGTTGGAGGGCTCGGCTAATTAGCAGCAGAAGCTGTAGGCCCTCCTCCATGCTGGACTTTGGGGTCTCATTAAGTCAGAAAAACAGCGTTTTTTGTGTGTTCATGAAAGGGTTGCTCAGAACTTCTCCTGTTCTGTTTTATTACTTTAGATGGACTATATCTCATTATCTCAGGAAAATAAGTGTCTATGTTTTTGTTTTTTTTCCCCTCAATAAATGTGTTATGCTCCTCTACTAACTACAGTTGTGTTTTCAAGGTTGTTTCAGCCTGGTTATTGTATAAAGCAGCACCAATCCACTGATCTATGGTCCTTACTAACTTTTAGAGCCTGTCGACAGAAAATGGACATTTTCCAGGAGAGTTTTCATTTTCTGGCTTTATAAGGCAGGAATTTGTCCACAAACATCACTTTTGTTTCATCGCCCATCTAAATCAATAAATTCAGGTGTTCCAATCACTTCCATGACCACTGGTGTATAATCAAGCACCCAGGCATGCAGACTGCTTCTACAAACATTTGTGAAGGAACGGGTCACTCTCAGGAGCTCGGTGAATTCCAGCGTGGTACTGTGATAGGATGCCACCTGTGCAACGAGTCACTAAATATTCCACAGTCAGCTGTTAGTGATATTATAACAAAGTGGAGGCAACTGGGAATGACAGTAACTCAGCCAGGAAGTGGTAGGACATGTAAAATCACAGAATGGGGTCAGCAGGTACTGAGGTGCGCAGAGGTCACCAACTTTGTGCAGTCGGTCGCTACAGTCCTCCAAACTTCATGTGGCCTTCAGATTAGCTCAAGATCAGTTGCGTACAGAGCTTCATGGAGTGGGTTTCTATGGCTGAGCAGGTTACATCACCAAGCTCAATGCAAAGCGTTGGATGCAGTGATGTAAAGCACACAGACACTGAACTCAGAGCAGTGGAGACATGTTCTCTGGAGTGACAAAACACGGTTCACTGTCTGGCAATGTGATGGACCAGTCTGGGTTTGGTGGTTGCCAGGAGAACTGTAAATGTCTGACCTCACTGTGACAAGTGTAAAGTTTGATAGTTTGGGTTCTGCCCTTTAGTTTCAGTGAAAGGAACTCTTAAAGCTTCAGTGTACCAAGACATTTTGGACAAATTCATGCTCCAAACTTTATGGGAACAGTTTGGGATGGGCCCTTCCTGTTCCAACATGACTGCACACCAGTGAATAAAGCAAGGTCTATAAAGACTGGCCTGCACAGAGTCCTGACCTCAACCTGATAGAACACTATTGGGATGAATTAGAGTGGAGACTGTCAGCCAGGTCTTCTCATCCAATATCAATGTCTGACCTCACAAATGCTCTCCTGGAAGAATGGTCAAAATGGATTAAGAATAGGACGTCATAAAATATGTATGTGAGGACAGATAGGTGAATATTCAATTTTCAACTCAATTTTATTTATACAGCGCCAAATCAAAACAACAGTTTCCTGAAGGTGCTTTATATTGTAAGGTAGACCCTACAATAATACATACAGAGAAAAAACCCCAACAATCATATGACCCCTATGAGCAAGCACTTTGGCGACAGTGGGAAGGAAAAACTCCTTTTTAACAGGATGAAACCTCTGGCAGAACCAGGCTCAGGGAGGGGCGGGGCCATCTGCTGCGACCGGTTGGGGAGAGAGAAGGAAGACAGGACAAAAGACATGCTGTGGAAGAGAGACAGAGATTAATAACAAGTGTGATTCAGTGCTCATACTGCAATGTCTCATACTCGATATACGTATGTACATGAAATTCAAAGTCAGTTTGAACCTCTGTATGTTCTGTATGTGTGACGTAGAGCACATATAGCATATAGAAAATCTGGTCACAGCAGGACTACAGCACAAAGTTGATCAAAAAGCACACACTGTACACCGGTTTAGTGGGTGAGCAGGTGACCGTATGGCCAGAGAGCAGTAGGACCGGGTTCAAGTCTGAACTGCAGCCTCTCTGCATGTCTTCCTCTCTCTCTGCTTTACTGTCTCTATGAAAAAAGGCCCCAAATAATAATTTTTAAAAAAGCACAAACCTTCAAACACAGGTGTATGCACACAGCTCAATGCTGTCATTGCAAAGGTTGACGGACTCCACTGGAAGACTTTTTATTTAAAACTCTGGAGAGAGGAAAACACAATCACACAGAAAACTGTACGGGTCTTCTAGGATCCAACGTCGTCTTCATGCTCTGTAATTTTCCTCGCCTTCTTCTTGTCCTCCTTTCTACTAATATCTCGTCTGTATCTCATCTGCATCTTCCTTCTCTTTTCTTTTCTCTAGACTATCTTTCATTTTCTTTCTTCTACCTTATTTTCCATCTTCTTTGTGGGCTACACTGGTTGTGACACCGTTTTAATCCAGCAGGAGGCAGCAGAGATCAGTTTTTAAATACAAAGGATGACGTCATCCATATGGATTATGGGGGAAAATTGAGACAGACAGGAATTATTGTGATACTGTGATACTTTAGACTGCAGATGTTTTGCCTGATTATTAATACCTTTGTTTCTGGCATTAGTTACTTTTACTAAGGAATTGGTTCCTTGACGTTTATAACTTTTGCTTTTGATTGTTTCTGAGTTTCATTCTTATTTTTATTGTCTTTACTTTTGAATGTCTCTGTCTGTGTATGTGCTGCACCTCGGGGCTGTTTTTTGACCGCTCCCTGGAGGTCCTGCTCTGACCACTTGGTCTTGCAGAAATGTATGTATGTGTGAAACATACATACTTATATAATAAATACACACACATACAACAAGGACAACAGACATGGGGACACATATTCTGATTCTGATTCTGAATAGAAGAAGCCTCGAGTCTTTCGGTTCTCCTCACAGGTACTCTAAAACGACAGCCAGAGGGTAAAGAGTCAAACTCACTGTGGACTGGGTGGTTAAAATTAATAACAGAATGAGCCAAAAGCCTGCCAGATTTTGCTGGCAGATTTTACCAGAAGTCACAACCTGTTTTGTTGAGTCCTATTACCAAACCAGGCAAAGACACAAAAGGAAAAAACTGGTTCAATAAAACTTCTGTAAAATAAAGACGACTTTTCAGAAGGTTTTCATCTTTCTTAAAAATCAGTCTTTGCTGAACTTTTGCATCAGCATGAGGTTTAAAACACAGAAATCCAGTTAAACCCAATGTTCTGGATGGATGAGTAACAATAAATAAATAAATAAACGACTCAACTGATGTTAAACTTTTTTCCTTTCTTTTTCTTTTTTTGTTTTTTTATACCAGGGTGTTTAGTTCTGCTATAAAGGTGCATATGGAAGCCAGCTTCAAGTGGACATAAGAGGAACTGAAATCATTTTAAAAACTTCCATGTTGACTTCTTTCAGACCTCTGGAGAGTGTCACATGATTGTCACATGCTTTCTACCTGAAAACTGATCTTTAGTTCCAGCTGCCACGCATTCAGTAAAGTGGTGGGTTTTTATTTTAAACTGGCTGGAAACACAAAAATAAAATGTTTTAACACGTTTTGGTTTGACTTGAAAAAGAAGATTATGCTCTGAGGTTAAATGTATGAACCAAAGGAGTGATTTCAACAGTAAATATCCGAAATGCTTTCAGGATTGAGTTCAGACTGTTATTTTTATTCTGTCCTTTATTTAGACAGAAACAACAAACGAGTGAAAGGAGAGAAAGAGGTAAATCCTCTCTGAGTCCAGCAGCAGCAGCACCGAGGATTATGAGGGGCTTAATATAGAAGCTTAGGGACACACACACACACACACACACACACACACACACACACACACTGCCCTGCATCCTCTCATCTCTGATCTGATGGGACATAGCTTCCATCCATCCATCCATCTGTAGTCTCGATCACAAGTATGTGGACGGTGCCATGTTTTTTTCTGTTTCAGCTCATCCAGACTGAGGCAACATTAAAGTCTGAGCAGGTTTCCATTAGTATACAAAGAATATGTGGAGACACAGATCTCGAGGTTATGGTGAACGTGAGACATAAAGAAAGCTTATCCGACACCTTCAGTGACTCAAGTCTAAAAGACAATTTCTCCACACAGGTTAAACTTAAACTTGATCCTGCTTTGAACATTAGCTTTTTAAAAAATGTATATAAAGCTATATAGACAAATTCCTAGGAAGAATATGTATACATTTTATTTTTGGCTCAGACTGCAAGTTTTTCAGAGTACGACTTGTTCAGAGTACGAGTTATTCAGGGGCCATCTGCTGCGACCGGTTGGGGTGAGAGAAGGAAAACAGGATAAAGACATGCTGTGGAAGAGAGAGAGAGGTTAATAACAGATATGATTCGATGCAGAGAGGTCTATTAACACATAGTGAGTGAGAAAGGTGACTGGAAAGGAAAAACTCAATGCATCATGGGAATCCCCGGCAGCCTACGTCTATTGCAGCATAACTAAGGGAGGATTCAGGGTCACCTGGTCCAGCCCTAACTATATGCTTTAGCAAAAAGGAAAGTTTGAAGCCTAATCTTGAAAGTAGAGATAGTGTCTGTCTCCTGAATCCAAACTGGAAGCTGGTTCCACAGAAGAGGGGCCTGAAAACTGAAGGCTCTGCCTCCCATTCTACCATTCTACTTTTAAATACTCTAGGAACAACAAGTAGGCCCGCAGTGTGAGAGCGAAGTGCTCTAATAGGGTGATATGGTACTACAAGGTCATTAAGATAAGATGGGGCCTGATTATTTAAGACCTTGTATGCTCTCTCTTTCTAGTCCCTGTCAGGACTCTTGCTGCAGCATTTTGGATCAGCTGAAGTCTTTTCAGGGAGTTTTTAGGAGATCCTGATAATAATGAATTACAGTCGTCCAGCCTGGAAGTAATAAATGCATGAACTAGTTCTTCAGCGTCACTTGAATGTTTGCTTGAGTTGTTTTATGATAAACATTAATTAATTACTTTATTGCTATTTTTTATTATTTTAATGCAGCTATGTGTAGACCTGTTTGTTCAGGACAAATTTCCCATGTGGGACAGTAAAATGTATTCCTATCTTATCTTATCCCTCTGAGCACGTTATAGGCTCCTGAAGCTACAGGGGAAGAACCCAGAGTCACCAGAGTAATAGATGCTGTTAAGTGTTCTTAAAACTGAAGAATGATATTTATTGAATGGTATTCTGGAGGTTATCCACTATGAAAACCATCTTGCCTCAGTAGGACACAGCAGAGTTTTCCTGTGCACTGAAAAGGCTGCTGGCATGACAGCTGCTGCACCCAAAGACTAGATTGTGTATTTACTGAATATTGTCCTGAAACTCTTTAAAAGTTTTCTAGGATTTTTTCCAGGGCTTTTGGTGGAGGGACTCTGCATCGTTCTCTGCATACTCTGAACTCATTCTCTGCCGCCGTTAGTCTCCTCTGAGGCCTTTCCCAAACCGCAGCCTCAATTCATGCTGACGCCACCTGTCGCTAAATACTGTCAAACCTAAATGAGGCTGTGGTCTCAGCTAGTGAAATGTACAGTTTGTTATCTTTGTACTGTTAATGTTTGTCTCCTGGACTGAATTTAAACCACTAAAACTAATTAATGTTCATTAAAACTGCATTTTTACACTGAAATCTTACCTCCACTGTCAGCATCTTACATGCAGCTTGCCCAAAACACCCTCTGCATCAGGGTTACTGGTGAAAACCTGGCTGATTGTTTTATAAAAGCAAAAGAAATGATTTCCTTTTAAAATGTAATCACTGCTAGTCATGAAACAAAATGCAAACCGAAATGTTTCCAACAATGTGAGGATTATTTGTAAAATGTAACTGAAAACATAAAAATTTAACTGACGGCAGAAGACAACAAATCAGCATATCAAACACTGAAACGAAGACCACTGTTGATAAATAAGCAAATAAATACTCATTTTAAATTTAATGCCAGGAATAAATAAAAAAAACAACTAACTGTATCACCTCTTCTTTTTTTTAATAACTCTGTTGATTTTGTGGCCGTTTTGAAAGAAAAATGTTTCCCCATTCTTCCCCTCTATAGGATCCAAGCCGCTTTATTCATTTTTATTTCATTACACTCCAAATATTTTTTGTTGTGCCTTCACAGATATGAAAGCCACCCGTGCCATATGCATGTGGATTCTGATAATAATGCATCTCCTCTTCATCGCAGGTTTCAGTCATTTCTGAAAATGATTTCAGTTATTTCGGATTGGCTTATTTTCACTTTAATGTATTTTTTCTTTGCATTGTAGAGTTTTAATCTGCACTTGTGAATGCAAGAATGAACTGTTTGCTCACAGTGATTTTCACATCTGCTCCTGAGAACACGCAGACATTTACAAAGCAGTCTGATTTTAATGCAGCCCAAAGATCACCAGCAGTTAATATTAGTTTGCAGTCTTGTCCCAGATGTACAGAGATTTCTCTGAATTCTCTGAAACTTTAATGATATTATCTACGGTACAAGATGAAATCTCCAGATTCTTAATTTCTTTACCTAGTGGCCCACGTAGTCCTCTATAGAGCTTTAAACCCCTTCCCATCTTTACCTCTGACAGAGCCTCTCCGGGATGCTGTTTTTATGCCCTTAAACCTTTAACCTGATTAAGTTTCAGGGTTTGGAAGATCCTCTGTCATGTGTTTTATTGACAGCTTTATCCCTACCCTCTCTACTTTTTGTACAGACGTTATGTTAGCATCAAATTCAAAATGTTAACATTATAAACAAAAATCCTCCTTTTAACATTTGACATGTTGTATTTGTGCCATTTTAATTAAATGTAGTTTTTTTTTTAATGTTTTACACTTTTAATCATTTTATTTATTTATTTTTATTTTATTTTATTTTAATTGTGCAAATAAATAATTTGCACAATTAAAATATCTGAGCCCTCAAAGCCCAAGTAAAACTTGCCACATTCACCCATTCATACAAGCACTTCCTTCTGTGCTTAAGTGCTTTACTCATTCACACTCTGAGAAACTCTGGGTTAGTATCCTGCCCAAGCATATTTCCGATGAGTAGATGTCCTCCACAAAATCTTCCATTTCAATTTCCATTTTTTTAGAGGACATCGCGGATATAATGCTGCACTGAAACTGAAATTAAAATGAAATTGCAGTTTTTAAGTTTCTGGTACAGGCTTGTTAAACAGACATCGCTTCGTGTCTTGCCCAGGGCAAGACACTTCACCCGTTGCCTACTGGTGGTGGTCAGAGGGCCCGGTGGCGCCAGTGTCCGGCAGCCTCGCCTCTGTCAGTGCGCCCCAGGGTGGCTGTGGCTACAATGTAGCTTGCCATCACCAGTGTGTGAATGTGTGTGTGAATGGGTGAATGACCGGATATGTAAAGCGCTTTGGGGTCCTTAGGGACTAGAAAAGCGCTATATAAATACAGGCCATTTACCATTTACAGGCCATTTTGTTAGTGATCCATTAAATAATAACGAAATAATAATTTGATCTTGTGGTCTAAAAATAAACTTTTATTGTTGGAACCCAAAGGGACAAACAGCCACGTTAAGGGTTAATAATAACACACACCTGCGCCCCACTGCAGGATTTTTCTTTAAAGAAAGAAAAATAAATAACGTATTTATTCGTCTCCTCTTTGACTCTGTGCAGGAAAATATTCTGAAAATGCAACCTGTGATTTTAGTTCATGACTAATACTTTCTCCCAGAAAAGAAAAGGAAAAAAAATGGATTACATTTGTGCTCTTAGGTTTTTACCTTCCTCAGAACATTTATCATTTTAATCAGTTCGGTGATAAAGGCTCCTGTCTCTGCGCCTTTAATTCGTCTCCATTTGCCCTCCCCTTTAACACCGAGGTTTTTTTCTGTTTAATCCCCAATTGGGAAAGAGAGGGAGGGAGAGAGAGGTAGAAAACCTCTGACAGGCAGAGAGAGAAAGAGAGGGAGAGAGATGGGCAGAGAGATGAAGAGAGTCAGATTAGTGAAGCGAAGCTTAAAAAGAAGCTGAATTCGCCTCCCCGATCGCTGCATGTCTGGATTTATCCTTTTTTCTTCATACTTTTTTAACTTCATTTGGAGGTTAATTAATTAATTAATTGATCGATGAATCGGAAAATTTAGCTGCAGCTGCATCAGAAGAAAGGTGGATTAATTTTGAGGTGCATTTGTCAGTGAAATGTGGACAAGTTGTTGGTGACTCGGAATAAAGCAGCTGATGAGGGTCGAACCGGCAGGAAACTGATGAAAGCTCGGATCGACTGACGATGATCATCGGTGTGTGGCGCTGAGGATCAGCGAAGATGTACGAGGAGAACCACCGAAGTAAGCGCTCAGTGAATCTGTCAGTGGATCACTTGGTTAAAGTTCAGATTTCTGTGTTTCAGCTGGAGCCAGACTGGAACAGCTGTATTTTCTGTATGAAGGTCACAGCTGTGCGATTAATCGACTACAGCTCATTTGGCTTTTATTTGTTCCCCGCAGAGTTATGGGAAATGCAGAAGTGATCTGAAACTAAATTTTCTCTCCAAAGAAACTCAAACTTTAAAATCTTCCAAATGGGCAAATTTGATAACATAGAAATAAAAAGTTTGAACAAACAGCACAACAGTAAATGTAGGACATGAAAACATCTGGTCCAGTTTACCATCTGAGTCCCTTCACATCACCTGCACTAATGGTTCCCATCATCATGTCCTGTTTCCCTACACACCGTAAATCCTGTGTGCTGTGTGAGTGTGTGTGAGATGCTGCAGTGTAGAGCAGAGATTCAAACCAATAGATGATCTTTGTGTTTCTTTTCTACTAACTTTACCTTCATACAGCACATCTGTGCTCACCTTAGAGATTTAGAAGCTGCTGTGATCATTTAGGTCATGTTGAAGGCACGAGGAGATCTTGAGCTTTGATATCTTCATTTTCTGGAGAACACGATCCTCACGCTAAATGTTTGTCCACTTTTTATCCCTTTGTGGTAATTTCACGATTGTCGTGCTTTTACCTGTGGCCTTTATGTGCTTATTTTCAGTCTCTGTGTGCTTGTTGTAAATCCTTTTGATTATTTTCATTTCATTTTATTGATTTTTCAACAGCAAGTCGTTTGCATCAGAGGTTCTGGTCGCTCTGGATCCCTGAACCTGAGTTTGTCAGTCAGGTGATGATGAAAGAAAACCAGATATACTGAATCATTTTTTCAGCCTCGCAGTTTCTCTCTGATGAAATGAGATGAACTTGATCTATGATATAAAAACCAGATTTGCAGTAGAATAAACCTGTGGGTCTGCAGCTCTTTAAGGTCTGGTCTTTGTGTTTTTTCACTGTGTCTGGTTTGTAATCCAGACTCGACCATCAGGAACCAGACAGTGTGCTTTTAATGCTTAACTTCAAAGGGGTGTTTTCTGATTACTGCATGAAACATCGGTCATTGGGGAAACTGTGCTGTCCATTGAGGTGTAAAGAATATGTCATACATGTGCCATGTGATTCGGGGGGGGGGGGGGGGGGGGGGTCTGTTTGTGATTGTTTGGTCAGAAATGTTTACACCACTGTTATGCTGGAGGTCATTTTGTAGCTCTGGCAGAGCGCATCCTGTTCCTCCTTGCACAAAGAAGCAGATACCGGTCCTGCTGATGGATTAAAGGCCTTCTACTGCCCTGTCCAGCTCTCCTAGAGTCACTGTCTGTCTCCTGGAATCTGCTCCATGCTTTTGGGACTGTGCTGGGAGGCACAGCAAACTGTCTGACAATGGCGCATATTGATGTGCCATCATGGAGGAGTTGGACTACCTGTGCAACCTCTCTAGGGTCCAGGTATCACCTCATGATACCAGTAGTGATGCTGATCCTAGCCAAATCCAAAACTAATGGAAAACAATCAGAAAAGATGAGGAGGAAAAACTGTCAGTAGTGTCCAGCTTTAAAAGCCTCCTGTTTTGGTGTTGTCTTATTGTTCCCCCTCTAGTGAAACCTATAAACAACCCCCTCTGCTACTTAACTGATCACATCAATATCCCAGAGGTTTAAGTGACTTGATGCTAAACTCTGATTAAAAAGTTGTTTTTTAAAATTTTATTTAATTTTTGGAGCATTGTAAATGGCCTGTAAATGGCCTGTATTTATATAGCGCTTTACTAGTCCCTAAGGACCCCAAAGCGCTTTACACAACCAGTCATCCACACATTCACACACACATTCACACACTGGTGATGGCAGCTACATTGTAGCCACAGCCACCCTGGGGCGCACTGACAGAGGCGAGGCTGCCGGACACTGGCGCCACCGGGCCCTCTGACCACCACCAGTATGTGGATGTGTAGCTGTAGATGCTACTGATTAGTGCAGTGAGTCAGGTCCTGGAGGTCCTTCAAGGCAGAGGACCACCTCATCGCTGTGGCCTGATCAGCTTTACTGGATTACAGTGATCTGCTCTGCTTGGATGCAGCTGTGCAGCATCTAAAGCTGTTGGATTGTGTTTATCGTTGTGCTTTATGTTGTGTTTCTGGATATGATGCAGTTGTGCATCATTGCCACTCTACACAAGCACTCTGTGTGGACACGCTAACACTGGTCGACTCTTAATAAGGCAGCCATCTCAGATATTGTGGCCCTGAAATACAAAGCATGGTAATTTAAAAAGGATGACTCTGCTTCATTTCATGTTTCAGTTTTATACATCTTAGACTAAAAGTTGTTTTTTGGTTGGGTTTTTTTTTTTCGTTTTTTGTGTGCCACATTGAGCCCTGTTGATCAGCTGGTCATCTCTGGAGTTACACTGTTACCATGAAGGATGACTCTAATAGCTCTAACTTGGTGACATAATGACCTATAAAGAAAAGAATATATATATATGTGACTTGGAATAATTCATCTTTATCCAAACTGAGAACATCTAACATCCTAAAGCAGCACCTGTTTCCTGCTTGTATGAGTCTGTTTCTGCTGCTCTGCATTTGGAGCATGTCTCCTTTAATGTTTGTGCTTTTGCTTGTTTATGTTTTCTCCTCAGGGGCATCATATTATTAACACTCAGTAACAAAGAGTCACATGTGAGCTTGAGCTGATTTATTCACCAACATAATTTAGTTTTTGCAGGTAAACGTAAAGCAGCATAAAAACATAGCAGTGGATCAAAGTAAATCTTTATTTTGACAGATTTTCAATCAGTGGATGCTCAGTAAAGTTACTCAGGTCTGCAATAGGTTGTTCCAATAAAGTTTAAATGGTCGGGACACATGACAGTTAACAATGATCGATATCGTGTGTTTCTGATACTGATGTTCTCCTCAAGGACCTTTTAGATCAGTTAAAAAGATGTTAAAGTTGTTTTAAAAAGGTAATATCATTACTATATGCGTGCCCATTTAAGTAGCACATGAGGACTCTGCAAGGTGAGTTCCTACATCGCCTCCTGGCAAATAGCAAGAACAAGGCTGTAATTATATCTCTGTAAGGACCACTTTACTCAAAATAACGTTTTTATATCATCAGCAGCAATTTCTATTCTAACGTATGGCGGTGTTCTAGAAATCCTAAAGACAAGGACAGCAGTGGCATGAATAGAAGAAGCATTATTGACAATGGATTCAACATGGAATATGTCAGAGGTAGTACGAATAGCCTGAAATGGAGGAAAGATTCAAAGAGATTCAAATTTGTTTTTATTCACAAATGAACGTAGATGCAAAGAGAGCTAACATCTTCTGAGTGTTATGGCTTCTTTCACTGTCCACTGTTTCACTGGTGTGTGATGTGAGTGTTGCGCTCTAATTGGCTTGGAAGAAACTGCTACTTTTTCAGGAAAGCCTTCACCGGCCTGTATTTGTTGTGGGGTTATAGAGTGGCTGCAGCTCAGGAGGTAGAGCGGGTCATCTCCTGATTGGAGGGTTAGTGGTTCGATCCCTGGGTGTCTGCATCCCAGGTCTCCTTGGGCAAGATACTAACCCCAAGTTGTTCTTTAATGCATCCACTGGAGTATGAATGTGTGTAAATGTTAGCCATGAAGAAAGTGCTTGTGTGAATGTGGCATGTTGTATAAAGCACATTGAGAGGAGAGTAGGAAAGCGCTATATAAGAATCAGTCCGTTTACCACGTGTAAATAGGCCTTTGTGTTGCAGTTTGCTATTTAGTCCTTTTATTAATCCAGACAGCGAATTCAAGATCTGCCTTTCCTTTCACAAAATTTTTGATTTTCTGCTTTCAGGTGCCAGACTATTTTTAGCACTTTGCCCAGGCTGAGCCACCTCACCAGCCTATGTCACCAGCTTCAGTCTCATCCTCCTCCAAAAGTGCAATACACTGTTTGTCATTCAGTGTTCCTACCCTCAATTTTTCAATTCAATTAAACTTTATTTATATAGCACCAAATCACAGCAAGAGTCACATCAAAGTGCTAAAGGTAAAGACCATAATAGGCAATAACAGACAGAACACTCCAGCAATCAGATGACTCCCTACGAGCAAGCCCCCTGATCCAAATTTTTTACCCTGGAGCAAAAATATCAATTTCAGTTCTGGGTTCATTTCAGCCTCTTTTTCTTGGTTCCCCTTCAAAAGTCTGACATTTTAAGATATAATATTAGGACAGCCATTCACTGTAACATCTGCCAGTTTGTGAAGCGTCAGCCCCTTTCACCATACCAGCACCGCCATCAGCTTTAACCCTTAGCCTTATGGCTGATTTAGGGTAAGTGAAACCAGATAATTGAATGATATCCTGGCTATGTTGAGCTTACTTTGTAGCCCAGGGCACAGAAGGGTATCAGCATGTGATGTGGGCTGGTGCTGAGGTCAGCTGAGCTGTCACAATTGCTGGCTGAGTTTGATTCTTCAAGAATTAACCATGAGCTGTGCATGAATGGATATGGTCACTGAACTCTCGACCTGCTCTGGATCTGTTTTTTACTCCATTAATGATGTTTTCAGTGTAAAAAGTTATGAAGGCAGGTGGGAACTGTAAAATTCTTCATTACTTTCTTCATAAAGTGTGCAGTCCGGATTGACGTAGACGTCCCTGCACAATGACAAACCATTATATCTGCAGACT
Source organism: Oreochromis niloticus (assembly GCF_001858045.2). NCBI lineage: Eukaryota > Metazoa > Chordata > Actinopteri > Cichliformes > Cichlidae > Oreochromis > Oreochromis niloticus. The sequence goes on from NC_031984.2 coordinate 4,793,445, forward strand.
GAGGGATGCTACAGAACCTCAGATCTCTGTCAGGTCTGACCTCAGAGCTCAGGTGGGATGAAATTACTGGAGGTTGTGGCTTCCATCCTTAAGAGGGACTCAGTTTAATCCTCCTGATCCTGATATTGGAGGATCAGACTTTCTGCTCTCTGCTCACTGAATTAAGATGCTCTTCACGGACTTTCTGATAACGTTGTCATGGAAATTAGCATTTCCTATGTAACTTCATCTGTTGCTGTGGCAGTAGAGTTAATCCCTCCTTTTGTTCTGACCGCATGAAAGAAAGTTAATTTTAACACGACTTAAACCCCCAAGTAACCTTTAAGGTGAGCAGGCAGTTCCATCCTGATCCAGCTGGACGCTGAGACACTGACAGGATTCTTTCAGTTATTTTAGTTCAGATGATTTGTTACTGATGTTACTGATGGCTCCTTGATGTTGACCTGAAGGGTGCTATCTTTTCACATCCGCCCTTGTCTGATTTCTCAGGTGTCACTCGTTTTTTCATCTGAAGGCTGAGAAATCCATGTTTTAATATCTCACCCTAAGGGCTTTATAAAAAAAGTTATTCACAAGTTATTCAGTTGTAACGCCCTGAAATCAGTTCCATCAAAAAGGATCCAAAAAGCTTTTCAAGCTCTACAATTTAATCTCAGCAATAGCGCTCACACTTGCTATCATTTTTTTTCCATTCCTCATTCATATAGTAGAAAGTATAGTGTATATGTTATAGAACAAAAAGCCCAGAAAGACTATAACTAAGGCAGTGTTTAACATACAAACACTAACATGGCTAAGAAATAATCAATAATTCAATCATTTGAATAGTCTCTTTATTTGCTGAAAATTAAAAAGTTACTATGGTCATAGTAAATCAGATGCTCAGGGTTAACATGAAATTAACTAAATTCATTATTATTTTTTTTAATCCCAACAGCAGTGTGTTTTAAAATAACTGAGTGAAGTCTTTGCTTTAATGATGCTAACAGGAGTATCGCAAAGCTCTATAGTAGGTCCTCTGTTTTTCCAACTGTCATATAAACATATAAAGGAAGACATTTCAAAGCATAAAATACAAAGAAACACTGTGGAGGTTGATGTTTATAGTGATGTTTCTAGGAAGAATACATCACCTTGCAGTTTTCATTCTTCTTTCAGTCTTAAATGTTTTACATTATATTTGGGTATAGCTTTGCATCACTTATCTCTGTCATATATATCTGTCTATCATGGATCGGTAAATATAGTTTCTTCCAGGTAGTTTATAACAGTTAACTGACAGAATATATCATCGATCAGTGTCAGCGATAGTGTTAACAGCATATTCAGGTGGCTTTTGTCAGGGTTATGGTGATAACCATTTAAACTAAAACTATCGGTCTTCCTCTGATGCTATTAAGATAAAACCAGAAAATGTTTTAGTGAATGTGATTGAATCATATGGTGTTAATTTTTCTTTTGCATTTACTGGAGGAGATTTCTTCCTGTTAAAACTGAGTTTTTCCTTCCCTCTGTCACAAAGTGCTTGCTCAGAGGAGGTCGTTTAATTGTTAGGTTTTCTCCCAGTTATTGTAGGCTCTTTATCTTTCAATATAAAGCACCATGAAGCGACTGTTGTTGTGATTTGGAGCTATAAAATACAACTGAATTGAAAATGATTTTCTTGCGTTCCTTGATTATAGTAAAATGAAATAATAGTGCTACACTGTGTTCACATAAAAAGAGCTACAAATTGTTGAGCAGAATTGAAAACAAAAGACAGGAAGTGAAGCTGTAGCAAAGGTGACGTATGAGAAGCATTTTTCAGTTTAGCAGCCTGACTGGTCAGTTTGGTAAACTCCTCCACCTGCAGCTGCTCCAGCCTCCCTTTGAAAACATCTGTCTCACTCACTGTCTGCAGCAGTTTGTGGCCAATCCAAAGTTCTAAAACAAGCTGGTCTGCATACAGTTCAGTTCAGTTGATATTGAAAGAGATTTAAAAGCAAAACATGATTCACGGAGCACATTCTTATAGATTTTTAAAGATTTATTGTTGACAGAAGAGCAGAGAGAACACCTGCGTTAGCCTTGTGGCATATGGGTCACCTGATCAATCCGGTGAGCTTTATTGGCAGTACAAATGTGATTCTTTATTTATTATACCAAAGAGTCCTTCTGTTGGTCGAGCCGCTTAGACTAGCACAAACCTAAAAACTGCATATAAAAATGCATGTAGCCATCCTGACAATACTTATTGGTTACCTATCTACACCATAGTTTATTTTTAGTTTATTAAGAACCCCCAAAGCTTCAGCTGTGTAACAGCAACCCACAAAAGAAGGATAACCACATAACCTAGGCCATTTGGCCATTGCCATTTGCATAGGCTAGGTTCTCCATAGGTTCTCCATGGATTCGGCACAGACAAATTACTTAAAACTTTAAGCCAAACATTTTGGTGGTTGGGCTGTTAGTGTTTCAATGTTGGATGTCATGAGCAAGGGAAGTGACTGAGAACCTGAGAGACAATAGACATTCCTATATTAAAGAATTCTTAATAACAAGCTTGTTTCCCTGAAGCATCCTCTGCTTCATCATCTATTTGGCTCTAAATGGCACCATGTCTGGGGTCTGGTATAGCTCACTGGGTTGAACAGGCAGGAGAACCATATGCTGTAAGGGGATTGCAAAGGCCCAGGTTCCAGTCTGCCACAGGCCATGTGCTGGATGTCTTTCCCAGCTGTCCTGTCATAATAAAAGCTAAAAAAAAAAAAGCTCCTGAAATAATTTAATTTACCGTGATTTACAAATAAATGTATAGATTGAGTGAGCAGTAAGGTCGTTTCACATGGATTTCTATAGACACGTTCTTCTTCTTGCCCCTAGTAGCTGCACCCTGCTGAATAAATGCAGGTTTAAGGTATTCCCACATAACTTATGCATGCATCTTTTAGTCTATGAACAGAACAGAAAAAAACATGTATATTTGTAAAAACTAAACAAAATATCTCTTCTATAACCGTTATTTTATTTAAGATAAATAGCTTTTATCTCAGTTTTGCTGATGGTGCTTATTTTGAAACATTTTAGCGTAATTTCCAAGGATATTAAACGAGAATGATACTACTTCTTTCACAATTAACACAGTTAAGCTTGTGTTTTGTAGGAGGAGATCTGAGCACTTGGATGATTTATCAGATAATAAACATTATAATATTGACTGGACTGACTAGAGAGCTGAGTGCGGCTGCTGCTGCAGCAGAACTGTGTTTGTGAGCAGTGAAGAAGAAAAAACTGCTCCAACATTCACTAACTGAACTGATGACCTTCCAGCTGGACCAGGCTGGAGGGTAGCGTGACACACACACACACACACACACACACACACACACACACACACACACTGAGAATGGGCAGTGAAAAGTAGAAAGTTAACAAGGCGGATGGAGAGTTCTGTGCGAGCCATGGGATGTACCACTACACCACACACACTCACACATGTTTGCGAAGACCATCATTAAAATAATGCCAACCTGAAACTCGTTCAGTTTTTTAAGAACGATTCTCATCTTCTCTATGAATTTATTTGGCTTTAGAAAATGTATTCACTTCTAACTAAGTGCTGCCATATTCCAAAACATGTCCTGAGTTTCAATAAATGTCAACACTTTCCACATCATCCTCTGCCAAGAGATCCATTTAACTTGAAAAAAAATGTTTTGTACTGTGTGAGGTCTTTACTCTAAAACCAGGTCTGAACACTCTACCTTTTAACATCTGCCTAAAAGTAAGGACTGGCTACAGCGTCCTCACAAAGATAAATAAAATCGGATTGGTCCCCACAAAGACACAAGTACCTGAACACACACTCACTGTCCTCTCGATGATGCAAGCTGACTCGGGATAATTCGGGGATAATTGGATGGTTCTTGTTGTCCTGCGGGTGAAGCAGCTTCACCAGCTCTTCAATGGGAATCCTTTTATTTTCCTAAAACATAAAAACTTGTCATCATACGGTGATGCAGCTCAGAGCAGAATATGACCAAATGCATCGGTGAGAAGATTTTCTAGTAACTACGCAGAGCTGCTGTAGAAATCAAAGGTCTCTACAGCAAAACTGCTTAGCAGGACTTTCTGAACTCTTGCAAAATAAAAACAAAAGCAAAGTGTAATAATACAAAGTAAACCACGATTCTGGTTTAAAATGTGTACAGCAGAAATGCTTCTTTACAGTATTGCAACCAGGATGACATCACCTGTTAATGAAATCAAAGGACTTGTACAGAAGTGATTTGTCCAGCATAAAACAGACCCGTCTTAAACCTAACATCCTCTTTAACTCTGATGAGGACCATAATTCTCCTTTCTTCAGTGCACATTTCATATCAGGAACACTTCCCAGGTTTCCTTTACCACACATAAAGGCGTCACTGATGTAGAGAAGTTACTTAAAGATAAGTGAGTGACAGCAACAACTGCAAAGCTGGCATATAATGAGCTTTTCAGATATTTTATAATTAGATAATAACTCTGTTAAACTATGTACAATAATACAAACAAAAACAACAAGGATTCAGGTATTTGTTTTAGTTTGATATTGCAAAGCACCATTTGATAGCATTAGCTGGTGCTGCTGTCTTAAAGTGCATAGTAGGATTAGCGTTAGAGTTGGCACATATAATGACTTCAGGGGGCTCATAAATAAACAAACCTTCTGTTTTATAGTTATTTTTTTAAGTTTATCAACAGGAATAAAAGCTGAGTTGAGAATCACATTGTTTTGAAGAACTGAGTTTGTGTTGTGAAACTGAGTCGTATTATTTTTGCATGAAATTCTCAACACGGGTTAATTGATGGTTCTAGATCTTCTTGATTGTGCTATGGTTGTTTGCTACCCAGCTGCCCAGTAAGCACTGGTCTAACGTTGGTTTTTGCTTGTTTTGACTTTGTTTTAAATTTACTTTTGATCAGCGATTTTTGTAAATGTGTCCCCTTTTGTCCGCTCTACCACTCCAAACCACGCTGGACAGCTTTTCTTTGTCTGGTGAGCACTGTCAATATGTCCTTTCACAGTCAATACAAATAATATATCTGTGACATATACTTACAGTATACTCTGCCTCGGTACAAAGTAAGGTAAGCCTTATGAGAAAATAATAAGATTGGGACTGAGATTGGTAAACATTTTTTTCTTTTGTATAGAGGTTATCCACCACACAGGCTCTATAAAAATAAACAACAAATAATAACATATTATTATACTAGATTATACAAAACAATAATAATAAATAACAATAATAACACAAATATTCATCTTCACCCACAAAATATAAGAAACATGTTTAGACAAGGCTGCACAAATAAACTGTTTGATGCTTAATATGTGTGAGGGCGGTTTTTCCCGTGAAGGCATCCATCGCTCCCACTCTGCTCTTATCCTCTCTACCTGCGTGGTAAATAAAGGGCAGCTGGATGCAAAAGCGATGCATTCTGGGAAATACAGGAACTCTAGGAAAGGACTAAATGGAGACAGGGAGATGTAATCTGTGTGTATGTGTCCCTGTTTTGCTATCATTGTGAGGACCTGTGGCTGTTCCTACCCTTTGAGGACATTTACGTCTGTTTCAGGGTTTGACTTGGTTTTAGGGTTCAGTGTTGCGGTCCTCTTACGTATATAAAGACAAACGTGTCTGTGTGTTCAGGTACCAACACATCAATCCCAGCCTACATCACACACACACACACACACACACACAGATCTAGGTCGCAGCTGTTCACCATAATTTCTTTTTTTCACCTCCTCTGGATTCTATCACATCTCTCTCCTTCTCCTCCTCACGGTTCATTTTACCTCATTTCTTTTCTCCATGTCATGCTTCTCTCCTCTTTGACCTTGTAGCGAGGTCAGAAGAAAAGGAGAAATCACACGTGTGTTACAGACAGACTGGTTCATGGCCACAAACACCTGGAGCTAAATACACATACATTTGACACATGTGAAGGTCGACCTGAGGTTTGTGTTATTGTTTTGTCGACTGCTGACGAAAGGAGATAATTTAATATAGAATTTAAGTTTGTGGTAGAAAGGAGTCAAGACACACAGTGTTACAGGCACGTGAGTGTTTTTTTTTACAGTGAATTGTTGATTTATTTTGCTCATGCAGCTCTAGTCAGGCTCCAGCATGCTTCTCATACAGGGGAGACATGATTATGTGATGGTCATCCAGGTCATGGTAGTCTGAAGAGTTTGAAAACATGAAACCACAGTGAGACCTTTTTGACGCCACATGTGGGGGTTGAGGAAGCCCCTCCCTCTGTTCAAAGATGGTCACTCACAGACCCATAGATGGTCTTTTTAACTCTTCTTTCCGACCATCTGTCTTCTCTGTCAAAAATGTGAACACTGGAATCCATAAAAGAGTGACCTTTGACCTTTAGGTGCAGATGTACAGCTGGGTCTTGTCCTGTCGAGCTGGCTCTTCTATTTTATGCCGTGGATTTATGGAGAGGCTGTTTGATTTCTTCGATGTAGAGCTCTGAGAACTTTTCGCTGCACTCCACAGAAAACGCTACGTTGCTTAGCTTGTGTTTGGGAGTTTTGTTCTTGGGTTCTTTTGTCTGTTGTTGTGGTTTCGAGCTATATAAATAAATCTAAATTGAATTGAATTAAAAGTCTTTTTTTTGTGCCTCAGTGCCTGCTTGATTTTGAGAACTGAAGGAGTAGTTGGACCTGGAAATGGCTAATGATGTCAGACGTAACAAGTGTTACAAGTATTATTATGACATGAAGATCAGCAGCAAATGCTAGATTCTGGTTCTTGTTCTGCAGTTTTCTGTGAGGCTGAGAGACAATGTTGTCCAAATACACTGGATAAAAAATATGTATGCTGCGTCTGCAGGGATGTGGAAGCTATAAAGGTCTGTCGTAGTGAAGAGAGAGCTGAGCACACAGGCAAAGCTCTTGATTTACCGGTCGTTCTTCATCCCTACGCTCACCTGTGGGGACGAGCTCTGGGCAGTGACTGAAGATCGCTGATCGAAAGGCGCTACTCCTTGTCAAAAGAAGCCAGTTGAGGTGGTTCGAGCATCTCTTTAGGGCGCCTCCTGAGTGAGTTGTTCCAGGCATGTCCTAACTAAAGGAGATTATATCGATATATCTCTCATATCTGTCAGTCTGGGAATGCCTCGGTGTTCCCCTGGATAAGCTAGAGGTGGTGACCCGGGAGAGGGAGGTCTGGATCTCTCTGCTTAGGCTGCTGCCCCTGTGACCCAGCCCCGGATATACGGAATGGACTTATTGACGGATTTATCGATGGATAGGCTAAAACTGGAAAAATCTTTTTGACTTTTCCATTTTTCTGTGCATTTCTCTGTTTCCAGGTTCTGGTCGTAATGGCTACGCCAAAGCTGTGGATGGGGAGGAAGGAGGGGGCGAGGGTGAGGAAGAGGAGGAGGGAGGAGAAGTGGATGGAAGAGGGGACAGAGAAGAAGGAGGAGGTGAGGAGAGTAATGCCGAGTGGGATCAAGAGCTGGATGGAGAGGATGAAGGAGGTGTGAGGATGACAAGAACAGACACGCTTCACTCGACCACAAGTTCAACGGGAACGCAGAGAAAAAGAGGACAACACGCTAAGAAACAGGTGAGAAAACACGCTAAACACACACGTGGAAGGTCTGACGGCAGGTTTTCAGTTATAACATGGAGCTGATGACCTGAACCATTTTTGGAAAGGCAAAATAAAAGACAATAATAGAGTTACCGATGTTGATGATGCTATTGATGACATGCTTGATGTCACTTCCTCCTCAGGTGCAGGGCACTAATCAGGTCCAGCGAGCTCCCCGGGCATTATACTGTCTGAAACTCAACAACCCAATCAGACGGGCTGCGCTCCATATTGTCGAGTGGAAGTATCCTTTACTGTGACCGTAAGGAGAGGTTAATTAGTCCCAGGTTAAAAATGACTTTATTGCTTTTTTTAATGTCATTTTCTGCCATATACTTATAATGCTGCTGTGTTAAATGTTCATTTTTTTCTTTTTTCTTTACTGGATAGATTATTTTCTAGACTGTCGGTTTATAATCAATAACACAAACAATATATATATATTAATAGATTATTTTAACTGCACAGAATTTCAGGGTATAATTGGGCTGCATAAAGGGCTAGTATATAATTTCTTATACTCATCCAAAGATACTTTGTAAGAGTCCTAGAATAAAAATATAGAGCTGGACATCTGCAGAACAGGTCCTCCTCAATATATCTTCAGAGCCAAGCAGGTGACATGAGAAAATCTCTTGTAATCCCAATGATCTTACATGATTTATAGGTCTGCAAAAATGTCACTGGGTGGTTAAAACTGAGTCCTAGTGTCCAAAACAAAGCTTGTTTTTAGTTGTTTCCTGAATGGAGCTCAGGCCATTTGACATCTTCATCCTGTTGGCCATCTTTGCAAACTGTGTCGCCCTGGGAGTTTCCAAACCATTTCCTGAGGATGACTCCAACTCCACCAACCATGATCTGGTGAGATAAGACACACAGTCACAAACATACTAGACTCAGGTAGTTAAAATTTCTCATGTCATGATCAACCATAGAGACCATGTAGTCTCACATCAAACAGAAACATGGAAGTTTGGACTTGGTGATATTTATTTGTTTGATTTCCCTCTGCTTCTAGTCTTCATGCTAAGCTGAGCCAAGTTCTCCTCGGTCAGTCTCTATGGTGGGAATGAAAGTGAAATGCTTGAGATGCTAAATCTAAGCTCCAAAGAAGGAGTGTGAATATCTTCACACCTGTCAGTCAAGTCTTGAGAAAATCCGAACAGATGAGTTTTAAAAACACCTGCTATCTGTTTGTTATGTGTTTGCTTGGTAGCTCGCTTTAGAGGTATTTTTGTACCAGGTTCTAAACGTATTTCTTTCTGTGGCTGAATTCGGACATTTTACATGGACTCACTTTTAGGGACAGCCTCAAGTGGCCATTAGAAGAACTGCAGGTTTTGGCACTTGATTTAATACACGGGGAAAACAGCGTGACAGTGCTCGTATGAGTGATTAGGTTCATGGGTGATTTACAAAAGATGCACTGTTTTCTAAACACAGGCAGAGTCAATTTATTAGTAGTAGTAGTAGTACTAGAAGTATTAAGCACAAAAATATGTTTTTTTGGCATCAGAAATGAGTGTGTTGTAAATATTATTAAATTGGTTTGCATTATTTATTTCTCCTCCCTATATTTTGCACTTTGAGATAGAAACTACACCCTATATTTAGAAACTACACCCAGAAAAGCAAATGCAACAGTATCAGTAGAAAAAAAAGTCTTTGGTTTCCTTACACACAATCTTGTCACTGTGCTCTTTTGTAAATCCTGACTGTACTTTTTTTGTGTTGAGTGTGTTTTAGCCCCAGAAGTTGCTCCGTGGTTTGTGCACTGATTGCAGATTCAGCTCCACTGTGTGTGTTGCTCCTGTGGTAGAAGTCATAGGTCATGGATGCTGATGCAGTAGATGACTGACAGGTTTGTGATCAGAGTTTCTGCTCTGATGGTTCGGCTCCTCCTCGCTCTCCTCTTTATGTCTGCGTCTCTCGATCTTCACTTACAGTTGAACTGTACTCGCTGTTCAGGCAGCCACTTTGTGCTGAAGTGACATCTCTGCCTATTTCGACAAACACAAATCACAGTAACTACATGTTTGGCCAAAGCGGCGTGAAAGGAGCTCAGGCTGATATTTATGGATCCACTGTGGAAACAGAGTTTAATGTTCAGTGGTCTGTGGTAGAGATAAACCTGCAGAGGATTACAAACTGAATCTGCAACACTGCTCTGCTGCTTTTTATTTTCAGTTTGTTGCTTAGCTGTACAGCTAAATATTATATATGCGTTCAAATCGCATTTGTTAAATGCTTTCAGAACCTAGATGTGGACTTGTTATTATTTTTGTCATAAAAACTGGGTTATTTATACTGTGTCACAGATACTGTCCATACCTAGTGAAGCATGAAAATGCTTCCTCTCACCTGTCGCTACCAAGTAAATAATGGGGAAAAAGTAATACAGTCAAACATGTATTTGAAATGAAAACATTTTGTGCTGCTCACAGAGAGATTTAGAGCTGATGAATGCCAGCAGAACAAGATGAGTCCTGTACATAAGTGTGTTTGTGTATCTTTGTGAGGACGCGTCTTAAAGTGAAGATCTTTTGTGTGATATTGTGCATGTCGGAGGCTTCAGTGTGTAGTGGTTTACACATTCGCTGGTGGAGAAATAAATCCTTTGGGGTTGCGTGAGGAGGGGTTTAAAAAATCTGTTACATCAAATATGTGGATCTGCCCACTGTGGGGATGTCGTGTGAATAAGGGACCAGCTGAAAGTAGCTTTTTTTGTGACTGTTGGCGGGTTAAGACCTTAAGTTTTGGACTAAAGATCAGCTAGGACTTGAGCTTATATCTAACAATTTGACCGATAATGCCTCCATTTAATAATGGTAGAAAGAAGAATGTGTGTGTGTGTGTGTGTGTGTGTGTGTGTGTGTGTGTGTCAGAGATGAGGACAGATTGGTAATCCTCTGAAATACTCACAAATTCTTTACCGGGTTACGCACACAGACATGGAACATATTATGTGTTTCAGGAACAAGTAGAGTATGTCTTCCTCATCATCTTCACCGTGGAGACCTTCCTAAAGATTCTGGCCTACGGTCTGGTGATGCACCCCAGCTCCTACATCCGCAACGGCTGGAACTTGCTCGACTTTGTCATCGTCATAGTTGGGTAAGGAAACAAATCAAAAGATGTTTCTCACCGTAGGCTATTAGGATCTTTTGGTTCCCCGTGTTCTGGGATCCTTTTCTTTGTTGCTCTCTGCATGTTGCAGCAGCAGATCTGATCTGACTGCAGAGGATTTACAGTAAATCAGGCTCAGGCCCAGCGGTGATGTCATAGTTTCACTCAGTTTGCAGGTTCTGATTTCTGCACACTGGACTGAACTCATCCAGGAAACATACGCAGCCTGATGCTTTGCAGGAACACGCTGAGTTTAAGCCTGAACCTCTGGTACTCCACAGCTGCAGAGATGGTTCTTCTTAAGCATCTGAGTGATGTGTTGTCATTTTAGTTGCTGATGATTTTGCTCAGAGCTGAGGGCCCCGGGTTTGAATCCACCAGATGGATGGGCCCTGCTTTGTGGGTATCGTCCAGGGTGCCACACCTCTCACACTATGATAGAGGATGGATAGATAGATGGAAGATTTGCTGCAGATTTTGCTGTGTTGCATCATATTGAATCAATTTTCACTGTGCAGCATCTGTAAAATCTGCAACATATATTCTGCCTTTGCTGTCTACAAGCCAAAAGAAATGGCTGACTTTACCAGTCTATTTTTGAATAGACTGGTAAAGTATCAGTTCTTCAGTACATCTCAGAGTAAATATAGCCCAGTAGTTTAACAGGTTGGCAGCAGCTCTGAGTCATTTCCTCCGATCAGTCGCTGACTGAGATCACACTCAGTCCTGCAGGTCCTAACCTTGGTTCTCTTTGTTATTTCGTGTCCTTGTTGCAGGACGCTGATGTGACTGGATGTCCTCAGGGTGATAATGGTGATGGTGATGATGATGATAAACCCTGTTGTCATGGTAACACAGCCTGAGGAAGCTATGTTCCACTTTACAGTCAGGATGCTATATGTGGGACACTCAGGAGTTCTTGTAGGAGTTCAGTGTTTGACTTGTGTTCTGTCTCTTTCTCTGTGGAGTTTTAAGACTTGAAGCTGGATTTACTTTAAAGGCATTTTTCATTTTAAAGACATGTTCTGTAAAAAAGTTGCATTTATTGGATGTTTTATTGATAGCTGTAGAAACATCATGGATTTCAGCGAGTCTAAATGTGTTGAAGGATTCCAGGGTTATCGCAGGTTCTTAGCTTTAGTATTTTTCTTTTACTCTGTTTACTCAGTAAGTAATTCATCTGCCTCAGCTGGAAATAAGCCACATCTTGATCTAATCTGTTTGTGTGGTCAGACAGCCTTATTTGGGGTTTCCTGCTGATCCAGTTTGTGATTTTTTTTAATGCAGAATCACAAACTGCAGAGTCTCTCTTCCCTCCAGCTAGAGGGACTGTAGATAGAGTGGCTTTATCAGACTGGGCCTCCAACAGGCACAGGTGGTGTTTTGCAGCCGTGTATGAAGTAGCAGGATGGCACTCGCCACCTCCTGAACTGAAGGTTGGATCCAAACTTAAACATTTTCAGTCCTTCCAGTGGAGCATAGTTGCACAGTTTCAGAAATAATCTTTTTCCATACAGTACGTCTGAAATTGTTTATCACATGATGATTAATGGGTCATGGTTCACCCAGTCTGAGGCTTCTCTCTGTTGGAAAAAGGTGAACGTCCACCTAACTTCCTGCCACCTGATCAACTTTCTGATAGACGTTTGATGGACTGCATAATTTAACCACATGAACTTAGAAGGCACAGTCGGTCCAGTCAGTCAGTCATGATCTAACATAACATAACATAAACGTGCTTGCCTGCAGTCCTCTAATGACCCAATAGCATGTAGCTATAACAACCGAACACTGATTGGCTGAAAGGTGGGCCGAACAAGGAAGGGAGCGACAGCGGCATTCACCACAAAAAAGCTCCAAAGATCAAAAATGCACCATGTGACGCACAGATGGTGGCTGCAGCAGACACGTTTAAAACTCAGGTCCACTTCTTTGGCTGACTGATGGACCAACATCAGTATAAGTAAGAGTAGCCCAGCACCAGTAACCCTGGTGCTAACAGCTAAAACAGCAAAACATGTATATGTCTGTCTGCAAACTTGTCCATAGACTGTGCACAGAACCACTGCAGAGTTATGTTGGAGTCCTTGTGCAGTTGTGCCTCTCTGGGACTCCAAGCTGCTGTTTCTATTTAAATGAGACAATCACTCATTTTCTGATAGATGCTACCAAGATAGGAGACTGACGTTGGGTCTTTCACGTCACCCATATCTCAGCCAGCCTTAGACAGTTTACCCTCCTGTTAAGTAAATTGCCTTCAAGTCGTGTTTTTCAATTTATGCTAACAGAACTTCTCTAATGGAGACTGATTAAGGAATCAACCTGAGCACTAAAAAAACTGCTGAATATCCATCAAGCTGCCTGGCTTTTTCTTAAACTGTGTGTTTGTTTTGGTAGAAGTGCTTGTTTTTACTGCAGGTTGATGGAAACACCTGAAGAGGAGTTTTTCCATTTAAGAAAATTTTAATGAACGAAACTGGATGTTGGTGACATAGTGGCAATGGGTTTTTCTTATAAGTGAACTGTATGTATGATTTAATTTAATTGTTTAATAAAAATCATGCTGCATAAACAAATTGCACCCAACATGGAGCCCAAATAGGACAAGCGTCTCTCACCATGTCGTCATCTACTTTCCTGAAATCCACACAGAAACATGCACCTCCTGAACTGGGGATGGTGATGATGCTCATTGAGGACATGTTGATATAACTAAATCTTTGTTTTCTTCTTGGGTGGATTTCAGGAAAGTAAACTAAGTAAAGGTGACAGATGTGTAATCTATTTAGGCAATATGAGAAATACAGGATAGTGCTGCTGCTGTCTTGTCTATAGAGGTTACTGGCAGGTGAAAATGGACCCCGAGGTGAGCGCGATAACTCCCTTTATCTGGACCTCTTTCAATTTAAGGTTATGCCATTTGGCCTGAAAGATAAACCTGCAATATTAAAGAGGCTGATGGGACTAGCACTGGGGGAGTTGAAGAGTGTCATCTGTTTATTTATATACATGGATGACGTCATTGTTTTCTGCAGCTGCTGGAAACAACACTTTTGTGATGTTCAAGGTATCCTGGTCAAACTCAGATGTTGGTCTAACTGAGATCAACGGAAGCCCACATTTCAATGAGCTAGATCACAAAGTTAGATGTTCCTTTTCTGCTTCTGATGTTTTCCGCACAGCTTGTTCAGTGTTGTCCTGGAGACAATGACTCATAAGTCAAGTGGCGAGCAAGCAACAACCCATCACATGCCTGGGAAACCTGGAGGTCTGGATGTCAAAGCTCTAAGAGCCTTCAGAGTCCTGCGGCCCCTCAGACTGGTTTCTGGAGTCCCCAGTAAGTTTCCTAGACTTTGGCGTGGACCCACTGTGTGTGTGTGGATGCTCACATGTCCACATGTTATGCTGTGTGTGTCTGTCAGGTCTGCAGATTGTGTTGAACTCCATCATGAAGGCGATGGTTCCTTTGCTTCATATTGCTCTGCTGGTTCTCTTCGTCATCATCATCTATGCCATCATCGGTCTGGAGCTCTTCATCGGACGCATGCACAGGACCTGCTACTATATAGGAACAGGTACGATCGAACACACAGTGCAGGACACCGTCACACAGATCCTGCATATATTTTGATGACTGTAGAAGCTAAAACGTTCTTCCTGTTAAAACTGAGTTCTTCTTCTCACTGTTGCCAAGTAGTTTCTCAGAAGGGGTCGATTTGATTGTTGGGCTTTCTCTTTGCTCTTGTAGGGTCTTTACCTTAAAATACAAAGCGCCTTGAGGTGACTGTTCTTGTGATTTGGGGATATATAAATAAAACTGAATTTAAATGGAATATTCCTCAGATAATTATGTGGAGGATGACCCGGTGCCGTGTGCGTTTGCTGGTCATGGCCGTCAGTGCATCATAAATGGCTCAGAGTGTCGGGGAAGGTGGGATGGTCCCAATGGAGGAATCACAAATTTCGACAACTTCTTCTTCGCCATGTTGACCGTGTTCCAGTGCATCACCATGGAGGGATGGACTGACGTGCTGTACTGGGTAAAATGCATTGTGGTGTCATATTTAATAGCCTGTCCAATAACATAAGAGGTGCTCACTTTTCATTGTGTCTTCTCTCTTTCTGCATGTTGTGTCTGCGCACAGATGAACGATGCCATTGGGTTTGAGCTGCCGTGGGTGTATTTTGTTAGCTTGGTGATTTTTGGCTCCTTCTTTGTTCTCAACCTCGTTCTGGGAGTCCTCAGCGGGTCGGTCATCTCCAAACACAAAAGCTGTTCACATTTTACATTCCTCTGTTTAACCCTGAAAATAAATATTTTTTCCTTTTGTGAGGTTTGCAAATTCACCACTTAGTTACACTATAAATACAGCTTTCAGAATTAGTACAGGTACATATGAAGGTTATACTTTGTCATCAGTATATTTTACAAGCAGCTGAAGTTTACTGCTGCTCAGATATTCAGATATGATATTATTATTCTGATACAGTTCAAATAAGTTTAAGCACATCTTATCTTAAATATATTTTTAGCCCTGATTATGAATACAGGCCTAACTTGTAATAGCAGTGGTAATATTTTATGTTATCAACACTCATCGTTGTTCAATCTCTGCTTAAGTGAGACATCTGAACACTTCTTCTCATGCTGATGGTATTTGAGGAGTTTTAAATGTCTGAATCTTTGTGGATGTTGCAGAGAGTTCAGTAAGGAGAGGGAGAAGGCAAAGGCTCGTGGTGATTTCCAGAAGCTGCGAGAGAAGCAGCAGATGGAGGAGGATCTGTGTGGGTACATGGACTGGATCACTCAGGCTGAGGACATGGATGAACTGGACGAGGATGGAAACCCACGTAAGGCTTGGGCACACCATGGTTTCTTCTGGGTGGACTGTCGTGGGTTTCTTTACTCAGATTGGTTCCTTTAGGTCTCCAGTGTGACATTTGGTCCCAGATATTAGTTGTGATCATATTATTATCCACCTCTGCTTGTCTGGAGTCAGGTAGGGAGGCGGTCTCACCAAAGTAACCCAGGTGTCCCAACCAAGGCCCTCTTCCAGCAACTCTGGGCCTCAAGCCAGAAAGGACCTAGGATACCCTGGAACGTGTGGCATCCTAATCACTATGCAGAAACTGCCTTAGCTGACTTATTTTAATGGTCATTTTCACACAGATCATTAAAAAAACATCAGTCAGAGACAAGAAGTTAATGGGTTTCAATGACTGAGTCCAATCAGAGGAAATTAGTCACAGTGGAGTCAATAAGGCCTGAAACTCAGAGGAGCTGCAGGAGCCCAAATACAGCACGGTGGCTTTAAATATGGCAGCTCCCCGTGTTGTTTAGCAGGTTGTTTCAAACCTCAGCTGAGCTGTTAGATGGAGACTGTTTTCTGTTTCCCTTCTCCTGCCCTCAAAACCATCAGTGTCTCTGGTTGTGTCTTCATCTCAAGCAGAAGAGCAGAAACCAAACGAGCCAGAAATTGATGTAAGGTAGATGTTTGTTAAGCCTATTGTTGGGTTGTTCGGTTTGATTGTAAGTTTCAACATTAAATGACATTTGTGTCTGAGAAAATACCTGCGTTTCACCTGACTGTAATCATTACTTTGGGAATTCTTGACACTTTCTTATTTTTGCTCACAGCAATAACTTTGAATTCATTTGATTTGGTTTGAAGTCATAGTCAAAAAGTTTAGTTTTGTGTTTGGCTTGGTTGCCACACGAGGCTCACGCTCTCTCTGTGTTTCATTTTAAGCTGCTTATTTTAATAATAAATGTTTTTCTCTCTCAGGGCCGTCTCTGGGCGATCTGGCCGATAAGAAGAGAGGGAAGTTTGGATGGTTCAGTCACTCCAACGAAACTCATGGTGAGACACACATGCAAGCACGGTTGTGTCTCCATCACATTAGAGAATTTTTAGAGCCAGAAGTGACCTTGTTAGGATAAGAAGTTATCAGCTGAGGCTAGCAAGCTATGTTAGCAAGCTACATTTCTTATATTTAAGCGTGCAGACAGAATCTGTGGAACTTCACTCATTGCTTTGATGGTTATACCACGCAGCAGCCCAAGCAACTGTTACCTATTTCAATTAAAATGTTACAAGACACCAGCACAACAAACACGGTGGAGAGGTCCAGTTTAGTTACCTGACCTGTGTCAGCTTCAGCACACCTGTCAATGCAACGACATCTCCAGATGTGCGAGTCATAATAAGCTGTGAAACTGGCCATACAGGCCAAAAACATTTTGTATCAGGAGAGCAGATACAGTAAAATCCAACAATAGCTGGAGAAGGTATCAGTCTGACACAGGGACCTACATTATGGAGATTTATTTTTGGATCCTATAATAAGGTGGCTGTGTTAACAGAATTATGCCCCAGTGCGATTAATAGAAGCACAATTACACACATAATATGTACAGTATATATGAGCGTATTATCACAGAGACAGCTCTGTGCATCTTTCGGTCTAAATGCAGACGTCATCCTGCTGTCCCTGTAAAATATCTGGGTCTCTTTCTGTCCTCATATTTATCTGACCCTGTTTCTGATCAGACTCACTCTCCGAGCTCGTTCAGCTGGATTCACCTCAGTAAAGATTCACTGAGGAGGTCAGGAAACAAAAACACACGTCAGCTTTCATCAAACGGAGAAGGAAAAATATGTGTTTCACATGTTATATGTGAGATATACTGTATAAATAAGATATGAATATTTCATACTTTATATTTTTGTTTGCATAACAAATAAAATATATTCATAGTATAGAAATTAATAAATCCCATATTTTTAAGAAATAGAATTGTTGACTTGCATTGATCATTTATTAATATTTGTCTGTTTGTGTGTGTTTCAGCGAGTCTTCCTGCCAGTGAAACGGCGTCTGAAAACACAGAGAACATCGATGAGGAACACACCAACTGCTGCCAGGCCTGCTGGTAACACAAACACACACACACACACTTTCAGTTCATACATCACATGATTCTTGCTTTAGTGCCTCCTTCAGGAACAACTTCACATAAAAACAGAACATGTTGTGTTTCAGTGCTCAGATGATGAAGATCGGCTGCTGGTGAGTTCACTGACCTTCAGAGGTTCAGCAGATAAAGTCAGCACGTTAGACTCACCTTCACCTGAACGACTCTCTTTCTTTGCCTCAGTCGGACGTTACGTCGCTGGAATCGAGTCTGTCGTAGAAACTGTCGCACTGCCGTCAAATCCGTAACTTTCTATTGGCTGGTTTTGCTGCTGGTCTTCCTCAACACCTCCCTCAGCGCCTCCGAGCACTATAACCAACCAGACTGGCTGACTCAAGTCCAGGGTAACAACAGCCTCCTTCTCCTCCACAAGAGGAACGTAGAGACACTGATATTTCAGTTTGAAATGTTGTTGAGCAGCAAACATTCTCTGTGTCCGTGTCTCTGTTTGTGCAGACATTGCCAACAAGGTGCTGCTGTCTCTCTTTACGGTGGAGATGTTGCTGAAGATGTACAGTTTGGGTCTGGCCCATTACTTTGTGGCGTTCTTTAATCGTTTCGACTGCTTCGTGGTGTGCGGTGGCATCGTGGAGACCATCCTGGTGGAGCTGGAGATCATGCCTCCTCTGGGGATCTCTGTGCTGCGCTGCGTCCGTCTGCTGCGGATCTTCAAGGTGACACGGTGAGAAAACACACCCGAACCACCCGATGCAGGTCACACGGCTCGTCACGAGTCATCGCTGAGGTCACTCTCTGTTTGCTCAGGCATTGGACGGCTCTGTCCAACCTGGTGGCATCGCTGCTGAACTCCATGAAGTCCATCGCCTCGCTGCTGCTCCTTCTTTTCCTCTTCCTCATCATCTTCGCCCTGCTCGGCATGCAGCTGTTCGGAGGAAAGTTCAACTTTGATGAAACGCAGACCAAACGCAGCACATTTGACGCTTTCCCGCAGGCACTGCTCACCTGTTTCCAGGTAACACTGTAACCACTTTCTCCCAGTGATGTCATGACGTGCAGGGAGCGGGCGCCTCACGACGACTGTGTGTTTAGATCCTGACAGGTGAGGACTGGAACATGGTCATGTATGATGGCATCATGGCGTACGGCGGCCCCGTGTTTCCCGGGATGATCGTCTGTATTTACTTTGTCATCCTCTTCATCTGTGGTAACTGTATCCTTGAATCCACCTGATGCGCCAAAGTTCTCAAAGCTGCATTTGTGGTAATACATGTATTTGTTGATTTAGAGGCATCTTTCAATTTCCACAATACTTAATACCCCTCCTAGAGTTAGTGAAACAATGATCTGCTAATGGGTGATTTTGCTCAAGGTGAAGATCATATTTGTTGTTTTATGAGTAGTAACCTGTGAAAACATCCGCATCCTTAACGAGCATCAGACATCCTGCTGAACGTCTTCTTGGCTATCGCCGTGGACAACCTGGCAGGAGGAGACAGTGATGACAAGAAAAAAGAGTAAGTGATGGACGGAGGACAAAAGGAAAGAAGGGAGGAAGAAATAAAAGCTAGTTGTTGACATCCGACTGCGCTGTTGTCTTTTGTCTCGTCAGTAAGAAGCAGGAGGGAGCAGAGGAGGAAGTTACAGAAGGAGAAGTGAAGGTGAGCATCAAACTCCGACTGTAATCTTTCAGTTAACGATCAGTGATCTTTTTCTTTGAGGGCTGTTTGTCTTTTCAGGTCGATGTTGATGAAGACACTGAGTATGAAGAGGAAGAGGAGCTTCCTGAAGGAGATGAAGGTCAGTCCTCGGCTGAACCCATCGCCACAGTTCAAGTTTAGCCGAGAAGATGTGACGCTGAAGTGACAGGAAAACTAAATTCACCATTTTAATTGGATGATAACTCAGAAACAAAGTATTAAACAAGTGGTAAACAAGAAAAGTCACAAGCTTCACAGCACAATCAAAGAACATTAGTTTACTCCACACTGAGGCTTTTTAAAGAGATCTTTAAGGAACCGTTTTAGAGAAAGTCCTATGTGAAAGCCACAGGGACAACAAAGTACCTATTTTTAGTGGTTCTTCGACAAATTTACAGTTTTAAATCAGATTATTGGAGGAGATTTAAGTGCTATTTAATACCAGTTTTAAAGGTCTATCATTGTAGCTGGTTTATCCATTTATTTAAGTTGCAAGTTGTGCGAGAATACGCTGTAAAGGTGCACAAAGAGGACTGAACACCCTCCTGCACACAGTCGGCTATCTGTAGTGTGAGTCAACACGCTGCTGAGACCTCTGCTGAAACATTAGGAAGGTAGATTAAAAATATGTGGGACAAGTTATAAAACTAGATCCACCAATCAGACAAAGACGGAGACGGGAGATTAAGATCCACCAATCAAACTGCCTGACTCACTCTGTCAGTTAATTAGTCCAGTTCAGGTCCCAGCATTTCCTCCAATGCAATGAACTGATATTTATTTGGTGAAAAATCTCCTATTTTCAAGGAAAACAGCTTGTTTACATTTGATGTCATGTTTTTATGTGTTTTTTCTATGACAATGATGCAGCTCTAGTTAAGTGCAAAACTTTTGGAACATTTTTTCTGGATGAATACTTATTGTCGTATTTTTTTTAGCTTTACAATCCCTCCAATTATCAGTAAATAACAAATGTAATACGATCAAAAGGACAAATGTCAGAGAATATGTTAATAACAGTAACGCAGGAGCTACAATGAATCAGGAAGCTGCCATCAGAGACTTTAAAGGTGATGAAAACCCTGAGGCCCCATGTATGAATATTTAAATATCAGTACCATAACATGCAACTACAGCTCTCAATCACTGAAATGATGGGTGTTCTAAAAGCTAAAACCATCACCCTCAGATCATTCACTTTCCTTTCTCCTTCTCGTTTCTCAGACGGAGGAGTCCAGTTAAAGATGGCCGATCTTGCTCCTCCTAAAGAGAAGGTTCTCCCGATCCCAGAAGGAAGCGCCTTCTTCTGCCTCAGCAAGACAAACCCGTGAGTGTGTCGACACACGAGCGTGCATCACGCCCTCCAACACCTCTACACACAGGATGAACAATAACAATCACACTAATGTGTTTGAGTCACGTATTATTGTTGTTTCCTTTAAGTAATATTTACAAAAAGTTATATTATATTATATTTCTAGAAGTTTTTTAGCTTGTTAATGTGGTTATTTTACATATAATGTGTTTTGCTGTGTGGTTAATTTTACCCAAAGTCTGTGTTCCAGCTTTTGTGAATGAAATTCTAGTATCCTTCATGCTGGGACATGAAGCCTCTAACACTAACTCTTTGTCTCTGTCTGCAGTATCCGTGTGGCCTGCCACACTCTGATCCACCACCACATCTTCACCAACCTCATCCTCGTCTTCATTATCCTCAGCAGCTGCTCATTGGCTGCCGAGGATCCGATCAGAGCCCACTCCTTCAGGAACAATGTGAGTCTCCAATGTGAGATCTGAAGTTACCCACAGAGGGCTGAATCCCTTTGGGGACACACTTTACCTCTTCATCCAAATTACTCCAGAATTTCTCTTTCTCTTCTAACTCCCATCCAACCTGTGGGGCGTACACACCGACCACATTCAACATCACCTGTTTGATTTCCAGCTTCAAACTCGTGATCCTATCTGACACCATCTTCACCTCCACAGCACTGTCCTGTCTACACCGTGGTTGAACAGTTTGAATCCACCTCCGATGCTTCTGGCCTCCTGCAAATACAATTTATCTTTTCCTTCCATCAGTCATCAGCCAGCTCTCTCCCTTTATCAGTAATAGACCCCACAAAGTCCCTGCTCTGACTTCAACACTCCTACCTTTCTTTCTCTCTTGCTGCCTCCTAATATGCCTTCCCCCTCTCCTCTTCCTTTGTCTTCAGCCAGCAGCAGCTCAGCATCCATAGTTCTGGACCAGTTTGATTCTTGATGATCCCCAATCTTGATTTGGCAAAGATTTTGTTCCCAATACCCCTTCTGACCTAACATGCCTCCTTTATCCAGGCTTGGGACCACCACTAGGATGACTAAAGCCAGCGTACTCTTAGTTCCAGGCCTTCTTGAAACGTATTTATTCTGCCTGTCTGGATGAAAAGTCAAGACAAGACAAGTCCACAACCGCCATGTTAGCCACCGCACCACTTTCACCATCACCAAGTTACCTGATAGCCAAGCAACCAATCGCAGCAGAGCACAGCATCCCTCCAGCTGATCCAATCCTGTGCCAACCCTCTGTGGTCTGCGCTGGGGGCGGGGCCTCAGCAGATTACACTGCAGAAGTGGGTCAGTGCCTAACCGGGTTAAAGAGGGAAACACATGGAAACACATGGAGGCAGAAAATCACCAGTTCACTGTCAGATCCTGAATACTCACAGTGTGTGTGTGTGTGTGTGTGTGTGTGTGTGAGCGCGCGCGCAGACACACAAACTTAAACGCTCACATGCAGAGTAGCAGCTGGCTTCATGCAAGAAGTAGCAATTCACAACAGCTGAGGGAGGAAATTACTTCAAACATACAATCAGACCTGCTCATACTGAGCGTTAACCCTGTGTTTGCCTCCTCTGTTCTCTACGAAACTGTGGAAATTATACGTTTTGGTTCTATCTTGAATTAATTAACGAGCCTCTCAGCTGCCGTCCTTAAAAATGGTGCGCATTTCTCATTGATTGTGTTTTAACCGTCTTCAGCAAACTGAAAATGAGCTCAAGCACTTTGCTTCTGTCTCTGAGCTAAAATGAAACCATGAACCTTCTCAAGGACTTTTGAGTTCTGTGTAGATGAGCTAAGGTAGTTAAACATCTTTTTTCTTGATACGCAGACTTCTCTGCTTTAAACTCCCATAATCATAAAACCAGTGACAGGTGTTGAGCTACATGAAGGAACTGAATAGGAAGGAAAGATGAAAGTTAATGCACTGAAGGAGGAAAAATTGCAGCACAAGGGTTCGAGTGACTGTTGACGCCCAAATTGTGATGTGATGGCTGGATGGATCAGTGTTGTATCTGAAACAGCAGGTCCTGTCCTGTGGTTCATACCTACTGTGATGAACAACGAGTAAAACCATCGATGACCTCAGGAGTTTCTGATGTGTGCAGAGAGCAAAGGCCTACATTTAAAGTTCGTTCCTACAGAAGAGCTACTGCAGCACAGGCTCCACGATAGCAGCCAAGCCAAGCTTGAGATGCTGAAAAATCCCACAAGGCAATTAAAAGACAGATAAAGCCACCATAGCGTTACCCAACAGGAGTTTTACACTGCGGGCATACAGAGAATTTAAACACTACTACAGGTCAGGTTCATTTCTACAGGGCAGGGGTTTTTGTCTGATGTTGGTGGATCACAAAATGTTCCCTTGGCTTGAAAAACCTTTTTTTGCATTGCTGAACTTTTTGCTAAATTAAATTCAAACTTGTTCAGGAGTTCGATCTCTGCTGTGTCACTTTCTGTCTTCATCTGACTGAAGACCAAATGTGTCTCGCTGAGCTGCTGCTTCAGCTCCTTGTTGGGCTTTTAAATGTATTCCTTCTTTTTGTGTAATTTAAAAAAAAAACTTGTGACTTATTCATTTATTTATTTTATAGTGCAGGATATTATTATCATGACCAGAAAAGCTTTTGAAAATATTTTAATCTCACTGTTTTCTATCAAAAAATCAAAAGTAAATCTGTCAGCTGTATCTGCTTTCATCTGGACACGTTATCCTGACTCACCTGTGGAAAGTTATTTCTGGATTCTGAAGAAAAAACCTGAAATGTCGGACCTGAGTCTGGTTTGTTTTCAACCTCTGTGTTCAGATTCTGGGCTATGCAGACTACGCCTTTACCTCCATCTTCACTGTGGAGATTCTGTTAAAGGTAAATATTGCCTTCAGCTGAATGAAATAACTCAAGCAGGCCCTCCTCTCGCTCTTTAGATTGTCTTGTAATGCTCACATGTTCTCTCATTCACAGATGACGGTCCACGGAGCGTTCCTCCATCAGGGCTCGTTCTGCAGGAACTGGTTTAACTTGTTGGATCTCCTGGTCGTCAGCGTCTCTTTGGTCTCCTTCTTCCTGCAGTCAGTATCCAAACAGGATAAATTCAGATTTTCTTTCCTGTTTGTTTCAGTCTTTGTCTCATGCATGGTTTGCTGTATGTATTTGGATTGTGTTTAAGGACAGAGACTGATGTTAGTGCATTTAAACAAACCGAGGTGTGTAAATGTGTGCGTGTGCCTCTGCAGTTCCAGTGCCATCTCAGTGGTAAAAATCCTCAGGGTCCTCAGGGTGCTCCGACCTCTGAGGGCCATCAACAGGGCCAAAGGACTCAAGGTAACACTACACAGTACAGTGATATGTTCACTTAATGTGGGACATACAAAAGCCTAGTTAAAGGGGTCAGTGGGGAGTAGCGATGGTACATATTGAGGGTTGTAGGCGACTACCAGGCATTGTGCTGTGTTGTTTTTAAGATACTCCCTGACTTTGTGTTTGTTTGTTTTTGTCACACAGCATGTGGTCCAGTGTGTGTTTGTGGCCATCAGGACCATCGGAAACATCATGATTGTCACAACCCTGCTGCAGTTCATGTTCGCCTGTATTGGAGTCCAGCTCTTCAAAGTGAGGCTGAGAACGTCTGGACACATTTTTGGAAAAAATGGTGTATTCTGTATTCTGAGGAGTAAAAGTGTTTCAGTGGGCAGAAGGGGAGAAAAAATAAATGAATTTACACTGTTTATAGGGACAACACTGACCCTGATTCTGAATTTCCAGAATCATCACAGGGTCACCAAACTGAAGAAAAACAGTCAGATATGGCAAAACAGGATGAAATACGATTTTTAAAAGGAGGCTTTTCTTCACTTAATAAAACAGGAAATGAAACATTTTCACATATTCGATAAACAAACAAAAAAAGACCAGAGAAATGTATGTTAAAAAAAACCTTCTAAAACATAACCTCAAACACAAAAAAGTATTTATCATGACTCCTATATTTACAGTGCATCGAATAATAAAGACGACTGTTACAGATTAAACAGTCATTTTTGTAACGTCTTTGTAAAAACAGCACCGTTTATCATTAATGCGTTCCACTCCGAGTCTCTGTTCATATATTTAAAGTCCTAAAGCTGTGACTAAACGTCAGCACAGTGTTTGTGTTTCTGGCCCAATCTGTGTGTTTTGCATTTCAGGGTAAATTTTACCGCTGCACCGACGAAGCCAAGCACACCCCCGAACAGTGCAAGTGAGTTTTCATTATTGAAAGTGTTCAAAACTGAAGCCAGCTTGTGTTTTAAATACTGACATTCAACTTCAACAGCAACTAACAATCTGATTTTATTTTACTCCTGAGGTAATCTTGTTATTCGGGATTCAATTCGAATGATTTATAAAATCTAATTCTGTATCTTAGACTTATACTTTGTTTCTGATTTTCAAAGTTGCCACTCAGTTTACTGCAATTTCATTTTAATTTGAGTCTGATTCTAACTCTCGATGTCCAACTTTATTCTCTCTTGAGATGAGAGTTTATGTCTTTTTTATAAAAACAATACTTGGTTTGCAGCCGAGATGAATATCAGTCATTCCAGGTCTAAAAAGTCGAGCTAGGCTTGAAATGCCTTAAAACATGCTTTTTTCCTCCTAATGGACAGAAGTTTGGGCTGGAGGGATTCATCTATTTCAAGAACGACTTCTGTTTGTGTGGAAGAAAACGGCCTCGTCTCCTTTCTCTGTGACTGCAGTGAACACTTTCCTGATGAGTTTGTGGGTTCAGTCACTAACTTTGTGCATGATAGTAAAAATAAAAGCCACATAGGAGGATTATTCAAGATGTGTTCATTAGAAAATGATGGTAGGAAATGAGCATTTAGTGTCCTTTGTTTGACAATCGCATCCTCCCCTCGTGCACCAACCACATCTGAAAAGGCCAAAATGGCAAAAGTTCAAACATTCATAACAGGAACGCGGGTGATGTCATAGTGGTTGTTTCCATCTTTTGTATACAGTCTGTTGTTCAGTTTCTTGTTTCCGTGACTCGACTGGATGTTTGTATTTGTTTACTCGTGTTGTGTGAACGTAAGACCATCACACTGTGTGGCCAAAGGTGAGTCCTCTCAATGTAAGTGGTCAGATTTAAGGTGAATTTGAGGGTTTATGGTATGTTTAGGGCGCCATGGTCACTTCATGATTAATATCCAGAACATGACTTAAAGTCAGCGTCCTCTGACGTGATGAAATGCTACATGTGTTCAGAGGGACCTTCGTGGTGTACAAAGATGGAGACGTGAGCCATCCGATGGTCAGGGAGAGGATCTGGATGAACAGTGACTTTAACTTTGATAACGTCTTGATGGGGATGATGGCGCTCTTCACCGTGTCCACCTTTGAGGGCTGGCCTGCGTGAGTGCTCAGCTTTTTGTGTTTTTTTTTATTTTTAACTGTTTGTGGGGAACCAACGCTGACATTTTAACCCTTCTGTCTTCAGTCTGCTCTACAAAGCCATCGACGCCAACGGCGAGAACTCTGGTCCCATCTACAACTACCGGGTGGAGATTTCCATCTTCTTCATCGTCTATATCATCATCATCGCCTTCTTCATGATGAACATCTTTGTGGGTTTTGTCATCATCACCTTCAGAGAACAGGGAGAGCAAGAATATAAGAACTGTGAGCTGGACAAGAACCAGGTAAACGCACCTGTCTGTGCCATACAGTCATTTATATTCATATATGTTAAAAACAATAATGATCAAAGTACATTGAAAGGTATTCAAACAGGTTGCAATACTTGATGAAACTCAATTTTTATGTAATTTGATGTATTTTTTAAGGAAAAATGCCTTCAGCAAGTTTTTTTTATTTTTAAATATTAATTTTGTGAAACTCTTAATTTTGCAAAAATCTTTTTGTAGAAAATACACAAAATGTTATTTTTATTTTTGTGTCACTTTCACTGTAAACATAGGACTGGAGTTTCTTATGCAGCTGTTTTAAATATATATATATGTATAGCTTAGATTATTTTTAATCATCAGGTGATTTTTTTCACATCTTGATGAATAAACTATTCACACTGAAAACCTTTACTGATTAAAATGATGTAACAACAGTGAGTTAAAACCCAAATCACCAGTCAAAAAAACATTCAAGTCCCAGTATATTTTTTTATTGTAATTTTGTTGTCACATTTTGGGGGTTTTGTTTAGTCGTAGCTGCATTGTTGGAGTACTGTTAATGCTTTCGTGCCCCCTCCAGCGTCAGTGTGTGGAGTACGCTCTGAAGGCTCAGCCGCTGAAGCTTTACATCCCGAAGAATCCGGTTCAGTATAAGTTCTGGTCCATCATCAACTCGACAGGATTTGAATACGTCATGTTCGTCCTGATTCTTCTCAACACCGTCACTCTGGCCATTCAGGTTCGTAATATTTCAGTTTCTTCTGATTTTTTTTCATGATGTTTCCTCTTGACTAAAACCTAATCTGTCTACCTTCTTTGGCTCCTGCAGCACTATGAACAGTCCAAAACCTTCAGCTACATCATGGACATCCTCAACATGGTGTTCACTGGACTCTTCACTTTGGAGATGCTGCTCAAGCTGGCAGCTCTCAGAATAAGGGTGAGGAAACCAAACGCACCTCTTCAAAGATCTTCATACATACGCTAAACACGGAGACTCTTCCTGTTATATCTGTTAGTAACTACATATCCTTTGACATGTTTTCAAAGATGTTTTCTTTAGTGTAGATAGTTTTCCTTTTTCTGTTCACTGTGTTATTAAACTCATATATGACAATTAAGACTAAAAATTAATGTTAATAGAAATGAACACATCTCTGCAGGAGATCAGGGATAATTAGAGTTTCACTAAATGTTGTTTTTCTTTTTTCCAGCATTACTTTGTTGACGCCTGGAACTCGTTTGATGCTCTGATTGTGGTCGGCAGTGTGGTCGACATCGTTGTCACGGAGTTCAGCGTGAGTACTTGTGATGTTTCTGTATTTAGAACAGTTCTCTTTACTGCATCTCATTATAACTGACACAATAATACAAATGATTATGGTGCCTGTTGCCTCTTGCTCTGTGATGCTGTTTCATTTACCCAGCAGCCTGTAATCCTGGTGTGCAAACACTCACCTGACCTGAGGTTAGAGGTGAGATGATGAATGTAATTGTAACGCAAAGTTATTTAAGGGCAAGTTTTATTGCAATGGGTGAGTTTAACTGACTGACATGCAGAAGAAAAGCCCAGATAGTGTGAATGATGAGAACAGAGACTGCAAATTTTTGTTAAGGAGAAGGAGAAGGGGAAATGGAACAAAATAATAAATACAAAACACAACATAAATAAATCCACCACAATTAATCAATGAATTAATTAATAGAATTCTCTATACAACAGTCTTTCGTCAAGAGTCCTTTTGGTCCTTTTAAAGTTCAGTTTCTCAGGAATTCATCCTTAGGGTCCAGTTTCATGTAGGGGAAAAATATGTCCACAATCCAAAGATGGAATGAAGGGGAAAGGAAAAAAGAGAGAGTGGTCCTACTGGCCACTTCAATATGAAGAAGATCAGTTTTCAGTGTTACAAAAAAACCTGACCGCTGAGGTGAGACAATTTCTGTGAACTTATTAAATATTTGCAGCATTAGAGGGACGACTACAGCAGCAGGGTCCATATGAGCATCCCCACAGTGAGAAAGCTATGTACAATTTTGCAAAAACAACATCATTTATTATATAAAATAATTATTTCGGAGAAAACAGATTACTATCTATATTTTTTCTCCACATCAGACATGCATTTTGTTTTATAGTTAAATCATTTGTTTTTCAGTCGCTGTCGTCAGATTAACTCCTGAGCGCTGTCGCAGCTGCTGAGGGATTTTTCATCTTACTGTTAGTAAAAGTCTGAGCCATTTACTAAACTCAGTGATATTTAACTTGTTAAATTTTAAGTATCACCAAAAACACTACTTGGAAAAGAGTACAGCATATTTGAGTTGATTACTTTGTGTTGGGGGACTGGACAGAGGTGCTGTTTTTCCTTTCAGATGTTTAAGACTCCTCTTCCTTTGAAACGGCATCTTTAAATGCAGGTCAGATTAACTTCACCCTTTGTGTAGCTTTCAGCTCAGCCTGGAGGAATCCTTCAGCTCAGAAATGACAGCCAGTGGTTTTTGTGTGAATGAATTATCACATGTTTTTATTCACATCTGCAAACCTTTCTGTGTTTTCAGAGTGGAGAGGACAGCTCCAGGGTGTCTATCACCTTCTTCCGCCTGTTTCGAGTGATGCGATTGGTCAAGCTGCTGAGTAAAGGGGAGGGCATTCGTACACTCCTGTGGACTTTCATCAAATCGCTGCAGGTAAGCGAGGACATTGTCTGGAAAGAAGATGTGGCATTTCTTTATGACCACAAGGTCCATCTGAATCAAGTTCTGGCTGAACTCTGGCTTAACTGTAGTTTAAAGCTCTTGTTTTTTCAATGTTGCCCATTCTTTAGTAGCCACAGCTCCCATCTTATATTTTATAATGCAGTGTTATGTTGCAGTTCTGCTGCCTTGTTCAGCAAAGAGACTCTAACTTGTTCCTGTCTCTCTGCAGGCTCTGCCGTACGTTGCTCTGCTTATTGCCATGATCTTCTTCATCTACGCTGTCATCGGCATGCAGGTGAGTTTGTACACAGGTAAACCTGCAGGATCATTCTGTCTTCATTTATTTTTATCAAACTTTTTACAACACTAAAAAGGATCTTTGAACAGTTTGTTTTGCCCACATGAAGTTGGTCGACTTTAATTCTTTGTGCATTTACTTCAGTTGTTAGTGTCTCCTTGCAAAATCTCTGTGGGTGTCAACACACAGCAGGAAACCTAGAGTCTTCCACACTTTTATTACTATGCTGCTTTAACAATTGGACTTATGTCCTTCAGATGTTTTTAAGGATGGACAAGCGTGACGCAGAGCCAGAGATGAGTTTTTTCCACCACAGTTCACCTGGACCTGTGAAAGCTTTGTAGGAGGACAGGTGGTCTGTTACAGTAACCTCGAGTCTCTAGACTTGGATAGACATGTGGCCATTGTGCTAACGGTTAAAATTTTGCTTTTAAATAACACTTCTGAATCATTTACCCTCACACAACCTGAAACCCCTTTAAGTTAGACAGGAAGGAAATTCAAATCAGATATTTTATAAATTGGCGACCTATTTCAAGCCAAAAAGTCACTATTAAGACCACTGGAAGCCTGTCACAATAAGGACATACTAAAGCTGCTGACTTTGTTCTTCTGCTCCTCTCCGTTTGTCAGACATTTGGGAAGATAGCGATGCAGGATTACACTCAGATCAACAGAAACAACAACTTCCAGACATTTCCTCAGGCTGTTCTCCTCCTCTTCAGGTCAGCTCCTCCTGCTGCTTTATGTCTGTGAAGGTTCTCAGTCATCCAGGTCACAGTAAACTTGAGTGCTTGTATTTTTGGTTTGTGAAGAAATTTCACCTCTCATCTAAGAGGCATCTTCTTAAACTACTGATAGAGAGTCCCAGGTATTTAGTCCCTCGTGCAGTTGCCATTTGGAGCTTGTACTGAGTCTTTCACGCACTAGTCTTTCAGTCCACTATTACTCATGTGAGTTGTGAAGGGTCTCATGAGCCAAGGTGTGAAGCAAACTGTGGGCCAATACTGTCACCCTGGCCAGGTTTGAATTCTCTGTGAGACATTGTTTCATCCCACTGTTATGTGGGATGTTGAGGTCAGGTGTGATGATGATTGCATCACCTGGGAAGGGACTGCAAGACTGCATTATAGGTGGGTGATAGTTAGTGCCATAAGACACCACCTCTGGTCCCACCACTGTTGCCTCACAGCAAGAAGGTCGTGAGTTCAATTCCACCATCAGGCCGGGGTCTTTCTGTGTGGAGTTTGCATGTTCTTCCCGTGTTTGCGTGGGTTCTCCACGGGTGCTCTGGCTTCTTCCCACATTCCAAAGACATGCAGTTAGTGCGTTAGGTTAACTGGTAACTAAATTGCCAAAGGTGTTAAAGTGAGTGTGAATGTTTGTCTGTCTCTGTGTTAGCCCTGCAACAGACTGGGGACCTGGTACACCAGGGTGTACCCTGCCTCTCATCCTAAGAGAGCTGGGATAGGGTCCAGTCCCCCCGCGACCCTGACAAGGATAAGCAGAAAAGAATGGATGGATGTTATTCTGCTTCTCCCTGGTTGGTGTCTGAGGTTCTTCACTGAATACACAGGAAAGCCTCTTGCATAAGAGGTGAAACATCACAAACCAAAAAGAAGTCCAGTTACCTTCATTTCTAGTGCTCACGTCTGTCCTCGTTCTCTCAAAAACTCGCTAAATCACTCCTGGTGTCCCACAGGGATCTACTCTGGATCCTTTGCTTCTTTCTGATTTTTAAAGCACAAGCAGTTCTCCCCAGGCAGGACTGAGAATTTATAAATTTTAAGTTATTTTACCTTAATGTTTGTGTGCAGGTGTGCTACCGGTGAGGCATGGCAGGAGATCATGCTAGCCAGTCTTCCAGGTAAACGCTGCGACCCCGAGTCAGACTACGAACCAGGGGAGGAGTTCAGCTGCGGCAGCAACTTCGCCATTGTTTATTTCATCAGCTTCTTTATGCTGTGTGCTTTCCTGGTCAGGACACACACTCACACACATTTTTATATGAGGAAAATATGAGCAGACTGATGATAGGAGTACAAATATTAGAGACACCTTCCACTTTGACTTAGATGATAAGTTATTTTATTCAAGGCTGACATTTCTAAACGCTGAACATTTTTAGTTGCATGAAGACACATGTTCCAGGTGTGCTTAATAAAGTGCCCATTGAGTTATATGTGCATTTGAAATGTAACTACACGCCTTTGAATATACTTGTTTCTTCTGCTTCAGATTATCAACCTGTTTGTTGCTGTCATTATGGACAACTTTGACTACCTGACACGTGATTGGTCGATTCTGGGGCCACATCATTTGGACGAGTTCAAGAGGATCTGGTCAGAATATGATCCAGAGGCCAAGTAAGATGATCCGTGGTCCACATATACCCAGGATAATTTACTGTTTTTACTTCATGTTTTTAATTATTTTATATTTTAGTTTTAGTTAATGATAATTCCTTTGGTGAGAATAGAAACTCCTGCTCCTGCTAAAATACCTGTTAGTTGTTTACACACACACACACACACACACACACACACACACACACACACTCTCTCTATTACACCACATAAAATCTACCACATATAAAAAATGTCCAACGCATCTTTTTTCCTTTCTTAGATTCAGGATATACTCTTCCGTGTCTTTTTCTGTATCAGACATACAAAATATATATAATGATTTTCATTTGATTTAATTGTCATAGCAGTGAAGCAAATTGAAACTGTAAAAATAATAAATTGAGCTGGGATTTAATCTGCAGCAACGCTCTGCGGTCACTACTCCACATTTTCATATGACTTCGATGTTGAGGGAGAAAAGTGGATTTTTTTCCAGTGTTTATTGACCTAAATCAGGAGGAAAAGTAAATAAAGTTCCAGCTGAGAGATGATCAGAAAGTTCCTGATTGTTCTTTATTCTCAGAGGTCGAATAAAACACCTGGACGTTGTTGCACTGCTGAGGAGGATTCAGCCTCCTCTGGGTTTTGGGAAGCTTTGCCCTCACAGAGTCGCCTGCAAGGTAAAATAGTCACACACTGTGTGCTGTAGCTGCTGTTCAAAAGGTTATAAGCTTGGATTCAAGAGCTTTGATTTAACTGGGAGCTATTTTTACCTCCTCTCCATCTCAGCGTCTGGTAGCGATGAACATGCCTCTGAATGCTGATGGGATGGTGACCTTCAACGCCACGTTATTTGCTCTGGTTCGCACTGCACTTAAAATCAAGACTGAAGGTATGTGATGGGTCTTTGCAGGACCCTGCTGCTATAAACACACAGGAGTGATTGTGGACAAATTAAAGACTTCAGGAAATCATGGCTCCTCTTTACTTTTCTGCCTAAAAGGCTGACATTATTGAGGAAAACTTTTAGGTTTTATAGCTTTACTATCTGGAAATCAATAATGGACAGCTACTAATGCATCATGATCAGGATGCTGTTATGCAGTAATTTTAAAAAGTTAAATTTGAGTTCACACTCTGTTGTCTTGGTCATTTATAGCTTCTCTGTAATATTGAATTCTTAATCATTGAATCAATACAAAAATAGAAATGAGTCCCTGTTAATAAGCCACAAGCCTGTAAACACAGGAGCCATAACTTTTATCTGATTTACCTGTTGCTAGGTAACCCTGAGCAGGAGAACGAGGAGCTGAGGGTGATCATCAAGAAGATCTGGAAGAGAATGAAGCCAAAACTTTTGGACGAAGTCATACCGCCACATGAAGGTACTCTTGCTGCTCACACGACGACGTAGTACTGTTACTGTCTCAGCAGGAGTCCTGCAGACTGAACTCTCACTTCTTTATCCACAGAGGAGGAAGTAACTGTTGGGAAGTTTTATGCTACTTTCCTCATCCAAGACTACTTCAGGAAGTTCAGGAGGAGGAAAGAAAAAGGAGATCTGACCGGAGAGAATGACTCACCCAATCCATCTGCTGTCCAGGTCTGTCTGTCTATTTACTGACAGAAGGCATGGCTGCAAAGTGGCAAGATGCAGACCAACAGTATGGGGCAATATTAAGACAGGCAGCAGTAACCCAACATGGTTTTGTTCCTTTTAACAACTGAAGAAGCCAAAGGTCTTGTTTGTGAGTAAAGCGAAGGTAAAGCATGAGATCAACCCAAAGATTTGTGATGTTCGTTTCCTGCTGAAGAGAGTGCTGAACTGGAGGGCAAAGCTTCCAGTTTACCAGTTGATCTGCATGCGAGCACTAAACTACCATCATGAGTTTGAGTAGTGAAAAAACAAGGCTGCAGAGAAAAGTGGCTGAAATGAGTTTCCTCTGTAGGGTGGGTAGGTCAACTTTAGAGATGAGGTGAGGAGCCAAGACATCCAAAGGTAGCTTGCAATAGAATTATTGCTCCTTTGAACAGAAAGAACCCAGTTGAGGTGGTGAGAGCATCAGGTAAAAATTCCTCTTGGACATCTTTGGAGGTTTTCCAGACACACCCAACTTGGTGGAAACCCTTTAGAAGACCCAGAGGTCGCTCGAGAGATTATATAGCTCCTCTTGCCTTGGACCACCTCAGAAAGATCATGAAAGCACATCTGGAATATCTGTTTAACTTGCAAACACAATTCCCTCATTAATTCGGTCATCAGTTGTGATGCTTTTGAGAAAGAGCTTTTAAAACTGAATTAGATTCCAACCAAAGCCCGAGGATGCCTTTAGGAAAAAAACTGGGACCTGTATTTGTGTATGATGCTGTTACAGCGAGTATGTCTTCATGAATTTATTTGTGTTTCCGTGTAGCTCTGTAAAGCTGGTCTGAAGACTCTGCAGGATCTGGGTCCAGAGATGCGCTTGGCTCTGAACGAAGACCTAGAGGAGGAGGAGGAGGCCATGATGGAGGACGAGGAGATGGAGGAGAATGCTGCATATAAGGTCTTTATTCAGATTTACACACTTTAGTGTCTGATAAACATCTCAACTTTTTAAAAAGTGATGAAGTTTGTATTTTGTCTGCAGGCTGAAAATGGTTATGCAGAGAAAGATCGGCGAGGCTCATTACTGACACCTACTGGTAAATCACCAGTTAATACGTTATCATCTAGCTGCGTCATGTAACAACACAAAATGATTTAAAATGTAAACGAGGAAAACACTTGTGATTACATGACACTTAGTGTGTCCACCTCACCTCCTTTTGCAGGTCAGGGCGGTGTTGTGGGTGACGGCGGCGTCTCTAACGGAGGTCTGATACACCGGGTCGGGTCTCTCACCAAGATGGCAAACGGCAGCGATCAGGACGAACATCTTCGCCGGGGAGACAGCATGAGGTCATCCATTAATCGACATCCCTACCGCCGCTCATCCGTGAAGAACGGCCTGCTGGACCACGGCCACAAAAGACCGTCATACTACAAAGGAAGGTAGGCGGTCACACAATGGAAACTACTTACATGGCATTGACATGTGTGACAGCCAATTACAGTCCCCCCCCCCCAGAAAGTTGAGTAGGGGAAACAGAGGCCATATTGTTTGGACCCCTGAGCTATGCGATGGTGATCACCTCAGCCCCTTACAGATCTATAAGGCTACGTTCACACTGCAGGCGAAAGCGCATCAAATCCGATTTTTTGGACCCTATGCGACTCATATCCGATCTTGGTATGACAGTGTGAACGGCACAAATCCGATATTTTCAAATCCGATCTGGGTCACTTTCGTATGTGGTACTGAATCCGATACATATCTGATGTTTTAGAAAGCGACTGCTGTTTGAACGGTCATGTCGCATTAAATCCGTCTTTTACGTCACTGACACAAGACAGACGCCAATTATCAGCGCCGGAAAAGCGTCCGAGAAGACATCGCGAACGCTTCCTGGCCATCCAGTGTAGATGTTAGTGAAACTGTTGGGAAGACAACGTGAACATTTTATTTGTGCTGTATAATCTGCAAATTCTGACAGAAATCTGCATATCCTTTGAAGCACCGCTCCTCTAAAACAGCAATAAGGATAATTATTAGGTTATTTACATTATTATGTAAATAACAAAATAACTTAAAGCAAAAATTGGGAAACGTAAAGTCTGAAGTCTTTATATTAAGGGCCAACAGTCAAACAATACTGTTTGGTCTGGGTCTAAACAGAGCGCGTTGTGTGTGAATTCTTCTTTTGCGCATGCGGGCCGCTTTGAGCGTTCACACTAGAGCGCGTTTGCTGTCGCATTTTATTTGTAGTGTGAACAAGCAGACAAAAAAATCGGAATTGAGCATTAAGACCTGCAGTGTGAACGTAGCCTAAGAAGCCCTTTAAACAAAGCCTGAGATCAGTTTTCCTTCAGGTGTCGTCTGTCACTGTTTGGTCACTGCTGCACTCTCAACTGGCTCATGCAAGCAAGACTACAAATTTACCATATTGGCTTCCTCCTGTGGGTTGTGACCTCCTCACCTCTCTCATCTTTTAACTTTGCGCACTCCCACTGAGGTCTGCTGAGCAGATGCTCCTAACCTGACCTAAGGTCCGAATTATAACTCACAGAGGTGACTGAGTCTTTATGGCAAAAGCCCCTACATAGTGGAATAAACTGCACCTTCCCTTCAGGACCTCAACAAAACCAAAAGGTTTTAACCCATTTTTACGCCTCAGCTGTAAAAGGCTGATGGGATGTTGTCATCACTGCGCCGGGCAGTGTGGACACCCAACTGTGTGAATACAAGAATGAGGCGACGTAGGATTTTCAAACTGATACCATAAGTGCATTTTAGGTGTGAGGATGAGCTCAAGGTCAGAGGTCAAGTTTTCTGAAGATTTGTGAAGGTAATAACTCAAGAAGGAGGTGAGGGGTAGCACTGGCAGCCATTAGTATCTTTATTTATTCTGGCTGCTTTCTACTTCTATGGTTTTACTCATCAAGTGTATTTTTTGTGTATTTTAATATTGTGTAGCTCTAATGTTATCTCATTTTATTCTATGAGCTGTACAGCTCAGGGTAAATGTTTTTAATTATGCTTCTAAATAAACTGACTTAATTTGACACTTTCTGTGACCTGTAGAAGGGACTCGCGGGACAGATCGTGGAGGAACGGAGACATGGAGGCTTATGGAGAGCAGGGTTACTACAGCAGAGAAGAAGACAATGACAGCATCACCTCCAGAGACAGGTAGACTTTAGCTTTACTGTCATCCTCAGAGGAGACTGACATTTCTGGAGGGCAGACATCGACATAGTGGAAGACTGATTCATTTCCTTTGTGTGTTTGCAGACATTATCCTGATGAGCCTCCTCTGTACAGAGACCATTACGATGGCCACCCCTCCTATACCAACAGTAGCTATGGTAACGGCTACAGCGAGGGGAGGAGGACAACCAGAAGACGCCTACTTCCTGCCACACCCACAGGTGAGACAATGTCCCAGAATCCTCTCTGCAGCGTACCTGCATCATCACACCTCATATGAGTTTTTTTGTTCATCAGGTCGGAAGCCGTCGTTTAACATCCAGTGCCTGAGGAGGCAGGGCAGCAGCGACGACCTGCCGATCCCCGGGACCTACCACCCGACATCGCCACCACGTCACACGCGCACACAGGTAAAACACACAGCAAGCACACACACGCACACAAATCTCTCTTCTTCAGTGAAATCAAACACTCTCCTCTCCTCAGCAAACGTTCAACAGCTTCGAGTCTCGTCACTCCTCCGGTCGCTCCACGGCGGCCTCCTCGGCATCCTGGGCGAACCCGTGCCCTCGCCGCGGTCGCCTCCTCTATGCTCCTCTAATCCTGGTGGAGGAGGAAGGAAGCCCACCCTGGGGGGGAGGAGGAGGACCTGCGGGTGAAATAAAGAAGGGAGGAGCAGGAAGAGGTGAGGACACCACAGTTTTGTTGATTTTAGCTGCACTGTAAACGTGTTCCTGCTTTTTAAAGTCAAACCTTTCTCATCCATCAGGTGTCAGCGTGACAGGTGCGGCACCCAGACCAGCCTGGTACGGCGGCCCTGCCGGGACATCAGGTAAGAGGGAAAAACAAATGCAGACTAAAATAGTTTTTACACACAAACTCTGGACAATGTCGCGTCATCAGGCTGAATTTCAGAAATCAGTTGAACTTGAGAATCTATCCTCCTCCTCTTTTTTAATTAGGCAGTGAAAACTGTTATTCTGGCAGTAACCGCAGACAGCCTCTGGGAGAAAGGTGCAGTTAGCAGGTCAGCAAAGCATAAACTGACAGCAGCTCTGGCACAGCTACAGGCCTGCCTCCTGTGCAGGGCCTGGATGCTAATGCTGCTGGCCCACGTTCAGAGGACACATAGTGGTGGAGCAGCGGAGGACCAGAGTGGGCACAGAGGGAAACCGTCTCTGCCCTTTGATATCATTTGTGGAGGAAAAAAGGTGCCTCAAAATTTTAAGAGTATTTGACACTACACGTCGACACCTGACAAAAAGAACGGCCTCTTTTTGTCATTTTTAAGGATATTAGAAATTTACTGACTTGATCAATAACGTTTCTCTAAAGAACGCTCATTCACATGTACAGCAGGTTGCACAGGTGTATCTGCTGTGCTGTAACTGCAGAGATGTAACATCCAAAGTCAGTGCTGTAGTTAGATTCTTTGTGCGTTTGTGCCATGAAACTGTGTGCATGCTCTTCGGTAGGGAGCAGGCCTCCAGGTCAGTTTGTGTCCACGGCCTGTGGTCACGCTCAGTGTCTGAATGTGTCATGTGATTGTGTTGCAGCTCCGCCCCCATACAGGGCATACACCACCCTCAGAGTCCCCTCTCACCTTGGAGCACCGTTCACTGAGAAAAGAGGGTCAGCTGACAGTCTGGTGGAAGCGGTAAGAACTGACTGCTGATTGATCTCTGGTCAGTTTCTGTGTCCAGAATCGGCGATTTATCCCGGTTGTGTTCATCTCCCCGCAGGTTCTGATCTCAGAGGGCCTCGGTCTTTACGCTCGGGATCCAAAGTTTGTGGCATTTGCAAAGAGGGAGATCGCTGACGCGTGCCACATGACAGTGGATGAGATGGAGTCGGCTGCCAGCGACCTTCTTGGCTCAGGGAGCCACAGCTTTCTCAGCAACGCTGCCAGCGACCACGCTGCACTCTACAGTGATGAGGAGCCAATCAGGACAGGCCATGACGAGGATGAGTTGGCTGATGAGATGACCTGTGTGACATCATTCTGAGGCTCTGGACCAATCAGGATAAAGATGGAGATGGGACATTTGCAATCAGCAGGAGCCATGTTTAGAATTTGACTTCCAGGACACCTAACCAGTTAAAGTTTTGGTGAATGAGGAGAGATCGAGGTCACTGTTGAGGGATGGATGAAGAGGATGGAGGCTTCGGGAGAAGGAACGAAATCAAGGGAGAAGGAAGAAAATAAAAAAGGATGGAAATCTGGATACAAAGGACAAATGGAAGAAGGGAAGGAAGAACAAATGTTAAGAAAGGATTAAAAATTTCACAAGTTAGGAAAAAAATGAAAGCAAGTGGGAAAATAGAGAAAGAACGATGAGACGAGAAAGAGAGATGGACATGAGTTTGTTTGTTTTATAAAAAGAAAATGTTGATGTGAGAGGCGACTCCTGGTAATACTCAACTCACCGACTAGCTGAGGGGCAGGAGGGCCTATAGGCAGACAGGCGCGTGTTTATGATTCAACAACACAGCAGCTTCTGGTGACTCCGGGAATTTTTTGGTGGCCTTTTCGGAGACAAAGTCTCTCTAAAGGTTTAAAAGGTTAAACAGGTTTACTCCAGTTCACTCTGCATCAATTCAGATGTGTGCCAGTGACTCAAACAACAAGGTAGAAATAAAACTTTTCACTTTTACAACCTGTTTGTCCAAAATGTCGCCGCCAGCTCAAACAAAGTGATCCAATGCCAGCGAGCATGAAAAATATGGAAATGTGTTGCTCATAAAATGTGCTGTAGTAAAATGAGAGGAAACCAAACACAAGTCCTGATATTCTACTTATTACATATTGTTTCAATGACTGCAGGCAGTTTTTCACATGACAGTTGGAGTGGTGTGCCATGTAGAGCCATAGACTGTAAATGAAAGATGAACAGAGCCTCCATGACATCATACACTTGCCTGTGAAGCAAGCCAAGCAGAGCATTAGTGACTACCCTGTTGTAATATCATTTTTTACTTTAAACCCATCAGGAATGTATGTAATGATAAATTAAGAGAGCCATAGGGTAATTCTTCTATACGGTTTTTTTTAATGAGGTCAGCCTCCCCCTGGTGGAGATTAGAAGGATAAAATTTGAATACGATACAATTTTAGTGACATAACACAAATACATTTTTAAAATGGTTTTTATCAGACTTAAATGCTCTTTTAACTAAATTGTGAGTAAACTAGCAAAAGAGAATATAAATGAATGTTAATAATATAATTTTTACTATTATTTTATCACAAAGGTTTTAGCTATTGACAACTGTAAGGCACCTCGGCATTTTATGTTACATTTAGACACAGAAAATATACAAAAGGTTATGAGTGCAGATACATTTAGTACCATAGTTAACCAGCTGATTAAGAATTAGCATTATGCTGTTGTTAGCCTAAAATGCAAACTGGAACTTCTGATAAAAATTGGCATGTAATACTTTGTTAAACACTAAATTATACAATCACTATCATGTATACTTACTATATACTTATAAAACTCTATAATACAAGTCATAATTTTATAAAGATTAGCAAGTTGCTGGGTAGCTAAGCTAAGTGCTGACTTCTGCTAACCACTAACGGTTGCGTACAGATTTAGTTTAGCGCTAGCTAATACTCAGTAATGTTTAATAAAAACTTTAAAGGGGACCTTTGCTTGTCTTTACTTTCTGTCTTTAGTTTATGTTATATAGTGTCACAGTCAGATAAAGTTTAATCCATGTAACTTCACAGATATCTGTTAACAAGATCCACAGACACACCAAACAATTAGCAGGAGTACAGTTCACCAGCACTGGTGCTGCCCCTCTTTAGGCTTCCAGAAGTTCCAGGAGCTTCCAGAAAAGTAAGCGGGCAAAAATGAACAAAGGGACTTAAAAATGGCCAGTATTGATAAAGCTACTCTAATGCAGTCTCTGAGTAAAGCAGATGAGCTGGCAATGAGAAGGCAAGGTTTATGCAGTAACACAATAATGCTAATAAAAATAAAGCAACTGAAACAAATAAATACGAGCTAGCTGTGTTCCCATCTTGTTAGCTGATGATTTAATCATTTGAATGACAGCAGAAAGAAGAGGTTAAAGTATAAACTGGATACATTTTTTAATGTTTTGCTGAAATTGTTGATCAAAAAAGTTCTCGTGGTAGAATATTTTTTTCTTCAGAAGATGCTCATGTCAAAACTCCAGCTGTATGTCAGTGTAATTAATAATCCATTTGTATGTTTTTGTAAACATGAATTAAAAAAGGAGGAATTGAAGTAAAATTATAAATATGGAAGAATTAAGGGAAAAAAAGTTCAAAATTCAATGTGTCAAAGTCAAAGGAGAATTATCCTTGAACTTCCATTGTTAGGTTTGTGCAGTAAGGAAAATGTGACTGAGGCTGGGAATGAGACGCTTGTGATGAAGAAGCATAAATAAGTGGAGCGTGAGCTGAGCTTCATTTAGTTTTCACAGTCAGATTTCACAGGTTTTATATCAGGACTGTTGATGTGTTTGATGTTGCTGTTGAAGGATGTGCTCTGTGACTCGTACAGCTGTGGGGAACATTTTATTTCTCATGTTTCATTAACGTGTTTTAATGAAAGTCTTATCTACACACGAAGACCTGAAAAGACTTTGTTTTTGTCTGTTTTTTTTATTTGTCAGGAGTGTGTTTGTTCGATGTATTCAGCTTTTCTTATTTCAGATGTCTGATATTTTTTATTGACTTTCACAGAAAGGACTGGATTTCCGTTTCATTCGTGCCGGCCAGCGGTCCAGTGGTGTTTATGTCTCGTCTAAACTTTTGTGTTTTCGTCTTTTTCTTTTTTCTTTTTTCTTTCCAACAGTTTGCACAGTTTCCCAGCAGTTAAGGGCTTTTAATTCCACACCTGGATTTTCTCCTCACACCACCCTCAGACGTTAAACTGCCATGTTCAGCTGAGAAACAGCTCTGTCTGAACCTTCATTTACCTCAAATAAAGACTGAAAACAACCTACTGCCGGACTCTTCCGTGTCATTATTCATACCCAGCACACAATACTGTAAGACAGCACACTTAAAACAACTTGTTTTATCTTCTCCGAGAGAGACTTGACCCAGTTGGCACCCATGCAAACTCACAGCATATAAAAATGCAGAACATATACAGCAGGATGTACAACAATCTATATCCAACATTTCTCTCCAAATTATTCAATGTGAAAGTATCTGGTAAGAAACTACAGTCAGAGGAGTTCAGTCAGTACCAGGAGGTTTATGACTTTGTAAAAAAAAAGAAAAAAAGAAAAAAGGAAACTGCTGTTGCTAGTTTTGTTCAGCCTGCAGTGAAATTTGGCCTTGTTTCGTTTAAGTTAGACTCTTAAAACATTTCAAATAAAACTCTTGTGGATTATTGACTCTTTAACTAACTAGTGCACACATGGCCACGCTACAGTCCACGAATAAAGACTGATGATGTGATGGAATTCTGAAACTGATATCCAAAATAATTATATTTAATATTTACCAAGTAAGATGTTATTGTGGCGAAATGAAAACGATACCCTGCTTAAAGGTGGTACAAGTTCATAAACTACAAACAGATCAATTAAACATGTTGGTAGGTGGTTGCCAGGCAACATGATGACCTCATAATATTTGATATTAATCTGATTGCTCAACTCCTGATCATATAGGAGGAGATTTTCTTGTATTATAATAAGATCCAATCTGATGTCCACAGGGACGTGTGCTCTCTCCCTTATTATTTATCCTCTACACAAATGTGTGTCAGAGCATCATTAGGATAATCAGAACAGTCATGTCCTAGTCCTGAATAATTTTCTTAAATAATGTGATGAGTCTCATTTTCAGTCTAACTAATACAAATGATATGATCACTGATTAATAGAAAATGTACTTATATACAAGAGGTCACATGTGTTAAGGGTCAAATGGTGGAATGTGTTTGGTAATCATATCTCTCTAGCAGGAGCTTTTGTGTTAATTTGGGTTCGGCTTCATCTTCTGCGGCCCCTCTGCCGTGGGGTGTACCGCAGGGGTCTATTCTTGGACCACTACTGTTTTCATTGTATCTCCTTTTTT
The DNA here is from genome assembly GCF_001858045.2 of Oreochromis niloticus. NCBI lineage: Eukaryota > Metazoa > Chordata > Actinopteri > Cichliformes > Cichlidae > Oreochromis > Oreochromis niloticus. Next base: position 4,836,048 of record NC_031984.2, read on the forward strand.
TCAGTCCCAATCGTTCCTCTGGTACACCAGATGTTGACTTTGCTGCTCTGACCCCTCACCCTTACTAATCTTGGGGTAAAAATCAACACTGCACCTAGTTTTGATGGCCACGACAATGGGGTGGTGAAATCTTCATTCTGTTACCTCAGACGTCTGTCGAAGGTTAAGTCTTTTCTTTCCAGGCGTGACTTGGAAACTGTCATCCATGCTTTTATAACCTCACACTTGGATTACTGTAAATCCCTTTTAACAGGGGCTGGCCAGGCCATTCTGTCACGCCTGCAACTGGTGCAAAATGCTGTGGCACAGATTTTAACTGGTAAAAGAAAATTTGAACATATTAATCTGGTTCTGGCCTCCTTACACTGGCTTCCAATTGAATTTAGAATCTATTTAAAAATAATTTTACTTGTTTTTAAATCCTTAAATGGTCTGGCACCTATATTTTTTTCCGATCAGCTGAAGCCCTCCACCCTCGTTCACTCCGGTCCCTTAATCACAGCTGAAACTTAGAGGAGCCCGAGCGTTCTCTATTGTGGCCCCGAAGCTTTGGAATGATCTTTGTCTTCACATTAGGCAATCTACATCAGCAGTGGTTTTTAAATCCAGGTTAAAAACTCATTTTTATTCACTGGCCTTTGACTCAGTGAGGAACTGACACTGTTATTTTATTATTTATTTATTCTATTTATTATTCTTATTGTAATTTATATATTTCTGCTGTACAGCACTTTGGTCTACCATGTGTTTTTTTATAGTGCTTTCTAAATAATTTATGGTATGGTGGTATTCTAAATATTTTAGACAATTATTCATCATTATAGTGTTTATATTGACTCTGTTGTTTTCCTCTGTGTCATAGTTTAAATATTTATCGGTAAAGAGCAGAAACTCTCTCATTCAAACAGGCTGATTGGTGAATCCCAGATGGACCCAGACCGGCTGGATCAATTTTACTTGTCGACTCGCAGCCTCAGCTCGCATCGTTCTTCCTTCTGGACACGGCTTCAAGTCCCAAAGTGCAGAACAGCATGGTTTACACACGGCAGCTGTCCTGCAGCAGGCCTCATTCAGAGAAAGAGACTGTGGCTTTGATCTCCTACCCGACGCTGTGTGAATTATTTATGATTATTTTACTTCTTCATTAAGTCGCATTATGCTCATCTGTTTGTTTGTTTTTGAAAACGTGCATGTGAGGATAAATGACTGTGCCTGTGGATGCAAATGAAGTGATCTGAAAAATGCACTTTTGTAAATATATGATGATAAATAATATCAGTGTATGTTATTTCTCAGAGTGGCTTTGTCCACTGCTTCAAAAACATGTTGTAAAGATGAACTTAAACCAAAGGATGTGTGGGACATTTTTTACTTTTAATTTCATTTATTTTATTTTCTATTTTTCACGGAAACATCAATGTCATCAGGAAAAAGATACTTATACTGGTTCATTTCACCTGCAGTCCATTCCCCATCTTACCTTGAAAAAGCCCAAACTCTGTTTGAAGGTTGGGTTTGTTACAAAGGGCCAAAACCCACCGCTGTAAAAGAACATTACAAAAACATGTAGCATAAAATATTACAAGGGCCTACCTGTGAAACAAAATGTGTCACCATTGTACCTACCTGTGTGGAGTGACAGGTCTGACCCGGTCTGATGTGGTCTGAGCTCCCTCTACTGGCTGACTGAAGGATGAGCTCCGGTTGAAGGAAGGAAGAAAGGATGGATGGATGGATGGATGGATCACTCACTCAAATTCTGTCTTTCAGCCCTAACTGGAGCTCAGCTAGCTCATTTGATTCAAACAGAATCAACAGCCAATTTTCATCTGTTGCCATTTCCATGACACACACACCAAACCAGCAGACATATGTAGCCTGTTGCCATTGTTGCACTAAGGTCAGGGAAACCTGTACCACTTGAAAGCCATGACATAATCTTGATTAACATTTTACTCCTTGAACATACTCCTGGTCCCTCTGCCAGGGGTACCACATGACCACACGTAAAACCCTACCTTCCATGTTCCTCATTGGCAGATATGCATGTGATTGGTTGTTTCAAATGTTTTCTACTCTTTATCTGTCTCGCTTGAAATCTTCTCCTGTATTTATAAAGCCTATAAACCGCCATATCTAGGAACAGCAGCTGGAGGTTTTACCTCTTTAGAGTCACTTCAGTCCAAATTATCTTGAGAAGGGGAAGGGGCGGGGAGGTCATATAAGGGCTGGGTGTGTTCTCCAACTCATTTGTCAGATCTGTGCCATCCCGACACACCTGTAAGTCTGTTTGAAATGATGCTGCTAATTGCTACAAGAATGTATTGTTTGTCCTTTGACTTAAAAACTGCCACTCTGAGATTTGGGGTCACTTTGAAAAGCTCTTGTTTTGACAGAAAAGTATGTTTGAGCTAATAAGAATAAGAACAACTTTATTTATCCCGAGGGAAATTCTTTTGTCATGTACATGCTCAAAGCAGCAGGAGAGACAGAGAAACAGATGAAATAGATATAAGATATACAATATATACAATAAGAATAGTGTACAGTAATATACAGTAGGATAGAGTTATCCAATACTATGTCTTGCACTAACAAAGTAATATATATAACTATATCCTGGTGAATAAATAACTTAACTATCAGTGCAGGCGGTTCTAGAAAGTGACAAAGTTTTGTGCAATAGAATAAAGGGAGTAGCAGCGTATGATGGGGGGCTGAAAACAAATATTCAATAAGGTACTGTTGGGTAATATTGCACGGTCTGGGAGGGAACAGAATAACATTGGTAATAGTCTCAGGAGAATCACCTACAGAGTGAGGAAGAGTTATACAGTCTTATTGCCACCGGCACAAAGGATTTACTGTGGCGATCGGTTCTGCATTTCGGGGCAATGAGTCTTTTGCTGCGTTTGCTCCGATGGTCCATCATGGGGGCGTGCATGGGGTGGGAGGGGTTGTCCATGATAGAAAGAAGCTTTTTTAGCATTCTCCTCTCAGACACCTCCTCCAGGTTCTCAAGTCTGACACCCAGGACAGAACCAGCCTTTCTAATCAGTTTGTTCAGCCTGTTGGCATCAGCTGTCTTCACCCCACTTCCCCAGCACACAGCTGCAAAGAACACGACGCTCTCCAACACCGAGTGATAGAACATGGTCAGCATTTTCCTACCAACATTGAAGGACCTGAGCCGCCTCAGTAGGAAAAGCCGACTCTGCCCTTTTTTGAAGATAGCATTGGTGTTCTTGGTCCAGTCCAGTTTACAGTCCAAGTGTACCCCCAGGTACCGGTAGTCCTCAACGATCTCCACATCAGCCCCACTGATGGTGACAGGGGTAGGAGGAGGAGCCTGCTTCCTAAAGTCCATAATCAGTTCTTTTGTCTTTGTGATGTTAAGTTGTAGGTGGTATAGCTCACACCACTCGACAAAGCTGTCCACCACACTCCTGTACTCCTCCTCCTGTCCATCCCTGATACAGCCCACGATGGCAGAGTCATCAGAGAATTTCTGCAGATGGCATGACTGAGACTTGTACCTGAAGTCAGATGTGTAGAGGGTGAAGAGGAAGGGTGATAGGACCGTCCCCTGCGGCGCCCCTGTGCTGCTCAGGATGTTATCTGAGCGGCAGCTCTTCAGTCGGTCATGCTGTGGTCGACTTGTTAAATAGTCCGTAATCCAACCTACCAGTGGGGCGTCCACCTGCATTTCCGTGAGCTTATTCCCCAGCAGTGATGGTCTGATTGTGTTAAAACCACTAGAGAAGTCAAAGAACATGACCCTCACAGTGCTCCCAACAATGTCCAGATGAGAATAAGCCTGGTCCAGCAGGCAGATGATGGCATCCTCCACGCCGATACGAGGTTGATAAGCAAACTGCAGGGGATCCAGCCAGGGCTCCACCAGCAGACGCAGATGTTTCAGGATGAGTCTCTCCAGCGTCTTCATGACATGTGAGGTCAGAGCCACTGGCCTGTAGTCACTGGGGGGCGACGGGTTGATCTTTTTAGGGACAGGAACCAGGCAGGATTGCTTCCAGAGTGATGGGACTCTCTGCATTTCCAGGCTCATGTTGAAGATCTGTTGTAGAACTCCAGACAGCTGGGAAGCACAGCACCTGAGGGCCCTGGGACTGACACCATCAGGGCCAGCAGCTTTGCCGGAGTGAGTCTGCCCAATTCTTTTTTGATGTCATCTGCTGAGAGGGACAGAGTGAGACAGTCTGAGGGGGCAGGAGAGGGGGGAGGCGAAAGGAGAAGATGGGAAGAGCTGGGTGTGGAGACAGGAGACGCAGGGCAGTCGAACCTATTGAAGTGTAGATTTAGGTTGTTAGCACTTTCGACGTCCCCATCCATCCCAACACCTCTCTTTTGTCTCAGGCCAGTGATAGCCCGCATTGCATTCCACACCTCCCTGGTGTTGTTTTCCTGCAGTTTGTTTTCCAGCCTCTGTCTGTAGGACTCTTTATCCTCTGCAATCTTGGCTTTCAGCTCCTTCTGCACCAGTTTCAGCTGATCTCTGTCACCGTTTCTGAAAGCTCTTTTTTTCTTGTTCAGGGTTGCTTTGATGTCTTTGGTAACCCAGGGCTTATTGTTGGGGAAGCACAGAATGGTTTTTTTGGGGACCACAGTGTCCACACAGAAGTAGATATAGTCTGTAACACAGCCTGTAACACAGCCTGGTATGTATATATATATATATATATATGTATGTATGTGTATGTGTGTGTGTATGAGAAAGAGAGAGATACATTTTGGAAAATTTGTACATGAGTGCTCCCACAGGCACAGAGGGACCAGGATGAATGCCGCTGCATTACGTATGTCTGTCAGAATTTAGGCTTTAAACTTTGACAAAAATTGAATTAAAGCCACTGAATGATTCAGGATTAAGATCTACTTATATTTATAGGCTGTTACAAATGTGTATTGTTACTATATTGGTACCTAAATTGTGTAAACATTAAATGTTTATTTGAATTAACTGTTAAATCAAATTATGAACAAGCTGAGGTTTTTGATTTAATGTAAAATACAGATGTGCGTTACAGATGACATTTATACGTCACGTATCAGGTCACATGATCACAAGCACGTCACCACCACCTACTACCGTGATGACGCAATTACCCCCTCTCCCGCCCAAGAAATAAAAGCTAAATTTTTAATTTAATAAAATAAATAAAATTCTATTTTTTAAATTTATATTTATTTATTTTTTTAATTTGAAATGTTTCTTTGTTGTTGTTGTTTTAATAGTAAATAAAATGATGTCGTGGACTCAGACACAGTCACGGCCCCTCCACTCAGTCCCCCTCACGCCTCCCCCCTCCCAGATCTTCTCGGTCCTCTCGACACTCTGCAGGATGGACGTCGTAAATCAGGTACAAACACTCCGCATCCGCCTTTTTTTTTAAAATTTCACCTGTCTGCTGCGGGTTGATCAATTGTGGGTTCGGGTTGTGTTCGTGTTTCGGTTCGGAATCTGTTTGCATTTTGCCTCCCGGTGAAGCATCTCCGTGTCGGCCGCAGGAGGCGGCTCCGACAGCTGGCGGAGGATGCCCGGGAGGAGGACAGGGAGAGACGGAGGGAGAGGCTCTCCAGACCGGGCTCGGTTCTTCATGGTGGTCCATATGTTTGTGTGTTTGTGCCACTGTGTGTGTGTGTGAGGGGGAGGGGGGATGTGAGGCGGACTGCGGGAGGTTTGGAAACAGGAGCTGCTGTCTGGGGTTTCCATCCTCGCGCCACGGTGTCTGCAGGAGGCCCGAAACAAAAACGCATAAACATGAAAATGTCAGCAGCCCCGTGCGCTCGTGATGAAATGATGTGTTTATGTTTGTTTGTGTGCGTGCGTGCGTGTGTGTGTGTGTGTGTGTCTGGGCTTGTAAAATGGCAGCCGGGGAGGAGGGGGAGGGGGAGGGCGTCCTCTCTGCTCGGGATGCTGATGCTGATGATGTTGCGGGTCTGCCTGGATCTGTTTTTCTCTCGCCGTTTTCCTTCTACCTGATCCGCGTTATTTAACCCGGGTCTAAGCGGGTTCACCCAGATGATTCAGGTCCTCCTCCTCTTCGTCCTACCCCTTCTCCTCCTCTTCTTCATCAGCTACCTTTTAAGATGGAGACCGAGAGACAAGCCAGCATCGCTTCGCCGTTAGTTTATATCACAGCCCGATATTTCATATCCAGCTGTTGTTTCACAGCCGCTTTATTTTTACTGTTTTAAACTACAGAGGAGAAAAAAAGCCCAGGAAAGCTGATGAAAAGTATTTTGTGTCAATCAAACTTGATTTCAGTCCAAAGCTGGCTTCTGTCGGCCTCTTTGATCACTTACATTTAATTAATGATGTCATATCCGAGTGTACTGTGTTACGCTCCATAACAAACTCCAGATTTTTACATACCTCCATTTAAAAGCAGTTTTTGTAGTTTCCCTCTGCAGAATTTAATTATAACGTCCACCACCAGGGGGCAGCATTTTTACAAGTGTTACAGATGTTGCTGCTCGTTTCGTCTTTAATATGTTTTATGGACTCGTGGTGGCTAAAACGAACCAATTAAAACCAGAAAATCCTCTATTTCTGTTCCCAGAATATATTTTAATGTAAAAATATAACTGACACATTTGCTTTTCCTGATTCTTTCATATATAAATGTTACACTTCTGGGTGGTCAGATTAAATATGGCCAAAGCTGAGCATATGTGATGATCTCTGTGAAGGAGAAGCTTGGTGTGAGGGCTTTTTTTTCTGCTCTTGGCTTGTTTGTATCATAAAGAGGGGAAATCCCTGATACGGTCTGCTCTGGCTGCCAGCACAGAGGCCCAAATATTCTGTTTTGGTCAAAGGGGAGACACATAAAGCTGGATTGTTTCTCATAAAAGGACCATTGTAAACTGTGAATCTTGCACAGTCACTCTACTAGTGTCCACCAATAAAAATATGGCGTTGGACATGAGGAAAAAAACGGGTCCCCTTTAATGTTTTAATATTCACACAATGCACAAAATAAAAACTCAGGGGCTCAGAAATGCTTTTTATTACAGACCACAGCAGCTTGTACAGATGTCAAGTTTCACACATTTCTAGCTGATGCTCCTTTTTTTTTTTTTTTTTTTTGTTGCCAGTAAAGCAGAGTTACCTTCCGGGCCCATCACAGCATGTTTGACATGATGGTGGTTTAAAAACACATTCGTACTCCTAGTGCATTAAATTTAACAGCCTAGCAGTACACTAGTCTTTTTTCAGCGTGCTGTGACGTGCTTCAGAAGAAGAAGAAGAATGTCTCCAGGTGAGGAAGGGTAAAGGCTGAAGGATGTGTATGTTCACCGTTTTCACAATTGTTTTTGACACAAAATATCTTGTTTTGAGGTTGGAAAAAATAAAATAAAATAGCTTTGCGCATTGTTAACCACATCCTAGAAAGCAAACACTTTCCATCTGAAACCAGATGGCTACAAATGAGTCCAAAAACCCGTGGCTATGATCCTGCGCAGTCTATTTTAGATCTTAAAGGAGTGCAGTATTGTTTGTGGAGGTGGTTTTCAAGCACGTTGTCCAAAATTTTGAGGCTCATTTCATATTTATGGGAAATGGTTTTCATATCATATCTGGAATATTTTCAGCTCTCCTCTTGATTACATGGTCAGATGAAGGCACTGCAGATTGCATGGCTGCAGTATCTGATTATCCTCCTCTGAGCTTGTGACCTTTTTACCCCTCGGCCATAAAAGGCTGAAGGGGCGTTGCCGTCTCGCTGACAGGCGAGCAGCGTGGAAACCTAAGTTTGTGAATGCAATAACTCGAGGACGAGGCAACATAGCAGCCCATTTACTAACAACCATTCATGAGTTCGAGTCTCGGTGACCTCGACCTTAAGGTCAGAGTAAGCTTCTGAAAATCTTGTGAAAACTTGAGATCAAGGCCACGTAGGATTTTGAAATTGGTACCGTAGCTGTGTCTATTAGGAGGCTGAGGGGTAGCACTGGTGGTTGCCAATATTTTATACAGATGTTGTAATGTCTGACACAGTCCCGAGGCTCACCCATGTGCCACAGCCTTTGGGAACACTGATCTGTGGACTGTGTTGGATGGGGAACGTCTGTAAAATAATGAAAGATGGAAATGTTTTTACCTGAAGGGAAGCAAAGTCGGGAATTAAAATATGACCTGTAGGTGTGCAAAAGGTTGGGATTCTGGTCTGGTGGCACGAACAGACTCTAGTTTGAGAAGCCATTTTATTTTAAAGTTGCCGTTTAAATGGTGCTGGTGTTTCAGCAGGAACGCACAAACTGCCAAGCAGAAAACTTCACAACATGGTGGAGAGTGGCACATTGCCAGGAGACTAAATTACTGTGCTGTGCATCAATTTTTAAAATTAAATCGGTGGTTTGTCTGCTACCTCAGCAGTTGATGGATAAATGTGTCCACTCTGCAGCCAATCACAGAGCCCGCCTTCCTGATCAGTTTATTCAGCTCTGATGTCACAGGTACGAGGTGAACAGGAATGGAGACGGCTCAGTCCTCTGTGGAGCTTCCCGTACCGCACGTCACCAATGGAGACGGAACAAATTCCCGTCTCTAACAGTGAAGCGTGTCAGTCAGTTATCCATGAGATTCATGTGTTTACTGACTGTTCCTGTAGCTTCTTTTGAATGTAAACAAATACTGAAAAGGGAATACCTTTATTCCCTAAAGTTCTAGTTTAACTGTGAAGGGTAACAACTGAACGATGTTCCCTCCTACTGTCAGAGTCACTGTCAGTAACCAATCATTTCAGCTCTGCTGGCTGGTTTTATTGGACGTTAACAACAGATTCTGGCATCACTCCTCCTGAGATGAGCCTGCTCAGGCAGACCAGTGCAAAACTCCTAGAAGTCTGGGTCGACCTCAGCGCCGTCTGAGTATTAATCAGTTTAAAATATCAGCATTTAATTAATTACTATTTGTGGTTGAGGATCTTGTGCATTTTTATTCTGCTTTAAACTGTTATCTGCAACATTTGAGTCCTGCATCAGATTGGCGGCCTGTCATAACCAACCTCAGAGACAGCGTTATAGTCCTAATAAAATAAGCTTACTATCTCTTTTTTGGGTTTATATAAAGTAGTGCCAGTTCACCACACTTGTCTCAAGGTATTTTATTTTGAAAGGTCACAATATACAATAAAATAAAAATTTACTAGAAGTACTTTGATTATTAAACAGAACATTTTAAAGTAATAAGTCATTTTGGGTTAAAATAGTGCCATTATAAAGTGAAATTAACTGTATTTGATTACAAAAAATAACTTTTTGCTGGTTTTTATTCTTTTATTGAGCCTTAAATGCGTCTGCAGTTATGTTTGGTAATGAATATAATACTATAATATCCCTAAAGCCTGTTTAATACCTTATCCTTGGCACGTTTATGCGAGTGTTGACTATCCCATGAGCCGAGCAGCAGGTTGAAATCTGAGAGGAAGAATAGATCTGTTTGTTTGAACACTGTGCATGATGCTGTCCGTTTGCAAGATGTGCTCGATATGTATTTAAATCTGAAATGAAGATTTTAAAGTTCAATTCAGAGTGAAAGGATTGTGACTTTGAACGAATTATAATTCATCTTTAGGTACATGCTCACCCAAGAGATCAACTTTTGTTTTAACTCATTTTAAATGAAGAAGAATCAAAGCAGTGAATGAGTCGTTGCCAAAAAGCTGTTCCAAATAAACATGAAAGTGTTCCCAGAAAAAGAGGTGATGATTTCAGATAATCTGGCAATGATTTTTGCAATGTTTAAAGAATTTTATGCATTTGTTCTCATGTAATTGGATAATTATCAAAGTCTCAAAAATCATAATAAATCTATTAAGTCATTCACATCCAATTCTGTTCATTCTGAAGATTTCTGCATTGAATTCTTCCAAATATTTTTCAAACAATCCAAAAGCATTTGCCAGTTTTTCTTGACTCATTCCTGCGTGTATAATAACGTCCCTGAAACGCTCTGGAATCAGAACAAAGTTGTTCTCTGACATTTTTAAAATTTCCCCACACAACAAATCTTCTCCCGATAAGTGAAAATGAGTCCAACTTTTTTCATTAAAGCTGAAATGAAGTGGTGAGAAAATCATTTGAGCATCCAGAAACACATGCAAGGATCATTAAGACTGAAGGACTATTACATAGTGTGTTGAGGTTTCCATGTGTCTCCTACAACATAAGAAAAACTGTTCAGATTATTGCAATAAAGAAACTACTTTTTTTTAATCCAATTGTATTTTACTGTAAGTTGTGCCCTAAATGGTTGTGAACAGAATAACATGCATACAAAAATGTTATTTACAGATAAATTCTGTCATTTATTGCATTATGAGATTATCATGAGTCTCCTCTCTGCTCCCATTGTCTGCATTTTAGACCTGCAGTCTGAATCATTCATTAAGTCAGCTGACTCGGTTTGATGGGAATGTTTCTTAATGTTGCCAATATTCTCAGTGAATCATTATTATTGATAACAACAGTTGAGCTCAAAGTTTCTCTCGATAGAAAGTCTAAACATGTCGTTGATGGTTAATAGAAATAAGTCCATCAAACCACGCTGACCTCCTCTCTGCACCTAGCATCTTTGTAGATGTTGGTTTGCTTGTTTTTGTTTTTCTAGGATGGTTTTAAAGTACAGAAAAGTTTGGAAATATTTTGGGGAAATTGTAAAGTTTTCTTCCAAATGTTTCATTTAGCAGAAATGATGCTGCTGTGTATGATGTTCTGGCCCTGAGTGAAAGTGCTCCTGAACAGCAGGAGATCAGCGTGCTCGTCTTTCGTCAGGCTGCTCCGATGAACATAATTAACCAGTGTGTGTCTTTCTGTCTGCAGCTGGTGGCCCAGGGTCAGTTCAGGGTGCTGAAGGTTCCTCTGGGCTTCATTAAGGTCCTAGAATGGGTGAGTTCATCAGACCAACAGCTGCACCACAAAAACCTGCAACCACAGCACAGATGCACTGTATCCTCCAGAGTTTTTAAGGACGTATAACTCCCGGAGCTGAGCTCATGTTCCTGTTTAAAGCTCAGAAACATCATACACCATCAGAGTTTAATGGTTCACCATACATGAAAGCACAATTCACACATATCCATGATCATGTATGAACGAATCATTTTCTTCTGTTTAACAGCTGACCAGCTTTAATGTTAATATTTAAAGTACGCATTCATGACATGTAATAAAAAACATATAATAAAACATACAAATTTGATACTGTATCAGTTTTATTACTGTGTTTGTAGCCTTTAAGCTGCTAAAAGTTCACTAACTGCAGGTATGATTCAGTTCCTACTATTAACGAGCTAACCTTCTGGTTTTATTTTGAAATAAACTGTAGATGCCAGCATCCACACAGCAGGGGGCGCTGTAGGGAGATTGTTGTGGTTTAAAATGTTTGGTTTTTTTCCCCTGTGCTTCGGTGTATGTGGTGTTTTCTAAACATTTAACTTGGTGGTTTCATTCATTACAACAATAGTTAAACTGTTTAATGTTGAGTGTACGGCTCTGCTCAACTCGCTCTTCTTTTGGTTTTTCGTTGTGGATAAAACCTCGTACATCAGCTCAGTCTGGAGGGTTTTTACAAACATTTTTGGGACCTCATAACTTCATAGGTGCAGGAGATATACACATGAAATTTTCAGATGTATTAAAGTTTTCATTACAAAAAACTCAGTGAGCTTCAGCATCATGGGATGTATCATAGTTTGAACTATGTTACAGTAGCAGAAACAAGCCCTGGTTGTTTGATCTGATTTATGATTGTTCGCTGTCGGGGGAAAAACTTAAAATGAATTTTCAGTGAAATTTCAGGAGTCATTTCATCATCTGATATAAGTATCTGCTCAAAACAACCTTTAGCATATGAAACGTCTCCTTTTATTTATGTCTGTGAAGGTTCTCAGTCATCCAGGTCATCGTAGTCTAAGGAGCTTGGAAAGAAAAGCGTCTGGACTTCTTTAGGTTGCTTGAAGACGTTTCACCTCTCCTCCAAGAAGCTTCTTCAGTTCTAGGGTCAAATGGTGGTCTTTTTGTCCCTCTTTGGGGGGCATACTCCCACGGGGTTTAAATCTGGGACTCTCCACCATTTGACCCTAGAACTGAAGAAGCTTCTTGGATGAGAGGTGAAACGTCTTCAAGCAACCTAAAGAAGTCCAGACCCTTTTCCTTCCCAAGCTCCTTAGCCTCCTTTTATTTACATTTTCACACCAGACTCGTCAAAAGAATCCCTGGTCGTGGTTCTTTGTTTATAATATGATCATATTTTTAGCAGCAGCGATGTTCATGTGTTGTATGTAACAGTTTTGACATCTCACATTGATAACAGAGGGTCTCAGGTACAGACATCTGCGAAGATTGAAAACAAGTATAGACACAGTGCCCTGAGATAGGTTGTCTTAATGATTTAATTAGCAGATAGGAGAGCTCTGACACTGATAGCTTCATCAGTGATTACAGATCCTGTTGAAAGTGCAGTCTGTGGAGATCACTGTATGCTTCACCAAGAGAAATGGGGAACAAAACATGGGCGGTCTCAGCCAGTGTGACTCAATACCTCAGATTAAATGTGAGCGTTTAGTTAGATGGACGTCCAAAAAAAAAAAATCCTGCTAAATCTCAGTCCAGGCTGACCTTCACACACTGACAGGGCGAATGTTGACTTAACTTCATATATATGTCGCATTACATGGTCAGATCAACTCTATAAAACAAGTCTGAAAACATAAAAGGTTTTCTTAACCTTCAGAGAACAAGGAAATGGCTTATTCACAAATTCCACTGAGATGCCGAAGGCTGGATGGGAAGTGATGTAACAGCTTCAGCTCTCAGTACTGTATGTATGGTATTAAATATCGCACACCCACACACTGACTGAGCAGATGGTCACAGTCAGACGGCCCAATCCCTGCTTGGCAGTGGGAATGTGGGCTCATGCAGCCTCCTTGCGAAGACCAAGTGTGAATTTTCATAATTGTGTGGATGTTTTATAGCAAATTTATGGGAAAATGGGGACAGTCGAAGCAGCGGTTCATCAAAGACTCGGCTGTTTGAGCCTCACTGCTGGTCCTCACACATGTGTCTGAGTGTTGGCTAGAAGAGCATCACAGCTGGTCTCTACAGATGTGGCAACAGCTGTAGAAAAGCAGGGACACTTTTTGGGACTCCAGTTGTGACACTAGTGGCAAAGCGGGATCACTAGTGGGACCTTTTTGGCAACAATTTGTTCCGACAATGGTCTGGTATCAAGCTTGTTTCTTCTTAGATGTGCACACTTGTTTTTGTTTTTTGCACTTTCTTTTGCACAGTAACATATCTACCCTGGTTCAAAGTAGGTGTGCTGAGTGTCCGGTTTTTAGTTATCAGCAGGTAAAAGCAGAACAATCACTAAATCCCTCTCCCTGCCCCCAATCACAGGGGCAGGGATAGCTCAGTAGGTAGAGTGGTCGACCCATGATTGGAAGGTCGGGGGTCAGGGGACTATAAGGGGTTTGGAAATTAAAAAAAATAAAAACTAGTAAAAACTGCAGACCTCCTTACAAACCACATCATATTATACATACAGGACTTTAAACTTTGACTCCTGGATACAAGACGATGAAAATAAGTCTTCCGGATCTTCCTGCATGTAAATCACGCAAGGCTGCGAACATCTTAATGAAGCAGGTGGGGAAATCGGTGACATCACACATAAAAACGTCACCAAGTTCCTCCCGCTGACTCGACGTGAAGCCTGTTTTCATCAGGCCGCCGAAGTCGGTGTGTACAGCTCTGTGAGGCCGAGGCGGTTGTTGGTTCGGTTCCTGTCTGATATGCAAAGCTTCGCACAGAGTCACTAAACATAGACGTGATGATGAGTCATCCTGCAGGAGCCAGCACCTCCTCTGCTTCAGCAGAACTGCATAAAAAAAAACCCCACCCAGCTCGCCCCTGCGGGCGGTTTATCCTTCAAGCTCGGGTCCTCTACCAGAGGCCTGGGAGCCTGAGGGTCCTGCGCAGTATCTTAGCTGTTCCCAGGACTGCGCTCTTCTGGACAGAAATCTCCGATGTTGTTCCCGGGATCTGCTGGAGCCACTCGCCTAGCTTGGGAGTCACCGCACCTAGTGCTCCGATTACCACGGGGACCACCGTTACCTTCACCCTCCACATCCTCTCAAGTTCTTCTCTGAGCCCTTGGTATTTCTCCAGCTTCTCGTGTTCCTTCTTCCTGATATTGCTGTCATCCGCTACATCGATCACTACGGCCGTCTTCTTCTCTTTGTCTACCACCACTATGTCCGGTTGGTTAGCTACCACCATTTTGTCCGTCTGTATCTGGAAATCCCACAGGATCTTAGCTCGGTCATTCTCCATCACCCTTGGGGGCGTCTCCCATTTTGACCTCGGGACTTCCAGGTTATACTCGGCACAGATGTTCCTGTACACTATGCCGGCCACTTGGTTATGGCGTTCCATGTATGCCTTGCCTGCTAGTATCTTGCACTCTGCTGTTATGTGCTGGATTGTCTCTGGGGCATCTTTACACAGCCTGCACCTGGGGTCTTGCCTGGTGTGATAGACCCCAGCCTCTATGGATCTTGTACTCAGAGCTTGTTCTTGTGCTGCCATGATTGGTGCCTCTGTGCTGTCTTTCAGTCCAGCTTTGTCCAGCCACTGGTAGGATTTCTGGATATCAGCCACCTCCTCTATCTGCCGGTGGTACATACCGTGCAGGGGCCTGTCCTTCCATGATGGTTCCTCGCCTTCCTCCTCTTTCTTGGGTTTCTGCTGCCTGAGGTATTCACTGAGCACTCGGTCAGTTGGGGCCATCTTCCCAATGTATTCTTGGATGTTCGTTGTCTCATCCTGTACTGTGGTGCTGACGCTCACCAGTCCCCGGCCCCCTTCCTTCCGCTTAGCGTACAGCCTCAGGGTGCTGGACTTGGGGTGAAACCCTCCATGCATGGTAAGGAGCTTTCTTGTCTTTATGTCGGTGGCTTTTATCTCCTCTTTTGGCCAGCCTATTACCCCAGCAGGGTACCTGATCATGGGCAGGGCGTAGGTGTTGATGGTCCGGATCTTGTTCTTACCGTTCAGCTGACTCCTCAGGACTTGCCTGACCCTCTGCAGGTATTTGGTGGTTGCAGCTTTCCTAGCTGCCTCTTCATGGTTCCCATTCGCCTGCGGGATCCCCAGGTACTTGTAACTGTACTCTATGTCTGCAATGTTGCCTTCTGGTAGTTCAATCCCCTCAGTTCTGACTACCTTCCCTCTCTTTGTTACCATCCGACTACACTTCTCCAGTCCGAACGACATTCCAATGTCATTGCTGTATAGCCTGGTAGTGTGTATCAGTGAATCGATGTCTCGTTCACTCTTGGCATACAGCTTGATGTCATCCATGTACAGGAGGTGGCTGACAACTGCTCCGTTCCGTAGTCGGTATCCGTAGCCAGTCTTGTTAATGATCTCACTGAGGGGGTTCAGGCCTATGCAGAACAGCAGTGGGGACAGAGCATCTCCTTGGTAGATCCCGCACTTGATGGTGACTTGTGCTATGGGCTTGGGAGTTGGCCTCTAGTGTTGTACGCCACATCCCCATTCTTGTAATCAATCCAGGCAGTGCACAGGTTGGTCAGCCTGGTCTTGCAGTCTCGTCCGACTGTTCTGTCTACCAGTAGCTGGTGTTTTGCGCCTCTTGTATTCTTGCCAATCCGCTCATGTATTGACCCATGTG
This sequence comes from Oreochromis niloticus, assembly GCF_001858045.2. Classification (NCBI taxonomy): domain Eukaryota; kingdom Metazoa; phylum Chordata; class Actinopteri; order Cichliformes; family Cichlidae; genus Oreochromis; species Oreochromis niloticus. The sequence continues at coordinate 4,851,775 of NC_031984.2, forward strand.
CCTGTTCATCTTAGCCGATATGATGCCTGACAGGAGCTTCCATGTAGTACTGAGGCAGGTTATTGGTCGGTAGTTGGATGGGACCGGTCCCTTCTTGGGGTCCTTGGGGATCAGGACCGTCCGACCTTCGGTTAGCCATTCCGGGTGTCTCTCGTCAACTAGCAGCTGGTTCATTTGTGCTGCCAGACGCTCGTGGAGTGCAGTCAGCTTCTTCAGCCAGTAGGCGTGAACCATGTCGGGCCCTGCCACTGTGATGGTTACTGGACCCTGTTCAGGGAGGTCGCTATGGTCTGCCCTCAGATCCACTAGCCACTGAGCATTGCCGTTATGGGTTGCGTCCTTCTCCCATATGCTCTTCCAGTATTGCTCCGTCTCCAGCCTTGGTGGTGCTGTTCTCTTATTGTTCCCTTGCCACTGAGAGTACACCTTTGCTGGTTCTGTGGAGAACAGCTGGTTTATTCTCCTGCCTTCTGGTAGTTCAATCCCCTCAGTTCTGACTACCTTCCCTCTCTTTGTTACCATCCGACTATACTTCTCCAGTCCGAACGACATTCCAATGTCATTGCTGTATAATTTCCGTACACCTCCTCAGCCGAAGGTGTACCTCCTCAAGCGGCTGGCCAAGGCTGTGAGTCTTTGCTTGGCAGTTTCCAAGGCCTCAGGTATGGACAGCTTGCTGTATTTCTTATGCACCTTCTTTGTCATGCATTTTCTGCAACTCCGTTACTTGGCTAACCTCCCTTCGTGCTACTTTGATCTTGCCCTCTAGCCTCCTTCTCCATGGAGGGTTGTGGCTGTTTCGCCGTTATTGTGGATGTTTCGCCGTCATTGTGGATGTTGGGTATCGAAGAATCGATAGGTCCCTCATCCTATTCATGTAACCCCTTCCGCCAGGGTTACTTGCGTAGTAGCATTCCAACAATGCCCTATTTTCGTCTCTTGCCCACCGATGCCTTCTTGTTCCAGTAGCCCACTTGTCGTCAGGGTGCCCTGGTTCCTCAGGACCTGACGCGGACCTTGTTGATCCGGGCGACGTCCGAGCCGGCATGCCTTCATATTTATCTGTCTCGCTCATGTCTGCGGTAGGCTCACTTAGCATAGGGGGTCATAGGGGCATAGTCGAACTTGCGATCCTCTGCTCCAAAGGCGTGTAGTCTAACCACTACGCTATCCAGCTGATAGATAGATAGATAGATAGATAGATAGATACACACACATTTTTTTTATTTTTTAAATAGCAGCGATTTTTAGCCACAGGAAGGTCACGTCCATGGAAAATTGTTTTTACTCAGGATGCTGTTTGCAGGTCAAAGGTCAGGTGACACAATCATGTCAGTTTCTTCATCCTAAAGCGAGTCTATAAATGCATGTAACAGTTTAGTGTTGCTAAATTCAGTGCAATATTTGAGCAATTGTAGAAGTCTGCCTGCAAGTGCTGAATTTAAGTGGTAAATGGTAAATGGACTGATTCTTATATAGCGCTTTTCTACTCTCCCGGAGTACTCAAAGCGCTCTATACAACATGCCTCATTCACCCATTCACACCCACTCATACAAGCACTTCTAAACTCAAGTGCAATGTAAACTACATTCACACACATTCATACTCCGATGAATGCATCGGAGGGCAACTTGGGGTTAGTATCTTGCCCAAGGATATTTGGCATGCAGACTAGGGAAGCCAAGGATCGAACCACCAACCTTCCGATCAGTAGCTGATCTGCTCTACCAGCTGAGCCACAGCTGGTTTAATTAATAAAAAATTAATTAAGTCTTGCTGTCCTAATGAACCTAAATAACCTCCTCTACAAAAACACAGCTTCTCCTATTGGAGGCAAATAAGTCTTCAGTCTCTTTGTGATATAATCATGATTTTTTTTTTTTCTAGTCTGTTGAGTCAAAAAGAGTGACCTCTGTGTAAAACCATGAATACATCAGTGTTTTGGATTTTGGTCAGAATAAAAGGAAATGGAAATTAGAACCTGGAACAACTTTAGGAGTCAGATGAAAATGCTGTGCTATGCCACATACAGGAGGATACCACTGGTGCGAGTAATGCTTGTGATGTGTTGTTGCTCCTCCTTCTTCCTCCCCCAGTTCTTCGCCATCTTTGCCTTCTCCACCTGTGGCAGTTATTCCGGGATGTTCAAGATTGCGGTGGAGTGCAAGAACCGGACGCAGAGCGACCTGAAAATAGAGGTGGAGTTTGAGTATCCCTTCAGGTCAGAACACGCACAGACGCCATAAACTCTGAAGCTAAAAAATATTAAATAAAAATTTAAATATTTAAACTTCTTTCAGCTCAATTTTATTTATAAATGCTCCTCAGGCAGGACCCCTGGGTCCAAAGCTTTGAGGGGTGTTTTGACCAGATGGTGTGACTGTCGGAGCTCTAAAGTTATTAACTGTGTATTAGTTCTTGTTGGTCACCAAAGTCTGAACCAAATGTTGTATTTCTTGCCAACTTCACTTTATCTTCACCTTCACTAACTTTAAACTCCTCTGTCAGACTTCACCAGGAGTATTTTAATGCCCCCACCTGTAAGTCTGAGAATAAAGAACCGATTTTCCTGGTTGGTGACTACTCCTCCTCGGCCGAATTCTTTGTCACCATCGGCGTCTTCGCCTTCCTGTACTCTACGGCGGCTCTCAGCATTTACGTCTTCTTCTTTGACAAGTACAAGGAGAACAACAAGGGCCCACTGATCGTAAGTACAGCCACCCAACTTCCCAGTTGACCTCTGAAAAACCTCCCTAACTCTGTCTTTGTGCCGTTTCAGGACCTGGGAGTCACCGGAGTGTTTGCCTTCATGTGGCTGGTGAGTTCGGCAGCCTGGGCCAAAGGTCTGTCTGACGTAAAGACTGCGACCAACCCGGATGAAGTCATCACTATGATCCCCGCCTGTAAAGAGGATGAGAACAGCTGCCGTGAAGTCCACGACCCGGTTATGTCTGGATTGAACACCTCTGTGGTAAGATTTTCACTGGGCCTGAGCACATCTTGTCTTGTCATAGGACGGAGAAACTCTGAGAAGTTCATGGATACTACAACACTAGAATGTCAGTACTGGCCCCTTTAAAGCACAGTATATTACTGAGAAATGTCTGTGGGGTCTCAGTCATCCAGGGCATGAGAGTCTTAAGCACTCGAGTAAAAAGAAACTGGACTTCTTTCACATGAGCCAAGGTGTGACCCTGACGACTCGCCTGATGACAGAGTAGGTAAGAGACTCTCGGGACCATCTCCAAAGTGACGGCGCCTGTTACACACCGGCCTAGAGCCGGAGTGCAACACAAGGAGAGCAAAAAAAGAACGCAAAGAAGTAAATCACACAGCCACGGCTTTACAACGACTAGTCGTGTTATTAACTCGACAGGTAATGAGCGTCAGGGTGGGCATGGCCAAAACAACAAACAATACACACTAGAAATGAAACAGACATAAATGTTTAATTCTGTCTTAAAGACAGATTTGACACTTGGCTGTTTTTGTACTGATAAAGTAACTGCTGACGGGGCACTCACTTTGTTGTGCTCCTTCTTTTCCTGCTCTTCCTTTCTACCTTTCGCTTTAGTGGATTATCTTCCTCCATCTCACCCTATCCATAGCATCCTCCTCCTGCTCCGTCACATCAACCCTCTGCATGTCCTCTTTCACTAGAACCATACATCTTCTCTGAGGTCGTCCTCTTTTCCTCCTACCTAGCAGCTCCATCTTAAAAATCCTGTGTCCAGTCGATCAGTGTGCATGCCCAAACCCTCTCAGCTTGCCTCTCTGACTTTGTCTCCAAACTGCTCGACCTGAGCCGTCCCTCTGATGGACTCATTTCTAATCTTGGTCACACCCAGCTCCACCTCCTGTCTTGTTGTCAGTGCCACTGTCTCCAAACCATACAGTATACCAGGTGTGATTACCATCTTGTAAACCTCCCCTTCTGTCACAAATCACCCCTGACACTCGTCTCCGCCTGCTTCACCCTGCCTGGGCTCCTCTTCACCTATCTTGTGCACTGTTGGTTGCTTTAGACGATTGATCGTGAGACAGGATGTTGATTTTGATCCTGTTCTTTTCATCTTCACCATCAACCCTCCTCCCTGTTACTGTAACCTAAATACGTGAAGATTAAAAAATAAAAAAAAATTACATGCCCCTAAATTTTAAGGTGCCTCCATGATTTATTTTTATTAACTGAGATGCTAACTTAAGCTAATGAAGACAGTTCATTTTCAGTTATTGTTTGTACTTTGGATGGTAGAAACCTTTAGGCACAACTATTTCTGCATCTGAAATGTGGCTCCACGGTTTAGCGGTTAACACGTTCGCCTGAATCCCTGAGAAGACTGTCAGGAACGGCATCTGGCATTAAAAAAAAAGAAAATAAAATCAGTTCTTTATCAAATGAGGGTGGATTTGGGAACCTCTTGGAGCTAAAAGAACCTCTTAAAGCACTGAAGACTGTATTTGCTGTATTTAGTCACTCAGTGAGGCCTCAACCCCAATAATGCAAAACTTAAAGCCATAATACACTTTAAATGGCGGAGTTATCCCCATTCACCTATAACAGGTGAATTTGTGTCTTTTGTCCTGCATGCCTCTTCTCACTCCCAAGCTGTCGTGGCCCTCTATCGTTCTGCCAGAGGATTCTTCCTGTCAAAAGGGAGTTTTTCCTTCCTGCTGTTGCCAAGTGGCCAAGTGCTTGCTCACAGTAGGTCGTCTGTCTTTTGGGGTTTCTAATATTGTAGGTTTTTTGCCTTGAAGCACCTTGAGGTGACTGTTGTGAATCGGTGCTATATAAAAAAAATATTGATGCATTCAACTGCAAAGTTATAAGCTATTTTAACATGGGAGTCTATTGGGATTGACTAGGTTTTGAAGAAGTGGCCACTGGAGGAAGTGCGGCTCTTGGCACTTCTATCAGAATCTGAATTTAGTAACAGAGAATGACGTGATAACCCTCACCCTCTCCTCTTGCAGGCATTTGGTTTCATTAACCTGGTCCTGTGGGTTGGCAACCTCTGGTTCGTCTTTAAGGAGACGGGCATCATTGCTCCCTTCATGCGGGCTCCGCCTCCTCAGGCCAAGCCTGCCGCACCTGATGCCTACGCCCAGCAGGGAGCCTATGAGCAAGACCCGTATGCCAGCAACCAGGGAGGCTACCAACCTGACTACAGCCAGCAGGGATACAACCAGGTGAGCAGACGCACTGATGATGCTGGTAATGTCAAACCTGGAACCTCAAGGGAAGAGCTTAGCTGAAGCTTTGTGACTCGGTGATGTAATTTTGGTTGAAACATAATTCATCTCCTGATGACCTGTTTGATCAGAGCAGACATCTGTAACATCTGCTATTCAGATGATTGGTCAGTTAATTACATTATATGTGATAATTAATGTATATGATAATTGTTTAAAACAGAAACAATTTGCTGCCCATGACTGTAGATTGAATTTTAGTCTCTGAGTCTGACATTTTATAAGTGATCATTAATCAAGAAAACTGAATTGCAGGCTGAATTCATCCTATGTATTTATTTATTTATTTATTTATTCATTTGTCATCCAGGAAGCGCAGTATGGTCAGGGCTATGGCCAGCAGGGGGCGCCCACCTCCTTCTCCAACCAGATGTGAGCTGACAGGAAGAAGGTGAGATTATGGAGGCTTTGTCAAGTGCCTCCTTGCTGTATTTAAGTTGAAAGTTCAATTTGGAGCATCACTTTTAGTATGTTGGTCCCTAGAATCTCTGTTTCTTGGAGTCAGAAGTTTCCATATTTAAAACTGAGGTTGGAGTATCACGATACCAGCTAGGTGCAAAGCATGCACACAGATATCTTCCAATTATTAACAGGCTAATAAAACACTAGAATTTCACTCACCAAAACTGAAGAGCAAACCTCTTGATGGCGCTCACATCGAGCCATCATATTTCTCAGTTTAATTAAAAATACAAGAGGGTCCCAGTTTAGTTTACCAGGTTGAATAGGTAACCCATACGCCATAAGGCTAATACAAAGGTCCAGAGTGGAATCCACCTAAAGGCCACTTACTGTTCATCTTCCCCCTCATTTTTCTCCTAGATTTCCTGTCTGCTCCCCACTGTTCTATCACAATATCCAAAAATATATTTAATGAATGCTCAGGCTTTGTATCAGGCTCTAAACATGATTTTTACTTTATTTTTATTTTATTGTTGTGAAGCCGGACACTTTAACACAGCAGTCTCTGGGGATTGGCTGATTTTTGGAGTCTGCCTCAAGTGGCCATTAATGGAATTGCAGTTTTGCCAATTAACCAAACCCAAGGACCTCTATCAGAATGTTTTTTCACATCTTTAAATATGTGAGCTAATACTGTGCTCATCTGCTGTGCATTTCTTGAATGAATTTGATCAAACAATCATGAAGGTAAAGCTTCATATTCATGCGTAGGAATGTTGTGAAATGTTTGGGGCTCTATAGGGGGACTAAGATGTCATCCTCGCTATTTTTAGGGATTTGACTGTAAATTTTAAAAGATTAAATATTGTATTTTTGTTTCTGGTTTCTCCAGGATGAGGATTAGTTTTTAGTCGCTGACACAAAACATTAAACTCGAGGTTAATGTTGCTTTTTCAAAAAGACTCGTCGGTGAATGAAGGTCATTTGAAAAAAGCCAGCAGCTTTTTTTTTATTTATTTAATCGGAATTTTTTCCATTTGTCTTTCCTTCACAGGACGAGTCGGAGTGAACCAACAGTGGGTCGCCTGCAACCAACCCACAATGTGACACTCCTGGCTGCAAAGTTAACGGGTGGGGTGGGGGAGGGATGAGGGGAAAGGGGGGGTTAGATGTTCACTACAATGAATTGATGTGTAAATGATTAAAAAAGAGAGTTATAGATAATAAATCCACAACTTGAAGAATCCACCAAGACATCGGTGACGAATAGAAACCTGAAACCAGTGACGATGTTGATAAGAGTTATTCATATTAATTAATCTGTGGAGAGAATGTATGTTTGTGTTGTATAGATATCACTTTGAACAGATATATAATATAGACTGAAATGTTTCTTGTTTCCTATTGATCTGCCCTGCCCAAAGTTTTATGCCCCGCCTCCTTACATCAGCAAACCAGATTCACACCAGCCAATCGTGAAGCTGTTGAGACTGGGTCCACACTGAGAAAAATCCAATGAAAACCAGATTTAAACCAAAATGAGAACCACATTAAACAAACTAACAGAGCGTCTGCCAACATCACCTCCCCGCTGCATGTAAATATCAAACAGGAAGTGATGTCAATCTGGGCACGTAGTAAAACCCAGTCCGGCCTACAGCATCACAGTGACGCCGGGTGGAAACTGGATCCAAAATGGCCCCTCCTCATTACAGTTTGCACAGTTTGTGTGTTTAATGGGCTCAGCCGAGCTTCGATCTGCTGTGTGTTACATTCCAGCTGCAGAAACATCCATCTGGACGATCGCCGCCACTAAAACTAAGCCAGATCTGATTCTACTGGCTTCTACTTTGGGTCTAAACTCGGCTAAGACCAATCTGATGATTTCGATGTACTGCTAGGATGCCGTGGAAACGCCCACCAGGAGCAGGCAGTACAGTTCACTGCCCATCAAAGGGCTTCCAGATTTAAACCAATTAGAAAGTGAAGGTGGGCTTGTGGGGGCGGGGAGCCTAAAGAGAGACAAATGAACAGAAGACTAAATATGGGATAATTATTTGGACTGACTTGTGCAAAGCTTCTGACTTTGCTTTGTTCACAAGCTTTTAGGATGATCAGAGGTTTTAAGCAACAGCTGTTTCCAGTATAAGATAAATATCTTTACCTGGACATGGTCTCTATGCGGACAGCGGCTAATGATTACACCCTGATACAAGTTGTGCTATGAGTCTACATTTGTGGCATCAACAACTCAATGGCAGACCAAAATTTTAGATGACTGGTTTCTTGGAGTTTTTCCACCTTGATGGGGGTAAATTTCCCCACTTGGAAACTCACTTTTCCCATTCTAAATGGTGGCGATATGAAAATTCAGAGCACAAAATTCAGTTAAGATTCCCCCATGACTTGCATGTAGATCTCAGTTATTGGCTTAAATCTTCAGATGGACGCTTCTGTCAGCGAGCTACTTTGGAGTGTTGCAATTGTTTTTTACATTTATTTTAATTTGTCTTCTGTCAGCCAATCGAGTCTTTCTGGAAAGTTCTGGGTCTATAAAAAAGTGATGCTTCTTCCTCTTCTTCTTCTTGGGTTGTTTTTCTTGAAAGTGAAGCTGTTTTTAGCGTCGGTATCTTCCTCCAGCATGGTGACGTGTTTACTGCTCGTGTCGTTCAGTATCTGAAGATCAGTGTGATTCTACTTCCTGTTTCCTGTGTGTGTGCGCGTGTGTGTTTGTGTGTGTGAGACCATTACCTGTCCATACCACTTCATTTGCTCTTTTTAGCCTTTTTCTCATCTTTTATGCTTTTATTTCCCCTCCATTCACTTTTCTTTCCTTGTTTTTGTTTTACCCTCCCTCTTTATTCTTCATCATCCTCTTCTCCACCTCTGTGATGTGTCCTCTTGTGTCACAATATTCTACTCGGCATCAGTAACCATGGCGATGGTGTTGACAGTGATGATGTGTGTGACTTGTTGCTATGGAGACATCCCCAACCCAATTTCCCCCTGCTGTGTTTATTCAATGGAAAGTTTCAATAAACGACAAACTCATGTCAGTCTGATTTTGTGTCTTTATACAGAGGAGTGAGCAAATGAAGGGGAAATGAAACGGGGAAGAAAAGGACACTATATGGGAAATGCACATGCTAGATCAGGGATAGGCAACTCCAGGCCTCGAGCGCCGGTGTCCTGCAGGTTTTAGATGTGTCCTTGATCCAACACAGCTGATTCAAATTGCTAAATGTTCTCCTCAACATGTCTTGAAGTTCTCCAGAACCCTGGTAATGAACTAATCATTTGATTCAGGGTGAGATCTAAAACCTGCAAGACACCGGCACTCGAGGCCTGGAGTTGCCTACCTCTGTGCTAGACCAGGGGTGGGCAATCTCAGTCCACGAGGGCCGGTGTCCCTGCAGGTTTTAGATCTCACCTTGGGTCAACACACCTGAATCATATGATTAGTTCGTTACCAGGCCTCTGGAGAACTTCAGGACATGTTGAGGAGCTAATTTAGCCATTTAAATCAGCTGTGTTGGTTCGAGGACACATCTAAAACCTGCAGGGACACCGGCCCTCGTGGACTGAGATTGCCCACCCCTGTGCTAGACGCTTAAATAGATACTTGGTAAATGGACAGCTACTTTTATACCAATACTTCTATATAGTGCTTTGTATTTGGACCTCCTTTTGTCTTTGGTGCTACCTTAATTCTTTGTGGCATAAATTCATCGGGTTGCAGGAAACATTGCTCAGATTCTGATGTGTTCCAGTCACTTCGAGGACCAGAGGTGTATAAAATCAAGCACCCAGGCATGCAGACTGCTTCGACAAACATTCGTGAAAGAACAGCTCGCTCTGAGCTCGGTGAATTCCAACGTGGTACTGTGATAGGATGCCACCTGTGCAACAAGTCTGGTCATGAAATTTTGTTTCTACTAAATACTCCAGTCAGCTGATAGCGGTATTATATCAAAGTAAAAGCGATTTTTGAACAACAGCAACCCACCCATGAAGTGGTAGGCCACGTAAAATCACAGAACGGGGTCAGCAGGTACCAACTAGGTGCAGAGTCAGTCACTACAGACGTCCAAACTCCTATTTGCCCTCAGATTAGCTCAAGAAACGTGCGTATGGAATGGGTTTCTATGGCTGAGCAGCTGCACCTAAGCCTTACATCAGCGGGTATGATGCAGTGAGTAAAGCACACTGGACTCTAGCGCAGTGGAGACATGTTCTCTGGAGTGATGAATCACTTTTCTCCATCTAGCAATGGACAAGTCTGGCGGTCCTGTTCCAACATGTCTGCGCACCAGTGAACAAAGCAAGGTCCATAAAGACATGGGTGAGAGAGTTTGGTGTGGAGGAATATGACTGGCCTGCACAGAGTCCTGACCTCAACCCACCAGAACAGTTGAAGCGGAGATGGAACCAGGCCTGCTCGTCCTGCATCAGTGTCTGACCTCACTAATGTTTTTCTGGAATGATGGTCAAAAATTCACATAAACACTCCAAAACCTTGTGAAAAAGCTTCCCAGAAGAGTTGAAACTGTTATAGCTGCAAAGGGTGCCAACATCATTTTAAAGTTATGGATCAATAGTGGGATGCCACTCAAGTTCATCATGTGAATAAAGTTCACTCACTGAATATTTTATTATTTATTGATGAACAGGTCGAGCCTAAAGCACTGTTATACTGAATTTTTGATTATTCGATATTAATGTTTTTTTGATACTACAATAGTTAATCCCTCTAATTAAGCTGATTTTTAAAGTAACACTGTAATGTGAGGTTAGTGAGAAAAGGCAGAATATGTTTGAAAACGGAACCGTCCATTAATGTTAACTGCGCGGCACATTATGATTGAAAAGTGTGATCCTAGAAACGCCCCTGCTGAGCAGTATCACTGTATCACAGAAAAAATCTGAAAAAAAGGAAAACTCTGATAAACGCTTGCAAAAACACAGAACTGTTGGGGGGGGGGGGGGCGCACTGGATCCAGCATCAATTCCCGAAGACGGCCACACCCACATTACATCCCGCATACTGGAGAACTACACCGACTAATGATACAGCATGGTTGCACCGAAAACCAACACCCAAGGAGTCGCTCCGAAGCCAAACCAATGGAAAAGCCCATTATCCGACACCAGGGATCTGGAGAAAGCAGTGAATACGGTCAGTGTGCTCATTTATGGAAACAAAAAACTGGATTACTGGTAAAACTACACGACGGAAGAAAGGAGCTGCGTTCAAGACGGAAATGTGCCCACTTGGGCATGACAGGAAGAAAATAAAACGATGAAAGATATAACGACCTTTTTCTGTTTTTTTAACCTGATTTTCTTTCAAAGGCACTGATTCGAGACTTCGTGTAAACGAACAGACAAAACACGGTTATATTTGTTTCTTCTAATAATCAAAAGCTTTTATCCAAATTGATCATCATAAATTATTAAGTACAGCAAACGCGAAAAAGCTTAAGGTGTGATTTAATGATGCATTCAGGATTTTGCTGAAGCTTTCAAGGTAAACAATTGCAAGCTGGATCGTTGACCGCGGTGATGCGCAATTAAGCTCCCATCTTTCATGCTGTGCTTATATATATATATATATATATATATACATATATATATAAACGTTCGCAAGCTCTCAAGCACCAGACGGTTTGTTCTCACCACGGTTAATTGAGGAGGTACAGATAAACGGGCCGTTAATCCCGAGGACTGTCCTCCGGTACAACTCACTCTCCAGCTCCCGAACAACAACAACAAGAGCCCCCTCCCATTCCCGCACACAATCAATTACTTCCTGCAGCACAACCAAATCATGTATCTAAAAAAAACCAAAAAAAACAAACTAAAACTGACATTGAAACAAATAAAAACTAAATTAAAATTAAACTTTTTCAGACAATAAAACTAAGCTGAAGTTTAAAAAAATCCACTCTGAGAGGTGATTTCAGTGACTTTGAGCGTTGCATGGTTGTTGTTGTGAGCCACGTTGGTATTTCAGAAATTGCGGATCTGCTGGTACTTTGACACACGGACATTTCTAAGGTTTACAGACAACGGTCCAAAAAAAGGGAGAAAACATCCAGTGAGAGGCGGTTCACTGTGGTAAAAAGCCTTGATGATGGCAGAGGTCAGAGGAGAATGACCAGGCCACTTTAAGCTTATGGAAAGGCGACAGAAACTCATTACGTCCAACCAACCAACCCGAATGTCCAAGCAGCACAGTCACAGTGACTATTAATGGAGGCCATCCTCTGCGTCACACTGGATGTTCATATTCCTAAGGTGGTAGTAAAGTGGGCACCTTACAAGAAGTCCAGTATGTGTTTAAGTCACGGTTTTCTCTTGGTGACCAAAGCCTAACATTATTTATGCAGTACAGATGAACTGAATGAATTTCCTTATGAACTGAATTTTAGCTGCAGGTGGTTCTTCGTCATTTCACACTACGCTGGTTAAAATTGAGGCTTTTCTGAACAGTTTAGATGGATGCTGGGGGGCACATTACCGGTACTTTCTGACCTCGCTCCCGGTCATTTGTGCAGAATGACCATGAGCTGCTGACGTCAACTGTGCAACAATTTGTTTTTGTGCCTTATAGAGAAGTTAGGAGAAAAGAGAGCAGGGTCAGAATACTAGGTACTCATACTGTGATGTGTGTGTTGTGATATATGTAGAAGCTGGTGGCTCCCGCCATCCACCCCATCCACCCCCACCTGCTCTTTGAGTTACACCTTTGCTTCATAGGGTTCATTGTCGCTGTGTTTGGTTTTTATGACAAATATGCACTGAATGATATTTAGACTGGAATTAATACTCAATTATATTCAACCCAAAATTTTAGGTCTGGTGGCCCTGCACCTCATTTACACCATATTTAATCTATATTTACACTATATACTTTGCGTATGTGCACAAACCCTATGATTTGTGCTAAGGGTTCTTTCTGCAGCATTGAAGGTCCCAAAGAGCACAGAAGTCTACATCATCTGTATATAGAAGAAATCTGGAACCATAAGAAGAAGGACTCTCCCTCCTATGGTGTCTCTTATCAAGGCCAATTTTAGTGATCAGGGTAGAAGGACATTAGTCAGGGAGGGATGGTCCCTCAAACAGAGCTCCTGCAGTGCTCTGTGGAGAGAGGAGAACCTTCCAGAAGGACAAAAATTTCTGCAGCACTCCACCAATCAGCCCTGTATGATCGAGTGGGCAGCTGGAAGCCACTCGTCAATGAAAGTCACATGACAGCCCACCTGGAGTTTGTCAAAATGCACCTGAAGGACTCCCAGACCATGAGAAACAAAACTCTGTGGTCTGCCAAAGATTGAACTGTCTGGAGGAAACCAGGCACCACTCATCACCTGGCCACTACCATCCCTTTTTATTCTTTTAATTGGATCTAAAGCTGAGTCTAGAGGTGCCCAGCTGGAGCAAGTTTATCATTTTAAACCAACAACTGTAATCTAAACAGATGCTGGGTCTTGAAAACCAAAAGAGTTTCAATGAACTAACTGAGAGTGTTCAGAAAAATGTGTTTTGTTTTTGTCATTTTTGTTATTGACTCTGATAATCTGATGTCCCTGAATAAAAGTGCACGTGAACAGTGGGTCATTAGTCTTTCTGTGTTTCACCATACTGCTAAAATTAAAATATTTTACCTGCTGCGTGTCTTTTTTTATCTGTCTGTCTGCAGCTGGTGGCCCGAGGTCGGTTTGGGGTGCTGAAGGTTCCTCTGGGCTTCATTAAGGTCCTAGAATGGGTGAGTCCATCAGATCAACAGCTGCACCACAAAAACTGCAACCACAGCACGGATGCACTGTGTAACTGAGTTCATGTTCCTGTTTAGAGCTCGGAAACATCACAGGCAGAGTTTAATGATTCACCATACTGGAAAACACGAGTATCATCATATGAAGAGTTTATGCACATCTGCATAACGCAGGACTTTGGACACACACACGAAAGACACTTTTATGGTTTATATCAATATATTTTTAGTTTGTTGTAGAATTCTGAACGCCGCTTTTTTGATACAGGTTTTAATGAGCGAGCTTACTTGTTACACAGAAACTGTAGATTCCAGCACACAGCAGGGGGCGCTGTAGGGAGCGGGTGGTGGCTTTAAACGTTTTCTTACTCTTCCTCTGTGGAAAAGACACCGGTTCACTGCAGATTCAGATAACTTTATATAAATTTAAGTTATTTCAGAAAAGGGTCAAAACCTGACAGTATTTTAAATAATTTAACTTAATAACTTAAAATGGTGCGCTGATGTCTTTTTGCAGACTCTGTCGTTCTTCCTGGTACCAGTGTTTTTTAATTGGACTCTTTTTCGTCTAAATTCTTTATAAACTGTAAATAAGGAGGATTCAATTCAATTTTATTTATATAAATCACAACAACAGTCGCCTGAAGGCGCTTTATATTGAGAGGTAGACCCTACAATAATACATACAGAGAAAATCCCAGCAATCATATGACCCCCTATGAGCAAGCACTTTGGTGACAGTGGGAAGGAAAAACTCCATTTTAACAGGAAGAAACCTCTGAGGCGGGGCCATCTGCCACAACCGGCTGGTGTGAGAGAAGGAAGACAGGATAAAAGGAGACATCCAAACTACAGTACAGCCTTTATAAGCTGCATCATATTAAAGAAGTACATTGCTGTGCAAAAGTCTTGGGCCACCCCACATTTCTTGGAGCCAAAGTAGTTCTCCCGGCCTCTCCCGTTTTTCTTTGAACATCGCATTGTTTCCCCTTACCTGATCATTTTTAGAGGGATGTTTTTGTTTGTTTTAAACTAATTAAATGGTAAATGGACTGGTTCTTATATAGCGCTTTTGTACTCTTCTGAGCACTCAAAGTGCTTTACACAACTTGTGCATTCACACAAGCACATTTTCTTAGTGCTTTCTAACTAACATTCACACTCCGATGGATGCATCGGAGAGCAATTTGGGGTTAGTATCTTGCTCAAAGATATTTGGCATGCAGACTAGGGACCACCAACCTTCCAATCAGTAGGTGACCTGCTCTACCGCCTAAGCTACAGCCACCCCAATTAACACATACATATGAATCATTCAAGCATACAAATGCACTCAACACAAGGGATGAATCAGTGTTGTATCTATACGTAGCACAAAACTTAGTAAAGAGCTAATTTTAATTGTATCTTTAGGCAGTTTGATGCTTGCAGCTTGTCCAAAAAACAAGTTTGTTCCAGTTTCTTTAGTTGAATCTACAAGAAAATTCCAAAGTAAAGTTTGACTAACTAAAGTTTGGATTTTTGCACCAACTGCTAAAAGGCCAATTGTCACAATAATGTCAGAGATTCTTCGGCATTCAGATTTTAATTTGTCGCGTTGCCAGAGGTTTTCTTTTACACTGTAGGAGCTGAATTAATTTGTCAAAAGTACAAAAGCCCTGGGTGACACTCTGATCCAACGTGTTATTATGAACTGAAGACACAATAGACAAAATGGAAAAAACAACAGGCTAAAATGAAGAGGCTTTAATGGCATTGTTCCTTCAGTGAGCACGCCTACAATCCGTGCATCAGTGATTGTAGTTTTGAGTGCATTTTATTTATACGTTTATGGTTTGAAAATGTTAAAGTTAGTTGTAGTCATTTTAATTATTTTTAATTTTTAATTATTATCGGAAAGTAAGTATTCCAATAAAAACACAGAACGTTTTGCAGTGGGATTAAGCTTATGTGTCTTTCTCCTCCTTTTTGAACATGTTATCATGATTGTTTTGTTTTTCTTATGTTTTTTTTCTTTCTTTGTTATATTATTTTAACACGTTTAAAATAAAGCCACCAGTCCTGCTTTTAGTGCAAAAGTAAAAATGAAATGCAGAGGCCTACTGCAGTTCAGGGTCACCTGAGCCTGCTCTGACGGTCAGCTGTTTCCACAACTTGTGATGTGTTGTTGCTCTTTCTTCCAGTTCTTCGCCATCTTTGCCTTCTCCACCTGTGGCAGTTATTCCGGTATGTTCAAGATTGCGGTGGAGTGCAAGAGCTGGGTGCAGAGCGACCTGAGTATAGAGGTGGAGTTTGAGTATCCCTTCAGGTCAGAACAAAACAAACTCTGTGAAACTAACTTTGACCTATTTAAACGTCTTTCGAATAGAATTTAGAGGATGCAGCACTATCCTGGTTCATTTCAATGATATCACTCACCCCTCCTGGGTGTTTTTTTGGTCTCTTTAGTGGTTCTTAAAGCTTTGAGGTGTTTTGGGCTCATTTGGGCATTTCTGAACATCAAAGCTCTGAAGTTATTATCTGCGTGTTAGTTATTTGCTATCACTTCGGTGAAAGATCACCTTCACTAACAGGGAAACTTTAAACTCCTCTGTCAGACTCCACCAGGAGTATTTTGACGCCCCCACCTGTAAGTCTGAGAATAAAGAACCCATTTTCCTGGTTGGTGACTACTCCTCCTCGGCCGAATTCTTTGTCACCATCGGCGTCTTCGCCTTCCTGTACTCTACGGCAGCTCTCAGCATTTATATCTTCTTCTTTGACAAGTACATGGAGAACAACAAGGGCCCACTGATCGTAAGTACAGCCACCTGACTTCCCAGCTGTCCTCTGAAAAACCTGCCTAACTCTGTCTTTGTGCCGTTTCAGGACCTGGGAGTCACCGGAGTGTTTGCCTTCATGTGGCTGGTGAGTTCGGCAGCCTGGGCCAGAGGTCTGTCCGACGTAAAGACTGCGACCAACCCGGATGAAGTCATCACTATGATCCCCGCCTGTAAAGAGGATGAGAACCGATGTCGTGAAGTCCACGACCCGGTTATGTCTGGATTGAACACCTCTGTGGTAAGATTTTCACTGGGCCTGAGCACAGCTCTGATCGTCATCATAGCACGGGGAAACTCAGAACTTACTGGTGCCAATACTGGAGAGTTAGTACTGACCAGTAAAACACAGAATATTACTGAGAAACATCCAAAACAAAGAAGCCACAATTTTCAAATGTAATTCATTAACTAAACTGCGATTATTGCACTGAAAATATCATAACTATCACAGTAATGGTTGAAAAATGAGGATCAAGCTTTCCCTGCACACACTGCCAAAACCGATGTAAACTGATCAGCAGAGATCCTCTGACACACCCTCCTTACATTCTCCTGATGCCACCGACAATCACAAATGAAGGACAAGCTTATTGCTGACATTTGTGTACGATTCTGCTTCACTATTATAAAGAGACAGAAAAAGTGAGATGGCTTGGTGTCAGGTAGACAGACCTGTAAATTACTCCATGTCCAGGGTGCATAGCAAGAAAATATGCTGACATGGCAAAACCTGCGCTACATCACAGCAGAGTAGCTGGTAACGATGACTGTGACATAATAAGACTAATCTCTGAAAATATGTCACATTTACTTATTTCAGCTAGTGTTTGTACTAAAGAAAGGAGCTTTGAGGCACAAATATCTGTGCATCCAAAAACATTTGAGTGTCTGTATTCACCGCATTTGATTCGAGCACACAATTTGTCTTTTAATGCGACCACACACTGAAGAACAGGTGCTCCTACCTGTCACTCAGTGTGGCCTCAGTCCAGATCATTCATACTTTGAAGCCATGATATAACTTAAAACAATTATACTTCTCTTCAACTCCTCCCCAGTAACATTTATAAAAGGTGAAACTGGCTATGGAAACTAAACCCTTTTGTAAACGTGATATTTTCTACAGCGTGTTTTAACATGGAAGTCTGTTGGGATCGACTAGTTTCTGGAGTGGGCTTCAACTGGCCATTAGAGAAACTGCAACTCTAGGAACAAAAATCTGCCTAAATTTGAATTTGAGAACTTTGGAACATTCTTCATTAAGATGTTTCATAATGTCCCACAATTTCATTGTGCTTGTACAATGACAATAAAAGGTTTTTCTATTCTATTCTTCTATTCTGTGTTGATAAAGTTTTGAATCTACATCTAAACAGAGACTCCAGGGTTGACCTTCACTGTCTCCCGTCTCAGGCATTTGGTTTCATTAACCTGGTCCTGTGGGCGGGAAACCTCTGGTTCATCTATAGGGAGACGGGCATCATCGCTGACTCCGTGTTGGCTCCGCCTCCTCAGGAGAAACCTGCTGCACCTGATGCCCACGTCAAGCAGGGGGCCAGCGAACAAGAACCATACACCAGCAAACAGGCAGGCTACCCACCTGACTGCAGCCAGGAGGGATATACCCAGGTGAGAAGACATTTGTGAGCTAATGCTCAGGAAACAACAACAACTGAAGGTCGGTGACTAGATGATGTGATGCTAGCGAATCAGAGATTGATTACCTAGCTACCTTTGACTGCTTTCTTGCCACAAGGGGTCGCTCTGCATGTTTTATTTTAGCTCCTGATGACTTGCCCGAAATCCAAACATTTAATTGTTCCAGCCTTTAGTTAAGTAGATAAACCGAACTAATAAAAATAATGATTAGTTACAGGCTGAATATGTCCTGGTTTTTGTTTTGTTTTCTTGTCTCCTCCAGGACGTGCAGTACAGTCAGGGCTCCAACCAGCAGGGGGCGCCGACTTCCTTCTCCAATCACATGTGAGCTGTGAGGAAGAAGGTGAGTCAGTGAAGTATGTTTAGTATATTTTATATGTGGCACTATATAGAGTATAGTACTTTGAATTCATTTCTTCTTGATTAATCAGTAACTTGTTTCTTGTTAAACAAAAAAAAAAAAAAAACACGGACTAGAGCATCCACACAGCAGGGGGCGCTGTAGCACTAAAAGAATAAAACTTGATTTTAAGATTTTAGTCTTATCCTGTCTGCTGTTTGGAACCAGAAGTTTTCATGTTTGAACTAAAAGGTGGAGTGCAGATATCAACTAGCTAGCAGAGTAGGTTAGCAACAGTCTGTACAGTCTGCAGTACAGTCTGCATCCACAGACTGTACACGTGCAACTCCAGTTAAATATGCCTAGTATCGTCTTCGTGGGGTGTGTATTCTTGAATAAATATATATTCATTCAAATCATGCTGATGTAAAATATTTAATCTTTTTTTGCAGAATGATGCTTTTTTTTTATTCCCTGACACAAAACATTAAAACTTTAAATTGTGTTTTTAGATCATGATAATTTGAGAAGTAGCTCTTATATGAGAAAATGTCTCCAGTTTGTGTTTCTGTCACAGGAAGCGTCGTAACAAGCCAACAGTGAGCCACCTGCAATCTACCCACAATGCAACACTCCGTGGAGATCGATGATGGAAAAGAGGTTTAGATGTTCACTATAACGAACTGATGTATAAATGATTAATAAAAGCTAACCACCAAGACATCCATAACACATAGTAACCTGTAACCAGTGACAGTGCTGATAGGACTTATACACATTAATCAGTTGTATTGAATAGATATCACTTTGAACAAATATATAATACATACTGAACTACTTCTTATTTAGTACTAATCTGCCCTATCCACTGTTATATGACCTGCTATATGGTGTATATCTATATGATAATGGCTTTAAGTGTTCTGCCTGCTTATTATCTGAATGTATCTGCAGTCTATATGGTTACAGAATCATATATGAACATGAACTCACTGCCAATCATACTAGACTTTTCCAAGAGCATTTATGCTTTGTAACCAACACATTGCATTTGTTTTGTGCACAGTTTAAAATATGTTTTTAAACGGTATAAGGATGGATCCAGAAATAATGTAATCAAGAAGTCAGGAATGAGTTTTAATGGTGTCATAAAATAAAGTTTGACACGGTTAAAAACAAAGTCGGGAATGGTTTGGTAAAGACCAGCAGGAGCTTTTACGCTCTCTTTGTTGAGTCAGCTGTTTGTGGAAGTTCAATAAACTGATCTGTTATGAACTCTGCTCTTCTCTGGTTGTCATTTTTGAGTTTTAAACTTATTTTCAACAAAAGTTCAAAGAATGAATCTGAGTTTAAGGTGGTCTCTACAAGGAGGAAGTGAGAGTGGCCCAGAGGTCGATGATCCAGAGGGGATCAGAGCATCCGCCTCAGAGCGCTGGGTGGTGCGGTTCATGTGTTTACAACGAGTGTTTTTCGGAAGAATGGATGATTTTGTTTAAAGCGGCGACGGGGATTTGGGATATTGTATGTGTTTTGTTCATATGTGGAATGATGTGGCTGTCAGTAGAAAATGTCCAAGCCAAATGTCAACTATTATGATTAAATGAGAGGAATCATTTTGAGAAGAGAATGTAGTTTGAAACCTGGCCAAACGCCATAGTGCCGCACCCACTAGAGCATCTGGCAAAAAGTCTTTGCCAAGTCAAACGAGTCATCATCTTGCTTACTCCTACTAATGCAGTTTGGGTTTAAGTGGAGGAGAATGGATCACAAACTGAAGCCATCTACAAGTCTTAGCACCCAGAGGAGAGGAGAAATATTTTTTGTTCTTTGTTTTTTTTAGTGGCATGGACAGGCTGACCCTCAAAAATCAGACTTGCATACAAGATTGGTCAAGCCCAGGCTGGCAACAAATGCCTTTGGCGCTGTTGGCCTACAGGGTGTCAATGAAAACTGTGCTGCTGTTAGCCAAAGACAAAGGAAAGAGGAAAGGGGGATGGCATGTTAGGAGGCAGTGAGAGAGAAAGAAAGGTGAGAGCAGGGATTTTACATGTTGTTGCTGGAAGTCGAATGGGTAATGTTGAAAGAGAGGAATTCTGGAGTAACTGGATGAAGTGGTAGAGAAAGGGTTAAAGGAACAGAGGTAATGAGGTCATCATCATCAAGAAGAAAAGGAGAGTGAAGGCAGAGACAAGGGTTAAATGATGAACGCTGAAGAAGGAAGAAATTGGGAACAGTTCAGGGAAAAGACTGAGTGTTAGTGACGAGTTACTAGATAACTGAGAAAGTACAGCTGATGTGGTGAGAGAAACTTCCAAGAAGGTGCTTGGTGTATGCAAGAAGGCAGGAAGACTTGGTGGTGAAATGAGGAAGTACAGGAAAGTCATGGAGGTGTAGAGATTGAGCTGCAAAGGATGTGCACCAGGTTAGAGTGGTTAAGGATAGAGATGGAAGTGAATAGAGTGAGCTGAGAGGCTGTAAGGAATACTATGATGAGCTCAAGATTGAAGAAAATGAGAGAGGAGAACTAATGGCGGAAAGTCAGTGAATCTGGAATTTCAGAGGATTATTAGAGGAGGACGTGAGGGCAGCTGTAAAAAGGACGAAGATTGTGCCATAAAAACCTGGAGCAGGAAGTGTTTCTGTTAAAAGCTTCCTCCGTGGCTTTCTGCCCCCTTGACAGGATCTCAGTTATTGGCTATAAATCTTCGGATGGATGTTTCTGTCAGCGAGCTGTTTTGGAGTGTTGCTGCTGCTTTTCTATTACATTTGTTTTAATTTGTTTTAATTTGTTCTGTCAGCCAATCAAA
Source organism: Oreochromis niloticus (assembly GCF_001858045.2). Classification (NCBI taxonomy): domain Eukaryota; kingdom Metazoa; phylum Chordata; class Actinopteri; order Cichliformes; family Cichlidae; genus Oreochromis; species Oreochromis niloticus. The sequence goes on from NC_031984.2 coordinate 4,872,839, forward strand.
TGTTTCTGGAAACAAAAGTGATGCTTCCTCTTCTTTTTCTGCTTCTTGTTTTACTGAAAAGTGTCGTTTAGCATCTCATAATCAGTGTGTGGTCAGTCTTCTCGTCTCCATCGGTGCCTCTTTTGGTTCTTCTGTTTAGTCTGTTGTGTCCTTCTCTTCATCCTTAGCAACTTCCATATGTCCTTCTCTCCTTGTTATGGAAATACATACTTCTTTGCTTTGGTTCTTATATTACCTGTTCCTTAACTCCTTGTTTATTTAATTCCTTATCTCTGTAACTACTTCTTCCACACTATTCCTTAAATTCCTGAAATCCTCTCTTTTTTCCTTGTATCCTATTTCTTGCATTCCCTTATGTACTGATCTTCTTACTTGTCCCATTTCTTATTACCTTCCTTATCTCATTTATTTACACTTTTTACATTAGTTTTCTCCTTCGTTGTTCCCTTGTCTCATTTCTGAAATTTTATTCCCTTATTTTATTCCCTTGTGTCCACATCTACCTCCTTATGCCCTTACAGCCAAACTTATCCCCTTTTATGAACTTATCGCTTTCTGTGTCTTCTTAACTCCTTCCTTATGTCCTTAAATTATTTTTATGTCTGTATCTTCCACCTTATTCACTCCCATAATTCTTAGTTCCTCCATTTCTCATCACCTCCTATTTTGTCCCGTCTTCTGTTATTATCTTATTCCATCTCAAAATCCCTCCCTGTCTCCTCCTTCTCTTTCCTTTCTCCTCTCGCCTTCTCTCCTGAGTCATCGCTCCTCCCTCTCTCTGTTCCCTCCCCCCCTCCTCCCTGTTATCAGAGGAGTGTCTGCATCCTGCCTCAGTGTGTGTTTGTGTGTGTGCTTGGCCTGTAGCATGGCGTCTCTCGGCCTCCTGCTGCTCAGCACTGCTCTGATCCACACCGCTCAGGTAAGGACGAGTCCCACCGACAGCACACACGCATACAGACAGAGAGAGCATGTTTACATATGTGTCGCATGTGTGTTTATCCATCCATTCATCTCCACGGTGATGCATCATCACAGTAACCTGACACTGATGCAAAACGATGTCACTGCTGTTTATCTTCTACCTGTCAGCACACACACACACACACACACACACATCTGTATGTGTACCTGTCTTCTGTTTTCGATTTCATTGATTAGGTATTGATTAACTGGTGAGAGAAATCAGTGCAGAGAAGCTGAGATGTTGTGAGGCTGCGGCATTTATGTGAAGATCAAACCGAGTTTTAGATGTTCAGAGAGAACCAGAACCAGGTCAGAACCAGGTCCAGGGTCTGTGTTTGGACCTTCAGATGCATCATTTCACTGTGGGTCCTCTCAAAGATAGCAGAACAATCATGAGTCTGTTTTTGTGTGTGAATGTGTGTGTGTGTGTGTGTGTGTGTGTGTGTGTGTGTGTGTGTGTGTGTGCGTGTGGGCAGCTGCTGTGTAGGGAGGAACATTTCGTTTCAGCTGCTGTCACCATAGCGACAGGAGACGGTTACCCACAGCAACACGGCCGTAGATTACACAGGATACAGCAGGTCTCCTGACACATAATGACTGGGCTGCGTGCGTGCGTGTGTGCACTGCTGTTCATTATTTGTGAGGACAGGGTTCGCTTCCCTGAGCATACAGACCTAAATGACTGAGCGATAATAGAGATGAGCTTTATTGTCTCTGAGGGAAAATTTGTATCTGGTCTCACGGCGCTGTGACAATAAAGTTATGTAATCTTTATTCAGTACGTGCACAACAACACAACTGCACCTGTACTGCACACAGTGCTCACTTTGTTACCGAGGTTTAGACACTGACATCATCATCCTGGACTTTAATTTTTAAACATGTTTTAAAGACTCACCGACAGATCCTGGCGTGGCGGTCTGTAGGTGATAAGCAGCTGTGTGCTGTCACACGGGGGGAGTGTAAAACACGTATGGAACAGCTTACAATGTGGGCTGTTCTTGTTCATGTCCATGCTTTTGGTGCTCCTTTAGCTTAGAGAACAAATGTTGTATACAAAGAACACCCTGAGCAAACCGTCAGTTCTCTGCTTTTATGTGCCCTTTTTCAATCTGACCTTTTCATGCTTATGATAAAGTGCTGCCATTCTCTTTACTGGTCTAGCCCAATGGCGTTCGAACTGTGCACAATGTCATGCGCTGTTAACTTTTGTGGGACTTATGGTCCCATTATGGTGTACGTTTATACTGTTTGGCTACACAGGTTGTGGAAATTCAACCAGCACAGAGGCTTTGGCGACACACTCTCCAAAAAGCCACCAGGAAGTTGATCAACATCAGTAACGTTATAGATACGTAGCTACTATGTAACTACTACTTGGTAACAACTGAAAACAACACGTACTGCTTAACCTTACTTCTGCTGAGACCCCTCACATCTGCATGATTCAGTTCAAATTAATCCTTTTTACCGGGTCTTTATGCTGCCCATCAGTTCATCCTGTCTGAAACAAGATCTTTTTGCTCCTCTCCCATTAAAAGCTCCTTCCTTCTCACTGTAGCGCCACAGAAATATGAAAAACATGATGATTTTTTCAGAGCTCAGGTTTCTTGGTTGCTTCGCTGTTCCATGAGGAGCAAGGTGACTTTCACAGTCACGATGAGTACCACAGACAGACAGAGAATAAGTCTGAAACAAATGTATCTCACTAGAAATATGACTTTCTTTTTAAGGGTCATGTGTCAGGTATCCAGGCAACCGAGAAACCTGACCGCTGAAAAAACGTCTAATCCTATTTTAACCCAAACCATGGTCTTCTTTGTAATTCTAACCAGGTAAACCTAACAAACCAGCAGGTCAGAATAAAAATAAACAGCAAATAAAAATGTGACCTCGGTCGGCTCACAGAGACGGTGTATTTTCATTGGATCATCGGATTGTGGATTTGAACTGTAGACTCTCCTGGCGCCCCTGCAGCCACCTAACATGGAATTATTTTGCTCTTTAACTTTGGAAGCACTTCAGATGATTGTGGATTCAGGATCTGAAAAATGGATGCAAGTGTCTTAAACCTGCATTCTTTCCAGTGGCCAGCAGGGGGAGACTCTTCAGGTCTCAAACCCCAGACTGGTTGTATTAAGTATATGTGAAATTGGACCTTTGCTTCTTTGGTCTGTGACCTCAGTAAACATTGTCCTTGTGCGTTTATGATCTCAGTTAAGTCTTATTTATTGGTGTCAAATGGGAGGATAAAGCAGGGTGTAATTTGGACACCTGCCTCGTCTTTGGGAACTTACCATCCTATGAGCTATCATCTTATGAAAAGTGGAATATCTGAGCAGAATCCATAACACGTCTGCTGGACCTGTGTTTTTTCATACAGTGCACAGTTCAGTCTGGAAAACAGTGAAAGATTATGATATGATGTGAAAATGTGGACATTTTGGCTAAAAATGACCAAATTCTCCCTCTGTGCTTCACAGAAAGCAAAGTAAAGCTCTTTCTTAGGTTTTTATGCTGATGTTTTAATCTCCCAGAGCACCGTGTCAGAGCTGCTCTAACGTTTGCAGAAAATACTGGATCCCACAGTGAGTCAGAGAGTTATTCTCCTCAGAGGGCTCATTACCTCTTTCTCCTTCATCTCTTCATCACGTCGCTTTCTCACCATCGCACAGAGCCACAGATACAACCCTCCTCCTCTCCGGAATAAGCTGCTCTGCTGCAGGCGGAGACATATTATCATCGTAAATCAGTGTTAGTTCCAGAACTCTGACACATCTCAGCTGGAAATTAAAGCTGTTGCAGCAGGATGAACCCGGATCTGTCTGCTGCGATCGCCTAGCATGGAAGATTTAATCATCTCACAGTCAAAGCGACATTTTCTTTCATGTGAAAGAAGCTGCTGAAGCATTTTTCTCTCATGCTTCCATTAATCGTGAGCAAAGATTGCTCGCAGCCTATTCAGACTCTTCATACTGAGGAGCAGTTTTAGGTACTTTACCCATGAGTCGCTCTATATCAGCGCAAATGCACTGATGTGTAACTGTCACTTAAGCATTAAACGTCACATCTGCCAACATATCTGTGTCCCAATGAAGAGCGTTAACACATTTCACTCAGACACTTATGACAGAAAGAATTGCTAAATTTAAGCAGGAGAGTATAATTAGAGGTGATCGTTTAGCTCATCATTCTCTGAAAATATGAGATGCACAGGAACTGGGAAGTGAAAAGTAAATATCCCCTTGGAGCCTAGAGGTTGATGCCAGGGGTGGAGGAGTGGAAACACCAGGTGGTGCTACAGAATATATCGCCAAATTTGGATGGTGTGTTCAGTACAAGCATGTTTGTGTGAGATGTAGCACAGATCTTTTTCTCGTTTTTAAAAAATAGTAGATTTAAACAATGTTTTATTTCTTAATAAATGGTGGATGTTTGTATGAAGCATGGTTAAAATTCTGAAATAATGAAGCCAGAGCATGAAAAAAGTTCTGGCTCTGGCCAAAAGCTCAGACTCCAGACTGCTCTAAATGCTCTGCCTTTTCCCCAAATGACGCCACTGATATGGGATATCTCTAATAGCTGTCTCAGACACAGCTCTGGCTATGAGCACAGATGTTTGGGATGGGCAGCCAATCAGAAGAAAACTGGATAGAAGCACAGGGGAAATGAGCTAAAATGACTGCACCAATCCCCAGTATAAGATGAATGGTGATTATGGTGGCAAAGCTACTGTAATTGAGTATGAGAAGAAAAATATGGAGCTGTGAATCAGCAGGTTAGGTTCACCATTATTACCACAAAGCCTTCAGCATAATTAGTTGAAAGCACCTCAAAGAGCTTTTCACAGCAACGTGTGGTGGTGAGATCCATCTCAGTGGCACATCTAAGTGGTAACTCAAGTATTAATTGTGATGAGAATACTAAATAGAAGAACAATAATTTCTCAGTGCAATCATACAGCCAGCACTGCTGCTGAGTCACCGTAAGTGCAGCTCACTGATTAATATCACCGTGGTCTGAGAGTTTGATATAAATCTGATCACCCTGAGGCCTCAGACAGCTCATCGATAACCCTCCCTGCTGTCTTTCATCACTGTATCAGTCCTCCTCGGTCTCACACACACTCAGGAACAGAAACTGCTGCGTCACATCTGTTTGCACACCTTTCCTTCCTTCTGTGGACATTTCAGCACTTTGTGGAGAGTTTTTTTATCGTCCTCTCATTGGTTAAATCAAGATGAAAAGTAATTATTCTCTCTTAAGTAAGAATCTCATTAAAAGCAAATCACCCACAGGGAAATCGAACTCCTGACCTTTAGCACTAATGAATATTGAGTTAACTAACCGATTAACACTTTAAAGCAACTGCACCAAAGATTTATAATGTTGACATCCAGGCACATGGAGAGAAGTCAGTTCACAACACATGATTACATGTATATATGCATATTTAATCCTGCTGGCGTGGAAGTTTTGTGGCTCTCTGATCACAGCTAGTTGATAAGAGTGGTGCTACGTCAAAGGAAAAGCTGTGTTTGCAATAATCTGATCAATATTTCTTGCTTTGTAAGACACAATCTGAAAGGACCGTAACCATGGAAACAACATCAAGATCTGTCTGTCTACGGTGCAGTTTTGCAGGGGACATAACATTAATGTTTCAACCATGTTTGCTTAGTGGGAGTGCTGCAGGGATCAATATCGGGCACTCTGTTTTTCAGCTTCCATGTGCTCTGCTGTATGCCGATGATGTTGACATTTTCACATATGGAGCAAAGAAGCTGAGCAATTAGCTATTAATCTGCAACATATAATGGACAAAGTTTCAAATTAGCTCAAGTGAAAGTCAAGTATTTATGTTGGTGGTGATTAATTTTAGGGAATTCTTCTATTTTCGGATGAATTTGTATTTCATAGCTTATTTAATCTACCTGCTCAGGTACTGCAAAGGGAAATTAGCTAGTCGCTAAATCTGACAGAATGCATCTGTTCTTTCATGAGATGGATTTTATTTTTAATCCCTGAGAACAAAAATTTAAGCTTATCTAAGCTGTAACTTCTGGTCTGTCTCGCTCAGTCTCTACCTGCAGCTCGTGCTGGGGGTCATGGCCTGGATGTGTCAGTGGGTGGAGTCAGACGCCAGCGCAGAGACCTCCCTAACCTGCTGCCTTATGAAGACCAGATGATGTCATATCCTGCCATGCAGGGAGGAGGCAGGGCCAATGACCTTTACTACCAATCAGATGACTGGAGGGGGAGGGGCTTGGACCAGGCACTGCAGCGATTGGTGGAGAGAGACCAGAGGAAGGAGCAGGAGGAGGAGCAGCGAGCAGGTTAGGAAACTTTAATCCTTTAAACCTTTTTTTTGTTTTTCTTGAGATTTTCATTTTTCAGGGGAAACTTTGCTTACTTTGTTTTTAGTGTTTTACATATGAACAAACATTCTGACTTTGTTCTAGAAATTTTCATTAAGTTATTTATTGGTAAAAAAAAACATTATTTTGTCTTTTTTTTCCTTACATCACTTCTATGCAAAGGTTTTTCCGTATCGGTTTATCATCAGCATACTTATCTAAGGAAAAATGAAAACCGACTTCTAAATGCACCAATCAAATGTGTCCACAGCCTACCTGGCAGCTCTGCTCCGCCTACTGAGCGAGGCAGAGAGCGCAGGACTGGTTGGTCCGGGTGACGTGGAAGTGGTCGAGGAGGAGGAGGATGAGGAGGATGACCAGGGCCCCACAGGGGACTTCCAGGGCCCTGCTCCTGCAGACTATGATGAGACTGGAAGGGGGATGAGCATGGGGAGGCCCCGGGCCGCCTGGTGGGGCCTCGTGGAGCCCCAGCTTGCTCAGGCCCTGCTTGACAGGTAAATTTTAGTTTCATGCTGAGAATCAGTCGGAGACAGAAAAAGTAATCAATAATAATAAAGCATGATTTTTCAGGATGGATCCCCGGCTCGCTCAGACGCTGCTGGAAAGAGCAAAACAGGAGAGACGTCAGCAGGCTGGACGAGTCGCATCAGGACTGAGCCGAGACCAGGACACTCTGAGGTGAGCTCACTAGTCTGTTAATGGATAAACAATGGATCAGTTCGCTCCACCTGCAGCTCTACAGAGCTCTTTTTAAAAAAAATCTGTACACTGTATCTGGGTGTTTAATTATTAAATTAGAAATAATCAGAATATATTAAAAACAGAATGATTAATTACAGAATGAATTAGTTTTCTCTGAATAAAAGTTTTCCACCTTAAAATATTGAAATGTTTTGATTATTTTTTAAGAGACATCTATACTTGTGTCCTCCTCTATTCACATATTAACACTTTACTGAGAACATCCAAAGGTTTACAGGGAAACAGGGTTTGATATCAGAGTTAAGTTTGTGTCCAGTCCACAGACTTGTAGCTAGCGGGGTTACTGTAGGTTGATTGGTCCTAAACTGCATTGCTCGCTAAAAGACACACTTTGAAAACAAACTTAAAACATGATGCATGTAGCACTGAATTATGTTAATCTCTATGAAATTTAGTAGATATTGTTTATTTTTATTTTTAGGACGTCAGGGGTCTGACTGCGACAATCCACAGGATGTATTTAGTGTTTTACAATCTTTTTTGTGACACATAAAAGCAAAAAGCAAAAAAAAAAAACCTAAAGGCACACTTTGACTTCCCTGAAGACGATTTGGGAACCAATATCAGAAATGTTATTATTAATTATGTGTCTTCATTTGACTTGTTTCAGTTTTATACTTATCAGAAAATGTAAAACTGAACTTACTGATCCAATGTGATGTGTCCACAGCTGCTGAACCGCCGACTCTTTATTTTATGATGTAAATTATTAGTTGTTTTTTAATATGATTTATTAGTAAATTGCTTACTTATTTTGTTTAATAATATTAATAATAATAATATTAAATTCAAGATGGCCATGTATCCCCTCCTTAGGCGGATGGTTGCTGGGATACTCTCCAGCATCGGTCCTAACGGTGTCTCGGTCGCCTCCTCTGGTCGCAGAGCGAAGAGGGACCTGTCAGCCAAAGCACCTGAGCCTGTTAGCTCCGCCCACAGAAGAACCCGCCGTTCTCTTGACGACCTGGCTCCCCCTTCGCCTAGCAACGACCCTCCCCTCCTCAGGGTGAAGAGGCTGGAGGATTACGATGGAGAGGAGCAAGGTGAGAAGCTGCACCCCCAGGTGGTCGGGCTGCAGAGGATGAAACGCATCGACACTACGTCAACGGGCGACGCAGAGGAACTGAATCATGGGAGCCGTAGGCGCCGGAGGAGAGCTGCTCTGAACTACGACCCACAAATATTGGTTGATCAGATTCTGGAGTACATGAGGGAGTGAGGAGTAGAGAAGAGAGTATACGTTGTCATTCAGGTTTTTATTTGTGCATCTTTTTCATTTGTTCCTGCTGCTTTCGTGAAAATTTATCAGGTTGTTTGTTGTAAAAATGAGGAGAAATGGAAAACAGATGGAAGAAGGATAAAACGGTTCTGTTTGTGCATCTCTCTAAAACACTACATTTCCCATGAGCCTCAGCAGGCATTGTTCCAGCACATTCAATGAACCAAAATCTAAAAATGCACCTGAATCAAATTTGTGAAAAGAAACTTCTTTCTCAAGCTCTCTGATTGGCTGATAATCTACTGCAATGGTCTCTGGGGCTTGTAGTTAGACTCTTCATTACTGTAATGTGGCTACATTGTTACAGGTTCGCCATTAAATCGAGCTTCCTTCTGTCAGAAAAGATGGAGAGATGGTGGAAAGTGGTGATAACCTTGGCAAAAGCTCATCAGCTGTGTGATCAATACGTTCTCGTTGTGTTCCTGTACTTCAGCTTGTGATGATTCGTCTGTCTGTGGTGAAATTTGGATTCATGTCACACTCAGAAATAAAGTCGGTAAAGTCGACCTTCACTGCCGCCTGCTGTCTGTTTGTGTCCCCACTAAAGACGAACGTATCCTGTGGTTGTTGAAAGGGAGAACAGTGCAGGACCTGTCATTTTTCTACTGGCCAGCAGGGGGAGACTCATCTGCTTGCAAGAAACAGCCCGGTTGTGTAAAGGTCTATGGGAAAATTACCCTACATCTTCATTAAACTTTAACCTCACTATACATTCGTCTGGTGAGTTTATAGTTTGAGCTGGCAGTTTCAAATCTTATTTGATAACATATCTCGTTCATTTAATCAATTATGGGTCACATTGGTGTGAACCATAATTGATCACAGTCACAGTCTTCACACCCCAAAGTGCCCCATGTTTAAGTTAATAAATATGAAACAGTCATTCTGACTTAACTGTTTAAAATATATACAAAAGAGTTTAGCTATAATATCATTAAAAACAAACAGCACATCTTTTTGATTATTCTGTTTCAGGTAAGTAAATTAACTAGGTGCTAGGTTAAGTCTTTCCCAACTTTGTTCATTAAACCTTTGGAGGTCAAAATCACATCATTTTCAACTTCCCATTTCTGGGAAAAGTCAAATCCAGGGTACAGAAATAACTCATTCCACTTAACAGCTTTGTTACATTTTAATCAAACATTTAAACAGAAAAACTTTTGAATCATTCCGAAAAACTGTTTTCTAATTAATAAATCTCTGGTCTATGAAAATAAAAAAATAAGTTAAACTGAATCTAATAAAGATACAGCATAATCTCATTAACAACAAAAACATTTAAAACACAAAAGGGAACACATTTATTCATGTACCTTACAGGTCAAAGGTCATGCTGACAGCAAACACTAATGCTCTCTATCAGTTTTATTTGTGTGGTTAGCTGAGCTTAGCACAAAGAATCGCACTGCATCTGAAATCCCATACTCAACCCTAACCTACTCCTGTACACACACTCAGTATGTGTGTGTATGTCATTCACATGTGTGTTTATGCCTACCAAAGTGAACTCTTACAGGTTTATATACACTCATGTGAATGAATGTCATGGCAATTTGGGGCTTTTTTTGACTTCTTTAAGCTGCTCTTTTTACATGGTGAAATGATTGTTCAGCATATATCTTTAAAAATAAAAAAAAAGCTCTTAATTCAAAAAGTATAGATACAGGCTCAAATAGTAACAATCACTTAAAGATTTTGTATAATCTTCAGCAACCTGCTAAAAGAAACTTGAGAAGACCTAGTCAAGGATGTTAGTTTGTTCAGGAACAACCCAAGAGGTTCAAGCCTGCCATGGACTGGAAAGTCTAAGGAGCTTGGAAAGAAAAGCGTCTGGACTTCTTTAGGTTGTTTGAAGACGTTTCACCTCTCATCCGAGAAGCTTCTTCAGTTCTAGGGTCAAATGGTGGAGAGTCCCAGATTTAAACCCCGTGGGAGTATCCCCCCAGAGAGAGACGAAAGGACCCCCTGATGATCCTCTACCTAATCACATGAGCCAAGGTGTGAAAACGAGTGTGGGTCACAATCAGCAGCCAGGGTTTCGGGTGAGCTCATTGTGAAACCTAGCCCCACTCTATCATGTGATTTCCTGAGGTCAGATGGCCCAGGGTGTGAGTGGGCGTTAAGGCGTCTGGGAAGCTACATCCTTCGAGGATGCCAATGTTCACATTTTGGACAGAAAAGACAGATGGTTTGAAAGAGGAGTGAAAGAAGCCATTTATGTCCACTGTGAGCGACCATCTTTGAACAGAGGCGGTGGCTTACGACACTAACTGTCTGCCATCTATAATCCAGTTTTGAGATTCCTTCCCAGACGCCTTAACGCCCAGGAATCTCAAAACTGGATTATAGATGGCAGACAGTTAGTGTCGTAAGCCACCGCCTCTGTTCAAAGATGGTCGCTCACAGTGGACATAAATGGCTTCTTTCACTCCTCTTTCAAACCATCTGTCTTCTCTGTCCAAAATGTGAACATTGGCATCCTCGAAGGATGTAGCTTCCCAGACGCCTTAACGCCCACTCACACCCTGGGCCATCTGACCTCAGGAAATCACATGATAGGGTGGGGCTAGGTTTCACAATGAGCTCACCCGAAACCCTGGCTGCTGATTGTGACCCACACTCGTTTTCACACCTTGGCTCATGTGATTAGGTAGAGGATCATCAGGGGGTCCTTTTGTCTCTCTCTGGGGGGATACTCCCACGGGGTTTAAATCTGGGACTCTCCACCATTTGACCCTAGAACTGAAGAAGCTTCTCGGATGAGAGGTGAAACATCTTCAAGCAACCTAAAGAAGTCCAGACGCTTTTCTTTCCAAGCTCCTTAGACTACAATGACCTGGATGACTGAGAACCTTCACAGACACATGGACTGGAAACTGGTACACCAACATCAATGTCCACAGTGGAGTAAGTTTTACATTACCATGGTCTGAGAGGCTACCTACCAAGAAAGAAACCCCCACTCCAAAATCAACACCTTCAAGCTCCTCTGAAAGTTGCTGCTCCCCAAACAGACAAATGTTATGGTCCAATGACACAAAGATTGAGCTGTCTGGCAACAATGATAAGGGGTATATGTCTGGAGGAGTAATAGTGAGGCTTTCAAACCTAAGAACACTTTACCACCAGTGTTCTGGGGCTGTTCTGCTGCCAGTGGTACTACAGGGTGGACCATTTATATGGATACACCGTAATAAAATGGGAATGGTTGGTGATATTAAAGTCCTGTTTGTGGCACATTAGTATATGTGAGGGGGCAAACTCCTCAAGATGGGTGGTGACCATGGTGGCCTTTTAGAAGTCGGCCATCTTGGATACAACTTTCGTTTTTTCAATAGGAAGAGGGCCATGTGACACATCAAACTTATTGGTAATGTCACAAGAAAAACAATGGTGTGCTTGGTTTCAACGTAACTTTATTCTTTCATGAGTTTTTTACAAGTTTCTGACCACTTATAATATGTGTTCAATGTGCTGCCCATTGTGTTGGATTGTCAATGCAACCCACTTCTCCCACTCTTCACACACTGATAGCAACACCGCAGGAGAAATGCCAGCACAGGCATCCAGTATCCGTAGTTTCAGGTGCTGCACATCTCGTATCTTCACACCATAGACAATTGCCTTCAGATGACCCCAAAGATAAAAGTCTAAGGGGGTCAGATCGGGAGACCTTGGGGGCCATTTAACTGGCCCACGACGACCAATCCACTTTCCAGGAAACTGTTCATCTAGGAATGCTCGGACCCGGCACCCATAATGTGGTGGTGCACCATCTTGCTGGAAAAACTCAGGGAACGTGCCAGCTTCAGTGCATAAAGAGGGAAACACATCATCATGTAGCAATTTCAAATATCCAGTGGCCTTGAGGTTTCCATTGATGAAGAATGGACCCACTATCGTTGTACCCCATATACCACACCAAACCATCACTTTGGTTGTTCCAACAGTCTTGGAGGGATCCATCCAATGTGGGTTAGTGTCAGACCAATAGCGGTGGTTTTGTTTGTTAACTTCACCATTCACATAAAAGTTTGCCTCATCACTGAACAAAATCTTCTGCGTGAACTGAGGGTCCTGTTCCAATTTTTGTTTTGCCCATTCTGCAAATTCTGTGCGCCAATCTGGGTCATCCTTGTTGAGATGCTGCAGTAGCTGGAGTTTGTAAGGGTGCCATTTGTGAGTAGCTAATATCCGCCGAAGGGATGTTCGACTAATGCCACTCTCCAGTGACATGCGGCGAGTGCTACGCTGTGGGCTCTTGCTGAATGAAGCTAGGACAGCCACTGATGTTTCTTCATTAGTGACAGTTTTCTTGCGTCCACATTTTGGCAAATCCAACACTGAACCAGTTTCACGAAACTTAGCAAGCAGTTTGCTAACTGTAGCATGGGAGATGGGTGGTCTCGTAGGGTGTCTTGCATTGAAATCTGCTGCAATGACCCGGTTACTGCGTTCACCAGATATCAACACAATTTCGATCTGCTCCTCACGTGTTAACCTCTTCGACATGTCAATGGCTGTGAACAAAGAGAAACTTGTAAATAACTCATGAAAAAATAAAGTTACGTTGAAACCAAGCACACCATTGTTTTTCTTGTGACATTACCAATAAGTTTGATGTGTCACATGGCCCTTTTCCTATTGAAAAAACAAAAGTTGTATCCAAGATGGCCGACTTCTAAATGGCCACCATGGTCACCACCCATCTTGAGGAGTTTGCCCCCTCACTAGGGATGGGTATCGAAAACCGGTTCTTGTTGAGAACCGGTTCCCACTGTTTCAATTCCTTGGAATCGTTTGCCATTTTTGCAAACGATTCCCTTATCGATTCCAGTCGCCCCGAATGACGTCACCACGTTGCGGCGCGTCGGAGCGTACCTGGCAGGAAACACGGCGCCTAAGCGGCTCAAACGCTCAAAAGTTTGGTTATACTTTACCAGAACGGATGACAACAGGGCAACTTGCAATACTTGCAAAGTAGATATTTCATTTAAGGGAGGAAACACTACGAATATGCAAAAGCATTTGCTCACAAAACACGCGATGAACTTAAATGAATGTCGTGTTTTTAATTCTGCTCCGGACTCGTGAATCTCAACCCAGCAGCAGCGGTTTGCACGTCCTCTCCTGTTAATGCGGCAGGTAAATAATCAACTAACAGTGCATATTATGTTAGCGCGATCTGCTTTATTACAAAACCTGCCATTACTGTGCATTTAGGTGACCGTGATGAGACAGACAGAGTCTGGCTGGCGCTCGCTGGCAGTTGTCGCTGCAGTCCACCGGTAGCCTTTTCTGGCCCGAATGTCACCGAGCAGTGACTAAGTTTGTGGTAAAAGCCTTGCAGCCATTTGCTACAGCAGATGGTAAGTGAACGTGTTTTATTGTAGGCAGGGACATTACTGGATATTCTTGTGTAATTGCTACAGAATAATTTATGTTATACTTTGTTATTGCTACAGAAGAATATTTATTTTATTATTTTACATTTACAATTTTCCCTGGGGACCCTGTGACACCCCATTGAAGAGCCATAGGCTGGATCTCTTAAGATCTCACTGTTGGGTTTGTAAGGCCATGTTACTCCTAAATTTCTATCTTGTTCAAAGAGAAGATATAAAACAAAATTCTAAGCTAATCGACCTTAGTGTTCTCCTTTTTAAAAATAAGAATCGATAAGAGAATCGATAAAGAATCGAATCGTTAAACAGAATCGAAAATGGAATCGGAATCGTTAAAATCTTATCAATACCCATCCCTACCCCTCACATATACTAATGTGCCACAAACAGGACTTTAATATCATCAACCATTCCCATTTTATTACGGTGTATCCATATAAATGGCCCACCGTGTAGAATAATGAAGAATGACCATTTCCACATGATTGACTTGGACACAACTGGACATTCTAGAAGAAATATGATCCCAAACACACAACAAAACTGGCTTTGGGGTGGATAAAGCAGACTAAGGTCCTAACCAATATAAATGAACTCCGTCATTAGTGTCAAGAAGATTGGTCAACTGTGAGCCTGTATGACTCTTAGGGAAAAACAATAAATAAATTCAAACTTCTGCTTTAACAGTCATTAAAGATGTATGCTGTATGATCATTTGATGAAAAGAACATTTCAAAGAAATCATTACAGATGAGTGTATATAAACTTCTGGCCTCGACTGCCCATTTACACTGAGACTGAAGGGTTGTTCCACAAGTTGTTTGGTTAGTAAATACTTTAGATTTTATCCTAATAAATAGATTATTTCAGATGCAGCGCTTAAGCGTGTTAGCTAGAAAGGGAATCAAAGAGGTTTGGTTGACTAAAGAAGCTAGCTAGACATAAAGGCTAATGTATACTAACAATCCATCTAGTACTATTTATCCTATAGGAGCAATTTATTCATTTAAACACCTTAAGCTAACACAAATCTAAATGAACTTGTAGCTAACTCAAAGCAAGCTAACCTAGCTAAACATCAGGCTGGAAGCATAGGAGTATATCATAAAGCTAATGCTAACTTCATTCCGACTCCTGATGACTAACTGCTAGATAATATGATATACAATGTAAATAAGACATTTATTCATGCTGAATACATTACTGGTAGAAGCTACTGCTACCTAGGACACATTTAACATAAATCTGGCTATGCTAGACAACGGTCTCCCTTGCTTCTAGTGCTTGTGCTAAGCTAGGTTAACCACTTTGATTAAAACAATGCTTTACTTAATAAATGCTGAAAAATGACATAAGATGATTTTATACAACATGGGACCACTGATCTTCAGACCCAACATATTGTAACAGCAGCCCTCTTCTTTTATTCTTTAACCTTTTTAAGCCCTTTTCAGACCTAAATCCATCAAAGTGACATGCCATCACTTTTACATTCAAGTGGGTCTATTTAGCTCATTCCCAACTCCATATTTTCAAACGGTACTCCACAGAGCTAAGAGAAAATGAGTACTCTAAATAGTACAGAGAATACTCTTGGCTCATGGACACAGATTTGTGGCACTGATTTGCAAAGGACTTCTTTCTTCAGAGAACAAAACAGCGACAGTTAACTGCCAAGCAAGACCACGTCCTCTAAATTTAAGGGTACAATAATACTGCCTAACAATTGTGCTTCTCACTGCTGGGCCACATGTTCATCTTGAAATTTGCGGGGAAGTCACAGGGATTACCTTTACATTACCTTTACAACATCATGTTTAACATGAATATTCAACACCAGGCCACTAGGCTGCTAACTGGATTTTTAACTTTTAACTACAAAGCAGATTTTCGACAACTTTCGTATTTAATTTTAAAACATAAGGCTTAATGGACCATAAGATAATGCTCATACTAAGCTAAAAGGATGGCTTGACAGAACAGGAAGTTGGGAGAGAAATTTGCTGACTTTATTTTTTCTACAAAATATCCCAAATATATTTTAATTTAATGTGTGGGATGACTTTGTTTCTGTTTTAAAGTTGTCCTGATGGTTGCCACACTGTAGATAGAAATGTTACTATGTAGCAATCTATTAACTGTGCTCATCGAGTACCAACACTTCATTTTGCTCCCAGTGGTTACTTAAAAAAAAATCACCTGTGACTCAAATGACCTGTGCTGACGGCATCTGTTCAAGGTGCGTCCAGCCTGCTGACACAGGTGTTACGACAGTAACACTAATGTGAGAGTGAAGATAAAAACTGCAGGTCTAAAAGGGGCTTAGTTCTCCTTTGATTTACTCCATCCCGCTCGTTTTCTCACCATTTTTCTTCGACTGAACAGCGACCGAATGTCCCGAACACCGAACTCACCACCGCAGCGCCTCTTTCCTCCTGTTGTTACATTCCTCTGTTCAACACTAAACAACTCCTCCTGGAAACATCATGCAGCAATGAACGATTGCAGCTGAAGGAGACAGTCGTGCCATGAAATGCAGAAACAGATGATGATGATGATGATGGAGGATGAAGAGATCGGGCAGAGTTGAAGAAATGAAGACCGGACATCCCTAAGAGAGAGTAAAAAGAAATAAATATCTGAGGCTTTGAAGACAGAAGACTAGTAAAAGATAAAGAAGAGACTCACCTGCTGATTCATGCCGTCATCAGCAGACCTGTGGTCACTGCAGCAATGAAAACAGAGTCTCAGCATGAAACTGTGAACTTAATTCGTCAGATGAGTTTACCACCTTACCCCCACACTCACCTTCCTGGGTGTCTGGTGGAAGTAGGGCGTCCTGTCTGTTGGCGAGGACAAAGGCCAGTGTGGCCAAGATGGCATAATCAAGAACTCCCAGGATGGCCAGAATGTAGGCCCAGTGAACTGAGCAGTTACCTGGAGAGAAGCTGCCCACCTGGAGACAGATTCACGATTAAGGACATCAGTGTGATAAAACACCCAGAAGCAAAACGATCAGTCAGAATCCTCACCGAGTCTCCGCACAGAGCTTTCATCTCCTGACTCTCCCATGAGTCAGGAAACAGAAGACACGCCAACGCCAGACAAAAACCTGCAGAGACAAGTAAATACTGAAAAGCTGACCTCTACAGGCAGAGAGAAGAACTACAGAAACACTGTCCTCTAAAATAAAACTAGTGTCTTACCAAGCAGCAACCTCCAGCCTGGTAAATCAAGCCAAATGTAAAAATAGCCACGAGCTGCAGTTCTGCTCTCTTCTAACTGCAGAAAAACCATCACTGCAGTGGCCAAAATGTAAATGTTTGGGATTCAATGACCCATCAACATGACTAACCTGCAGTCAGCTGCAGCCAGGCGCAGATCTTGTAAACCGTTGCGGCGCTGCAGAACCTGAAGAGACAGAGACAGAGGACGCTGGTCCACACCGCCAACAGAGACACCCCCACCAACACCGCCACCGACTGCAAGGACGGCAGTGGAGACAGAGTGGACAGACCACCGTGACAGTCTGGGACCGGCCAGTCTGACTCCATGCACACCTGACAACACACAGGGATACACGAACACACATGTCATACACGTGTTCATTAAAGTGATCAGGTTAGCTTTCTGTTAATCCATCTGTGTGCAGTTCAACATGTGTACATACAAATACAGAAACTCCTAAAAGATCCAGCTGTGGATTGGACAGGCACCGTTTCTCACCTCAAACAGTCCCAGTGTGCCGCTGGGTGGCTCTGGTCCCGCCTGCTGAGGGCGAACGTCTGTGGTGCAGATCCAGGACGGCTGCACCAGGATAACCACCTGGATGATGGCAAAGCAAAGAGTGCAGACGGCCCAGAGGACGCCAACGGCCCGGGCGCTCCGCACAAACTCAGTCTGGTACAGGCGGGAGAGGTCGGCAAGGCCGGGAGACACCGACATCACTGAGAAAGAGACACGTTTAACCATAAAGAGAAAAATGTCTGTAAACTTTCTTAAACAACCTGCAGATTCTTTTACTGTCCTAAACCTTCCATAGAAGGAGCTTCGTGTCAGCTCTGCTACCCTAAAACCAGGAATCTTTACCGTGCCAGGATGGTTGCACGGTAAAAAGTACAAAGTCTGTGTGATGTTAGATTGCGACAGCGTGAAAAGACTTTTATTTAGAATTTTATTTATATTGTGAGGTAAAGACCCTACAATAGATCCTAAAGACTGACAATCAAGCAGAAACCAATGTGAAGACAAAACTAATACAAACTGAACTACGTTAGACCTTCGATTACTTTAAAAGGCTCATAATCAGATTTTATTACGCCATCGTACTCGCCACTGTTTCCTTCACCGTAGGTTCCAAACATATCAGCAGATTGGCATGAAATGGAAAATGCTCTATTAAAAAAACCTGCATCCTTTCATAAATGATGGTCCAGTGTATTATCTGCTAAAGGAGGCAGCAGGGAGGAAGTCTTAACATAAAGTCCTCCACTCCAACCACTGTACCTGCACAACGTGAATGAGAGGTGGAGACAGGTGTAGAGGCAGGAGCTCTACCTGAGATTTTCAGCTGTGCAGGCTCAGGGAACAGCTGTCATTGGCACATGTAGGCACGTGGTCAGGTGCTGATTACGGGAGCGCGTGCATTTATGGGAAGCCAAAATCGTGTTCGAGATTTCAAATTCGATTAATCGTGAAGCCCTAGATGCACAGACGGAGCATCAATGAATCACAGAGGCACAGGAGGAGTCTCAGGCAGGCTCTGCATCATCTCTCTGCAACAATGAGCACAGACACCGACGCTCAGGACAGCCTGCAGAGAAATTCTGCAAGGACCGAGTGGGGAAAAACCGGAGTTGATACCGAGAACACGAAAAGCTGCAGAATCAGAGCAACCGACAGCCAATCAGCGGCCGATAAACATCAGATCACCTACAGACCAACGTCACATCATCACCCCGTGATTTACCGAGCACAGAAACGGCACGAGCCGCAGCTGCATTCATCCGGTAAAAGACGGAGAAAAACGACATCAACCAACCTGCAGCGTGAGGAGCTCCACCTGTCTGTCCGTGCACCTGTCTGTCTGCGGGAGGAGCTCCACCTGTCTGTCTGCGGGAGGAGCTCCACTTGTCTGTCTGCCGGATGAGAGGATGCTGCTGCAGCAGGGAGGGGGCGGGCTCCTCTACATCCCGGATGTGGAGCTTCCGCTGTAAACAGTAATCTGCTGATCAATAAGCGGACGGAGAAACACGAACAACAGACGAGCCTCGACACTCCAGGCTCGGTCGTTTGTAATGAGCTGCGCCTCCTACAGGAGGACTGAAGAGCTGCAAGAGGACTGAACGTCACTTTGATTCATCTCGCACCGATTTACAACAAGAGGGGGGAAATATGTGAGCAGCAAATGGCTCATTTTACCTTCTTTATGCGCCTGTTTATTTGCACCAATGCATTATATTCTGTAAAGGTGCATGACTTAATGCAAAGGTCATTCCTCTGACTGTTTACCACTGAGCATGTTCATACACTGTACTTAAAAGAAGTACGCAACAGCAATAACATCCCCGACTTGAGTCTGGTCGTGTTAAAGAGCCGGAAGTGACCATATCTGAATGAGAGGGAGGAGAGGGTGCGTTTAGCAATTTCCCATGAATGCATCTCTCACGTCTGCTAATCTGAAATAAAATGCAGGGAGGTCATCTCACTCATATAGACTTCTTGGATGGTCTCTGCCTCACAGCAAAACATGTCATTTGGCAGATAATTCGTAATTCAGTTGCTTCAAACAGGGAGGAGAGGTCTAAATCACGGACTTCATTTAGCAGAGATGACGGCTGGCATAAATAAAGTGACTGTATTAGTAACCTCAGTGTGCTTTGTAGTGCAGGGCAACATCAGAGGGCGAACCCCAATGATCAGTCGATCATGTGAACAAGAGGTTGTGAGATGGAAGAACTAATTTTGAACAGTCAGAGAACCTCCATCCGAACCAGGCTCTGGGAGGGGCAGGCATCGGCTGAGATGGGTTGGAGGTGAGAGGAACGAAAAGAGAGAGGACAAACGACAAACTACAGGAGAGAGGACATGTTGTAATAGTAATAGTAATAGTGTATAAACAGCTCGTAGCAGCGTAGCTCCTCTCTAACTATGAGTTTTGAAGAAAGAAACGTTTTAAGCCTAATCTTAAAAGTAGAGAGAAGCTGGAAAACTGGGAGCTGGTTCCACAGAAGAGCCTGAGAACTGAAGGCTCTGCCTCCCATTCTACTTTAAATACTCCACAAGTAAGCCTGCAGTCTGAGAGCAAAGTCCTCGGCTATGATACTAAAAGATCTTTATGATATAACAGCACCTGAATATTCAAGACCTTGAGGGAAAGGATTTCAAACTAAATTCTGGATTTAACAAAGAGCCAATGAGAAGCCAATATAGGAAAAAGATTCTCAGTACGCTCGCTGCAGATCTGGATTAACTGAAGGCTTTTCGGGGAGCGACCTGCTAACCTGATATTGACATAATACAGAGCCGAGTAGAAAATAAACCAAAACAGATTCAGAGCAGTCTGGGGTCTGACCTCATTTCTGACACATTATATGAACGCCCCGCACTCGAGCAGGAGACACATGAAAACATGAACCAGTCAATACAGTCGACAGAAAATGAGAAGTTGTTTTTATTTTGTACTGCGGAAACTCAGACACTGAATATTGATCGTGAATATTGATCCAGTCTGATTTGGTGCAAACAAACAGTTTAACAGAAATAACGAGTTTACGAACAGGCAGACAAACCGGGTGTTATTGCACAGCACACAGAGCTCCTCCAATCTCACCCACAACAAAAGCAATCAGCTGTTTTTTTTAAAGTCTATTGATCTGTTTTCTCTTCGGCTGCTTTCCTTCAGAAAAATGATTTTTTTCTTTTGTTATATTATGGAACCAAACAAATCACTGAACTCAGTTATTGATCATGCTCATGGATTTATTGCTGCAACATTTCAGCTGGAAAGAAAAAAGGTTGATTTTAACTAAAATTCCTTTTTTTCCTCTAAAAATTAACAGTTCCTGTTTTCAGACTTTTTTTTAACTCTTATGTTGATTGTTTTGGTCTGATGGACGGTCATCACACCGTCAGTCACATTTTGGCAACACTCTCTTGAGGGGGCGTGGCCTCTAGGGGACATCATCACCACTATGACTTGAGAATGAAGTCAAAATTCTTCCTGTTTTTCTGAAAATGGCCGTCTTCTTCTTTTTGCTTCATCAACTTCTTCCGCTCATGATTTTCAAAATAAAAGTGTCGACAGCATGCTGGTGTTTGATCACATTTTTAGGGAATAGAACTGACAACTTGCTGATGACAATGAAGATCACTGTGTGTCTGAAGTAAAAAAAATAAAAATAAAAACATCTTTTGCTTTGCATGTGAGTTTTTGTGTTTTGGCAGTTGTGGGACGCCGTACAAAGCTGGTGAATTTAACAGCGTTTCCCCAGGAAGGACCACTGCTGCTGGTATCCATAGCAATGGACTCAACCGTCCAATCACAGTGAGGGAAGACAGCGAGAAGAAAAGCAAGAAACAGCTGCAGACGTGAGGTTTTACGCTCAGCTCCAGGGGGGGATCTCTTCTCCAAACTTGGCGCAGTGAGCAGCGTTTTTAGCTTCAAACAGAATCTGAACAACAGAAGAAGAAACGTGATCATCACTGTCAGTGCATATAAACACCGGCTGTGAAAGCCTGGAAATTTTTGAAACAAATGGCTTTCCATACTTTAAAAGTTTTAATCCAGTCCACATATCTTTTCAGGTTCTTTTAAATTTTGGCTTGTGTTTATAAAGTGACACCAAACGAAACAGCTGGCCACACTTTTACCTGCACAGTAACAAAGTAACTAAGTACAGAATGGAAACAAAGGAAAACTAATGCTGAAGGAACAGAGCAGAGAAATGGCTTTACTGAGCTTGAAACATGAGAAGACTACACTACTGTATCCTCACACTAAATCTCAGCGATGGAGCCGTGAAGTTTCACTTTTATGTGCGTCTAGTTTCATGACACAAAGCTTAGCTATGTGTCTCCTGTAAACCACAATCAGCCTTAATTTAATTATTATTTCCTGGTCATGTTCAGGCCTGTGAAACAGCCTTGGTAAGACTTATATGTGCAAATTCAAGATCTATTATTAGTTTTTACATCAGATATATTTGGTTTAATTAAAACCTGTTAAAACCAGGCTTGTGAAACAGACTGTTCAGAGTCGGCTTTATGCCACCGTGAATTACTGTTGTAGCATGACATTAATATCTCTGAGTAAACGTTACAAACCATGATAACTTTGTTTACTGTTTGAGGGGTTTATGTGTCCCCTCAGGTGTTCAGTTAAATTAACTGTGTATCCAATACTTGATGTGATTCTAATTCCCTGGTTTATATTTCATTTGTAATGGAGCTGCCGGCTGTGAAGCAGGCGGGTAGTGGCATCACCTGGTTGTGTACGTAGGCCTCACACAGGTAGCACCACGCAGAGAGATCGCAGAAACTGAGAACCAGGGGATGTTCAGACACGACTCCGTGATTCACCATGTGTTCGTTCACATAGCGACCACAGAACACCTGAAATACGCAGATGGCAGAGTCGGGTCAGCAGGTGAGACATGTCTTGGATGCATGTGATGCACAGGTATGACATGTGACCTGGTAGCAAGTGAGACAGATCCAGTTCTCAGCCTCGGAGCCGCAGTCCTGACACGGCCGGAAGACGTCTATACCCGAGGAGGGGAGGGGCTTAACGGCATCCAGGTGAGGACACCAGGAGAGAGGGTCCACCACATACAGAGCTGACTGCAGAGAGAGACAGAGAGATGGACAGTCAGACACACTCGTCTGGATTTTTAACTTTATTAATGATCACAATTAAATGATGTCTGACTCCATCTGCGTCGGCACCACACATCAGTTCCAGGGATGTCTGAGGCTTTGACCAACCACACGCTCCCTCGGGCTCTGGCTCCGCCCCGGCCCCGGCTCCAGCCTTATCTACACCTGTGACCGACTCTGGTGTTGCCACGCCAACAGGCTATGAGAGATAAAAGTGAGGAAGTTGTCATGGTCACTTAGGGGGTGGGACATAAAAAAAAATGTTGCTGACTCACCTGACATGGCACACTGTCTGCTGATTCGCTGCACACAGGTGTACTGTCATCTGACTCCTTCTTCACTTCTTCACAGGTTAGCTTCTCTGAGCTCAGGGTGACCTTTGGCCTAGCTCCTCCCACTGGAGAGGATGCAGGGTTTTGATTGGCAGAGGTCTGACCGATGTCCAAACTGGCCAGTCCCTGAGTGAGCTGCTCTAGACTGCTCACCGTCTGATTGGGCAAACAAAATGAGGAGCATCCTGAGTTAAAATTTGTCCTTCTTTATCACGAGTCTCATCTCAGTTTATCGGTGCGTTACCGTAGAGTCCGCCGGTCTTGCAGGGGGCATTGGCGGTTTGTCGTTGCTGCTCTGCTCTGACTTCCTGCCTTTTCCTTTAGAACTACGTTTCCCACGATGCTTCAGGGAGGGCAGGGCTGCCCGGACAGACTCTGGAACTGAACGACAGGAAGAGACATTCAAATGAAATTAAATGGGTATAAATTGGTACATGAACAGAGTCCATGAACACAGAACCAGGTCGAGGTTCTGGTCTTGGATCTGGTCTCTACACACACTCCTGTCCAGTAAAAATAAAACTAATCTCTTTAATGACAGTTGTTTTAATTCATTCCTTCTCCATCCAGCCAGGTTTTTTCTGACTTGCTTCCTCTCATGGCTGTGAGAAAAGCCAATTAAAACAAAACTGGCTTAAAGTGAGAAAGCCAGATTTCTGACAGAGGATAAACTGAGAGGCCCAGTAAACGATAAATAAAGATTATTTCTAACTGCAAATCATGCAGAGCTGCTTTAGTAGAGTCAACAATAGAACCCGGAGCTGGAGATGAGCAGAACAAGTTCTGTTTAAATCTGATGAATGAGATTCTGGACTCACTGTGAATCCTCAGGGACCTCCAGTAGGGGACGTGGTATCGGATGACCTCATTTATTGTTGCCACGGCACTGTGGTGAGGAGGAGGGAGAGGCGTCACCAAGGCAGGAGGGGGGTCTCCTAGCAACACGCTGGTGCACATCGCCATGGAGTCAGAAATGGATGACAAATTGTAACCTCCCTGAGGAGAAAGAGACGCATCAGTTCACTCAAGTGTTCTTCACTTAATCCATGTTCACTTTCACTTCACCATCCCAGCTCACCTCCAGTATGACCAGGACCCGCCCCCCAGCCAGTGACATCAGCATGTGTGTGAGGTGGGCGTATCCTTCTGGAGTCACATTGTAGCCGCCCAGCGGATCCCCCCGGGCTGCGTCAAACCCGGCCGACACCAGAACCAAACTGGGGTTAAACTGCAGAGAGAAGACAAATTTGTGGAAGACTTAAAGGCTAATCAACCAATCAGAGCACAGTTCAAGTCTAAACACCCAACCAGAGGACTCAGTCACATCTAACCAACCAATCAGAGGACTCGTTAAGGACAAACTTACCAGCAGAGAATCCATATCAAACCAGAAAATGTTGACATGTTTGCTTGAAAAGTGATTGATTATCAATCAGATTATGATCACTCTTCTCCTGATTAACTGATCAATTTCTGCTGCTCAGTGTGTGCCATAAATATTACCTCAGTGGCGATAGGCATGACGACACGGTGAAAAGCTGCAAGATAGTCCGAGTCACCCATCCTTCCTCCGCTCCATGCCACATTGACATTAAAACCCGCCCCCTTGGCCACGCCCACCTTGTCGGGGGCAGCGTCCTCTGAAGATGGAAAGAATGCGCCATTGTCGTAGCGGTGGAGGGAGATGTAGAGGACACTGCAGACACAAAGTCCAGTTTAGCTCGTTTTCTTCACTGCAGGTAAAAACTGTTATTAAGCTCCTCCTCCTCCTCACCTGTCATCGTCCTCGAACATGTGCTGCGTCCCGTTGCCGTGGTGAACATCCCAGTCTAAGATGAGGATTCGCATCAAGGGATCATGGGAGGCTTTCTTGGCATAGCGAGCAGCGAGAGCTGCCGTGTTGAATAAACAGAAGCCACAGGGATAGTCTCTCTCAGCGTGATGACCAGGAGGACGGACGATGGCCACAGCGTTAGTCACCTGCAGAGGAAACAGACCAATCAGCTGACCTTAGCCTGTCTGTAGTATATTATATGTATTATACACACATCACATTTAGTTAGTGTTGTGAACAGAGGACATTTTTAAGGATGGATTGTCAGCAGCTAAACGTTCAAAAATAGTGCACCAAAGAGCTGGAAGACTTTAAACTGGTCAGTTATTCCCATTTAAGAGATTGTAACTCATGTTTTTGTTGCTACGTTTGCAGATGTCAGTTATTAGTAAGATGCTAAGAAGCTTTGTGACAGAGCAGAGCCACTCACGTCGTACCTGCCCACACAGGATCTGGTCCAAGGCGTTGAGGCAGCTTCCAGCCGCCAGCCTTGCACACTGGAAGCTCTGCTGGTTGAGGTAAATGGAGACGAACTCGTCGCCCAGTTTGTGCAGTTCTCTGGGCTTCATCACCGCCGTGGCTTTCATCTGCTCGATGTGCTGCATGCTGGACACACACATTTATGCTGAGGACCAGGAGGTGAGGTAAAGCTGCTCACACACAGCACTCTGCAGCTTCATACCTGTGACACAAGGACAGCTCCTCCTCTGTCGCCAAGCGAACTGGTATCCGCTGGCAGCGATCAACCAATCCCAGTTGCTGATGTTTGGAGAAGATCTTAAAGATTCGCTGAGGCTGCTCCGGGTGATGTCTGCAGTGGAGTTACATCAGCGGGATTATTACAGAATCGCAGCTTCCTGTATTCAGGTCGAACAGAGTCGAGGTAGCTCACCTGTCCCACAGGTTCGAATGCTCCATCATCCTCTCATCATAAACCAGACCTGTTGTCGTGGCAACAGAGGGGGCGAGGTTGGGGTTCATTGTATTTTTCTGATTGGTCGATGTGCTGATGGCGCGTCCCTCAGCCGACGGGCTGCCTTCTGCACGGAAAGGAGGAAGAGGGAAGTTTGATGAAGAGAAGTGAAAAGGGGATTCTAGTTCCTGCAGGTTCCCTCTGCACATCCGTCTTAAGCTCGAACTAAACCTGTGTTAGTTCGAGCTTAAGAATTACACTCATCAAAGGTCCTTATAGGTCAAAGCTGTGTTTAATATGGTGGCAAGGGGAAAAAAGTTTTCTCACTCATGCAATCTATAAATCTCATCTGTAAACTATTTTTATTGTTGTTTTAGATGCCAAAGAAGAAAATATATCCACCTAATAATGCTATGAATCACCACAGATGATGACTGGTTCCATTCTGCTAATTTGGCCTTCGATGGAGGTTAACCTGACTGCGGTTTTAGAATTTCAGATCAATTGAATTTTATTTATATAGTGCCAAATCAACAACAACAGCCGCCTCAAGGCGCTTCATGCTAATGTTACTTTTAAGAGCTTGTGTTTGTTGATGTGGCGCTACCTGTCCTAACATTATGTCCTAACACAAGAGTGTGTGTGTTGGTGTTGTTGAGGGTTACCCAACACTTGCAGAGAGGCCCAGTGTGGATACAGAGCTGAGATGGTCTGAGAGATGGACTGCAGAGCACTGAAAGACACACAGGGTCTGAATTAAACAGGCTGGGAGTCCTCCGCATGCAGATGACGCAGAATAAAAGGAAAAACACAACAGCTGAGAGCCTTTGTAATCTGCTGGATGTCAGGTGAGGTGTTACCTGTCAGACGGAGCAGTGGGTGGAGTTAAAGGAGGACATGCTCCACCCAGCAGAGCTCGAATGCAGGCTGCAGCACTCTCAGCTGACGACTCATAGTTATAACCTCCCTACAGACAGAACAAAAACAAAATAAACAAACAGGTAGAAGCCAAACTTGTTTAAACTCTGATATCCTGGAACATAATTTCATTGCATCTCTACTTGGAGAAAGAGGGTAGTTGACACACACACACACACGTCTGTTTAACATGAGTGCAAAGTGATTTCAGGGTCAGGATGAATCAGATGTCAGCGTGTAGGAGGATGTTTTACCTCGAGAGCGAGAACAAGTCGACCTTCTGCCAAACTCATCAACATGTGAGTCAGAACCTGGAAACACTGAGGACTCACACACATCTCACCCTGAACACACACACACACACACACACACACACACACACACACACACAGTTAGAGTGAAACAACTCACACATTCGATCACATAAAACTGATCTCGGGTCTGTGGGCGTTTTACCTTCAGATCTCCAACTGCGGCATCGAATCCAGCAGAGACCAGAACCAGCTGAGGCTGAAACTGAAAACACACACACCGATCGATACATGACGTCATCAATATCAAATGTTCTAAATGTGTGTATGAGTGTGTGTGTTACCTCGTAGGCGACAGGCAGCAGCACTTGTTGAAAAGCAGCGATGTAATCAGCGTCGGTCATCCCCGTCTGACAAACACATCAGAACACAGGTAAGACTTGTTCAATAACACTAAAACCTGACTAGGTCACAAAACGCACATCAATACAGACGGTACTGTAAAATCAAACAATCGGGGTGGTTTGGAGACCATGACACAGGCAGGGCAGGAGGTGTTGAGATTTTCACCGGGAGCAACCAGAATGGTCAGGATTAGAAATGAGCACATCACCGGACAGATAACATTAGAGACTTGAGGCTGAGGTGGTTTGGACATGTGCAGAGAAGTGGATGTATTGGACAAATGATGTTGAAGATGCAGCTGTCAGGCAGGTCACTGAGAAGATTCATGGATGTAGTGAAGGAGGCCATGCAGAGTTCTTCAGGGAATAAAAGCTGTGCAGGCCCAGAGGCAGCAAAGCAGCTTTAAACCATCCACCCCACCTTGCTTCACAGCTAAGGTGAGTTTTGGTGTATTTTTGCATGTTTTTCAGGGTTTGAACTGTTTGTTCTGCTTTACTGTTGCCTGCTCTGGGACAGAGGCTGTCAGCTAGAGGATTTGGAAGAACTCACCTGGTTCCAGGGCAGGTTGATGTTTCTTCCTTCGGCTGGTCCGCTGCCAACAAAATGGCTGTCAGACTCTGGCAGGTGAGGCCAGAAAGAGCCCTGCTCATACCTGTGGACACTGAAGTACAGAACACTACAACACACACACACACACACACACACACACACACACAGATAAAGTTTATACAGGAACCAGCTACAGCTTTACCCAAACCTAATCAAAGGCATTAGACATGATGGATGAAGCTCTGAGCAGAAGCAGCTGAGGAGGTTCAACATCTAAATCAGATTCTCCTGGAAGCTCAAATATTGGAGAGATTATGCACAGCTGAGCAAAAACGTGCTGATATGCTGCACTTCTTTGAGTCCATGAGTGTGCACTGTTTTTATAAAGCTATGCAGACTAATGATCCTCTTTTATAAATCCCTTTCATAGACTTTTTTTCACATGTACAGGCCGGACTTCGAATAGATTTAACTCTCTCCAAATTGCCCCTCGAGTTATTAGGCAACCAACAGTAAAGAAGAAGCGCAACCTTACAGGCTGGAAAGATGAAGGGTAAAACTAAACCTTCAGATGGATCTTTAAAAGCTGCTTTTGTTCACATCGCTGCCTGCTCTGTCTGCCTGTCAGCAGATTCACACGTTAATAAGAACTGACCCTGGATCAGAGGAGAAGGAGCAGTTTACCTGGGATCCTCCTGGAACCGGTACTGGATGCCCTGCCCGTGGTGAACATCCCAGTCCACTATCAACACCCTGACACACACACACACACACACACACACAGAAACAAAATGTGAACGCTGGGATTTTCAGAGTAAAGCTTGAAGCTAGGTTTATTTCATTCTCATTAAACCCCCTCCTGGGGTAAACAAACCAACAATGCAGTGTTTTTTAATACACATAATCATTATAATAAAAAATAAAAATACATAAATAAAATATCCATCAACAAATCACCCATGTCCAAATACAGATACGATTTCTTTACCAAATTTTGTAAGTTTACGCAGAATAATAACAATATCCTTAGTAATAAACAACTTTGCCATCTTATAGTCATTTGGGCTCAACCTAAAATACACAGGTGGATGTTTTTGTCTTTGCAACTAAAAACGACGACATTCAAATAAACAATTATACTAATCTCTGAGCTGGTACGACTAACACCACATCTAAACCTTACTAAATAGCACCAAACAGAATAATCTAAACAACAAAAATAATTTTCCAGTTGGAATTTTCAGTTAAATATTCTGTAATTTATATAAAGTCTATTGTTAAACATTTCTCAATTTCAATTTTGTCTCACAATATCAGATATCCTCATTTCAGTTACTGCTTTTTTATACCTGTCATTCAATATTTTATGTTCCCATAAATAAGAAAATCCTCTATAATCAAATATTTGCTTTAACTTCAATATCCACCGCGACTTTAGAAAGGCCTTTCTCATATAGATCTTTCAAAAAACTAAACACGAGAAATTATAATTTATTCCTATTTCCAATCAATAATCTACACCAGAAGCCAAACATCCTACATTCAATCTTTATCAATTTAAATTTCTTGTTTTTTAATAGCTTTTGTCAAGTGTTTTGATGCACAATCAATCATCCAGGTAAGTAAATCCTTCACTTGGACTTTTTTAAAGTGTTAGACCACGATAAACATAATCGTTCATGCTTCGTAATACAGAATTTCCAAATTAGAAGTCACGTAACTTTCTTCCTTTCACCTCTTGGAAAAATTCCTATTTTAGCTCTGTTTCTGATTCTGACAATATTCCAGAAGGACAAAAAGTCTTAAACAGACCTCAACAGAAATGACAGTCCATTATAATATCTTTGTATACTCAAAATAATTTAAAAAGACTGCAAAGAGCAAATGTTCACCGTGTCAATCCCCTATATTACAATCAAACAATTTAGAATACAGATTTTGAGCCATCAACCGTGATTCAGCATTTTGGTATAAATTATGCACAACTGTAAAAAATTCTTCGATTTATAACTGCAGCAATTAGGTTTTGCTATAATAGGCTTCTTTCAACCAAATCAAAAGCTTTTTTGTAATCAATAAAACTCAATATGGTCATTTCTAATAGTGCAGATATAAATTAATTACATTATGTAAAACAAATATATGATCAATTATTGTGTAACTCGCCCTAAAGTCAGCTTATTCATCAGACCACTGCAGTTAAATAAGAAGTCAACGCTCATTAATTATTGATGTAAACAATTTTCCAGTAAAACTAAATACTAAATACAATTGTCTGTACCTGTGTTAACACATTTGCCCATATACAATGGATGTATTCCAGCTTCCTCAAACAGGCCACAGATCTACTTTATGGTCCTGAAAACCGGGTAATAATAGACCAAAGACACCAATATGTAATCACATCCTGAAATAAATTAATCTGCATGACAATAAGGGCCAACGTCATCAGTGAAACAAATTTAATCACTGATTTACAACATGAATTTCATTATTTAGCTTGTTTTCCTACAACTCTTAAACATGATGTAAGAAAATTTAACATCTGCATCAAACCCATAGGAACAACAAGACCTTTTAAGTCCTTATTTTGTTTGATTTCAGACTTTCAATGACCTACGGGGACCTCGGAAAGAGGAGCTCCACCATCTGATGATGGTTTAGCTTTTTATAATTGATCTGCACTTTTAAAGAAAGTCTTTGCTACACCAAAACTCCAAAAGACCTGAGATGTTAAGACACAAAGCTACATACTAGCTCCCCAGATTATCACACGTACACACAATGAAGGAAGACGAGTGTGTGCTACACACCTGCTGATGGCGTGCCTGGTCTGAGCGTATCGAGCTGCGATCGCCACGTTGTTGAAGATAGAGTAACCGTTGCACTCGTTGGCCTGAGCGTGATGACCTGGAGGTCTGAAAGAAGTGAGAGACACGATATCGATCTGTTATTTCAGTGCTGTGTTCAGGTGTTCAAAGGAAAACACGGCGCTGCCTTGAGCATGAACGATCTGCTTCTCTTACCTGATGATGGCGAATCCGTTCTTGAGTTCAGAGGTCATGACCCGATCGACCAGCTGAAGCACTGCACCTACAGCTGTCACAGACACCTTGAAGGAATCCTGAAACACAAAAGATATTTAGTGCAAAATACAGCTAACAACATCATCCTGTCCAGTTATCGATCATAAAGAACAAAAAGAGCTTATTAAGAATTAACAAGATGTGTGTGCGTGTTCTTACTGGATGGAGATAAATGGAATCATATTTGTTGGACAGAGTTTGGAGTTCAGCCAGAGTCATCGTCTGAGTCGACTTTATCAGGTCCACATAGTGTTTCCTGCAGCAGCACAAACACATGGCAGATTTTACAGCGTGAAAACATGAAAACATAAACCGAAGACGCTTTAACAGCGATCAGCAGACTCACATGTGAGCCAGCAGCAGCTCTTCCTCTGTAGCTTCTCTGGGCTAAAACACAAAAACACACGTCAGGATTAGTTATCTAAAAACTCGATGAGGATGTAAGGGTAAGACTTTTATTAATATTCATCTCTGAAGAGCTCTTCTTCAGCCTAACCTCAACTCTGATACAGAGAGGCAGCAGATCTTGTCTCTCCAGCTCCTTCATGACGGCTGTCACTCTGTCCGGACTCTCTAGATGACTGAAAACAAAGTATTTCAAAGATAGATCAACAAAGACTTTATTAATCCCACACTGGGGAAATTCACCTGTTACAGTAGCGCAAAAAGAAAAGTGAATGATATTAATAATTATATATATTATATCTGATATATTAAAAAACTACAGAAATAGAAGAATAAATAAGAAAAATGATGTACACAAAAGCCAAAACTCCTAGAAATGCAAAGATGTTATTCTTGGACCTCGCAGGTCCAAGAATAACATCATACAGACAGACTCCCCTGTAGCGTTAGCTACATATGAACTACAACAGAGGAGCTGTAACAGCTGATCTCCTTCTTCTATGATGCAAATTTGATTAAAAAATTGCAAATAAGCAGAACAGGAGCCTGCTTTGCATGAATTAAAAGTTAATTACAGTCTTTAGATGAGAAGCAGGAAGCAAAAAAAATGAAACTAACAAACAGGCTCATATTTAATTTAAATGATAAATTTTGCCCTGAAGGAAATCGCTGAGCTGCTGAATGATGGAGACAGTCTGTGAATCTGAAAAAACATCCAGCTCTTAAATATTCATCATGGATTAGTCTCTGCATTATTCACTCCATTAATCAACTCGCTGTTTAGAAAACATGAGTTCCTGAGGTTGCCAAACAGAGACACAAGTCAGTGAAACTGGGACACAGGGCAAAGCAAAGGAAGCTCAGGTAATCAGTTATGAGCAAAGATGCTGATTAACTTTCTGAAGAGGTCAGACTACAGCAGAAATCACAATTATTACTTATTAAACTTAAGTCACTTATTGACAGCTTCAGTTTCAACAATGTATCTGTAAACATGAACGAATATTTCACTGGAAAAAAAACAAAACAAATCAAAAACAACAAAAATCGAACTGAACATGCTGAAGCCTGGTGTGGACTGAATTTTGAAAGGAACCGAAACAAAATATAAAACAATAATCGTTTAAACTCAATTATTGTCTTTTACTGATCAATGTCATTCAAAAATGTAACTGTAATTAAAATCTGATTTAACTGCACAGCCCCCGTCTGAGGTGTTGGGTACCTCGGGTCCCACTCATTCTTATGGTGGGTGAAGATCTCAGAGTAAACGAGACCCGTTCCACTGGCTGCCGATCTGCTGGACAGATCCTACACACACACACACACACACACACACACACACACACACAGAAAAAATAAACAAATAAAACTTCATTTTTGATCAAATATGATAATGTGCTGTTTCAGGATGCAAAAGTGCCCATGTCAGGTATACATCTAGCTTATGACTTGCAGAGACAGTCCTATTCACCCCCACCTATTACCACCTGACAGTCTCACAGCAGGTCACACCAAACAAACACTTTGTCTCTCACAGTTTCTGATGGAACCAGAGCAGACCCAGGACATGACATGAAGTCTCTCAGCTGGGCTGGGAACACCGTTCTGTCTCCTCATAAGAGCTTCTGGAGGCTTATATTATTTCATTACTTATCTCTACTTTATTATGTCCATCTTTAGGGTTTGGTTTAAAACCTTAAAACACCTTCACAGGTGTAACTGACACTGGTGGAAAGGTCAGAGATGGCCTGAGGATCCAGCACAGAGATCTCACCTCTGTTCCAAACACTGCAGATCCAAGGTGCATGCTAACCTTTTCAAATATTAAACAGAGTGCAAATCTCACCAGTGTCTTCAATTTGCCACTCAGCTCCTCTTCTTGCTCCTCTCTGGTCCTCTCCATCCTTCCTCTCCTCTTCAGCTCCTGCAGGCTGTTTCCTCCTTTGCTCTCCTGTGTTCCCTCACTGCTGCCGACCTGCAAACATAAACAGGAGCAGCTGAAGCCCACCTCTCTGCTGCGACTGAAGCAAATTGATACGCTGTAGGGTTAAATCACAAGCGCTCCAACGTGACGCAAAGAAACAGAAGAAGAAGAGTTCAAATAACTAAAAGAGGAAAAGCTGAAGAAGAAGAAAATAAAAGGGTCGGCTGTTTCTGTCTGGTGTTACGAAAGCAGACTGACAACAGATCCAAACACTCAGGTGTTCACATGAAACTGAGTGCAGAATCGAAGGAGAGGCACGACAATCTGAGATAAAAGTTCACCTCAGATAAATGAATGATTGCCTCGCCCACTTTTACTCGTCAATAATTCGAACTCAGCTAAAGCCAACCTGTAAACTTTAACACATTATAAATAGTAACACTGATAAAAACGAGTTAAATCGAGCTTATCACTTTAACCCTAAAGAGGAACTATACTACTCATTTCTAGCTCCGTATGGAGAAAGGAGGGTCGCCTGTCTAATCTACTGACTGTAACTGTTACAATATTATTCTTTCTCTTCATTTTAGCATTATTGAAACAAATAAAATGTGTTTTATGAGGAGTGACAGATGAGGATTGTCTCAATAAATGCAATTTTGTTCATACATTTTTTAAAATCCTTTCTGCATTAAAATGACTGAAAATCAGTCACTGACATGAGAACATTTTATAATATCTGCCACAGACAGAGAAAACAGTATAGGTGTTAGACATGAATAGATCCAAACTCACTCATTTAAGTCACTAAAATAACCCAGTCAAGTTAAAGCTGCAACTAACAAACCTTCACACTTTTAATACAACCCCCGATCTACATACTAAAGGCCATACTGATCAAACTATAAAGTTTGCTTACTTTGTTGTAGATTACTTTTTTTTTTTTTTAATATATATTTTTCTACCTTTTTCTGGCTTTATTGGGCAGATACAGTGAAGACTAACAGGAAAGCAGAGGGAAAAAGAGAGGGGGAGACGTGCTGCAAAGGGCAGGTTGGATTTGAACCCAGGCTGGCCGCTCTCAGACATGCGGCATACGGCATGTTGATCACTTTTTGCTAACTAGGAATCCGCAAAGAGTGACTGCAGAGTAAATGACTAATCTAATATTGAAAATGAATAATGGTAGCAACCAATGCTACCTCTCAGCCTCCTAGTAGATGCACCTACGGCATCAATTACAAAATCCTACTGTATGTCACCTTGTTTTCAAGTTATCGCGTCCATAGGATTTTGAGTAAACTTGACCTCTGACCTTGACTATGTGGTCGAGGTCACAAAGATTCAAACTTGTCTGAGATTTTTTGTAGATATACACATGGCATCAATTTGAAGCTCCTTCATTCTCGAGTTATCGCATTCACAAACTTGAGTATCCACATTGTGCGTCCACCTGGCAGGGTGATGACAACACCCCGTCAGCCTTTTATGGCTGAGCGGCAAAAAGGTTTAAAAGGAGGTGAAGGTTAAAACCAGGTGTATCACTGTGTCGGATGACTGACCTGAGGGGACAGACGAGGAGATCTTCTAACTGGCTTCGGTCCATGTCCTGGAGGATCTGACCCCGACTGCATCACTGATCCACGCAGATCGACCTGAATCAAAAATAACAAAGACACATGAAGAAGAACCTTCACACCTGCGAGCCACAACAAGCCTCGTTACAGAGGAGTCACGACTGTGTAATGTGTGAATGAGAATCCAAACTAATTAAATCCTTTAATTAACCTCAAATAGCACAGAACCAAGTATGCTGAAACTGAGAAGACTTTTTGTTTACTTAAATCTCTCTGCTCACTTTGAATTTGAGACTGAAGAGTTTCGTCACCTTTTTTTTTTTTTTTTTTTTTTTTAAACTACACTCTGTAAACATCTGGGAACTCAGGAGACCAGCTTTATAAGCCGGCCACTTTTCTGATTACTTAAAACTGTTTTCACCATAATTGCAAACAAGAAGGGGCTCAGAGCTGATCCCTGATGTAATCCCACTCTCACCTTGAACCCATCACTGTCACGCCACCCTCACATGCTTCCCCACTACTCCTGACTTCCTCTCTGGGTACCATGTAATAAACTTTCTCTAGATCCACGAAGACACAGTGAAGCTCCTTCTGATTTTCTCTATACTTCTCTATCAACACTCTCAAAGCAAACATCACATCTGCCAAGCTCTTTCTCAGCATGATCCATACTGCTGCTCCTTAACCTAACTTCAACAGCTCTTTCCCATATCTTTATTCTCACACTCATCAACTTTATCTATCTGTAGTTACTCAGCTCTGCACATCACCCTTGCTCTAGAAAATCTGTACCAGTACACTTCTTCTCCATTCCTCAAGCATCATCTCCTTCTCCAGGAGTGATTGTGTTATTTTCAAAGAATGTCTTCCTAGACATTCTTTGAAAAAGATACCAGTCTGCTTCTGTTTATGCAGGTTTTTGTCTCTCTAAGCTCTTCTCATCCCTTCAGCCTGCGCAGTGGTATCTTCTGATTTCAGAGTAGCTTTTCTTCTTCCTACTGTCGCCAAGTCCTGATCAATTCATTCATTGGTTTCTCTCTGTTATTATTGTTGACCTTAAAAAAATGACTACTACTGTAAGTTATGGATGCATATATAGTTGAACTGAACTATGTTTCTTGTTTTTCATATTTGTTTAGAATTATTTAATTATTATTTAATTATTTTAATTATTTAATATATTTTAATATATCTGTCACACCTTCAGCTCAGTTTCACGTTGATGCATAAATGCTTTTTCTAAGATCATGATCGTGGCCAGGACCGGGACCGGGGTCATCCTCTCTCGGTGTAAATAGTGAAGCAGCAGAGACTGTTAGCCTCCTGCTAGCTTGTTCTTAGTATGAAACACCCAGACTGAGCGGATAAACTGGGACTCACAGTCAGCCGAAAACATCCACACCCTGAAACCAGGTCAAAATCCGTCTGAAGACCCGCTGCAGCCTCCGGAACCGGGACGACCAGGAAGTGTACTGTTTGTTTCCGAGCCGCTGAGCGCCAACCGTACACCGCTACCGTCGGAGGCGTTTGACGTCACCGAGCAGCGTAGCCAGGGGTGTGGCGCGCGCCGGGACTTTTTTAATAATTTAAAACTAAAAAACGTTAGAGATCGATGTCGCGAGCTTTTCTCTTAATCTTTATAGAGTCATATGTGCTTAAAACAAATAGCGTCTTCAAAATGTAGGTTGTATTATTATGGTTGGGTTTTTGTTCTGTTGTTTTACAATTTTTTTTTCCTTTTTGCTGTTTAATTTTAATAATAATACTATGTCTTTCCTAATATTATACTATGGCCGTTTATTCACACTAAAAATGACAATGATGTATAGTTTTTTTTCCTTCTGCCTAATAACATAAAATAAAATAAAACTGAATTTAATTACAATCAATTCTAGATTTCATATCTTTCTCATGAATTCTCTGCTTTATGTTGCATGTATGAAATTTTACTGGTCTATTAAAAAAAGCATGTTGGGTAGCCAGTTTATTGTTGTGGTGCAGTTTAAAGTAAATTGGTGCAGCACTGGCATTCACTCGAAGAACAGAAAAGCTCAGAATCAGCACAAATAATGAGATATCAAACTTTATTGAAACATTTTTAACAAATAACAACATACTGATAACACTGAGGATAAAAACAGATATAAAAAAGGAGACACTGAGATCGAAATGAAGGGTTTCCTCTCAGAGGGAAATTAATGTCACACAGAAAAGTTTGACTTTCATCAATATACAAACAAGAGTTCTTTATCAGGACATTTCATTTTATTTATTTATTTAATTAATTTCACTTGACTTCAGCTCTTTGTGCTTAAAAGTAATTTCCCTATGCTTACCCCATTGACTGTTTATTCACTTAGACTGAAGCAAGAGTCAATCAAGTCACAGAATCCATCTTTTTATGGCTAGCATTTTTTTTTCTTCTATGCTTACTTTTTTTTGATGATCCCATGGGGGAAAGTTTAAACTGATATTTACACAATTTTTATTTAAACTGCAACAGGCTCACATTGTAAAAAGAAACAAGGAGGAATGACTTGTAACAAGATGACTTCGAGATTTATAAAATGTGTGCATCTTTAGTGAACATGTAGTGTTTCATCATCAACCTTAAGACATTTCCAAAGCACAGTCACATTTCAGATTGGTCGGATGTGGGTAGTGTAATACTTGTAGGTTAAACTGAATGAGAGCAGCTTTCCAGTAGGAGGAGGACACATGAGCACCTCTTTAGACATTATGGCTCATTCAGGATCAAATGTGATCATATTTGTGTGTCCAGTCATCCCCAACTTATTAAAACTAACAGTGAGGATACAACTGCCCACAAAGCTAAGCTGAGATCCAGCAGACATTGCAGTGTTACCTAAGCAGAAGGTTTATTTGAGTGTTCATCCATGGATTGTAAGAGCTCAGGTTTCCTACATTAGTAGTGTGAATATGAAATATAAAAACGGTTTGACTTCCTAAAATCAGATGAGGTCTGAGTTTGAATGAGGCTGGAGTCAGAATCAAATCTCTCTTGTTTTTTGTTCACTGGTGAATGAAACGTTGCTCTGACTCACCTTCCCACAAATTTCCACAATAAAATTGCAAACGAGCATTAAACTCATCCAGGAAAACGTCTGCCTGACGTCACCTGTCTACCTGTCCTTGGCAGAGCGCAGGTCGGTGGTGATTGGGTCATGCTGGATGGTCTGGTGCAACATCAGAGCCAATAAACCGGCTCGGTTGGTCATGGCGGTCCTCAGATTCCTCTCCTGCTCGAACAGCTCGTCCAGTTTATACCACTGACAGAGACAAAGAGAGAGTTAGAAACATCCAGGTGTGTCTTAATGTTAATGACGAGGCACTAAATAAAGTTTGTATGAATAGAGATACCACTCGGACTCTCTCCAGGTCGACTTCGGCGCGGCGAAGTTTCTCCCAGCAGTAATGCTTGTTGCACTTCCTCTTAGACACCCGACAGAACTCGCCGGTGGGCTCAAACACGTCTTTGACCAGAGGACATCCGCACACCTCGTCTGCTGGGACCTGCAACAGGGAGTCAATAACAAAGAGTCAGGAAAATGTCTGCCTGACTTTGAGTCCAGAGCCAGGACCAGACTCGGGATCAGCTAGTCCAGAGTCAGGATCAGCTAGCGTAGTCAGGACCGGTGAGTCCAGAGTCAGAACAAGAGTCAGGACTAGCTGATCCTGCACTCAGAGCAAGAGTCAGGATCAGCCAGTTCAGAATCAGAACCAGCCAGTCCAGAGCCAGAACAAGAGTCAGGACCACCTAGCCCAGAGTTAGGACCAGCTAGTCCAGTCAGGACCAACGATCCAGTCAGGATCAGCTAGTCCAGAGTCAGATCCAGACTCTGCCTGACTGTTTCCAGAGTCAGGACCAAAGACTCCAGAGTCTGGAAACAGTCAGGCCTGACTGCCTGACTCTGAGTCTCTGAGCCCAAAGTCAGGACCAGAGTCCAGGACCAGCTAGTCCTGACTTTGTACCCTTCTCCGGACTCTGAGTCCAGACTCAGGACCACATGCCACATTAAAACTTATGTATCATCCAAATTCTGATGTTAAGTCCTTTAAAGACTTGAGACAGTAAGTTAACGTGAACAGAAACATTTTTTAAATATCCACAGCTGATAAGTTTTGTAAGAGCACACCAACATAATATTTTAGAGCCCGACAGACATTTGCTAAAATAAAAATAAAAAGTTCTCCATTGAGTTTAAGCAAGCGAGGAAAAAAGCAGCGAATTAAAGCCTTGATCGAGTCATAAGTTGTTTTCTGTAGACATAAACAAACCTTTGGATCTCTGGAGTGTTCAGGACATAAAACCTGCAGCCGCTTACAGTACGTCTTACTTTGAGGATTGTAGACATCGCAGAATAACCTGGTGGCTCTGAGAGACACAGAGAGAGAGATGAGACACAAACAGAGAGACGGGTAAAGACAGGAGGGACGGACAGATGCACGGTCTTACCCCTCTATGCGTGTTGGATACATGGAACCAAACGATGTTTGACTCTCATACTGTCGGACAAAGAAACAGAAAGATCAGATTAAACAGTCTTCCTTTTAAATCAAGTTGATGACTACATTACCCACATTTTACCTCAGAACAGCTGACTGTCATGTTAGGGGATGTAAAACTAGTTGTTGTGCCATAACCACCATATGCCTGCTAATATTCTGACTTAATGTGCAGACTCAGACCAATGTTGTTAAATCAGGAGGACCTCAGGGGTGCTAGGTTACATCAATAATCTTTTAGGGAGAACTTATTATCCTCATTTATTATTAAACTCCAGAAGAGTAGCTCTTTTAAACAGAAGATTTGAACAGCAGCATTGGGTGAATTTGCTAAAGGTCATTTCACTGGCTTATTGTGGCCTTTGTTGCCACATTGCTGTTAGTACCTTCCTGTTTGATCACCTCATTAAGGCAGTTGTAATTCATAACCAGTTCAGACCCCAGGTGGACACACTTCCTGTTTCTTTAAGCTAACCTTAGCGTAGCATCGCTCCATATGACGCAGAGCCACCTTTGGATTGACGGGGTGACTGCAGGAAACACAGAAGATCTGAAAGTCTGTGTCGTCACCGTCACCCTCAGTCACCTGCAGAGACAAACAGAGACGCAGATGAGACCAACTAACAGCTGATCACACTAACAGCGGAGTGCACTGGGTGGCTGCGGTTGCCACATACCTCCTCGTGCTGCTGGACTTGCTGAAGTTTGGCGTTGGCGATGATGCCTTCTAGCTCATGGAAGCGTTTCTCCATCATCGTGAGACGCATCCTCGCCGCCTGCTGCTCTTTCCTGATCCGCTCCAGCTGTCTGCGTCCAATCTCCTCGGCAATGCAGGGACTCTGCTGCCACTGCTGGATCCTCTGAGGCAGGATCTCATAGATGCGACTGAGAGACAGAGACGAGGCGTCAAAGAACCAACAGATTTCAGAAACATGTACTGTTTTTGAGAAACCAATGTACACCAAGTTAACAGAGAATTTGATGTTTGCTTTCTGCATAAGTTTGAGGTCCTGGGTGAAACCCCAGAGTACACAGTAATAGGGTGTACACGGCACCTAATTCACGGCACTAGAAGTGCTGGCACAAATCATATTTTGCTATCATCTCGGGCGGTCATGCACAATTTTGGTGGTTTTTACCGCCAATCTTTTTTACCTCAGTGCAGAAGCACAGAGTATCAGATTATACAGCGAGGAGATGCTGCAACAGCTTCATGAGACTCTGGAGAAAACCTTGGAGAAAAAAATCTTGGCAGTTTCTTCCCTTTTGGTTCAACTTCTCCTCTTCATCAGTGATGATGCAGAGGTTTTCTCTGAGTGGCAACACCTATCGTTTACTGCAGCGGTATATGTGATGATATCACCACCAAAACCAAAGCGGTGAGCAAAACATGCTCTTAAATAGTCCGATCTATGCTAAGCAGCTGAGCTGGATGCTGTTTGGAATTGTGTGAGAAGAATGGGAAGCCAGTCAAATTCACATTAGGCAAGTCCTCTCACCTTCTCAGAGCTGCTGCACAGCAAAGTGACTGAACAGAAAAAAAACAATCAATGACAGCAATGAACATGTTTCACCTCTGGAAAGATGACCAAAGGAGTTTTGTATTTCAGAAATAACCTGCAACATTGTGTTTGGAGCAAATAGTATGCACTTCTTTTTTCACGTGTAAAAAGGTTTAATGGACTCAACGGTCCAATTAGATACGGTAAGTGACTTCGCCGTTATAACTTGTGTCTAAAAGGAATCTTGATACAAACTTTCTAAATTCAGCAGTTCTAAAATTCTCTGGCGGGGTCGCCGTGTCAGCCCGTGTTGTGTTCACATGAACATTTAGATGATCTCAGACTCACTTGGCGGCGAGCTTCATGCCGCACTCCTCAGAGCAGTATTTGGAGTTGGCCCTCGCCGGCTCGATGCATCCTGGACCCAGACACTGCCTCAAACCTCCGCTTACTTCTTTGACTCCACCCTCTCCTGCTCGCTCACTGTGCCGCACACGCTCTCTGTGACGCTGCTTCACTTTGTGGCGTCGAGGCTTCACCTCCTCTTTCGGAACAGACACGGACTTCTGCAGGTGGACAGGTATGTTAGTGACATCATCAGTGACATCTGTGGTCAGGTGATCTAACCGCCCTCACCTTCTTCTCTGGTTTCTTCTCGTGTCTCTTCACGTGTTTCACCTTCACCGCCTTCTTCCTCAGAGAGTCGGACTGAGCATCATCCTCTTCACTGTGCCACACCTGCAACACGAAGATGTGTCACGCACACAGGAAGTGCCTGTCTGGCAGCTGATTGGTTGGAAACACCTGCACACACTGACCAGGTCTCTGTATCCGGCAGCTTTGTATTGCTCGTACAGCTCCAGCTCGCTCTCACTGAAACCCTCCTCCTCGTCATCTTCCTCCTCCTCAGTGTGATGCCCTGGCCCTTTTCTCGACAGGCTCCGCCCCCTGGCCCCGCTGCGACTCATCTCCTCATCCTTGACCCGAAGCATCTTCTGCTCAGAGAACATATGCAGAGTAAACAGCATCATTAGTACAGCAATAATGAACATCTCTCGCCAATCTTTAACAATCAGGACGAGTTAGCAGTTCACCATCAATTTGAATCCCTTGTTAAAGGTGACCCATTATGCCTTTCTTTCATATATACCTGTATTTATAAAGTATTTTCTAATCTTACTGACTACTCAAAGCCCAGGAATCACTTGCCAACCAGTCCAGGAATACACATTTTTCCTTTGCTATCAGTGCTTGTATCCAGTCCAACATGTTGGACCACTCACAAGCATTATATGCATGATGTCACGTGAGAAACATCTAAAAAAAAAAAAAAAAAAAAAAAAAGTATGGAGCAGGAACCAACCAGCCCCCAGTCCAAAAAGCCCCATCGCTACGGTAACCAGAGACAAAGATCCAGAACTTTAACCTCGCAGTTATAATCGATACATTTTACACTGATGTCAATATGTAACTCTTTTCGTCTTACTGACCAATCAAAGCACTTTAATGCTTTACTTAAAGAATCTGAAAACTATAGGAGAACTGAGTAACAGCAAAGATGGTGGGAGAAGTATGCATTTCAGGGTCAAAGTCCAAAAACTTTTAGCCGTTTCTTTCGAATCAGGTTTGAATAATGATTTTATAGAAGCTTTTTTTTTTTTAAAAAGATCCAGGTTACTTTGAAATTAAAGTTAATTTATATAATTCTTCAAGAGAACTGTTCAAATAAATCCCCAGAGGGATTCAGATGAGTGCCAAGTGTAGAGATCTGCTCCCAGATCAGATCTGGGCATCGTATGGACCAGCAGCCACGTGTGCCAACAAAGGGAAATTAGGATTCAAATTTTAAATAATTATATAATCATGTAGTTTGTGCCATTTAAAACATTAAACAGTCTTTGATCAACTCTCCATCAGAGAATGCCTTACTGTTTTTTTACAGTTTTGTGGGAAATTATAACACAGCCTTGGTGCTTTTATTTTGAAGGCAAAATAAAAAAGAATTTACATATGTTTGTGTATGCAAGCA
The DNA here is from genome assembly GCF_001858045.2 of Oreochromis niloticus. Classification (NCBI taxonomy): domain Eukaryota; kingdom Metazoa; phylum Chordata; class Actinopteri; order Cichliformes; family Cichlidae; genus Oreochromis; species Oreochromis niloticus. The sequence continues at coordinate 4,915,761 of NC_031984.2, forward strand.
CATTGGACGTTTATGAGATATGTGAGTTTGCTATCCCTGAAAGAGTTCAACTCACATAAAAAAAAATTAAAGGCTCATAAAGAATGTCGAGTTTTTAACGACACATGGATGCCCAAGTATTGATTTAATGAAGTCGAAGGTCACTGGTTCTTATTTTGTTGAGAGCAGACTGCTGAGTTAAAAGATTACAGTTTGATTCACCATTACAAGACTAAACATGCAGAGAAATACGAGAATATGACTGATGCAGACCAGGAATAGTCATCTAAACCTCTAGTAAACCTGCAAAAGCAACAAGGTCTTTTTAACCAAGCTTTAAGCATCCAGGGACGGAGAAGTCAACACAAGCTTTGTGATTTCCTGCAGAATCACAAAAAACACAAGGCCACACTCTGATGGGGACATTATTTAAGAGTGATTGGTGGACTGAACAAGCAACACTAATAGAATGAGGGGGAAAAAGCATTCAAAGCATTTGAAAATGTGCTCCTCTCCAGATAAACTGTAACAACACGGATCAAGGACATCTGGAGCTTTATCTGAAAAACAAAGCGGACTATTTAGAGTTTTTTCCTCCTTGGCTCTGGACGACTGTTACACAGCCCAGTCACTCATCTTTGTCCATGGGATAAGGACCGAGTTTGAGATTACAGACGAGCTGGGAGCAATGCACTCGACCAGAACTCTGGCAGGGAGTGTATTTTTTCCCACACAGGTAACTACATGCTTGGATAGGCTGAGGCTGAAATGGCACAAACTGGAAGGTGTGGATGCGAGACAGAGTGACTGAAATGGGCATTTCTGCAGTGCAGTACACACCACGAAGTGTTGGGTAACAAGCGCTAAAAATTAACCATGCTGCTGATGTGTTAACCAAAATAGTTAACTACATCAGGGCAGGAGCACTAAACCACAGACAGGCAGTTGCACTTTTAGAGGAGCATAAGGCTAAACATAGTGATATAAGCTACCGCATCACTATCAGGTGGCTCAGCCTGGGCAAAGGGCTAAAAAGAGTCTGGGACCTGAAAGCAGAAATGGTTTTGTGAAAAGAAAAGACACTCCAGAGCTCTCAGACACAGAACAGAAGGCATATCTTGAATTTGCTGTTGACATGTTTGCACTAATGAATGGACTAAATACAGCACTGTAAGGTAGGGGCCTGTGAATGTACAGCCCAGTGAAGGCTTTCATGAAAAAGTTGGAGTTTCTAATCAGAGAGCAACATTTTTACTGACATGCTAACAGTGAAAGAAGCCATAACATCAGCTTATCACTTCAGATGGTACTCATGTATGTCAGGAGTCCTGCATGATGAGTTTTCAAGGCAATCTGAAGACTTCAAAACAGTTAAGAGCTAACTGTCCTCAGCTGCAGTGTGGATAATGCATCCAGTGAACTCAGTGATCTGCAGTCTGATTCGCTGCTAGCAGAGCTCTTCAAGTCAGTATCACTGCTGGATTTTTATTCTTCTCTCAAAGAGGAGAACTTTGCACACATAAGGACACGTACTCAGAAGATGTTAGCTCTCTTTAAAGCTAACATCCATCTTTAAATGTAAACAAACATTCTCACAGAGGAAGCTTAACAAATCCTGATACAGATCCTCTCTCAGCAACAGTCACCTGTCTGCTGTGCTTTGCATTCCCAGCTCAGACATTGAACCAAACTTTAAAATCAACTGGTCAAGCTTAAAAAGGCTAGAGGTTCTCTCCCCGAAGAAGAGAAAAAACCTGAAAATCTGCCGATGAAAAAAATAAACTACAAGAAAAACAGCAACAACTTTGCATATCTTTGAAATTCTCTGGTTTCTCATGTAGCCACTTGGGAAAATGAATTGCCCACCTGCTCGAGAATGACTCTGACAGTCACTGAATCCTCAGATCTACAGTGACTATAAGATTGTAGATGTATCGCCCCCAAAGCAAAGAAGCCAAACAACACAAGAACCAGGAAACACGAGCAATTTATGATGAAATTAAAATTCTGTAATATTCATCCTCTAACTAGATGCAACAAGGAAATCAAAGATGAATTCTGCTGCATCATTTCCACATTTAAAGTGAACTTTTCTAGCAGTTACTAAAGTACTGCAGGATACATTTCACCTGTTTGATTAGCATTTTAGGAAACTACAAAACTCTGATGTGCATATTTGATTTGTTCTGTCATTGATTTAAATAACCAGCATTAACTACCTTTTCTCAGAGTTACCTGTCTGCTGCTCCAGTCCTTCCTGGTTGAACAAAACAGGAAATGGAGGGTGGAGCTGGTTAAAATGCAGAGGGCTAACAAATGGACCAAACCACTCGCTGTGACAGCACGGGGGGGGTTGGGGATCTGTGTACCGAGTTTAGTTATTGTCTCTGTGGTTTTTCCCCTTTGTGTTTAACAAGCGTTGCTTTGCTACGTTCAGTCCTCGCTCTTCTGGTTAGACCAGTTCTTCTTTTGTTATCTTTTTCTGAGCAGTGCTCTGTTCAGCTGACCTTCTTTATGGACCCAGCTATTTGCTAACCTCGACTTTTTCCTTCCTTTGTTGTTTTAATGTGACTTTGTGATGGCCTGGGTTAAATAGACACCCAGCTTGCAGTTGAACTACCTGTGTCTGTAGTTTGACTGAAAGTCTCCAACATTTTGTGTCTTTTTCTCCCTCAAGTCTTAAAAAAAGGAACTGGATCAATTTCACACCACAACTTGAACCTGAAACAAGACGCTTTAAAAGGTTCTTGAAACCATGAAATGATTTACAAAGTTTTGCAAGACTAAAGTTTTAATAAATGTGCCATGACTTTACAGTTTCGGTTATACGGTGTACCTTGAACTCTTGAACCTCTTTTAAATGTGTCATTCCTCTGCTACCCTGTGCTGGTCAGTGTTTACAGCCTGACTCACTCATTTACAAAAGCAAATATGAAGGATCGCTGCTGCCAAGGCTGCGTGCAGCCGAAGCTCAGCAAAATTACGATTCATCAGTTCCAGTCAGGCTGCAGTAATGTAGTAACTAAGGTGGACCAAGAGTGCCAAAAATGAATTAATCAAATACATCATTAAATAATTAATTAAATGTGTCAATATTTAATGAAAATTAACAATTATTAATTAACTGATTAATTGTGACAGCAATAGATTAGATAAATAAATAATCAAATATGTCTTTAATTAATTTTAATTGGAAATACAAATCTAATCATTTTTAAACGATAAGATAAGATCTTTATTGTCACTGTTACAAAAATAATGAAAGGCAGTTCGTCATCTCTCCATTAGCAGTGTGTAGAGTTTTTACATTAAAATTACTTTAGAATAAAACATGAAAGATACATAGATATATACACGTGTATACAAGTTATATATGCTGTAAGGTGCAATACAACGGAGCAGGTGCAACATAAGGTACAATGTAATCTTTGGTAGTGCACATTGAGTAAGAGGTAGAGGCCAGAGGTAGGAATGTTGGTAGCATTATTATAATAAATTATATTAATTAGACCTACTATTAATTATAATAAATAAGGTTCATAAATAGAATATTTAAATGAAGCAAATTAAATTTTAATGAATTAGGTATATCTTTATTTAATATATGACACATTTAATAAGTTATTTAATGATGTAGTTATTTAAGCCATATTGGCACTTGTGGCCCTTTATAAGAAAGTAACCAGCTACGTTATTAGTATTCATTTTGTCCACATCATCCTCTTCATGCATGTTGTCTTACTCCAAGCTGTATAGGCTCGAAAGCCTACTACTAATTAAGCATATTAGGTGATGTGCATCTCTGTAATGAGAAGGGGTGTGGTCTAATGACATCAACACCCTATATCAGGTGTGCATAATTATTAGGCAACCTCCTTTCCTTTGGAAAAATGGGTCAAAAGAAGGACTTGACAGGCTCAGAAAAGTCAAAAATAGTGAGATATCTTGCAGAGGGATGCAGCAGTCTTAAAATTGCAAAGCTTCTGAAGCGTGATCATCGAACAATCAAGCGTTTCATTCAAAATAGTCAACAGGGTCGCAAGAAGCGTGTGGAAAAACCAAGGCGCAAAATAACTGCCCATGAACTGAGAAAAGTCAAGCGTGCAGCTGCCAAGATGCCACTTGCCACCAGTTTGGCCATATTTCAGAGCTGCAACATCACTGGAGTGCCCAAAAGCACAAGGTGTGCAATACTCAGAGACATGGCCAAGGTAAGAAAGGCTGAAAGACGACCACCACTGAACAAGACACACAAGCTGAAACGTCAAGACTGGGCCAAGAAATATCTCAAGCCTGATTTTTCTAAGGTTTTATGGACTGATGAAATGAGAGTGAGTCTTGATGGGCCAGATGGATGGGCCCGTGGCTGGATTGGTAAAGGGCAGAGAGCTCCAGTCCCACTCAGACGCCAGCAAGGTGGAGGTGGAGTACTGGTTTGGGCTGGTATCATCAAAGATGAGCTTGTGGGGCCTTTTCGGGTTGAGGATGGAGTCAAGCTCAACTCCCAGTCCTACTGCCAGTTTCTGGAAGACACCTTCTTCAAGCAGTGGTACAGGAAGAAGTCTGCATCCTTCAAGAAAAACATGATTTTCATGCAGGACAATGCTCCATCACACGCGTCCAAGTACTCCACAGCGTGGCTGGCAAGAAAGGGTATAAAAGAAGAAAAACTGATGACATGGCCTCCTTGTTCACCTGATCTGAACCCCATTGAGAACCTGTGGTCCATCATCAAATGTGAGATTTACAAGGAGGGAAAACAGTACACCTCTCTGAACAGTGTCTGGGAGGCTGTGGTTGCTGCTGCACGCAATGTTGATGGTGAACAGATCAAAACACTGACAGGATCCATGGATGGCAGGCTTTTGAGTGTCCTTGCAAAGAAAGGTGGCTATATTGGTCGCTGATTTGTTTTTGTTTTGTTTTTGAATGTCAGAAATGTATATTTGTGAATGTGGAGATGTTATATTGGTTTCACTGGTAAAAATAAATAATTGAAATGGGTATATATTTGTTTTTTGTTAAGTTGCCTAATAATTATGCACAGTAATAGTCACCTGCACACACAGATATCCCCCTAAAATAGCTAAAACTAAAAACAAACTAAAAACTACTTCCAAAAACATTCAGCTTTGATATTAATGTGTTTTTTGGGTTCATTGAGAACATGGTTGTTGTTCAATAATAAAATTATTCCTCAAAAATACAACTTTCCTAATAATTCTGCACTCCCTGTATTGTTACCTTAATGAGCTTTAAAACGTTACGTCTTTCCCGTGAATAGCACATTTAAACAGACACTAACAGTTCCTGATATATCACAGTCCAAGAAGATGGTGCTGGGACACAGCAGGAGCAGACTATCACACTGTCTGCCTCAGTTTCAGGGATTTTTATTTGCCTCCGATCCACTCGCACATTTTAACAGCATTCGTTACTATGACGACGAGGTTTATTCACGTACCCGGGCTCGGACCTCACACTGCCGGAGGCGGCACTTCTGTCTGATTTTGTTCGGGCCTCCAAACTTCTTCATGTCTTTACAGAAGTCGCACTGAGCGCAGTCCTCCGTCCTCAGGCAGGCGTCACACTCTCCACACATCCTCGCCGAACGCTTGATCTGGAAACACGAACAAGAAAACCAAAGCGGTGTGAATGGCATCAACACTCCAGGTGTCCCAGGAAAACCCGGATTGGGACTGGAGCTTCATCCTAAGCACTTAAAGGAGTTAAATGTTTGAAAAGTTAGATGTAAGAGCAGCTAAAATTGTCAGCTGATGGATACGGAAAGAAAGAAGTTGAAGGTTAAGATACTTTAGCTAGTAGCACGTAAAAGTTAGTTTGATCCTCTGAGGTGTAAGTAAGCCTAACCCCAGCCTGAGCAGTTAAAGTTCTGGCTGAACTGTGTCATGTGATGCGCTGGGTACCTGTGAGCCCCGCCTCTTGTCAGTCTTCTGTTGGGGGGTGGAGCTTCCATCTCCATCAGTTTTGTCATCTCTCTCCGGCTCCGACTCTCTCTCCTCCTTCATCTTCTTCTGACGGTATTTAATCTCCAGTGATGAGTCTCTGTCTGCAGACGAGACAGAACGCACAGATCACAGCTTTAAAGCCCGAACAGGACCAACTCTGCTCTTCAACAGCTCGAAGTTTTTATTCTGAGACTAGAGAAACATTACAGGATATAGATTTATAGTTTAAAACCTTCCTTCATGGTAAAGTGGCTCTTTTGATCAGTTTGTCCTGTACAAACTAGTTTTTATCATCTGTGGAACATTGGCCGTCTCAAATACACCTCTCAAAAAAAAAAGTCATAGGAGACACAACAGATGTAAATGGGAGAGAAAATTAAGGTGCTGGATATCGATACTGATAAAACTGGGTAATGTGTAGGGAATAAAAGGATGTGGTGGTGGTGGTGGGGGGGGGTCCTCTCAGATCTGGACCAGTCTGAAGTGCAACCTGGCGGATGGGCAGAGGTGTTCTGATGGTTTTATGTCAGTCAAATATGGGGACAGTCAGTGGTATCGATTCATTCATCCTACAGGAGCTACCTGCATGCTCTCACCACATGAGGCTGGGCATTGTCGTGCACTAAGAGGACCCAAAGCACCACTGTAGGGTCTGATGGTGGGTCCAAGGATTTAATGGTCTGTGCATCCCTCCATGGAAAAGACTCCAGGCCATCACTGACCAGCAGTAAGTGCAGGAGCCTCAGGCCGCCCTCATGAAGTCTGTTTCAGATTGTTTGGTCACAGACATTCACACCAGTGCTCTACTGGAGGTCATTCTGTAGCTCTGACAGTGCTCATCCTACCGGGCCTGCTGATGGGTTTCTAGTCCCTATCCAGCTTTCCTAGAGTCACTGTAAGTCTCCTGGAATCTCCTCCATGATCCTGAGACTGTGCTGGGAGTCACAGCAAACCTTCTGGCAATGGCATGTATTGATGTGCAACCTCTGTAGGGTCCAGATAGCACCTCAGTAGTGACCCTGACCCTAGCTCAATGCTAAACTAGTGAAAAACTGTCAGAAAAGACGGGGGGGGGGGGGGGGGGGTTTCTCAGTGGCCGTTAGCTGTAAAGCCACTCCTGTTTTGGGGGTTGTCTCAGTGTTGCTCCTCTAGTGCACCTGTTGTTAGTTTTATTAACACCAAGGCAGCTGAAACTGATTCACAACCCCCTCTGCTCCTTAAGTGATCACGTCAATATCCCAGAGGTTCGATGCTAAACCTTTGAGCAGTGTGTATATGACATAAAATGAGAAAAACTATAATAAATCCCCTTTAAGCTAGTTTAAAGAGGATTTCTGTAAATGAATTCAGTCTTAAAGCAAATATTCAGAGGTCTATTATTATCAGTGGACTAATACACATTATGTTTTCTTCCAGCTCAGAGAGGAGGGACACTGACTTCTGCAGGGCGGGCAGTACCACACTCTGATGGCTTTGGCTGCCTTCTCTGAAACTCCAATACAGTCTCCATGAAACCACTCCGTGCAGCTGTCGCACCCTCTGACGGACACACAGACAGACAGGTTAGGGTTAACAGCTGTGTTTGTTTGTTTATTGTTTACAGATAAATAAATAAAGTGTGTTACATCATGAAGCAGTTGATATCTGGTTTCCTGCAGACACAGTAAACCGGAGCGCTCATGGTGTCCATGGGAAATCCGCCCCGTCCTCCTCCTCCGTCACCTTCTTCACCTCCCTCCACTTTTCCTCCTCTTCCTCCCCCCTCCTCCCCTTCTTCCTCCTCCTCCTCCTCCTCCGGGGCCCGCTCTGCTCCTGCAGCCTCTTCAGACTGACAAACAAACAAGAAACACACAAACCTGAAAAGAGTTCAGCATCAGAGATCTCACTCAGTTTTACTACAAAGAGGATTCGTCTTCTGTGTTTGTCGCAGCAGAGCAGCAACACAAACAGGAGTAGCCCACGTTACTGGTTGGTCCACATTTTTCTGACAGGGCCCCCCTCAGAGCATCGCAGCTGCAAAGCTATGCGTGGCACCAGCAGACTGCTCTGTGTTGTGTTTACCTGAGCTGATTATCTCAGTGTCTTTTTTGGCTTCCTGGCTTCAAACAGGCTAAACTTTATTAATATAAGTCACATTTTCCAGCCTTACTGACCAAAGTACCCACATCCTTTAGCCCTTTTTATACTAAACTACAGTACAGTGCTTTTCCTGTTACACTCATACCACTGATTTGTCTGCAGCAGCTGTTCTGCTTTCAGTCTGCACTACAAACCCCAAAAAGTGAAATGTAAATAAAAACAGAATGCAATGACTTACAAATATCATAAACCCAAATTTTATTCACAATATTTTGAACATTTTGCAACTATTCAGATTTAACTGGCAACATGTCAGTAACATGTTTGGGTATAAAAAGAGCCTCGCAGAGGGGCCACGTTTCACTCTTCAGAGTTAGACTTTCAGAATAATGTTGCTCAACATAAATATTCCATCATCTAAAGTCCATAATATCATCAGATAATCCGAGGAAATCTCTGTGTGCAGTGGACAAGACCGAAGATTGGATGCCTGTGATGTTCAGACCCACAAACAACCATCTGAGCCAAAGCTGGACTGAGACAAAGTGGAAAAACTGATCTGAGGTCAGAAGTATCAACATTTTAAATTATTTCTGGAAAATATGGACGCCATGTCCCTCGGACTAAGGAGGAGCGGGACCATCCAGCCTGATATCAGCCCTCAGTTCAAAAGCCTGCATCTCTGAGGGTACAGGAGTCCATTAGTGCCTTTGGAATTGAACACTTGCACATCTGCAACGGCACCATGAGTGCAGAAAGGTATAAACAAGTTTTAGAGCATCAAATGCTCCCATCCAGGGAAGGCCTCGGATATTTCACTATCATAATGCTATGTAGGGCTGCCACGATTACGTCGACTATCAAAATCGTCGCCGACTAATTTAATAGTTGACGAATCGTTTGACGCTTTGTAAGGTCCCAAAAGATGCAGGAATAAACAGCAGGATTTAAGAGTGTAATAACGGACTGAAACAGAAGATGGCAGCACTGCATGTACAAGGATGCCAGCTGCCGTTAAACGCCAAAGAAGAAGAAGAAGCAGTCTCTGGTATCGTAGCTGTGTCCAAATTCAGGGGCCGCATTTGTAGGCGAAGGCTTTCCAAATTCGAAGACTCCTCCAAACGCGGCAGACAAATGCGTCCTTCATTTCCCCAGATTTGAAGGATGGGTCGGGTGTATCCTTCATGGCCCAACCTATCCCAGAATTCATAGCGTGGCCCAGCCAATTCCAGTTTCCAACAATGGCGGCAGCTACTTAGCTTTAATATTACTCTTATTATTCTTTCTGGGTCACAAAATAAACGTTTAACATATTTTCAGGCGAGAATGTAGCTGTGTAAACTTCAAATATCTGCTCGGTTTATCAAGACATCACATATTTGTAAAAGTGCTCCGATGTTTTCGGAGACGTCTGTTACCCACCAGCTTGATAGCTAGCCGGGGTTCAAGGCTCACTAGAGCCGGCGTGAACAGTGAACTCCCGGCACATCGTTTTCAGTAGCGTTTTCAGTGGGAGAAACGTTTCCTCACTCATCCAAGTGACTTCTTCAGTCTCAGCTGACTGCAGGTTTCCCCAAATCTTATAAACAGTACATTTGCACAATGACTGAAACCAGCCCACTGAAGGAACAATGGGCTGGGAGGTCAGTTCCTTAATCATAATTGCGCAAATTATCATGACCATTGATCAACAACCACTGATCAATGGTCATGAGTACCATTCACAGAGAGTTGGGGAATGGCTGCAATCACAGCATTGTAAGATGGTGACAGATGTACCCTTAGGCCCCCTCCTCGATGCAGAGATGGTCTTTCCCTTGTCACGTAAATGGCCTCCTTGACTCCGCGCTCAAACCAGCGTTCTTCCCTGTCCAGGATGTGTACATCCTCATCATTGAAAGAGTGTCCACTGGCCTGTAGGTGTAAATAAACTGCAGAGTCCTGGCCTGACGAGGTAGCTCTTCTGTGTTGTGCCATCCGCTTCGCTAGAGGTTGTTTGGTTTCCCCGATGTATAAATCCTGGCAATCCTCCTGGCACTTAACAGCGTACACTATGTTACTCTGTTTGTGTCGGGGGACCCGATCCTTGGGGTGGACCAGTTTTTGGCGCAGCGTGTTTTGGGGTTTAAAAGCCACAGAGACCCGGTGTTTAGAAAAAATGCGTCTCAACTGTTCTGATACTCCTGACACATATGGGATCACTACAGGTTTTCGCCTGGGCAGCGGTTGACCTTCTCTCCTGGATCGGCTGGAGCTTCCCAGCTTTGACAAAAGTCCAGCTGGGATAACCACATTTACTCAGGGCCTTCTTGATGTGCTGTCTTCTGCCTCCCTGGCCGCTGTGTCAGTGGGGATGGTGTTCGCTCTGTGTTGTAGCGTCCTGATGACACCCAGTTTGTGCTCCAGTGGATGATGAGAGTCAAACCTTAGATACTGATCCGTATGCGTAGGTTTACGGTACACGTCAGCTTTTAGATGTCCCCCATTACTGATGGAAATCTCACAGTCTAAGAAGGCCAACCTGCCACTTTTCATATCCTCCCTGGTGAATTTGTTGTGTCCGTCCACCAAGTTAATGTGGTCCGTGAAATGTAGTACGTCCTGAGATTTGATTTTCACCCAGGTGTCATCCACATATCTGAACCAATGGCTTGGTGGTGTTCCAGGGTAGGATAGCAACGCCCTCTTTTCCACTTCTTCCATGTACAAATTGGCCACGATGGGTGAAACTGGGGAGCCCATGGCACACCCATGTTTCTGCCTGTAGAACTGACCCTTGTATGTGAAGTAGGTTGAATGAAGACACAGTTCCAAAAGCAAACACACTTGGTCGATGCTGAGAGTGGTCCTGTTGTTGAGGTTGGTGTCATCCTGTAATCTCTTACGGACTACCTCCAACGCTTCCGTGACTGGGATGCAAGTGAAGAGAGATGTAACATTGTACGAGACCATGGTTTCATCTGCCTCCATAATGACATCTCTCACCTTCTCAACAAAATCCAGGGTGTTCTGGATGTGGTGTTCAGAGCTGCCCACCAGCGGGTTGAGGATCGAAGCCAGAAACTTAGAGATGTTATAGGTGACCGAGTTGATCATGCAGACAATCGGTCTTAAAGGTGCAACCTGCTTATGTATTTTCGGTAAACCATACAGACTTGGTGTAGACTCCCCTGGGTACAGCCTGTGGTATGAGGTCCGGTCAATAGCCTTGTCTTGTTCCAACTGCTTCAGACAGTCTATCACCCTCTTCCTGTAGCCACTTCCTGGGTCTTGTTTCAGGGGCTCATAAGTATTTTCATCACTGAGCAGTGACAAAATGTTCTCATGATAGTCTTTCTGGTTTAGCAAAACTGTGCACCTACCCTTGTCTGCCGGTAGGATGATAATGTTGTTGTCATTACTAAGTGATGTGAGTGCCTTCCTCTCCTCCATGGTGATGTTGGATGCTGGGGGCTTTGAATTGCTGAGACAGGCCGAAACTTTCGTCCGTAGTTGCTCTGCTTCCACTTCTGCAAAATTGTTGTTTCGAATTGCTGTTTCTGTGGCTGTGATCAGCTCCACTAGAGGGATTTGTCTCGGTGTGACAGCAAAATTCAACCCTTTAGCAAGGATGTTTTTCTCTGCTTGGGTGAGCTGTCTGTCAGACAAATTCTTCACCCACTTGTCCACATCCTCCATGTCGCATCCTTGTCTCTTCTGGCTGCTGAGGGCACTCTCCGTATTTTGCTGTGGTTTCCAACATACAACAAGTAAGTCAAACTTCCTTTGTTGCCTGGTCTTAGTCTTCTTGTGCTGTGCTAGACGAGCCTTCTCAGTGAAGTCAAACACCTTTTTAAGAGTATTCTCGTCTAGAAGCATTGTCAGTCTCTGTCGGATCCGCTCCTCTTGAGATTTTAGCATGTCGATGGTAAAATTTGTTTGCCTCACCTGTTCATTAAGCAGCTGGTGCTGTGCCTTCTGGAGGATTTTTGTTGCCCGGAAGCCTTTTGCAGACTTTTAGGAGTAATCCTGTTTTGTCAGCATCTGAGGCTGAATCTTCAGTCGGCTGGTTTTAGTCATTATGCAAATGTACTGTTTATAAGATTGGGGAAACCTGCAGTCAGCTGAGACTGAAGAAGTCACTTGGGTAAGTTTCTCCCACTGAAAACGCTACGTCCAGATGAACAGATTCAACCTTTGGAGATTAAAGTGATAGTTTTCCCACAGCTGAATAAACATCACACAGAAAACTGATTAAACAGAAGTGTGAGATGGTAGAATTTACTCCAATGTCCTGTTATATTTTAGATAGCAAGGAGCAGACGCTGAGTTTATTAAACTTCACTGAGACAATCTGCAAATTTCATTAAAGGTTTAATAAACCATCATCTTGTCTTTATTTTTAGTTAGCACATACCTTAAACACTTCAACTATAAGCTACTGATAGTTATATAAGAGCAGATGCATGCTGATGCAATAAGCTGTACATTTTACATCCAATGGATGCATGATCTGATTAGTCGACTAATCGCAAAAATAATCGGTGACTAGTTGACTATCAAAATAATCGTTTGTGGCAGCCTCGTGAAAACCAGAAATACAACAAAGACGAGGCGGGGTGTTCTGCGAATCTATTCTACTCAAATCATCCTACCCAATGTTTCTGCGCATACGCTGCGCATGCGCTCCTGAGGAACCTGGATTCAGAAGAAACGTGACAGGAAACTCCAGACCCGGTTCATGACCTAAAAAGTACTCCTCTGAGACCTGCGGATCTTGGACTAGATTACTACTGAGACTGTGGAGCGGCTTTTATTTGGAAAATATAAAAAATCTAGATTTAATCAGACCAGTTTCAGGTCTAAGAACAGTTTTATTTAATACACTTAATCTATACTCTGGATTAACACCTGGATTAACTAAACACCCCATAGACCAAAGTCCAGACACAAAACCAGGACCCAGAGGCTCATTCGATCTGTTTATAACTCAACAATATCCACAAAAACAAGGAAGTAATGCGTAGTTTCATTTTTTTTCTGTGCAGACAGCACGACACCAGGTTCAGGACCTTCAGCCGGGACTGAAACAGAACCCCGAATACTGAAAGTCACATCAACTCCGTTCACTCCAATGGACCATTAGACCTCATAACAGTTCCTGGAAGTCACTCTATGATGTCTGTTATCGCACTAAGCCTGTATTACATTGGTTTAGAGTGTCCAAACAAATTCATTCAAATCAATCAATATATCATTCTCTGTTTAGCATTAATAACTAATATTTCCCTGTCCGAGCCACCACAGGTGTGCAGAAGCAAAGACTGCACACAACGACATCAGACTAAAGCTGTGGTGTGTTACTCATTTTTCCCTCTTTATTTACATCATGAATTGATTGTGGGAACTAACTGCAAGTTAAAAGAAAACAGAAGCATGTGAAACAGACGAGCCTGCATTAAAACCACTAAAGTGTCCTTTAAAAACCCGCCTGGTGACACCTGAAACCCGTCGCCGTGCAGCGATTTAACAGCTGATTTCTCCACATGCGGTCTGCACGAACCACGTGACAACATCTCCAGCCCTCCCTGAACACAGCTTTAACCTCCTGCAGGAGCAGAGCTCTCCTCACGCCTCTGCTGCTCCGCTCCGACCAGACTCCGTTCACTTTTCTGCCGATTTTAGCCGCCCGCGTTTGGGCTGCAGGATGGAGAAAAAGGGAGCTGCTCCTCTCTTCTCCTCCATCAGTACAACATGACAAACAAACCCGGACTCACCATGAGCTGCTGCAGCTGCTCTGAATTCGCAGAAGAAGAAGGAGAAGGAGGAGAAGAAGAGTCGCTTCTCCGGTTGAAGCTGCAGCCTCTCGCTCGTTTTACAAGCTCACCAAAAATCTGCAAAAATCTCTTTGTGTCCGCATCATTATTGTTTTCCTCTTCTGTAGTTTTGACCGAGGAGCACAAACAAACGGCGGGTGTGTGTCGCCACCTGCTGGAGGGGAGGTTGTGACATTGGAACACGCGTTTGGGTTTTTGGAGGTATCTTTAGGTTTAACCCTGCAGACAAGACCGTGAAGACTGAGAGGTACCAAAGTGCAGGGACCTGCAGTGCCCCCGGTCTGAAGGGTCACACGACACTTTACACGAGAATAAAACTGATTTCTGATCTTTGGACTCCAGTCTGTGAACACAGCAATAACACAGTGAACAGAAGGTTTCTCAGGAGCAATCCTTCCTCAGGTCTGCAGGAGGAAAACAGGCTGTATAAATCATGTGAATGAGCATGCACATGTGTTTGCTGTTTTTAAATGATTAACACCTGTCCCAGCTGCTACTGCCACAGGTATTAATTATTAATTATTAATTTTACGGCTCACTTGTGAGCAGCTTGTGACTGTTTTGGTCTGAAATCTTCTGATGTTGTTTAATAGAAACAATCATTATAAACTCGGCTCTGATGTTTGGAGCTTTCCTTTCTCACCATTGGACTGTTTCATCATGAAGTGCAGTTCTCTTTGCGTCCAGCAGGTGGCAGCAGTGAAGCACATTCAAACCTCCGCGGCAGCTCAATATCTGCTGAAACATCTGGAATTACTCCCGAGTCCTGCAGCAGCTGCAGATTTCGCAAATGCCGACCTCATGAAGCGATTTCTAATGGATTCCAGTTAATTAGCTTTACTTTTCTCTAAAAGTTTCTGCTTGTTTTTATTTTCATTATCAAAACATCTGCTTCGTATTGCTTTTGGTAAACACAGCATCACTTCAGTCATTCATGTGTGTTCAGCAGAGCTTCTGGATGTTTTATATCCTTTATTTTTAAGCATTTTTATACTTTATAATGTCAATAAAAAGTTCCCAGAAAAAGAAATGATTTATTTCTAATTGTAAACATGTTTTAAATTATTATGAACACTTTAATATCTGATTAATAATAATCACTGGAATTTTTTTTTAAAATAATTTCATTACACCAGAAATTACAATCAAACATATATTATTTTATATTATTCAGAACATTTTCATCTGTCATCTGCTGATCGTGTGAGCTCTTCATTTCTACAGAGCTTCTGGAAAATAATACAGAGTTAAACAGGGGCCCAGCAGCTGACTGCTGCCCCGGTGACCCTGAAGAGGAGAAGCCGGCCCTGCTGCATGTGTGTGTGCGTTTATGTGTGTGTTTGTGTGTGTGTGCTTTTAAAGGAAGCGGAGGAGGCGGTGGTCTTCACACACATGTGAACGCTGCACACAGAAAGACAGCAAAGTGTTTATTCAGACGCGGCACGACATAACTGACGAATAAAAAGGAAGAAAGAAAGAAAGAAAGAAGCTGCAGGTGAGAAACTTCTCTTTATTTGTCCGTTTTCTCTCTGCGATTAAGTGACTTCCAGGATTTGATATTTAACAGTTTTTTAAGGTGTTTTAAAGACACCTGCATTTCACTGAAGTGTGTAATAATAACAAAATGGATACGTAAATTTATTTAACATCTCAAACTGAGAAGTCATTTGAAAAAATGTGAAATAAAATATCTCAAACAGCTGAGTAAAGCTGTTGTTTTCCTGATTTACATCACAAATTAAACAGCGAATGCATCATTAAGGCAAAACAGAAGCCGGCTTTGGGCTCTTTATGTGTATGAATGTTTGCAGCGTTCAGGTGACGCCTCCTGCAGACTCACCTGTTAGAAACATAACTGTACCTGAAGCTGGGAGCTAGGATGAACTCATACTGACATAATCCATAATTATTAACCTTCAGATGATACTTGAGCAACTAAAATGACTGAGTGTGGTCATCGATGTCTCCACTATATTTTATACAGGTATATAATTGTAAAGGCTCTTTAAAAGTGTTTCTCATGCCCGTATAAGTTCCCTTCATCTATGACCGACACTCTGAAAAATTTCTGAAATGTTGTTTATCGCAGTTTTTCGACTCATTTCCACGAGCTGAGCAGTTTCACTCTGGGTCTCGGTGTGTTAGCCATGGTTCACTGCAGAACATCACAGTGTTCTGATTAGAAGTGGAAAAGTAAACTCAAAGCTTATAATGGTATTTTTTTAAACAGATTTCACATAACCTATCCTTATCTTTACCACACGAGTGACCACATTTCCGTAAAGACATCTATAACAAGTTGTGGGAGGCGTTGAATCCAGCTCTCAAAGGGTTGATGATTTTGGATTACACTCACCGCTGTTACGCCGTGTTGTTTAAACGATGTATGTCAGCAGAGATTTTCAACTTCAGTGTTTCATTCATTGAGCTCTGATGTGAAACTGTGAGCAGCCAGCGTGATATCATGTTGTTGTGTTTGGATGGGTGGTGCAGTGGTTGGCCTCACAGCATGCAGGTCCTGGGTTAAAAACCAGCGGCTGGGGCCTTCTTCTCGTGTCTGTGTGGCTTCTCTCCAGCTTCCTCCCTCAGACACGCGTGTTCAGTTAACTGGTGAATCTAAATTGGCCAGAGGTTCTAATGTGAGGGGAAGGATTGTCTGTCTCTTGGTGTTAAACTGCCGCCCTGTCCAGGGTGTATACCCGCTCACTCTGTGACAGCTGGGACAGGCTCCAAGAGGTGAAGAGAGTAGACGGGTGGATGTTTATATTACAGATATGATGATACTGTAAATATTTGTGTGATTGTTCTCTTGGTATCTGGTTGCAGAGTTTCCACCTCCTTACAGTCATAAAGGAGTTTCACTGATATTCATAATAATTGTGAGGTGAGAGTCTGATGCTGTCTCCAGCCTCGTCGCTGATCATGCAGTCTTTTGATTATTAGCAGAGCGGGACTTTCCCACCATCCATCAGAGCCACATTCATATTCACATCATGGCTGGACTGAAGGCTTTAAGCACTCAGTGCATGCCTGGATCATTGAGTTACAGACCACTGCACACGGATGTTTCATGCTCCACAGCCAATCTTTTGATTTCTTTAGTAATTTAACACACACACACACACACACACACACACACACACACACACACAAGCTCGAAATCATTACAGAGAGCGCTGGACCTCATGGGAAAATCAGAGAAAACCCACAAAGAGGCTAAAAATATCTGCTGATAAATGATGCAGCTCAAGCTTATTTAAGATGCTTTTTATAAAGTTAATATTTTGTTTAATGCTAGTGTCCTTTTCCCATCTCTCACTCTTCTCCTCCTCCTCCTCTGTCTCCCCGATAATCCTCGCCTCCTTTTTCTCCTTTTGCAACACAAAAAGTTTTAAAAAAAAATTACAGGTGTAGGATTTACCCCGAAGAGAAAATTCTGCCATTGTTTCTTAAAGATTCATCTTTTTTCTGTGCAATAAAAAATAAGATAAAAGCTCATAAATAAATAGAACAGAATAGAGTTTATTTTGAACATGTAAATATAACTAAAATAACCAGAAAAACAAAGTAAAGACATCCAGTGGTCATGAATATCTCTACATCCAAACAATGTTTGTGCTCTTAATGGAGCAGGATGAAGTTTACACCTGTTTGTTTCTACCTCCTTATTTCAAATTCTATAATTTGCAAATTAATGATCAGAGTTCGACATATAATCTCACAATACACATGTTTAACTACATACAAGTCTACACTCATATACGGTACATACATAAAACTATTTAAGTTCAAAAACCAAAACAAGAAACAACATTTTTACGTTGCTAACCACCCTGTGATCAACACCCCACTAAATCTCTGTGCCTCGTGAAAATAACCTCTTTTATATTTGTTTTATATGGCGTTGTATCTATGTGACAAATACCTTAATGAATACTCTAAGCCTCGGTTACTCTCGCCTTGATCTATAAAAATGAAGACGAGGCTTCAACAGAACACAGAGCAGCTGATTTACTCTTACAGCAGGAATCTTAATCCCTTCACATCCACCTCACTTTTTCTCTATAAAAAGACTAAAAGCTCGGCAGGATTTAGACTTTTATGGTGAAAACAGTGTTTGGAAAGCAGGAAGACATTCAAGAAGCTTGTGATGACAGGAAAGGTCAGCTCTCCCAGTAAAGCTGCTGTGGCAATGTTCAAACTGCTGGGATGGTCAAATTCAAAGTACACCCGGGGAAATCAGCTGATTTTTTAAATTTTTTTGTGTATTTGTTTGTTTTTTCATGTTTGTTGAAGACATTGTGGGGCGACCGTGGCTCAGGGGATTGGGAAGTTCATCTGTAACCGGAAGGTTGCCGGTTCTATCCCCCTGCTCTCTCTGTCCTGGTCGTTGTGTCCTTGGGCAAGACACTTTACCCTACAGCAGGGGTGTCAAACTCAAATACACAGTGGGCCAAAATTCAAAACTGGAACAAAGTCGTGGGCTAACATTAATATTTATTGAAAAAAAAAATCTTCCTCCAGATATAAGAATGAATCTTTTCTTATGGACTCAAACAAGTTTTGCTGAAAAACTGAATATGGAACAAGCAAAGCTTAATACTAAACGATATATATATTAGCTGTATAATACCAGTAGGCCAGCTCTAATAGTAATTTGGCATGGCTTCGCGGGCCAAATTTGGCCCGCGGGCCAGAGTTTGACACCTATGCCCTACAGCCTACTGGTGTTGGCCAGAGGGGCCGATGGCGCGATATGGCAGCCTCGCTTCTGTCAGTCTGCCCCAGGGCAGCTGTGGCTACAACTGTAGCTGCCTCCACCAGTGTGTGAATGTGAGAGTGAATGAATAGTGGAATTGTAAAGCACTTTGGATGCCTAGAAAAGCGCTATATAAATGCAATCCATTATTATTATTATTCAAACTTTTACCTTCATAAAGTCGCAGCCTGAGGAGAGAGGCCACTGCAGAGAATCATGGGACGTTTCATGTTGATGTTAATGTGTTAAGTTACAGCGTCAATGCCCATATTGTGGTTATGTTGTGTTGTTGTTCATTTATGATGTGAACTGCTGTGTTTTCTTGCTTCTGGTTGGGTTGAATGTGTCTAGTGAGGGCAGCCATGACTGAGGCTGTGACAATTAATGACCTCTGGTCACTTTTCCTGCTTCTTCATGTTCGTTACTGCTAACACACCTGCAATCTTGGACGTTGAGTAGAGTAGAAAACACGCGGGTTTGAAATACAGACTGAAATCTCTGTGTCACATTTTGTTTTTCCTGTTGAGTTCGTCACAATTTTTTTTTTTAAATTTGCAATGTAGGCCATGAAAGTACACTGTGTTTTTTTTAGCTCTCAAAATCTGTTTCTGAGCACCAGTATCATGGAACAAATCGTAGTTTCACCAGAAAAACTGAACCAGTTTAGTGTGACATGGAGGAACAGAAAACAGTTATTATAGTTTAACTATACTAACTAAACTAAACTAAACTAACAACTAATATTTTCAATATTAACCCAAACTAACTGAAACTTCACTAAGTTGAAAATAATTAAACAAAACAAGTATAATAACAAGACATTCTACCCTGGATGTTTGATGGGTTTTTTGCTGATAATTCACTGGAGAAAATCTCTAAAAGTGCATTCTGGGTACATTTTAAAGGCTTGTCTCACCGTAGCAAATGAAACGTCTCCTTCTTACCCTTTATGCCAGGGTCGTCCCTCGTGTGCTTAAAAAGGAAAGTCGACCAGGACAAATGACATAAATTAGTAAGCTTTTAAAGTTTCCCTTTCCTTACAGGTACTTTTACTCCCTGTAACTCTGAATACTTCCCTAGTATGGATGTGCACATTTCCATGACATCAATAAATATGTTATTGTACAAAAACTTTGGGAAGTTTTCTCAGATTTTATTCATTTTAAATGAAATTAATTGGCAGCTGCATTTTAAAGAATATAAAAGACTCAGCTGAGTCAACACGTGGGCAAAAATCCAGTTAAAACCTGTATTTAAAATTTCCACATTCAGTTATCTGCGTCTTAATTTCTGTTCGATATTGTTAATAAAATCCTCACTGATCATATTAGTCACAATTATTCTCCATGCTTTAATTTCTCTGACAGGATGGATGTGACATCACATTTTACTGCATCTAACGTCACTGAAGGCGGAGAAAACAAGTCGGAAAACCAGTCAGAATGCATCACGATCCAACCAACAGCCAACGGGATGCTCCCGCATCACAGCACAGGTGAGACAATGAGAGGGTGTGATGAGGTGAGACAGGATGAACTCAGGGGCAGAGATGGCGTAAACATTAGAAAGTCCCAAAAGTAAAAGAAAAAAACAACTCTGCAGCAAGAGAGAAACCATAAACAGATGCACAAACAGGAAGAGATCTGAGCGATGTGGTGAAGAGAGACCATGGCGTGTCTCAGACAATGGCAGGAAAAATTGGCAACAAGCAGTGGGCGGAAACAAAAGAAAACTGATCTCAAATTCAACCTGAATGACACTGTTTACCAGCTGGATCACCGGGTGGGAAGTATTCAAGAGAGTGACCTTGAATCTGAAATGTCTAATTGCAGCTATAAGAGGGTAGACTGAAGTCAGTGTGGAGAGCCAAAACGACAAAGGCCGTGTCAGGATGGCTCCAAAAGCAACTTTACTGCAGAAATAAACATTTTACAGACTCAACGAAAAAGCATTTTGGTCTCTACGGCTAGTTTTAAAACAGCTGTATGGGGTTTGGTTTTCTTACAGCACCACCGTGCGGATTTTTAAAGCTTTCTTAAGTTTAGGTCACTTTGACTGGAAGTTGTGCCAATGGGCAGCTGTAGGTGTTAGCTGGCTGATAGCGTCACCGCTGCACCATGCTCCTGCTGTTAATGCTGTACCTTGTTATTAGTCACTAATATGCAGATATGTGTCTGTGCTTTGCACCTGTGCAGGTTGTAAATGCAGCTTTCTAACCACGCCTAGTTACATTGGCTGATAACTTAAAGCTAACATGGCAGTAGCTAACAGTAGCTAACACTAACAGTGACACCTCAAAAAAGGGGTCCAAATACCACCGAATGACATCACAGCAGCTACTTTCATCTTTCATATACAGTTTGTGCAAGCATCCAGCTGTCAGCTGCTAAATGTGTGTGACTGTGTGTGTGGGCGGGGCTTCAGTGGGTGTCTGTAACCTTAGTGGAGTGAGCAGCAGAGAGTTTTCAGACTGCCTCCATGTTTCTAACGGCATCACAGAGCCTCTTAAACTCTGACCCGAGGTCAGTTTAAGAGCTTCCGTCTGGATACGCATCCTGTCTGAGAGGACTTCCTGTTTCAGGACACCGCTGCTGTACTTTTCGCCATGAGCTGAGACTTAGAGGCTGGGTTTCCTCCCACTCAATAAGTTCTGACACATAAACAAACCAAAAAGGTCAGTTTCCCCAAAATTCTCCAAACAAGAAATTCCAAAAGGAGCAGCCATATGAAGGTTTTCTGGTGCTTCGGTCTGAGTGGTTTACAAACAAGAGCAAATTCTTGTTAGAGACACAGCTGACTGAAGAGGTTTGCAGGATCAACAAGGAGAAACACCAGGCTGAACTAATGGAAAGACTTCCTGTGAATCAAAGGTTAAGGTAAAACAGGCCGCCCTCTCACCTACACCCAGCTCACCTGGAACCGCTGGTTTCTTCCTGCAGATGAAGCTCCTCCCCCTGCCTCTCATAGGTCAGACGCTGACAGCAGTGATGACTGTTCGACGGACGGCTCCTCCACCAATGACGTCTCTCGACTCCTGCCCGCCCAGCCCTCATCGTCACCGTGGAAACAGAAAGGTGAGTAATTGTATCTGACCGAGTGTGATGTGGCTCAGTTTGACGTCTTGTGTGATGTCACCCGCGATGTCATGTCTCTGTTTCTCAGGTGTGGACAGCTCATCGTCAACATCCCCTCCCCCCGTCTGCACTCCTCCATCTTCCTCCATGAAATCTCCTCCTCCACCTGCCTCTCCGTCGTCCACCTCTAACAGACATCATCATCATCACCACCATCAGAGCACCAAACAGAAGCGTTTATCCTCCACTAAAAGCCAAGCCTCCTCCAAGACAGACGCCGCCCACATTAAGGAGGTCGCTGGAGATGGTGAGACAATCAGCTTGATAGTTTTATCGTTGTGATATGTATCCGATAATAATTTTTAAAAAGACTTTAAAAGAAGGCACCACCTACAACCTGCAGAGCTCATTACAGCCAACCTGCAGCCTTGATGGTCCTCAGACAGTCAGAGCCTTAAGTCCTCTTTGTGAAAAGGGTCCTTTAGTTCATCCACTGCCTGAAACAAGCTGTTTTAGTGCCTCCTCCTTTAAGAAGCCAGTTTTCTTTTAATTGGCTGCCCCTCACAAACAGAGGGTTTAGACGACAGATGGGCGGAGCTTCTGTGCTCAGAGCCCAGACCTGAGTGCCTTAGATGACCATATTAGAGATATCCTCTCTCTATCACATCAAACAGAGTCTACATCTTAAACTTTTAGCTCACAGAGGTTGCTTGTAAATGACGAAAACAAAATAAAGGCACTTACTGAAAACAAATCCATTTCAGCTTTATAATAACATTGGGACAATAAGAGAAAAACGATAATTACAATACATATAAATAAAATGCTTTAACGACAATCAACAACAAACACTTTAATTACTCCGATTAGTCTAAACACTCACAGTTCACTCAGATGCTTTCTATCATCCATTTAGAGCCTTTGTTATGTTTAAGATTTGGAGTCCAGTGCACTGTTATTTTTTTATCTTCTATTATCTTATTAGTACACTGCCCATGAACAGATGTAACAGTATTTATAGCACAGAAAATAAAGGAAAAAATCCTCTTTAAATTAAAAGCATGTTAATGTTGGGAAGGTCTCCAAGGAGTGTTCGGTTTCTCTGAAGTACGGTAGTACAGATGTTCAGCCACTGATTTGTGGACCACTTTGCAACCTTGGGTTTGGTGGTCATTGTCCTAGTTTTTTTAAACCAGAATTAATTGCATCTGGATGAAAC
Source organism: Oreochromis niloticus (assembly GCF_001858045.2). Classification (NCBI taxonomy): domain Eukaryota; kingdom Metazoa; phylum Chordata; class Actinopteri; order Cichliformes; family Cichlidae; genus Oreochromis; species Oreochromis niloticus. The sequence continues at coordinate 4,938,656 of NC_031984.2, forward strand.
TGGCAGGTAACATGTAGCCCCCCCCCTTTTTTTTTTTTTTTTTTTATCGAGCTTATGAAAGTAGGACTGATTAGGAGTGAACGTAGGTGATGGCATTAAAGCAGGGGTGGGGAACTCCAGGCCTCAAGGTGTCCTGCAGGTTTTAGATATCACCCTGCATCAACACCCCTGAATCAAATGCACAGTTCATTACCAGTTCTCTGAAAAACACAAGACATGTTGAGGAGGTAATTTAGCCATTTAAATCAGCTGTGTTGGATCAAGGACACGTCTAAAACCTGCATGACACCGGCCCTTGATGCCTGGAGTCCCCCCACCTGCATTAATGACTTTTGGAATAATATTCCTCTGCATTCCTGTGCTGTAGTGAAGCCATTCCATGCAGTGCACTATGCAGGATTTATGATCGTGAGGGGAAGTCCGTTTGTGAAGCTCTTTGCCTATGAAGAGAGATAGGACTTAGTCATAGACAGAGCCAACAGAGGTGCAGCTCCCCCAAAAAGTCAGAAGAAGAGGATAAGCATAACAGGTATTGGCTGCCTTGGACAGTTTTTTACTGTCTGAAGTTCTTTGCCTAAAGGACCAAAAACAGCTCAAAGAGTAACACATATTACTGGTTGTTCCACTGCCCTGTGATGACAGTGCACAGCTGGTGGTGCAAATGTTTAAATTTTAAGCCAACAGAACCAAAGAGCTGCTTCATGGCTAACATGTTTACTCATTCCTAATCTTCCGAATCGAGGTCTTATTTTATTTCATGATAACTTCATAAAGGTGTTTTGTTGGAATGAAAATGCATTTGCCTTGACGTGTAATGGAGAATGCAATTTTTGGAACATAATTTTTTATGATAGTTTTAATGAGTGGCACATTAAACTGCTGCCAGATTAACAGGAAGGGCTGCTGAAGAGTCTTTGTAGGACGATAACGGTTCTAAACTGCTGCTGTGATCCGACCTTTGCGCTCTAAATATGATGGAACAAAAACAGATCACATATCAGAAAAATGAAAACACTCCCATCTCTGTGTTTATCAGCCGTGCACCTCCAGCATGGAGGTTTGCTTATCTCTGCAGAGCACACACGGGCCGATGAACCCTCCCGCTCCTCCCAGCATCAGCCGCTCTGCTTTCTACCAACCGACTCCCTGCAGGATGACAGGGTGATAGCAGCGCCCAGTGGTCATCAGATCTGTTAGAAGCTCCTCGCTTTCTCTCAAAGCTCAAGTGCCAGAACGTCCTGACTCTGCTCGTATGAGGCCACGTGACAAGAACTTTCTTGCTGCTTCCTGTTGATACCGGCTGAAATTCAGATTCCTACTTCTGATTCTAACAGGAAGAAAACCCACCGCTGGTCTTTACTCTCAACTAAAAACTGTCTGCTAAGATAAAAAACCCTCAGATGAAACTCAATAAACAAACACACAAAAAGACAATAACGTGCTGAAAAACGAAGCTACAATATTTCAAGAATAAAGTCGCAATGTTGCATGAAAGAACAAAAAAAGTCATCATCTCTTAAATCTGCGAAACTAAAAGCCATCTTGTTTAATTTCTTAGTTTTTCCCGAGTTTTTATGCAATAACATCAAAACAATACAATGTGAAAAAAAAGTTACACGGAGAAAAAGTTGTGTTAATGTTTAATTAAGCCACTTGAAATTCATTAAATATGTAATTAGATTATAAAAATGTAAATTTCCTAGAGTAATAATCTTAGTATTCTGAGAAAAAAAGACGTAATTCAAAGAATAACATTTTAACACACGAATAAAAATATGCTGTCAGAATATTTCAAAGATGTTAAAGAATTAAAATAATTCCATTACACTCTTTTTCTGTCATATGTATACCATTACAATGTTCATTCAATGTTACAGTTATTCAAGGGTGTAAAGGATAAATGTGTCATGCTTGGTATAAAGGCGGTGTCGAGAAAAGCCATTTAAAAAGCCAATTTAACCAGGTCAAACTAAATTAAAGGCACATGGGAACAATGGTTAAATAAAGAGACGATTTAACAAAGAAAAGGGAAAAACAAGACTAAATACAGAGAGGGCTGAACGGGTAATTCGACACAGGTGGAAATAATTAAGGTGCAGCAAACAATCTTGAAAGGAAGAAAAGCAGGAAATAAAACCACAGTATAACACATGAGGAAACTACGCTTTGAAGTAAAACAGAAAGTCAACAAAACACAGAAATCTAACACAGAAACATGAAGATAGAAGGCAGCAGAAACTACAAATATCAAGGGCAACTACAAAACTAGCTAATATAGTAGGAACTGTGACAAGATAGGGATTATGTTGACTTTTGATTCAATTCAGGTTTATTTATAGTGCCAAATAACAACAATGGTCACCTTAAGATGCTTTATATTGTAAAGACCCTGCAATACTACAGGGAAAACCCCAACAATCAGCCCAGCCCCTATGAGCAAGCACTTGGCAATGGTGGGAAGGAAAAACTCCCTTTTAAGAGGAAGAAACCTCGGGCAGAACCAGGATCAAGGAGAGGCGGTTCTTTGAAGTCATGCAACGCTACTCTAGTAGAGTTCAAGAATGAGAATGCCGAGCATGAAAGGAGTATTAGAGGTCATTTTAAAAAAAACGTTGCAGTTTAAAAAAAAAAGTGTGCTAACTGCTAACTGATCACCTCAGTGACTGATCACCTGACTTTCTAACCAGTCGGTTGTCTTTGCAGACTGTTGCGCTCACTGTCTCCTCGCCTGTCTCTTCTGCGAGCTGCTGTCCATGTGTTCGGCTGTGGGGGACTGTCTGGTGTGTGGAATGGGCGGAGCCGGGTGCTGCGATGCTGCAGCTGGCGGTTGCTGCTGCTGCTGCGTGGAGGCCGCAGGGGAGGCAGCTTGCACCGAGGAGGCGTGTCAGGCAGTGTTGGATTGTGGGATAATTGAAAATTGCTGCGGCTCGTCCGACTGCCTGGAGATCTGTTTAGAGTGCTGCTCCATCTGCTTCCCAGCGTAGAGCAGCCAATCAGAGAAGAACTACAAAATGATGTCAAGGTGTGCTAATGATGTGGGCTCCAGCACACTTCGCTGACCAGGAAGCCGATTACAGACTGCACTTAACTTGGACTCAGCTGGGTTTGTCTGGTTTGGTTCTCCAAGTCTACGGGAAAAAAAGATTGTTTAGAGTTTTCACCAGAATGAAAACCACAGTTTTTGGTCACTTTTGATGCGCACAAAAACCCACAATCTGAACAAATGTGGGGTTCAGATGATGGAATAAGTATTTGTATAAAAATCTGAGGAACTTTAATATATAGAGGCAGCAACGGTTTGTAGTTTCCACCACAAAAGGTTGAATTAACTTCCTCAGGGATCTCAAATCTGCTTGTCTGCTTGCTGACATTAAAACACATCCACATGTCCAAATGCTCCATTTGTGTTCTTACAAGCAAAGCTGTGTTTTTAAATCAAGGCATCTTGATTTAAAAACTAAACCAGGCTGTTTAGCTCCAACAGGCTGGTCTCCCAGGTGTTACAGTCAAGCACAGGATCCAGGCACCCATTAAAGAAATGATTTAGAAGCTTGAATGGATTTAGAAGTTAGCAGTAAGATAACTATCTAGATATTTAAAGATGAAATGTCATGTTCTGGTGATCATATGTTTACTAAGTCTGTCATAATTAGCCACGACGGGACTACACCTACTCAAAAAGAAGGTCAAATTCTTCCAACAGCAGTAAAAGTATCAGTGTTGTTGTTTTCACATGTGTAAGCAATCCCTACTAAGTAATATGTAGTTACCACATGATCAGATTGCTAATATAAACACAGTAGATTAAGGAATGTATGAAAAAAGTTTAGGTTTAAGTGTCAGCCGTTATGAAAATGAATAAAAATAATAGAAAGGTAGCCTTCATATTGATGTGGCAGCACGTGGGAGTGCTCAAAGGGTGGAGGATGCCAGGATGAAGTGCCAAAAATGGCCTAAACAAAGAGAATATGAGAATAACCAACTTATAAATTAATATATTCATACATGGCTGCATTGTTTGGCATCAAAAACGTATTAGCCGAAGCTTTATGCTGATACCAAAATCTTAAAGGTTGGATTTGTTTGTAGCACTCTGAAAATATTTTATGTTGAAGACGTAACTGTGAGTTGCAGGGTGAATAAATCTTTAGACCACGTTATGAAGCACAATGAAAAGACACAAGTGCCTCTCAAAACACAGGATCACCTCAGGCATCCTACGACTCCACAGACAATCACAGATAAACTGACAGAAAAGTAATCCGCAACGATTCTGAATAATAGTTTAGGACATTTGTCTGATACCAGGATGTTAAATGGGCATATCTGACAGCTTCTCGTGACAGTAAACTCAACATCCGAGCATTTTGGACTGTTGAATGACAGTCAGGTGGACTAATCACACACCTTGATCGCGATTTGTCCTGTGTTACACTGTCACAGCTCCTGGGCTTGTTCAGGTAAATGATTTCTAACCTTTATCAGTGTTACAGTAGTTTTACATTCTCTGGATTTTGTTTTCCTGCTGAGCTGTTGCACACTGCACAAATAAAACTGAGAGTTTCTAAAGCCAGTCCCATCGTGTCTCTGATTGACAGCTCAGCGGGGGGGAGAAGGGCCGGGTGGAGCAGGAAGTAGCTCCTGTGGGGACAGGAAGCGTGTGTGTTTGTCAAAGCAGTGTGCCAGGACGTCCAAACAGGAAGCAGGAAATCACTGGAGAGACAATGGTACCTGACCTCTGACACCCGGGACAGGCCAACATCAAAGAGAGATACATGCACACGTTTGTCCGTTTGTCCTGGTGAGCACTGTGATTGACGTACTGCTTTCCCTGGCCCTGAACCAGAACCTGGATCTAATCTGAACCTTTAGACAGCCTCTGGAGCTCTGACCCATACTTTTCAAAGAGTGTCCCCATTTTCCAAAATGTCCTCACAGCATTTGACCCGGATCATTGTCCCCACGACGGTAGTTAAAAAAGAATACACACGGTAAACAAAACAGCTATGACATTTTCCCACAGACTGCTTCTAAATTCAAACATATCAGTGTTTTTTTCACTGGCAGGTTGATCCACATTTGCTGCTGTCATGTATGAAACAGATCATGTCCTGGAAAAACTAAACTCAAATCCACATGTTTATATAAATCAGGGCCTGGAGCCAGATTTAGCTCTTTGCAAATTTAAATCAAGCCTGTTGTTATCATTTCAGGTTTTGGCCTTTATACTTTTAGTTGATATCAACAAGTAAAAGTATTCCCTATTTTTAATGTGAGTTATAAAATTAAAGGTTAACCGTTTCATCTTTACTTTTTGTTTAGCCTCAAACATTCAGCATTTTTATATAAGTAGGCTGTTGGCTTTATAATAGCCTGCTCGTAAAACTATAATAATCAAGATGCATTAGTTTGCTTGTCTAAATGATTTGATGGTGAAGCAATTTCTGTGGAAACTTTTATTTAAAAAAGCTTTATGCAACATTCTTCAATATTATCCAGAACATTTTCAGGGACAGTAAATTTAACACCCCTGTTCTAGCCTGTTGTGACTGGTGAGAGTGGCACAAGTCATTTATTTAAATACTTAAGGCAAGCAAAGAAATCTGTCTGTATTTCTGTACTTTTGATTGCTTCTTTATCCACACTGAACCCCTACAGCCACTCTTGTGGGTGGTGAAACCACAGGAGAGCTGGCCTCAACTGGCCTCCAACCCACTCCACCGGTGTTTCCTTTATAGAGTTCTTGTGAATCACACTTCATCTGGATGAGGAGGCTGAGGCACATCCAGGACTTGAGAGTTTATGTATCATGCCTCCAATGATTTCCTGTGAAATCATAGGAGAATTTTTGTTCCAGGACATTTTTGTAATGGAGGTTTTTTTTGTTTGTTTGTTTGTTTTTACAGTGCTCTTATAGAACTTTTACTTCATTAAAGCTTCTGAGTACCTCTAGAATAATTCTTCCAATTTCCTGGCATACAAATGGATGTTTGTTATGGACTTTGACAGACTGTAATGTAGGTGTTTTTGTTAATCAGCAGAACGGCTCCCCCTGCTGGACATGAACAGAGTGACTCCTGTCTGGTCTAAGTGTTAGATGCTGTAAAGAGACTGTGTTTTTCTCTACATATTACTTTATTGTAATAGCTTTCAGAACACTTGCACACCTTCTGCTCAGTTTTCTAGATTATTTAAAATAATTATATTATTACTAAAAGACTTTACAAAGTTATAAATGTTGTGAGATTTCTTGTACAAAAAGGACCATCAGTTACTTTTTTTCAGTAATTGAGGAAACACAACACAGAATGAGACAAGCTTCTGTTTAATGATTTATTTCTATATAAAAGTTGGCATGTGAACCTTGATGGATCTATAAAACAAACTGTTAACTGAGAATAAACAATGACAAACTGTACGGTTGTAAACATATGATAAACATAAATGACATAAACATAGATTTTTAAAAAAGAAAAAAGAAATCCCTTTATGAAAGAATAACCTGATCCTCATAACTGAACACCTGACTCTGCTGATCATCATTCAGGTATTAAATCTCATTTCTAGCTGGACACAGGCAGGTTTTCTCTGGCTTACACCTGAAGCAACATTCAGAGATAATTGGTATCACAACAATAGTTACCAACTTTCTTCATTACGTCAGCCTTTCTTTATCAAACTGTGAGCACAGTAACGCGTTTGACGTGTCATTGAGCACCAATCAAGCGACACTGCCTTCTTCTGTGAAGAAGAACGGGTCACAGAGAGCTGTGAAGGATCTGACAAAACTTTATAGTGGTTCTCTAAATACAACCAGAGAGGCATGCTGTCGAATACTGCTAATCTGGTTCCTTCCTAAAGTGAATACACTGTTTATCCATCTGCCAGAAATCGCTTTGACCAAATTTAAGTGATATTTGTGTATTTTCTGTATCAATAACTGAATGCACGTAGGTTCATACAGTCTGTGTTACTGTAACTTGCATTGCTAACAATACATAACAGCCCAACAGGTTTTACTGGCCACACCAAGCTCAGTGTTTTTTCTTGTAATTAAGTTCCTCTTTCCCGTCTTCACCCTTCCTTCCTTCATATTTTCCCTGGTATGAAGGCATGAGCCTGGTTCTGTTGCATATTTTTTACAGTTATAAAGGTAGGGTTTTTTTTCCCTACTGTCGCCAAGTACTGATCATAGAAAGTTGATAGCTTGTGAACTCGATGTATAGTGCCCTGAGATGGCTGTTGTTATGAATATATGCTATATAGTCTTGCTTTGTAGTACACGGCACAGATGACGTTAGCAGGAAAAAATACTATTGTTTGGCCATGATTTAGTATCACCTGGGAAATTCGATGAATGACATCAATAAATGGCCATTATCAACTGTAATCAGTCGTTTACACATGACTAGTCGGCACTCTCCACCACCTTCTCAAAGTCTAAAAGAAGTATCATGAAATTAATGATAAATAGAAGGAAACCAAGATTCCAATGGTGACCTATTAGATGTCAGATAAACAACAAAAACCAACATTTTAACATGGTTAATGTTGGTTTTGGTGCCAAAAATGTGGCAAACTGGTTGAAAATGAAACAAAACTACACACAAACACAAAGATCCCACATGGCACATGAACCGCGGTCTGCAGGCTGTTGTCTGCCATATTTAAGGGAGTGACGTTGGCGGCCATTCGGGCTGATGTTTCTGATGTTTGAGTTGTGATCATGCGGTAATAAAGTAATAGAGATCAGCAGAGATCTCATTTAGCTTGTGTCTCTGTTCCCACATCTTACTAACTTGTCTGCAGTCAGTATTATTTTTCCTAACCAGCATCACCAGCAGAGCTCCTTAAATTTCCAATAAAACCCAGATACATTTATATCAGCGACTGTAACATATGAGGAAATCGTTCCACAAACAAACATAGCTGCTAAGATGACACGATTTTAGCTAGAGCTAATTACATCAAGCACAGATAGCAGCTAGCTCACTCTGTACAGTAGCCAACTAATCTAGCAGGTAGGAGAATATGAACAACAGTATGTAACTACTGTTAGCTTTTAATGCAAGCACGTTTTAACATTAACAGCTAACTCGACAAGTTCTTGTTTGGTAACCTGTCTGTTATAAGCTAGGAGGGTTCCTGAAGACAAAACACCTGCAGCTAAGAGTTAGCTTATAATTAGCCTTAAGCAATGGAAACTGTAACTAGTTTAATTGAAGGCTAACGATTATAAACTCATCAGCAAGGATTTATTGAAGCTTGAAATGTTAATTTGGCTGCTGTATGAGAGGAGTCTCAATGCCAATAAAACATAAAACTCTAAAGATGAAACAAACTGAAAGGAACAGTTTTCTTAAGGATTGGTGGCCGATTACAAAAGTTTCCCTTCTTTTTGCTCTGGACATGGTTTCAAACAGGCAGCGCATATATTAAAAATAAAACTGAATCAAAGTCCTGAAGCTTTGCAGATTCCTCTGATCCAATAAAAATCTCTACTCCGTTTTCCAGCACAGTGATTATAGATTCATTTATATTTACAGGAATTAACTGAGGCACAATCAATGTCTCAGTATTTTGACTACTTTATAAAACCTCCTAAATCCACATTTTTAAAAAGAAAAATCAGGATTCTTTGAGTCTCAGCAGTTCAGGTGAGTGCATGTGAGGAACCTGAACACAATTTTGACACTGGAGTTTGCAACAACAGCTGTGACAACAACACTTCAGGACAAAGGGGAGTCCACTGGAAGACATGCAGCTGATGGTTTCTGTTACACTGCATCACCTTGGTGTGTTTTTTGCTTTGATGATGTCACAGATTGTAAAGTAGTTCCATAAAAAAATTTAAAATGAAGTCCCGCCTTCAGTTCTGGCCAATCAGATCCCTGTGCGCGACGGGGTCATCAAAGATCCTCATCCATGCTGAAGCTGCTCCTCCTGCTGCTGGTCTTCGAGGCTCCGCAGGACAGCAGAGGGTCGGACATCACTCCTGCCCCGCTCCCGTCCTCCATCAGGAGGCCCCCCAGGCCGTGCAGGTCAGTCAGCCCCATGTCAGACATCAGGTCTGGGGAGAAAACGGTGGCGGCTCCCTGAGGCTCATCCAGGTCCGTAAAAGTCAGAGCATCCAGACCCAGAGAGGGAGTCACCAGGGAGGAGGAGGAGGGGGAGGAGGAAGAGGAAAAGGGGTGAAGCAGTGGAGGAGAGAGCAGGGTCTGGGGGTCCAGAGAGGAGGAGGAGGACTTCGGGGGAGGTGAGTTGGAGGAGGAAGAGGAGAGGCCATGGACACGAGCCTGAAGCTCCAACTCCTGCAAAACAAAGAAATTAGAGTTTGTGAAGCTGCAATCACTTCCCTGTGACGGACAAGGAGGAGTCACAGTGGCTCAGACCACCACCACCACACCCCGCCCCCTCTGCTCACCTGTATGCGGAGCATCAGCGAGCGGTTGGTGTTCTCCAGCCTCCTCTGCCTCTCCTCCATGTCTCGGGCTCTGTGCTGTTCCTTCTGCAGCTTGCGGATGTAATCCACCGACGCCTTCAGGATGGTTCCTTTGTTCCACCTCGTCTCACTAAAACACCAATCACATTCAGCGCCTCGTTAACACACGGCAGGATAATGAGGTGCTGCTGCCAACATGTACAGACATGAGTGCTGAACTAAAACTCAGTAAAGTCTGTGTAACAATTTATGTCAAATTTCAATTTCAAATAAAACTTACAAAGATTATTTAAATGGAAAAAGTCAGCTGTATCACTTTAGATAAGTCGACATCTCACTGATTAATCAAGTGCAAAATCTGTGCCTCTCTGTAGTCACTTTGTGTCTCTGCTCTTGTTGTAGTACTGGTACCAGCAGGAGTGTAAGTGTACAGAGTGTGAAGGTGCAGCGTTACTAACGGGTCAGAGGATTTAGGGATCAGAGCTCCGAGTTCTTTGATCCGGTCGTTGATGTTGAAGCGCCGCCTCCTCTCGACTGTAGGAACACATCAACATTATTTTAGCGTGCACACGTCAGTGCGTTCGGCAGCAGTTATACAACTCTGCACGGGAAAAATGTTGCAATAAAAGCAGCAACAGAAGCATTTTGAAACCAAAGGTGACAAAAAACAGGAATAAGAATCAGACAGTCAGCAGATCTCAGGCTTCAGTTAGGACAGATACGCGCCTTCAAATCATCAGACTGCATCAAATTTGAATTTTTACATCAAATATCATCAGATTTCTTTGTTTTCCTTTAGCAATATTGATTGTTTCATTTCCATTCTGACCCTTAAAAGTTCACTTCATGGGGTCACGCACCTCCCCCCACCTCCAGCTGGTGTTTTTTTTTTTAATGAAATGCTCCCAGTCACCAGTTTCACTTCTTCAGCTATGAGAGAACAATCAGATGAATGAGTCTCGATCGGATGTTCTCCACATCTTTTATTACAGAGAAAATTCTCTGTGCTGCAGCAGAGCCGTGTTCTCACATGTGAAGCTGCAAACTCAGGAAGCCGAACTATGCGACGCTCTCTCCTCACCTGAAGTTACCTGCTGCCATCGGGGCGGGGCTCGAGGCTGGCTCCAAAAGTGAGCCAGTCCTCTTTAGACCACTCCTTAGACTTTACAGCACTTAAAAAAGCATCTCTACATCCTGTTACGTAATAAATGTTGGCCTTTCAGTCTTTATAAAAAAAAAGAATGTGGGTGGGAGGATGCTAGGACTTCCTTCTGCTAACTGGAGTCAATGAAGGGGATGCCTAAACTGTTTGTGCTTTTGGAGCATTTAAATTATACTATGTGACAAATATACGACTTACTGTGAGGTACGGATCATCCAGGAGGTTTGTGATATAGTTTTAGGGAGTCACAGTGTTTTATCAGTCTGTGCTGAGCTGATATCTCTGCCTGTGCAGGATACCGGCACACTTCATTGATGCAACTTCCTAACCAAGCTCAGTGTTCACACTGACAATAAACTGGACTTCACTACAAACTCTGAAGCCCCCTACAAGAAGCGCCAAAGACCGCTGAGGATCTTTAACATCTGCTGGATGATGCTCAGGATGTTTTATGAGTCTGCCGTGGACACAACAGACTCAGTAAATGGATCCACAGTCCAGTAACTTTGTGGATGTGGAGGTGACAGAGAGGACGTGTTAGACGGCCACAGCAAAACACTCATCCTGCCACAGTCCACCACAGAACGTCACACCTGTGGCCGTCATACTTCACACCTCCACCTCGTGACACTGTCATGACTTATATTTTTTCTATATTTATCATGATATTTATGATGTGAATATTTAAACTGAATTTAAGATTTAGTAGTTTAATTTGTTTTTAATAATCTTTTATAGAGAGTTTACATTTCTTACTGCTTTTCTTTTAAGACATGTTTTCCAGTCGACTCTGACCGTCCAACATGCTGCGAAGTAGCCAAAGATTTCTCTCTATAGTGGAGTGTGCACCTGTGTCGGCACGAGTACGTCAGTCTGTTTTGTAAAACTGAAGCATGTCAGGAATCAGAAACACCTGAAACCTGCAGGTGTGAATCAGCTCAACATCTGCCTCTGAGATCTGCTGAAAGAATGCCACACAGTAACACACAAATATTTGACTGGCTGCTGAAGTAATACTGCAGTACTCACTGAGGTTGTGATTGTCCTTCTTCTGTCTTTCTTTAATCAGAGCTTTGGCCTCCACCTCTGCAACAACAACATCAAAAATCAATCGCAATCAGCATCGTGAGTTCATCATTAGTGACTTTTCTCTGCTGCAGAAACAGCTGTCAGTTCCGTTTCATATGTTTTTTAATGTCGCTTGTTTTGTAGCGTAGAAACAGCAAAATGTCAGTTTCAGCTTGGACAAAAAGTTCATGTTGACTGAACAGGAAGTTGGAACTGATGATGTGGGAAAATATGAGTGGCTGCCGTGGCCGTGTGTGCGTGTTCAGAGGAAGTCATGATGTTGACTCATCAAAATTAAGAACACATTTTCAGCCAGGAGGAACAAGAGGGAAACACCGAGGGAAACACAGAGCGAAGGGGCCTCGCTCCCGGCGCGCTGGAACGATGCAACGCGACGACAGACATGAATCGTCGTGAAGGAGCAGCCAATCACAGCAGCTCACTCCTGAAAGGAGTCTGTGTTTTACAATGCTTTCATCTGAAAAGCTTTCACGTATACTGTGTTTGTGGTCACTGTGACGCCCCCTGCAGGTGATTTCATGCACTCGGAAGACCTTAAAGTCTAATCAGAGGCTGCAGATATATAAGTACGACTTTCTGTCTGCAGCTCGAGCTCCTGGAAATCACGTACAGTGAAAATGTTTCCCTGTCGAGCTGACAAACATCCTCTTTGATGAGAAGTCTGCAGGTTCACATCCTGACTCAGATTCCCTGAACTGCCAAGTAGCAACTCCAGGGCTGAAAACTGAAGCCAACATAGCAAAACCCAAAGTTGCCGTTCCCCTAATGACCACTTAAAGCTGGCTCCAAAAGCAAGTAAATCCCTACAGACCTCCGTGTTGAAATGTCCAGCTTCAGAGCAGAAACAAACATCTTTACAGCCTGAAACAACAAATGGTGTTGCTGCGAATTGCACTCGCTGAAATGGAATAATACTGTGCAGTGTGGTACTGCACTTCTAACATTTTGTTCATCTGTTAGCACCAATTAACAGCTCGCTAACCAAGCTTGTTAGGTTTAACACTTAGCACTCCCTCCTCATATCCAAGTATGGTTGCTTCTGGCTCCAGAAAGATAGCAACCCAATGGATAAAGTGATGAAGCTAAAGCACAAAGAGTCCACAAGGTCCATCTTTCATCTACAGTCTATGGTATCTGGTAACGTGTGTGTGATATTTACCAGTCAGCTCTCTCTTGACGGCGTGCAGGTTGGCCGGGCAGCTGTTGCTAACGGTAAGCGTAGGCGTGGTGTTCCCGCCGCTGCCACCATACCCGTCCAGCAAGTTCTCAGGATCGGGGAGCTGCATGGACCAATCAGAGCACAGAATCAGATGAGTGACAGGTAGATCATCCCCCCTCCTCCTGTCAACAGCGAAGTCCAGGAAACACACATCCATGCAAAAACACACACACGTCACTCTGGTGAGTCTGAGCAGCTAACCTGCTGTCACAGAGGTCAGAGGTCACAGTTTCTGCAATCAGCTGCTGTTAAATAACATGGAAGTCAAACCTCCAGACGTGGACGGACTACTGAGCAACTGGACACTGAACCAGGAGCCTCCAGTTAAGTGTTCTGCGACAACTGTAAACCCACGCTGAACTAAAACTGTTTTTTTCCTGAGCTCTGTGTAGCGGATGAACTGTGGAGCAGAAATGAAACGTCTGCTGACTTAAGGTCTGACTTTTCTGTCAGTTCTCATCAACTAAACTCAGAAACTGAGGAATCTGCTGATCGAACAGGAAGCCGTGATAACAGCTGGCTCGCAGATAACAGGGACAGAAACAGAGAGCAGCTCCTCCCGGCCTGGACGGTCTGTTTGGGGGCAAATCTCCTCCACACATTTTTAAGAGCTTCATGGACATTTTAGCTTCTTTAGGTTTTCATTTGACACCAAAATACAAAAATGACAGTAAATCAGGGCCTGGCTGTGAGTTTTATTTCACAGTTTTTATATAAATACCCTAAAAAATGTGACAGAGTAATTGATTTATTTTTTTACCTTATTTTATTGTAATTTTAATTGTATTTGGTTACTCTTTGGAACTAAATCTTTACTTACTATAATTATACTGAAAAACTGTACACTGTCAAAGTTTACAAAGAAAAGAGATTTTATAGCGACATTTGAGGTTCAATCGTATCTGAAGTCAAAGGTTTCTAATCAATCATTTCCACTTCTTGGACTGAACTAAAGCTTACAGAGGGGCAGCACCGAGTGCTAGCTGTGCTTGGTGGCTGTGGTTTGTTTTTCATGCGTGATCGTATAAAATATATAATATAAAATAACTCGAGCAATCTAAAGCTCATTCATAATTAATATGAACATCAGGCTTTTTAACTTTACATATATGACAGAAAATACTGGACGAGTGGAACAGCTCCTCTTTAAACTGGGATTTACTACAAATTCAGCTCCCTACCACATAAACCCAGTTAGAGATATCATTAGTTTATGGGTACCCTCGATTTTAACTAAAAGATTTCTTAAAATATGAAATCAGAGCGCATTAAGAGCACAGCCAAAGCTAAAACAGCCTGAAAGAGGAAGAAATGCAAATCTCGTCAGACCACAATACAAACCAAGAAGTTGATCTTTATTAGAGAGGCGGGTGAAATGAAAGCTAACTGCTCACATAATTACAGCACAGAGAAAAGTATTAATTTAGATTAACACATTTCAAATAATGTAATCAGTGTACTGCGGAGAGTAAGACTGAAACTGAAAGCAGCCCAGCGCTTTCTTTTACTGCAGTGACTTAAACTGTAAGTCAGACAACAAATGAGCCGCTGAGTTTATCTTGTGTTGCAGCCTGTTGAGCAGAAACTTCAGTTGAATGAATGCTGACTGACCACCGTGCATATCAACACAGCCCTGCAGCTCAGAGCTCCTCTTATCATCTTTCTAGGAAACGCCAGCTTTCCTTAAGAACTCAAATTTAAACAGCAGGTACTTTCAAAAGAAAAATCTGATTCTGGGCACCAAAGGGAGCAGGAAACATCTGGAGGCTACAGCCAAACTGCAGCAGCTTTATAGAGAAATTACAAGAAAGGTTTCCACAGAATGAAAAAAAGTTAGGATTAAACAGATAAGCCTATAAACGTTTAAAAAGCAGCTGAGAACGATGTGTTTAAAGTATAAAAACAATGCAAACCGGCAGACACAGCATCAACCTGCATGAATAACCCAGTTTTAATCGGTTTTCTCTTTAAGGCGACTCCGCCGCATTTCCTCAATGAGCAGCTGCAGTCCAGAGGTCAGAGGTCAAACTTTCCCCAAACTCAAAAAATACAAGCTGGATATTTTACCTCCGATTTAATCCTCCTCTTCTCATGGTCGGGCAGTAACACCAAAATCCTCATCTTGCTAACTGCACACAAACACACATGCAAACAAACACACACAGACACACTAACACACACACACACAGACACACAGCGAGTCGCTGAGCTGCTGCTGATCTTCCCCTTTCTGTTCAGACGACTGTTTAAAAATGAGGAAACGTCTCTTTAAGAAAGAAAGCAAAAAAAAAAAAAAACTCACAGAGAGCTTTATTATCTGCCTGACACACACACACACACACACACACACACACACACACACACACGCACCGTGTGTCTCCACCCACAAAAACGAGGAAGTCTGGAAAGCTGAACTGATACTCTCTGTCAGCCTCTTCCACCTCCACTGTCACTGCAGCTTCACATACGAAACATCTGCATTACCTCCAGGTTATGGCCAGCAGGGGGCGACAGCACCCACACAAAAAGGTCAGACTGCATTTAGATTACCTTAATTCTGCCTTGATTTTTTGCCTCAGTAATATTCCTGATGAGTTTTCTAGTCTGACATGTTGTCAAACATGTGGCTCGGGGGCCAAAACTATCTCACCAATGGGTCAAATCTGGCCCACAGCAGCTGTACAGCAGTCATTCATAACATGAAAGCCTTCCAGCTGTGAGGACAGGAGTGAAAATATTTGGATAATGAATTAAAACTGAAGTTAATTAATTTAAATGAGATTTAACCATGGAATGAAATACTATTATTGTTTGTTAAAACTTTAAACCAGAATGAAAGCCAAGGGCTGAAGCTGAAATGAAGCTGGGCCACTGAGTTGCTCAAACATTTCTGAGATCCTGATTATTTAACATGACAACCCAAAGACTTAAAAACTTTATTAAAGACTTAATAAAATATATAGAAATATACTGAAATTTCATTAAAAAAAACTAAATTAAAAACATGTGAACTGAACTAAACATGAGTCAGCCTGCAGGGAAGTGAAACTGGACTTTATATCAGAGTATGTAACACAGGAGAGGTCAGCCAGCCAGTGTATCATCCATCCAATCTGCCTGAGCACAACATGAGAAACAAAGGAAGCATCAACTGTAAAGGACAGGTGTTTGAGTGAATGGCACATCAAACAGTAACTGAAGCACCTGGAAAGAACTCCTTTTCACCACCAGCACAAACTCTCAGAAAGAAGCCACGCTCGATTTCAGAGAAGAGATCAAATCTAGAGCGAAACAATAACAAAACCCGGAGTAGTTTTCCACTGCTACACTAAAAGCCTCTAATATAAAAAGCTGCCCCCTGGTGGTGAAAACTCAAGTTACATTTTTGCAGAGGGTAATTTTAAAAAGTTCCTCGTTAATAACTGAACATAGAAAAAAAATGAGGGACCAGGGTTGTATTTCCCAGCGTGACCTGATGGGGGCAGTGTTGCTTGAACTCAGACACGATCATCAGAAGTGGTTTTGTTTGGTTTACTGTTACAGTAACACGTTACAGGTACAGATGGTGTGGTGTTTTCCTTCATGTTGGAGGGTTTTGAGGAGGCGGATGATGATGATGGGGAGGAGTTTGTTTCTGTTTGACGGTTAGTCGTCACATCTTTTAAAAGTAAAACCAGAGAATGCACCGTGTGATGTTTTCGAGTGTGTTTGTGCACGTGTTGCGTTACCGTGTTGGCGAGTTGCAGCTCCGAGTCGATCAGTGTCAGAAACTCGTCGTTCAGGCTCGAATCCAGGCTGATGATGTCATCGACGATGATGTCTTCTACCTGAATGAACCAATCACAGAGCAGATGAGCATTGTGTCACCTCGGGTAATTAGTGTGAATGCTATTTAAGCATTAACAGTACTGAGATCCTAATCTTCATTATTATACTTAATTTGAATTATTCTGTAGAGTCTGCACAGCACACACTCTTTAATGTCTGTTGCCACTTCTTTCTTGGTTACCATGGTGACACCTCCCTACTTCTGACATGACATGTATTTCGTGTTGAAAGCTGCATATTTGTGCTCAGTGTCAGGAAACATCTAAAAAAAAGTCACGCCCTGGTCACTCCTCCTGATGATGAAATTAGTTTTCACTGAATTATGCCAGAAGTCTCAAACCCAGCACCGTGTCTCAGAATACCATATTTTACTTTTCTGGCTGCAAAGAGGCTTTTTTTTAATAAAACTAGTTTTTAAAAATCTGTTGATCTCTGGATAAAATGGGAGTATTTTGTGTTTTAAGGTGACTCAGCGGGAAACGTTGCACGCGAAACTGACTCAGATCCTCTGGAAGAGTCGACTCAGCAGAATCAGACGGGAAGGCTGCTGCTGACTGACTGAATGAATGAAAACAAGTGAAATGCTCCTTTAAACTGTCACTGCAGGTTTTCTTCTTATGTCTCTATTTTGCCCTCTCCCTTCCTTCCTGCTGCCTTTTATCCAGAGATGAATCAGGCCTGGGAGGATGCTTCAGTGCTTAAAATGCATCTGGAGGAGAGAGGAAGATGCTGAAATGTCTTCTAAGACGTGACAAATGAGGCGTGAAACACGGCGAGTATAAAAGCTATGGTGGGAACTAGAGATACTCTTATTGTATGTTGAAGGGATTTAGATAAAACATTCAATGATGTATAAACAGAGAAATGAGAGTTTCAGAAGCTGTCGCTGTGTTGTTGTAGAAACCCACAGCACATGACTTCCTGTTTACCTCATTATGTGTTTCTCACTTTCTAGGTCTGGGTGTCAAAGCACAGCAAGCTAGAAACATTTTTACATAAGACACAGGAGGCGACAGCACTGATACGCTTTGATGTTATATAAGGTGTTTCTTCAGTAAAGCTGTACCTGTGTTTGCATCTTTCCTCTCATTGCACTCTCCACGTTGCAAACCCGGGACTCAGTTCTCCCTCAGTAACCTCAAGCTCATTCTCAGAAATCCCCTGCAGCTTTACCTTTGTAATAATCACATGTGTGCCAACTGTCAACAAAGTTTGCTTATGTTTTGTGGAAATCTATACAGAGGAAATGGCTCCTTTTAAAGCCACCAGACTTTACTGACGAAAACAATCATTTTACTGTGCACAGAATGGGATTTACTCTGAGTGAGTTGAGCATCTTATTTCAGATCCAGGCTAACCCAGTAAAATACCAAAGGCACACAATAACCACCCCAACTGCAGTTCCTCTAGTAGCCACTGGAGGCTCAACCCAAGAGAGAGTCAATCTCCATGGAAATGTCGAAATTTACAGCAGAAGTTTACAACCTGAGCAAACACAGTTTTGGCCTCTCTGGATAGTTTGTTTCATAGCAACTGTGCTGTGGGTCAGTTCTTTTAAAACTCATCCAACTGGATGCCAGGAAGACAAACCAGCCAGTAAAACAACAGTTTTTAAACACTACTTCTGATTTTTTTTTTCACTTCATTTTTCTTACAGATGTTTTTAATAAGAGTTGCTGATACAAAATACCAAAATATACTTCACATAACACGATTCAGTCTAAAAATAAAGCCTGTTTGTTTGTTTACGTTTTTTTTTCTTACTTCCTGTTCGGGGCTCCCGTCCACTGGCTGTCCGAGGGTGGAGTGGCTTGCCACTGCAGCCTGCTGCTGATTGGCTGTCTTGGTGGTGGACAGGTACTGACGGACCTGCTGCCTCTGAGCCTGCTGGATGTGATACCTGGTGGGATTCTCCAGGTGAGTCTGCACCTGAGGGCCAAGAGTGAAGATTTAAAAGACTTAAAATGCGGCAAATGATAACTGTATACATATAAAGCTAGCAGGTTGCGTCCATACATAGTATTTTAGCACATTTTTTAGATTTAACCAATAGATTTTAAGGAAAAGACTTCCAATTGCATCCGCTAATCAGTTTCCACAAAAGCAAATAAGATTTAGAAAGCTAACAAATCATCAGACAATAACAAACGGCTATCTGAAGGGTGTGCTATGAAGCGCTGATTAAAGGGTTAGCCAGGTATGTTTAGCTTTAAATACGTTTTATATTTGTTTGCATATTTAAAACAATAAATGTAGTAAAAGTCAAAGTCGATATTTAATTTTTTTGCGCAGTACATTCACTGGCGTCTATTTTCTGACACCTCTCTTTTCGGTTTACTCTGCATACCTTTAGCACCTCCACGGGGACCTGAGCGGGAGGTATGCAGGAGGAGGGCACCGAGACGCAGATGGGCGAGGAGGAGTCGGAGAAGCGAAGCAGCTGCTGCTGCTGCTTCTGCGCCTCCTTATGCTCCTCCTCCAGAGCCTGCTGACGCATTAGATCCTGACGCATCAAAACCCTGCAGGAGGAGTAAGGAGGTGGAGGTTATCGTCAGCGCTTGTGAGAGCGCCCTCTGGAGGACAGAGCGAGAAGCGAAGACAGGAACGAAAGAAGAAGTGGGGGAGCTGCATACCTCGATGACATCACTGACGGCAGTGAAGAAGATGAAGAGGAGGGAGATCCTGCTGATGAACTGAAGACAGAAATGACAGCACACTTTAGTTATCATAATCAACAGGTGGTGTAGGTGGTGTTGGAGGGGTCACCTGTAGACCCCATACTCAGAGGTCAAAGGTGTGTTACCTGATGCTGATTGGCTGACTCTTGATTTCATAGAAGGTGTCGCAGTCAGATGGCAGCAGATTGTCGACCTCGATGTCAGCAACGATCCCAGACTCCACTCTGAGGGGCAGAGACAAAAATCAACCAATCAGCAGCCTGAGAGACAAACACAATTATCCAATCAGCATTTAAACCAGCATTTTTCAATGTACAGGAAAGAGAGACAATACATTTGGTGCAAGAGCCATCGTCATTTCCACCTTGTTACAATGATTAAATTGTGTGCGCGCTCCTGCTTATCTGATGTTTTACCTCCAAATTTAATAGCTCTTCATATGTTCAGTTTGGAAACAAACGAAAAAAAACGCGAGACATGGCAGTAAAAAGTCCAACCTTTCACCACAGCAATGAACACACTGAAGCGTTTGTTTAACACTCATTTCTTAGAGTGATGGAAATATTTTTATAAAGAGAAGAAGAATGTGGAGGAACAACATCTGTCAGCTGTTAGGCTTTACCACTTCCTGTGTTTGGGTGTATAAGTATGAGTGCTTGTAAGGCTCCTTTATGGGGACCCAAATCAGACTGAAGACTTATGAGGATATGTCTGCTCTGTGGAGAAGCTTTATCAAGTTGGGACAAACTTTGACGTCTCACAAACCTTTAAAGCAAGACATTTTCAAAACGGAGACAATTTTTGCAAAGTAGGGACATTTGTGAAAGTGGGGACATTTGGCCAGAATGGGGACATTTTCATGAAAGTGTGAACACCTGTGAGACATTCAGACAACTCTGGAAAATGGTGATTTTTTGTTGCATATTTATGAAATCTGTGGACATTAATGTAAAGTGGGGACAGTTGCAGAGCCTCAGAACATTGGTGGGAGTGCTTTTAAAAAATGGGGACATTTACGTGAAGCGAGGACATTTGGCCAGAATGGGGATGTTTGCATGAAAATGCAAATCACAGTGAGACATTCAGACAATTCTGGAAAATGGTAACTTTGTGCTGCATATTTTTGAAACGTGTATTTATTAATGGAAAGTAGGGACAGTTGTCGAAAGTGGGGACATTTGTGAATTTGGAACGATAGGACATTTTTAAATAACAGGATTTAAAGGGTGTGAAGGCTTCTTCGATAACAGAATGTATGGAAAACTTTTTGGTGTACATTTTGCAAACATGTTAGATTTTGACAAAGTGGGGACATTTCACTGTCCTCACTGTCTGCAACACATGATGGGACTGATGGTCCTCACAAAGACGGAGGGACAAACGAGAGTGTTTAGAGGATTTTTTTCTGCTGAGTCACTTCCTGCTGTTCCATGCTTACACACAACCCCACCCCCACCATACACACACATACCACGACCCCCCACCCTTCTCCACTCTCCTCCCGTCTGGCAGTTTAGAAACACTCCTGCTTGTTTTTACTTTTGCTTTCTCTCTCACCGCCAACATCATTTCTGTGTGTGTGTGTGTGTGTGTGTGTGTGTGTGTGTGTATACATGTTTAGACATCTTTGTGAGGACAGAAAAATTGGCATGCTACTATATTTGTCGGGACCAACAGTCACTTATGGGGACAAAATCCACGTCCCCATGAGTGTGAAGGCATGTTTGAGCCTCTACATGTGGTTTTAGTATCAGGGTTACATTTAGGTTATGGTTAGGTTTGGGATTAGGCATTCATTTTTTATGGTTAGGGTTAGGGTAAGCAACTAGGGAAAGCATTATGTCAATGAGATGTGCTCACCAAGTTATGAAAACAAGTGTGTGTATGTGTGTGTGTGTATTGTGAGCTTAAGTGCTGCTTCTGTGGTAAGGGCAGGACAAGACTGGACGTGTCATGGCACTTAAACCTTTTCCAACTATCAACAACACAAATCAAGAGAACACACCAAACTCCATTCATAACTTCAGCCATTTAAAGTTTTTCTGCACCTCAGAAAACCAGCTTTAGTTCAAAATGAATCGGAAGACAATCTTTGAATTTTTAGGGATGGCATATGACATATCTATTTATAAATAAATATAGATAAAACACAAAGGTGAATTTTCTTTTGTGTGTGTTTGTGTGGATATTTTATATAAGTTGGGGAGGATTAGGCCCTATCTGTGTCTCCTGGGAAAAGAACAGGAGCTGCAGCAGCTCCATAGATGACTCAATAGATCAGCAAGCAAAGAGGGTCAGAGGTCGAAGGTCAGGCAGTGCAAACAACAACAACTTGATGATCATCATAATCCCATCACACACACTCAGCACTTTACAACTTCAGAGCCGAGGTACTCAGAGAGCAGTTCACACCAAACTCCATTCATAAATTGTTACATTTAGACTTTACCTGGCTACAAAATAAGAGCGAAACGCACTTTAAACTCTTTAGGTGTTACAGTGACACCAAAATATTTTATAAGAGGCTTTTGTTTTAACGGCACCAGCCTGTAATAAACGTTAAACAGTAACTTGTTTACAGCACAGGTCATGAGTGTACGGGGGGAAACTGCACGCCTGAACTCTACCTGCAGTCTCTTTCACTGACATTATTCTTTTATTATGAGTTAATGACATAGATTTTAACCCCCGAGCTTCTCCCCGCGGCAGGAGTAACGGTGTAAAAAAATAAAAAAAACTTCCTGACTCACCGGACAACGTTGAGAGTTTCCGCCGGGTCCAGGATGACAAACACGGTCTGCGGCTGCAGGACGCCGGCCTCCGGCTGCTCCGGCTCGGCTCCGCTGCGGCTCCCCTGCTCGCTCCGGACCTGCTCCGGGATAACGGCCGACATCTCTGCGGACTCCGAAGAAGAAAAGGAGAAGCTCTTTATCTCCCAGCAGCCACTGCGAGATCAAAGTCTCAGAGGGGGGTATCAGAGCAGCAGAGGGGCAGCTGAGGAACCTCGATCCGGTCCAGACCCGGTGACTCCACACGGAGAAGACGAGGATGATGAAGACGAGGACGACTCAGGTTCAAGTTCTCCGTTAAGATGAAGCGACTGACTGAATCACAGACAGCTGTCAGCCCAGAAATACACCACACAGAACAGACCCACAGTTCCGAGTAAATAAAACTCCGTCGGTTCAAAACAGTTAAATAAGTCCAGTCGGTGCAGTCATTAAACAGAGCCTGCACATATACATTCTATCTGTCTATGCCTGTCAGCGGATTGAAGACATTTATTTCCTATAGATCATCTATTACTCCAGTAATTCGTCCATAAAAGTCAGTTTATGCTAAAACATTTTCCCTGAAACGTATAAATATTTTGGGTAATTTTAACCCGGTGAAACAAACATATTTGCACATATTTTCTAGTCTGATGCCCCATTTTTATAATGGATATTTTATCTTATAATATTTATTTTGTGACATTTATTCGTTTAAATTAACTAGAAATTAAATTACTGATGAAATTATTTTAGTTTAATTTGTTAATTAATTAGTTAAAAGCTAATTATTTGTAATATCAAATATAAAAGGTTCAGGTCCTTCTCCACAAAATTAAATTAATATGTAAATTAACAGAAAACTACGGAAGGGTAGAGCTGCCACCCAGGCAAAAGAAAAATAGAAGTATATCACGTTATAACGTGAAAAGTTTATTGTTCTAACAAGATACTTTTCATGTTTGTACAATATACTATCATGTTTGTACAATATACTTTTGACGTTTGAACAATATAATATGACGTTATTACAATATGCATAATTATCATGTTCGTACAATATAAATATTATATTGTACAAACATGAAAAGTATCTTGTTAGAACAATAAACTTTTCACGTTATAACGTGATATACTTCTATTTTTCTTTTGCCTGAGTGGCAGCTCTACGCTTCCGTAGAAAACAACCAAACAACCAAACAACCAAAATAATAAACAAACCAACAAAAAATATTTAAAAATTTGCAGTAAAAATAATATTGATAAATATTACAAAGCAATACATTCTGATAAAATAATATTTAAAAAAAAAAAACATTTTTAAAACGGGTTCATGTATTTTCTACTCGTTGTATTTCTATGTTTGCATGGGCGGGTCTGAGCGGCTGGACTGATCTACCGCTGACCAATAAGCTGCTCCCCTGCTAACCGCCAGCCAATAGAACTGCTTCTTTGCTTGCTGCCTTACCAATCAGCGGCTGCCGCTGAAGCTCGGCGCTTACAGAACAGAGGAGCAGCCGCCATTTTGTTTGTTTTTATCGCAACTGTTACGGGAAGTGGTAGTGGGGAGGGAGCAGGGGGGAGGGAGGAACTCCCCCGGGTGACGTTAGCCTAGCACGTCTTATCAGCCGAGCTCAGAGTGGCAGGACAGTGTCCAATCAGAAGGCCAGAACGACGCGAAGAGGCCAGGCGGAGAAAGTTAAGATTAAATGATGACTAAATGTTACATCAGCGTATGATGACGTAAGAAAAACATTTACAGTCTCTTTAAAAAGAGACTACAGTTCATCTTAAACATAGCTATGCAAGTAAATTAGACCCACAAATTAATAAATGACGAGAAGTCCAGATATGCTCTCTGCTGCTGGAGGTCATCTTGTTTCTAGACATGCAATCACAGATACTGTTACTGCGTCATCGCTGTCCTGCTACATCTAATCATTAGTATTGATCTGAGATTTGTTTTCTAGTTTGAAGTCAGTCTGTAATTGAATAATAGAAGCACATTATTCTTATTAAAAGAATATATTTTTTTTAAAATGCACAATTTTTAAGTTTGTCTGGAATTTTTCATCAAATAGGATTTTCTATCCTGATTTTATGACGTTTTGAAGACTTGACTTTTGCTTTTTGTCATTATATAATTTTTTTTAATTTTAAAATGTCTGATTTCCGCAGTGACGTGATTGCATCATGCAGTGGCTATTTGTCAGCAGATGCCCAGTTGATAAGGGGCCCATCGAGTGTCGAGGAAAATATCTTCACCCCATTGTAAGCTATTACACAGGATAGGTTGAATCCATGCTTTCACGTTGTTTGGACCAAATTCTGACCCTACCACAGAAGAAATCGAGACTCATCGGAGCAATTTTTCCAGTGTTTCTATTATCCAGTTTTGGTGGGCCTGTTTTAATGGCAGCCTCAGTTTCCTGCTGTTATCTGGCTGGAGTGGTGCGGTCTTCTGCTGCTGTAGTCCTTCTGCTTCAAGGTTTAAGATACTGTGCAATCAGAGATGCACTTCTGCAAACCTCGGTTGTAACAAGCTGTTATTTGTGTTCCTATGAGATCAAAACAGTCTGGTTATTCTCCTCTGACCTGAACATTTTTACACAAGAACTGCCACTATTTTCTATTTTTTAGACCATTATCTGTGAAGAGATGGTTGTGTGGGAAAATCCCACCCAGAGATGCTCAGAACAATGCCACATCTAACATCACTTAACTCACCTTGTTTCTTCATTCTGATCTGGTCATCTTGACCATGTCTACATGTCTAAATGAATTAAGTTGCTGTCACATGATTGGCTGATTAAATATTTTGTTAACAAGGAGCTGAGCAGGTGAACCTAATGACGCATTCGGTTAGTGTACATTTAATTTCTACAGCTAATAAGATAAGATAAGATGGCCTTTATTAGTCCCACAGGTGGGAAATTTGTTTTGTTACAGCAAAAGTGCAAAGTTATGTAGCAGAAATTAGAAAACACTGGAATGCAATAAAATACAATAAAATAAAATAAAATACTATATACAATAGAATAAAATAGAATAGAATAATATATACAATAGAATAAAATAGAATAGAATAATATATACAATAGAATAAAATAGAATAGAATAATATATACAATAGAATAAAATACAAATACAAATACTATATACAACTGAGTAGGAAAATACAAAAACAACTTCGTCAGAAGAAGAATTGCACGTATAGCAGTCTTATTGCACATGTGTGGATGTGTGTGTTTGATCAGTTAAAGTCTTTATTGTAGAGTCTGACAGCAGTGGGGAGGAAAGACCTGCGAAATCTCTCCGTCCCACACCGTGGGTGCCGCAGTCTCCCACTGAAGGAGCTGCTCAGTGCTGTCAGAGTCTCATGCATGGGGTGGGAGATGTTGTCCAACAGGGATGACAGCTTAGCCACCATTCTCCTGTCACTCACCACCTCCACTGGGTCCAGAGGGCATCCTAGAACAGAGCTGGCCCTTCGGATCAGCCTGTTCAGTCTCTTCCTGTCCCCAGCAGAGATGCTGCCCCCCCAGCAGACCACACCATAAAAGATGGCTGAGGCCACCACAGAGTCATAGAAGGCCTTCAGGAGTGGGCCCTCCACTCCAAACGACCTGAGTCTCTGCAGCAGGTACAGCCTGCTCTGCCCTTTCCTGTAGAGGGCGTCTGAGTTATGAGTCCAGTCCAGTTTGTTGTTCAGATGAACACCAAGGTACCTGTAGCTGTCCACAGCCTCGATGTCCATACCTTGGATGTTCAGTGGTTGCAGTGGAGGATGTTTGTGCCTGTGACTGTTCTGGCTTAATTAAGCACTTTTATGAGCTGACCTTTTATTAATATAACAATTAATATGTATATAATTCATCTTAATAAACTTTGTAACATTTACAACTCAATTTTTATTCCTTTTAACTCCCTACACTGTATTTCTCTCTGTCATCACTGGATGGCGCTGTTGTTTTTGCTGTTGCTTCAGCTTGTACAACATTTCAATAAAGTTTTTCGAATATGTCAGCAGTATTTGTAACAACCCATGAAAATCCAGACAGACATTTCACATCTGTTTTTATACTTTTATTTTATTTATAACACTTGTCATTTTATCTTCTTACAGAGGGGGCATGATGGGAAACAGACATCGACAGTATGGAAGGCAGTGGCCGGCCACTAACCGATAACCTGCAATCAATCAATCAACCAATACTCAATCAATAATAACAATATACTTCTAAGTACAACATGAAGGAGAAGAATACACGACTGTGCTGCTGTTACACTAGAGGTGTGGGAACGGCAGCCATGAACAGTCCACAGCACGAACGCCCCTGTGATCACATCAGAACGGCCCCAAAGAAAACAAAAAAATTAATAATAATAATAAAAAGAGCAATAAAAGCAGTAATAACACCTTTGGAATAAAATAACAAATAAATATAAAGCTGCAGACTGAAAGGCTAAATACTGACATCCATCTGAATTGGCACAAAGAAGAGTTCAGAAGCTGTAAGGCAAAAATCAGAACTAGAGGAGTTTTTACACAGAAGCCAGTTTTTCTTCTTTGGACAGTCAAAGATTCGACTTCTGGACAGAATAACTGATCCTAGACCAGCACCGGCATTTCACTGCTCTGAAACCACAAACCGCGTCAGGGGCTGAGGCGGGATTATCGTGACCGCCCAAACTTTTTGACTGATTTTTTTTTTTTTATTGTTCACAAGTTTTTGGCTCTAATCTGTCAAAACTGGATGCAAATATTTCTTTAAACTGCTTTAAAAACTTTATTTAAATAGTTAAAACTAAGCAGCAAGCACCCAGGCAGAATTGTTTTTAAACTGCAGTTCCTCAACTGGCCACTTGAGGCAGCCTACAACAGTGAGTCTCCATAGACTCCCGTGTTAAAATGTCTGACTGTACAGCAGAAACAAACATGTTTACACCCTGGTCCACAACATGGGTTTGGTCTCTGTGGCTAATTTAAACCTTAAAAACTGTAGTGGGGTGAACTTACTTAGTTATACTTAAGTTGTCAGTATTAGAGGCGTCCCTACTTTGATTGGCAGAAGAATCTCTACAGAGATGTTACAGCCAACAAATTCAAGTCCAATGCGTGAACCAAATTGACAATTTTCATATAATAAAATTATCTGATACGTATTATCACTTGTTTTTTAAGTGAAATTGTAGTATTTTAATTTGCTATTCAGCATTAATTATCCAGTATCTATTCCACACAAACCAATGGCTAACTTCATGGTGGCTACGTCCATCTTTATATACTGTCGTCAGAACCAGTCAGGAACAGTTTAATCCAGTCTGCAATGATCTCTGGCAACAGAAAAGATTCAATAAAACTCAAACAAAAAGAAGCAACTTAAGCATTGACCACACGTTTTTCACCACATCAAAACAGTTGATGACGATGGGAGCTATATAAGGCTGAGTTACTGGCCATTTCCTTCCATTATCACTGCTTTACATGCCAAAAACACGCTAAAAAACACACTGTAGCAACCAGAGCCACGTGCAGACTGAGCACCAGATAGCGAGGCGGTGAGGTAGAAGCTAAAGAAGACTTCCACATTCTGAGAGGAATGTTTGTGTAATGCAGAATCACGAAACGCTTCCCAAAGATTCCACTCTGGTTAGCATGTAGCTTAGCACAAACTGTGGAAGCAAAGGGGAACTGTTAGCTTAGCTTTTCCAACCTATTCATTAGCATTTTACATTAAGAGAAAGCAGCTGCGTGTCACCTTGATAACTAACACAAGTTTCATGATTTTGACTGAGTTTTGATGAGTAGCTTGGCCTTTAAACTGTGACGGTCCAGCAGAAAAGGAAAGAAAGGAGCAGGAACAAGCACATCTTTGGTATTTTAGCTTTATCAGCGACCACCAATAACTGATTAACAGTCTGTTAACGAGGCAAAGCAGTAGCATGCAGCCTGTTGCAATTACTCTTCAACTTCTTTTAACTTTCTTCACTTGTATTTCTTCCTGTCTAATTTTACAACTTCCACCATCTTGAGCAGAATTTTGATCAACTCTGACAGAAAACTTTAGAAAGCTGTCCTGGAAAAGCGCCGCCTTTTAAACTCCGTTCAAAGATAACCACCACATCGACATATTACACTCCTCTCTACCAGCTATTTTATAACAGTTTATCCACTGCCAAACCAAAAAAAAGTCACTACCTAGAGTTCAATAAGCAAATAGGCAAGAGCCATCCACTGGATAATTAGTGCAGTGATTAATATGAGTAGCTTCTTATTTTTTAAAAACTGTCAGAAGACGTATCCTGGGTCATGGAAAACATGTTGCTTTCTTACTAGAAGGTCAAATTATCGCTTCAAGCAAAAGAGATTACTGAAAATCATAGAACTGGTTTAAGAATTATCCAGAAAGTGTTGAACCATCATCTTCAAAGAAGATATGTGGTCTGATAAACGTCTTGAATGAGTGTGATCGGCTGTCATTTCAACGTTTGGTGAACTTGTAAAAAAATCAATTTCCTCACGCAGGGATTGGGACAAAACATCTGTGTCTCCTTAAGAAAAGCAATTATTGGTGAAGCTAATTGAAAAGAAGGGCTTTGATTTGTTAGGGAGTATAAAGATCAGACTCTGGACCACTGGACAAAGGTTATGACGACTATGATCTGGGGTTTCTTCAGATGGTCAGGTCATGGTTCAGCAATGTTACGTGACCTAGAACGGGTCAGCTGACCACGTGAATGATTGGATTTGCCAGGATGCATCAGGTTCAAATCAGATTGGCCACCACAGAGTCCAGACCATAACCCCTCTGAGACTCTTTAAGACAGGGATTCAAATCTTCAATCATCAAAGACCTTGGTGTCAATAAATGACTACAACTCTGGATGGAAATAAATTTGTTGTGCCAATGCAAAAAGGCGGTCCAAAAAACCATAAAAGTGTGTGACGTTTCTTTTTGGCCGGGCAGTATTTTCTTTTCCTTTCTATGCTAACAGGTTCCCCCTGCTTCCAGTGTTCGATCTCACAGCTACAGACGTCACTGAAACGTCAGGTTGTTCCTTTAACCTTCACCCCGTCAGTCCTCGAACTGTCTGCGTGGCTCTGGCTGTGCAGAGGAACAGCAAGCGTTAACCTTTTAACCTTTACACAGTCACATGACCTGACAGGGTCACGGGAGAATAAATTATATATTTACAAAATCTTTGCTTTGTTTTCTTCTTGCATCAACTTGCATCAAGCAAACATCAACACAATCCAGACTCATAAACACAGAAATATCCAACAACAAGTCTTTTCAGTTCATCATAGTGTAACAATAATAATATTCATAATATCTGCTTTTTTTTTTCCACTATCAAAACACTTTGTCCAAAATGTGTTTATAGAGACAGAGAGAGAAATACTGAACCACTGCAAGTCAAAAAAAGAAAAACAACAAAAGTCTTTAGTTTTTCTTTTGATT
Organism: Oreochromis niloticus; assembly: GCF_001858045.2. Classification (NCBI taxonomy): domain Eukaryota; kingdom Metazoa; phylum Chordata; class Actinopteri; order Cichliformes; family Cichlidae; genus Oreochromis; species Oreochromis niloticus. The sequence continues at coordinate 4,968,311 of NC_031984.2, forward strand.
TCTGTTCAGATCGGCTCCATCTAATCGCTGGATTCATTTCAGGAAACGAAAGACCGAGTGGGTCAGACCCAGAGAGACGTGAAGGTCCGCAGTCCGGTCCAGTTCCTGTTAGAGACTCTGTCCTTAAAAACATCCAAACTTTATACATCCAAAAAACATCATCGTAAGAGTCCTTTTATTGGACGATTATTTCCATTAATACTTTTTATATCGTATAAATCTTCTGGTCAATAAAAGTCAAAAAATGTAAGTTTCTCAGAGTCCAAGTCTTCAAATGTCTGAATCAACAATCTAAAACTCCAAAATATTCATTTTACTGCCGTTAAAAAAAAACACAAAAATCAGACACTGGGAGCAGCTAGATATTCAAAATAAATCCTTTCAGCTCTGCATAAACATTTTCTTCTTCCAAATTATATGTTTGACATTTTGCATTCACAAAAGAAAAGTATTTTGGAGGTTGTAGTTTAACAGGACCACATGACTTACATACCTAATAATTACAAAATCTGAATCATATTTACACAAAAATCTCCTTGAAAGGCTTTTTTTTCCTGAATGCAAAGCGTTACATTAAAATGTTGACATTTGTACCTCAATCAGATTAAATAATGAAACATTAACAGAACTGTCTATTAAATTTAAGACATTATGTCAAAATCAGAACATATGAAGTCAAATGTGTATTTTTAGTCATTTTAACTGAGACTGTATCTGAAACTCTCTGCATCAGAGAGTTTTTTGGTCAAAATCACGGGCTACAAAGTCGTTTCATACCAACCTTTGAAAATCAAGAGCAGAAAATCCTGATTTCAAAGAAAAATCTGAAAATCAATCATCAACATTTAACTCATTATTAATAATAATATTATTATCGTGCAGAAGACTCTGACCAGTTAATAACACATCTCAGTTGTTAAGCATAAATAAATACATTAAAAGAAACTTCCAGTTTGTCTGATTTTTTTTTTTTTTTTTAGTCGGACTGAAGAAACTGTTTGAACTCTGAGAAACAAACATCGATCTCTGCAGGAAATAAATACATGAAAAAATATCTCAGACTGAGAAGTTAAAATAAAACCTTCAAATGCTGAGCATACTTTCTGCAGGTCTGTGAGGAACAGGATCAGTGATTTATTTTTTTAAACTGCAGTTCCTGACTTTACCAGCAGAGGGCAGAGGAGCTTCAGCAAAAACCTCAACAGCAGAGGCTGCTGCTGAGGAAATGCTGCTTTCCTCCAATTGGTTGAAAAGCCAGAATTTCTTCACTGGGGTAAATTGGCGGTAAAAATCCAAAAGTCTTTTAAGTGCATTGATGAAGGAAACATCGGTCCACTTCTTCCTTTGTGTTTTTAAAATCTGCTGTTCCCACCATCGACCTTTTTTAGCACCGCTCAGCTTCTTTTTTTAACGCAGTGAGGAAACCTGCTGCTTATTCACATCCGTGTTGACTCCTCACCTTACATTTGGGATTCAGACGTCTGAATTTTGGAGCCTGTTGTTCTCAATCAGGACCTGAATCACACTTCCACAACCAATCACCTTTCATCTGACTATAACTGGGGGTTTAAGGATGCTCGGATTACTCGCTCCTCACATTTTCTCTGTTTTGTCAGATATTTGTGTTTATACAAGATAATAACTGTGTTTTGAATCTTCATATGGATTTTTTTTACTTGCAGTTTGTGGGTTCTTCCTCTGCTTTATGCAGGAGCACATTCTGCATGTTCTGTGGATGCTCAGGAGCTCATAGAGGATTAATCCAGCCGGGAGATGAAATCAGGAGAAGACTAAAGTGGTTCTGAAACGTTGTTTTTGCTGTTTGACTCAGACACATCACACTTATTATTTAAAAGTCGTTTCAATTGCAGGAACGTTTCCTGTGACGCCTGCTGAGGAGCTCAGTTCTTCTACCTGCTTTTCCACCAGAGGAATCAAATCTAAACGAGGATTTTATCCCACGCAGAGTGAACTTTCTCAACATGAGTCCCTGGAAGTAACACCTCTGATTACTTGTAGAGGAAATGTGACTTTTTTTGCTCCAAACCTGTTGCAGACCAACGAGAGACTCTCACCAGACATCCGGTTACATGAACTTAAAGAGTGGGCGGCAGAGGACTTGCAGTGGGGTCGGTTCGATGTGCTTTATTGTTGATCGAGTCCAGGAAACGTCCAATCAGAGAGCTTCGGGGTTTGCAGCAGCTGCAAGTAGTAACTCTTGTCCTTATCAATTCATGTGCGGATCGTTTTTATACTGAATATTTATTTATTCTGTGAAGTATCAAAAAGTGGCCACAAACAAGATGTGGCGTCTTCTGGTTTATCTGCCCGACAGCAGGAAGAAACATGTTGAATTGTTACTATAATGACTTAAAAACCAGCGAATGAGTGGCGCACGTGCTCCTTACAGCTCTCATCGTTTCACTTTCGGGTCTTTGTGGACGAAATATTTCAAACAGGACGTGACGGTGATGTCATAACTCCAGATGAAGCTGAGGCTCGTGGGAGTGCTGAAATCAAGAACATGGTGACGCAGGACGCTAGAATGAGTGTGATGTTGTTGTTCAAAGGAGAGACAACTGTCAGAAGAGGCTCCACCCACTACACCGCTTCAACACTGGTTAGAAAAAGGTGAAGTGAGACAGAGAGAAAGAGTGAGAGAGAGAGAGAGAGAGACGCCAACTCGTGTGGACAGCCGGGAGGAATCATGCAGACGAACCACGCAACTTTAAATACACAGAAAGAGCAGAGTGTGTGTGTGTGTGTGTGTGTGTGTGTGTGTGTGTGTGTGTGTCAGATATTTTAGCTACAACAGTTTGTTTTGTTTTCTGGTTTCCAACTGATCCTCATTTAAAGGCCCCCATCTTCATCATCACCATCATTCCTTGTCCAACAGAATCACGTGTTCTCTTCCTCTGCCACAGCTGCAAACTCCTCCCCCTCCTCTTCAAGACTCTCCACGATTGGTCGGTGGAATTGAAGCTCCTCCCCCCTCCCAGCCCTGGACAGGATGTCCATCCATCGCCGCTGCAGCTCTTCCCCGTCGGCGCTGAAGTAGAGGGTCAGGTGGCTCTGGGAGATCTTGAAGGCGTGGCGTCGCTCCAGGCGGTCACATGACTCGGGCAGAGAGACCTCAAAGCCAATCAGAGGCACGCTGCGCTGCGCCTTCACATCCTGTGGGAAAAAGAATAAATAGAGTTCATTGAGGGTGTTATTCCATTTCAACCCAACGTCAAAGACCAGAGCAGTCAGAACAGAAACTGGAAGCTTCCATCACAATCATCATTTTCTGTCTGCCGTGTTCTGATTGGTTGATAATGTATACAAAGAGTCATTCCCTGACCAGAGTCACACAAAGTGGAGGAACCTTTAGTGTGATTTTCCTTTTCAAAGCTTCCTCTGTGATCACCGAAAATAAATCATCCATAAATCAAAATTCTGCGATATTACCTCCAAACTTTAACTCAGACTTCTGAGAAATAACTTGAAATTCTGACTTACAGATGGCAAAAAATGTTTTTCTCAGTGGCAGGAACAGGCTTCCATACAGAAGGCACCATAGGACGAGGTGCTGATGTTCCAGCAGGACAGTGTTTGCTAATATTGTGGCTGTAATCAATAAAGAAGCCTGCAGGGGGCACTAGCAGGGTTGCAGATTGTCAATACCACCAGAGAGCTTCTAATACAATCCAGAACTCCCAGGATTTCCTGTTTTGTAGGGAGCGCTCACAAGAAAAGAACAGAGGTGAAAGGAGGTGCAGCTAAAAAATCTAACTGTATCTTCATTCCCATCCAGGGATGCAGCGACCTCTACTGGATTCCTGTATGAACTGCAGCCAGTTCCTGTTCAATTGGATTAACAGGAACGCGCCTTATATATCTTATATATTTTACATGAATGTAAATTTATAGCGTACCTGTGGAGCTCCGTAGATGTAGAGCACCAGCGGCTCGTTCTCGGGGATGACAAACCAGGCTTTCTGCCAGCCCCGCCCTCCTCCTTTCTCCATGTGATGCAGAAAACTACAAATCACACTGTTCTCTGCTGCCAACGAGGCCTGTTTCTATAGCAACGAGAGATGGATGAGAAGAGAATCAGCTGTCTGCAACACTCGACGCCGGGTGACGTCAGAGCGTTGTCACACTCACCTCCAGGATGGAGCGTCTTCTGTGACTGCTGCTGGTCAGCCCAACGGGAGACGGCGACACGCCCACAAGCGTGGCGTAGCAGTCGATGCAAACACGGTTGGTTCGGTTGTTGTCGTAAGACAGGCGAGCGCGAAACTCCGAGCATTTCCCACAAACCACCTGGAGTCGACACAGACCGACAGACAATTGGTAACTATGACAACGCTGTTTAAAAGTCTGAAAATGTTGTTGTGCCACAAATGTCTGGCAGACACGTGTTGTAGATGCTACAAATATCCAGGTGTTGGCCTACGACAGATGTTCACATCAGCTCATGTATGACATATACTGATATGCTGGGTATGATAGATGTGAGCAGCAGGTAGTACAGATACTTCAAATGTTGGCTGGTACTGAATATACTACTGATGTTTGGAGATATTGTGGATGTGACACGTGTGCCGAGGTGTTGTGGATGCTGCACATGTCACAGACACTACAGATGTGGGCTGGTGTTGGGAACAGTCTGAATGTGGAGAGCTTTGTAACACATCACACGTCGTCTGGCGTTGCAGACGCTGCAAACATCAGCTGGTGCAGTGTCTGTAGGTGTTGCAGACAGATGTTATGGATGAAGAACGTACGTGTCCACAGGCTTTGCAGTGGTGGCGCCTCTTGGTAATGGAGTTGAATGGCTCCTGACACTTCATGCACAGAGTCACTTCCTTCTCTCTGATGGGAGTCGGAGCTCGTTTCCCCAGCTCAGCACAGCTCTGAGAAGCAGAGAAGGGAGAATATGAGTCACAACTGAATGATTTCTGGGAGTTCAAGAACTCCGCTCTTCATGTCAGGGGGTCAATTTTGTCGCTGAGTGTTTGTGTTACCGGAGAGTGAGGCGGCGTGGAGTCATCATCTCGGAGTGAACAGTTCAAGTGTCGGAAACTCTCCATGGTCTGCTCGTGCCTCTGGATGGTTGCCTGGATGGCCTGAATGTAAACAAAGTAAAGGGTGAATTTCATTAGAAAAATATACATATGAAGCAGAAAATCCTTCATTACTATCAGTCAATTTGAAATTTGTCCTAAAGCAGCGGGCCACAGCTCGCTTTGGGCCAGAATGATGAAAATCCTCTTCCTGTCAGTTTATCTGTAATATCTCAATGTAACAAATTTAAGTGTGATTTCAGCCTCAGTCTCAGTTTTTTTGCATAATAAATAAATGCTGCTGTAATGAAATATAATGAAAATTACAGAAAAGTTCAGGTAGTTTGTTACCGAGACTATCCTGTAATTATATCATATATAATATAGTTTATCTGATACTTTAGAACTTTGGTGTGGGAGACATCATCGTGAGTTGGACAAGCTGTAAAATCCATTAAAAAATTAAGTCCTCTTTTGTATTTTCCAAAGATGTCTGGTGGGCCGGATTGGAGTCTTTTGCCAGGCCGATTTTGGCCCCCAGGCCTTATGTTTGACAACGCTGTCCTAGAGGCTTTAACGCCAAAACTCTGTGCCTGCTTCACAGTACTCGCCACTGCTGACCGAAAGCAAACCACGAGCCCATCAGGTCTGCAGCCGAACGTTCCTTCACAGTTTCTAACGTGCTGGTATCGAATCATCTACGCCCGCTGCATCAGCACCACTTACCTGGATCCAGTCTTTCTTCTCCTCCTCCGTCCTGCAAAGCCAAGATGAAACAGAAAATCAGTGTTTTTGTCCTGGGAGACAGATTCTGATTACAGCGAGTCCTCCTGCAGGTGTTTGTACCTGGCCTGCAGCTCCAGGGATCTCTGTTTTCCCGACACCAGGAACGTCCTGGCCACAGCGACGCTGCTCGTCTCCTTCAGCTGAGGACGCAGGCGGGAAATTCACTGTTAGTTTGTTAAAAATATTCAGGCTAATACTGAGCACGCTCATCTTTATCCTCTCTGATCTTTAACAGCTTTTGTTATTGGTACAGGAGCTGCAGACACAACCTGCGGCTTTTTATATGCATTTGTTTTTCCAATGATGTCTAATTTTCTCTTAGAGCTTTATTATTGTTAGTTCTATTCAACGGTTAAAGCTGAGGTGGATGCATGTTTTAATACCCTGCGTCTGTGTCTCTGCAAGATAACACAAAACCCCACCAGGCCAACTTTATGAAGCTCGGACACTGAACGAGTGCTCTTCTAGTTATTATTAGTCTGTAGATCACATTAATATGACTTTATTTGGCGATTAAACATCATACTGTCCACATCAGGTGTTTCTATGCTGAATGCAAAAACACCCTGAGTCCAACAGTGTCTTCAGTGAGAAAAGCCGGAGATCTCACCTCCATGCCGTCCACATCGATTCGGGCCCGGACGCTGTACTTCTGACCAATCAGACGCAGCTTCGGGACGCAATACAGTAACCTGTCATTGAACTGCAGAGAGAGGCAGGTGTTGCTTATTACTGTTACTATGACTGTATGAACTCTGTAAAGCACTGAGAAGGAGACACAGACAGTGAAGTACCAGTATGAGGTATCTGTCCTGCGTGGTCCCGTTCTTATTGGACAGCTTAAGGATGTGTCCCTCTTTAATGAGCTCGTTAGTTGGGTTAACAATGTCTTCTTCTCCTCCCAACAACTCGTACACCTTCAACAGCTTCCTCATTCGCTCCTGGCAGAGACATAAAAGAATCACTTAGCGGTTAATGTTCCTGCCGATGCTACATGATGGTTTTAGGGCATTTTAAGTTCACTGGAAACCTAAATATTAGATATAAAATACAAAAGGCAAACTGTGAGATTACTAGGACAGCTGTGGAGCCTGAAGGAAAAGTTTGCGATCTACATTCTAGCGTTCCCAGTAAGTCGTCAGCTGGGAGACCTAACATCCTGAATGGAGTTTCTCTACAGGAAGCCCGGATCCCCTCTGAGGTGACTCTACAGATCAGGGTTCCAATGGAGCGCTTAAATTTTAACCCTAAAACACCAAGTGACACATGAGTTTTTGAGACATCTACATCATCGGTGTGATTTTCTTTAAACCCTAACTCCTTATATGTCTTTTTTTCAGATGAACAAACTGTGAGTATCAAACTGCAAAACAAAAGCCAGATGTAGCAAAAATGTTACATCTTATTTCATGGTTCAGGCTTTACAGGGTTAAAGCGCAGAGAGGGCACATACTACAAATACGTACTGGTCTGGAGCAATCTGCTATCACTGCCTGATGGAAAACACTAAAAATATTTGATGTTTGGCTGAAAGGAAACAGCTGAAGTCTGGCAAATCACAGCAAAATGGTTGAAGGAACTGCAGCCCTCTTCTTCTTCTTCTTCCTCTTCTTCTTCTTTCAGCTGCTCCCTTTAGGGGTCACCACAGCAGATCAACTCTATCCATCTTCTCTGTGGTCTTCCTCGTTTCCTCCTGCCTGGCAGCTCCATCTTCAGCAACATGTCCACCCTCCCTCCTCTGCACATGTCCAAACCATCTGAGCTTTGCCTCTGACTTTGTGTCCAAACCCCTCCACCTGAGCTGTCCATCTCACGTTTCTAAGTTGGAGGAAATGCAGTATATAAAAAATGCCAGCATGGTAACTGTGATCGGGTCTGGACCAGTGTCCCGAAGTTAAGCTCTGTCTAAATGGATGCCATGAGCGGCTGTAGTGTATTCTTAGTATTAGCTTCCCTCTAAAGCTTGTTTAATGCCACTCACACGTCCTTGTCTGATTATGCTGCGTTTTCTCACTGCCTCCTGCACAAATCTCCAAAAAGCTGTCAGCTGAGTGAAACCGGCTCACATCAGCAGCAGCGGCTTTCCTTTAATCAGTCACAGCTGATTAGAGACGACGGCAAACATCCCGCTGAGAGGAGGTGGAGAGGCTCAGACCTCTGAGTCATTACAGCAAAAACCAGCCTGAACTCCATGAATCCACATTTCTGCTTCTCGTGCTCTTGTTTACATTAACCATGCTAATCACGCCATCGGTGAAAGACCTCTGCAAACCCACCTGGGTACCCGGTGTTCTTCAGGCAGATTCAAAACTGAATTATAAACCAACCTTTGAAGCAGCAGTCGTGTTTACCCGGAGCTTCAGGCAGTTAATGAGCGTAATCAGGAGAGTTTAATTAAAGATGAAGTAAAAGTTGAGCTTTAATCTATCCCGGGCCACATTTATCTGAGTGATGTGGTGTGAACTGCGGCAGACGGGGGTGATTATGGCTCACAGCTCCGGGTGTCGAACGTGTGAGAGTATCTTACCATCTTCCTGATGGCAGCGTTGGAGTGTTCGGCTGCTGTGGCGATCAGCTCCAGAGACTCTGCAGGAGAGAGAGGACGGTTACATGAGCCTGCAGCTCAGACACACAGAGACCCAGGAACCAATGAGGGCGAGGCTACCAAATATTCTGACTTCTAGCTTCTCTGTGCAGCAGCGCTCCCTGAAGCCCAAAGTTTGCTCCATAGAATAAGAGCTGATGAACCCAAACTAAAGTCTGCAGTTACACTATATTGCCAAAAATACTTGCTTGTCTGCCTTCACACACACAAACTCAAGTAGCGTCCCATTATTATTCCATAGAGTTTAACATGATGTTGTCCCACCCCTTGTAGTTATAAGAGCTTCAACTCTTCTGGGAATGCTTTAGGAAGGTTAAGGGGTGTTTATTGGCATTTTTAATCGTTCTTCCAGAAGAGCATTTGTGAGGTCAGATACTAATGCTGGACGAGAAGACCTGGCTCACAGTCTCTGCTCTAATTCCTCCCAGAGGTGTCCTGTTGGGTTGAGGTCAGGACGCTGTGCAGGCCAGTCAAGTTCTTCTACACCAAACTCTCTCGCCCATTTCTTTATGGACCTTGCTTTGTGCACTAGTGGACTGGACTGGACTTGTTGCACAGGTAGCATCCTATCAAGGTACCACGCTGGAGTTCAGTGAGCTCAGAGCGAGTCGTTCTTTCACAAATGTTTGCAGACTGAGTCTGCATGCCTGGGTGCTTGATTTTATACACCTGTGGTCCTGGAAGTGATTGGAACACCTGGATTCAATGATTTGGATGGGTAAGTGAATACTTTTGGCAAAATAGTGTATCAGAATGATTACATAAACTATTTGAAGTGTGATCAAAAACATTCAAAAGCTTTACTTGATTCATATTTGCCTGATCTCAAATTCGGGTTCACGCTCTGGTACAACTCTGGCCTGTTTTCAGCACAGCAGCTCTTTTAGAGCTTTCATTTGAAGTCCTACAGTGTGTCGAAACAGCGATCCTTCTACCCGAAGGTTTTATTTTATAGCCAAAAAGTTCCTGTGTTTTCATTCTGCTCTGAATCGGCATGACAGCACCACGTTCAGATCCTCAGACACCTCAGGACGTTACGTTCTTAAAACCACCATAAATCATGAAAGAAAAAAAGACGAGCACACTTTCAGTCTCACTCCTGCCTTCAGGAAACTGGAAATTTCAACTGAAAACTGATCAGTCACAGCCAAACATGCAGCTCTTATCAGCACCGACGATCCTTCGCTCTTAGTTTGAAACAGAAGCCTCTGAACATGTCTGAGATTCACGGTGAAATCTCAGAGCGCACAGTGGAAGCGCTCAGAACGGGACTTCCTCTTGGGATCTAATAATGTCTGAGAGGACGACGCTGCATGTGCAAACAGCCAAATCTAATCTAACTGGGCCTTTTGCGTTTCACTGGCCTGTTCTTTAGGGTTTTTAAACACATTTGATCGCACACAAGTGTCTCTGTTTTATAATCAAAGAACATTTCATTAAACAGCAAAGTGCTTTCTCCAGCTAAGACCAGACCCTGGAACAAGGTCTTAGAGGCATCATGCATGTCCAAGCTCTCATTTTTAGCCTAAACCAGTGTTTTTAAAATATTTTGTGCTCAAAAACAAAGCTGACGTTTAAAGACACGACTGTAATCAGATACGCCGTCTGGCATGTTGTCAGTTCTTTTGATTGTATCGTCTTGTTGGTTTGGGCTTTGCAGGAAGCTCCATCACATCAGTTATATCAGGCTTCCTGAAGTGTCTGTTTAGCTTGTTTTGCACCACATTAACCAAATTCCCCAGCAGATGATGCACTCAGTCAGAGAGCTGCTGACAATTGCTTTTCTTTTTTTTTTTTTTTACACTTTTGTTGAGGCGCTGCATCCTGCTGCTGGGTAGCTGTGATTTCCTCCACATATTAAAGTGGTTCATTTTTCCTACTCATGAATTCAGTTATCCTTTTTATCTCGTTTCTATCAGAGAATTTCTGTTGCTACAGGTTAAGGACTTCAATATATAACAGAATAATAGGCAATAATAATAGTAAAAAAATACAATATATTTTTGTCTAGATTATATTTATAATGCACGGTTGACACTATTCAGGAACGCTGGGCTAGAGAACTGAAGGTAGTCGTGTTTTTGTGTGTTTGTTTTCATACTCTGGGCGTCCCTGTAGTCCGGGGCGTCCTCTGGCAGCCTGTGGAGGTAATCTTTGAGCAGCAGCTCATAGCGAGGAATCCTCTGAACCGGCTCCAACATGTGGTGCTGCAGAGTCAGGTTCCCACAGCGCTCCTCCCTCTGCACAGAAACATCAAGCACACATTTGTACACAACAACGTGTGATGATCTTAAACTAACGAGCCAAAACAGGACGCCCTGAGCAGCCTGGAGGCTGCAGACCTCTGAAGGTCCCTGTGGTATCTGGTGCAGAGCCGTCAGCAGCAGACCATTTATGTCCTGTAAAGATTTGGATTATGCACCTGTATCTCCTGGACGATGGTCTTGAACTGAGTCGATCTCTCCATCCAGATGTTCACCAGCTCCATGGCTCGGTCAAAGTTCTTCACATACTCGCCGTACATCTTCAGGAAGGGGGCCAGCTTCTGTAAGATGTCACCGATCCGCGGGTTTAAGTCCCTGTGGGAAATAGAGAGGGAGGAGTGAGAGGAGCTCCTGAGGAGGAGCAAGGGAAGAGGAAGAGGAGATGGAGGCTCACCACTCCTCCATGCGTTTCTGCAGCGCCGGCAGCAGGAACTGCTGGTGGAAACAGTAGATGGAGCAGATGTTGGAGAAGATCCCCAGAACGACATCACAGGGGAAGGAGGAGCGAGACCGAGCCTCCTCCAGGAGTCTGGCACAGAAAACCTGTGGGAGGAGATGGCTTCAGTCGGGCTGATATTTCTCACAACAGGAAAAAGTTCACACCCGCCAAGCCTGCAGTGGGAATACTGTGGGGTTTCCATGGCAACAGTGACAGCTCAGTGATGTGAAAGTCGGCTAACAGACAAACTGATTCTACCAGGAGGAGAGGACCTGCGAGCGACTGACAGCTAGGTAAGCTCGCAGTCTAAGCCTAGTATGGAGGGCAGCTCCTCTTCCTATTGGCTCACAGGCTGAGGAGACCCCTCTCGACTCACCTGGTCCAGCAGGTGGAGCTTTGAGACGTAGGCAATCTCTGTGTGCAGCAGCTCATTGGCGATATTGAAGACCCTCTGCTGGACAGACAACTGGACACAGAGACAGTTAAACGAGTGAGTGCACAGTAAATATTTTCCTCTTTTAAAGGCAAAAACGCCCAAATCAGGCTGGACGGAGACCCAAGTTCACGTCAGAGAGAGTTTTACTCTTCATTCGCATTATTGTTATTATCATTATTATAACATTAAACTATATAGCTAGGTTTAGGACATAGATATAATAATGATGTTGAATTATTATGGATGGCATCATACAATAATGACGGTAGCATTACTATGACTGTAATGCTCTAAATACTACTCAACAAATATTTACTTCAAATAAAAGTACTGTTTCTTTTTCTGTATATTTGCATATAGAAACTGTGTGACTGCCTTTGATTTCCATTCAGTTGTAAACACTGCTCAAAATCATTTTTAACATATTTAGCACTAATTCAGCCACTTAGGCTTATGGTTTATAGATCACTGCTTACCAATAACAATTCATTACAATTTTATTTATGTAACACCAAATCACAACAACAGTCACCTCAAGGCGCTTAATAGTGTAATGTAAGGGAACCTACAGTATTACAGAGAAACTCAACAATCAGACGACCCCCAATCAGCAACCAGTTTGGCGACAGTGGAAAGGAAAAACCAGAACCAGGCTCAGGGAGGGGCGGCTATCTGCCGCGATTGGCTGGGGGTTGTTGTGGTAACAGATATAAAATAGTTACCATAAACATTTGGTGATGAGCCGAACCACATACAGGACAGGGCTGCTGTCACTCCGTCTGTTCTTATGTTAAACCTTCCTATTGCGCTTCTAATGGTTCACACTGTTAGTAATTAAATTTGTTCTTGTATTTAAATATATTCTCAACTGTAACTAAACTAATGCAGGTGTGGCAAAAACCGCCCATTGGTGGGTTTTTAGTAGTGTAAGTAAGTGAGATCATAACCAGAATTGAATGCATTAGAAATACTTATTATAATAATATAATTTATTATGTTATATTTTCCTGTGTGTTTATATGTATTATATTAACACTTATATTGTAGTTATTATATTTATATTATATTTTGATCCTGTAATATTACTTTAATAAAGAGTCTAAATACAGGTATTCAACACAATACAGTGTTTGAAGTCTGCAGCTGCATTGATCATGTAAAACATCTGTATGAGGACGCGGGCCTGCACATGAACCTGAAACATAGCCCCGTGTTTTCCAGATCAATCTCCTCTGTGTATTTATTGACCCCCATCGACCTTTCTAAACTCCCACATGTTGTCCAAGATTCCTATTGGTGGAACAGTTATTTCCATGAAAAGTCGAGGTGTTTATTCTGTGTAACGGCTCACAAACATCAGCCTGAGGAAACCTGGTTAGACCACCTGAATCCTCACCTCAGCAGAGTCCTGTCGGTCTGTCTTGGGAGGGGCCAGCACCAGAGTTAGCTCCGCCTCCTCCTCCTCCAGGTCGCTGTCTCCCTCCTCTGAAAACTCCCTCCTCCGCCTCGCACCTGCCCTCGACTCCCCCTCTTCGCCCTCCCCCTCACCTCCCTCCCCAGCATACGAGGATGAGCTGGAGAGTCTGGGCAAAAGGGCGGGGCTGCACTGATAGGCCACACCCCCATCATCCACACCCGCGAAGCAGAGCTCCTCGCTGTGCGATGGAGAGCTGATGCTGTCGATGCCGCTGTCTCGATTGGCCAGCTTGCCGTCCGTCTGCGAGGAGGGGAGGGACAGACGCTCGGAGGGCAACTCTGATTGGTCGAGCAGTGCCGGCTGCAGCTGCTGCTCCCTCATTTCCACGGCAACAACATCATCCTCTACATGTTTCTCTGAGGGGCTGTAACCCGACTCCATGGACAGACGCTTCTGATGGTGATCGTCCCGGCACGCAGCCGCCAGCTCTTCATCATCATCGTCTTCATCATCATCACCGTCATCGTCATTATTGTCATCTTCCTCATCAGGTAGATCACCCACTCCCCCCTCATCCTCACCCTCAGGCCCACCCTCATCCCCCTGTGTGATGTCGTCGTGGCTCGTGAGCTCACACGACGGCTCCTCTTCAGGGAGGGGCGGGGCCAGTGATGATGCTGGTGATGAAGGACGGGAGGACGACAGGGAGGAGGGGGGGTCGGAGAGGCGGGGACACAGCGCCCCACCGGTGATGTCAGGAACCACAATGATCTGTTCCCTGTAAACAAACAAACAATAAACAAACAGAAAAGCCTCATATAATGACATCACTCCTCCTTAACCAATCAGAACTCACCGCTCAAACTTCTCGATGAGTGACAGGACACAGGTGGGGGAGGCGGTGCCGTCTGCACGAATAGGTGGAGGTCGGCCTGCCCGAGGGTCCGCTGGGAGGGGTTTGCAGGGGGGTGTAGGTGGGAGGGGCTTTTCTGGTGCTCGGGGGCGCGGCCTGGTAACCCCTGTCTGCTGCTGGAGGTGGGGGGTTTCGGTGGCACTGTGGGCGGAATTACAGGTGAGTGATGACCTCATGGATGTGTTAAAAAAAAAAGTGAATCAAATTCTTACCCTGAGGTTTGGGTCCAGGCAGCGGCGGCCTGCTCTTGCTCGGTGGTGTAATTGTGGTAGCTGGCAGCTCCGGCGGCCCCGTATCGTTCACCAGCAGAAGCCCATTCGCAGAGCCACGGCGTTCTGCTAGCTCCGCCCCTCCCTCCAAGGAGGCGGGACCTGATGTGGAGGAGCTGGGCCCCGGGTCAGAGCTCGGCTGCTGCGAAGAGTCGGCATCCAGCGCCCCCAGGTGACCGCACGGTGAGCAGGACGGCTCCAGAGAGAGGCTCTTAGTCAGCAAGCTGGGACTGGAGGAGGAGGAGGGACCTGAGGAGGAGGGGACAGGTAAAAATGTAACAGTGTTTGGTGTGAGGTTGTTAGCTAAAAATGTTTGTGAAAACGGATTTTGGTTAGGCTTTAGTTCAATGTTACAGTCTTAAGAGGTCACCAAAATAAAAGTATCTTGTTTTTCAAGATAAATTCATTCAGCAGAGTGAAGTAATTGATCACTGATGACATTGTTAACCTTATTTTTCTTCATTGAGACACGGACTGGAGCAGCTGTGAGACTCCCGCTGCCCCTTCAGGCATCATTACTGTGGTTTCTATCTGCAGATCCTGAAGCTTCATCAAACTCTCGGCAGGTTTCCTCTAAATCCAGGAGACATTTTCTCTGCTGCTCTTTGTTTTCAGAAGCTTTTACTTCAGCTGTCCTTCACACACAAACAGCCTTCATATTCAATCAAAGCTGAAAAACTTTCTTTATTAGATTTGTTAACTTCTAAAGAAGCGAGGAGACGGGACTGACTCAGCCGAATGTGTTTGTGTGTTTCACTTATTTTGCTTTTCACTTCCTTTTTGGGTTTTTATGTTCCACCACTGAGTCTTTGAACCTTTGATTTTCAGTATTTTAAATGTGGTTTATATTTTTTATAAGTATTGTTGGCTCTTGTTTTATAGATCCAGATTCCTCAGACAGGGTGTTTTTATTGACTTTTTATATTGTTTTTTATTCCATTAATTATTCCATAAAGAAAAGAAGTCATAAATACTGGACCGCACTCTTTATAATTTGTGAAATAGGGCACTGGCCTTGGTGGCCCTGCTTGTTCCTTGACGGTTTTATTGCTTTTTTATCAAAGTGTATTTATGACTTCTCTTCTCCCGTCTTTGACGATGACTTGACCTCATGTTTCTTTGTCCTGCAGTTAATTTATTTCATTTTTAGCTTTGTGCACAAACTCATACAAAGATTTATTCTGTTTGTTTGTTCTTGTTTCTGTTTGCTTATTTCATGCAAATCATCTTAATGTTTCTGTGTCAGAGGCAGCAGTGACTGCTGCCCTTTAGGAACAGACACATTTCCTGATGGTCAACAGTGAACTCCATTGGCGATAACAGAGGAAACCGATGGGCTATTCAGGCTTGACACTCTCCGTGTCGCCATGGTGCCCCAGAGATGCATACAGGTGTGTCCATGCAGCTTTCTCAGAGAAGTGATGCAGTGTCACCCGGCTGTGCATAATAGACGACCAGAAGAAAAAGGAAAGGTACGGAAAAGATGGAAAGGATATCCACAGAAATCTGCTCGATGTTAAATAATTAGTCCTTAGTAGAAACCAGGTCTACCCAAGGGTTAAGTCTTTTTTAAATACTTTATGTTGTAAAGTAATATTTTGGATATTGAACTAATTACCTCATGCTTTATATAAATTGGTCCAGTTATCCTTACTTCCAGTTCTGAATAGTGAAGCCAGTGTGGATGTGTCTATAGGGAGGTGAGTTCTCTGTCTGCAAAAACAAACCCAGTTGTGTTGCGTCTATGAGAAAACGACCCTTCTGCTCTTTTGATTTACGAGCTCACTAAACACTCTCCGGGTGACTTTACGGCCTCAATCGTGAGTTTAAAGTCTTATTGAACAGAACACAATGCTCGTTTTGTAAGTTATGGACCAGTTGAGACTGAAATAGAAGGTCAACAAGTTTTGCTTTAGGGTGGTGCTAACTTGCGATTGTGATTGATTGCAGTGTCACTTAGTTTCTCAGTCACATCCACCCCTTGCTTGTCCCTTCTAGTTTTAAAATGCTACGATGGTGAAATGGTAAAACCTCAGTGACCAGTGGCTGATAGCACAGCTGGTCATGAATTTCATAATTACAAACAGGCTTTAAATTATTCATCATCTTAAAAAACTTTGGCAGGATGTAGTATAACATAAAGGACTTTCAGCTGCTGCCTGATTAACAAAGACTTGCCATGGTGGGGAGCTCAGCATGTTTGATTTTGCAGATTTTTATGCCGGATGTCCTTCATGATGCGATCTCAAAAGAGTTTCATGTTTCCCACCGGGATCGGAGATCTTAGATCTTTTACTGTTTAGGCCACTGTGTAAACCTCTATATTATTATTAAACAACTGAAATAAAAACATGTTAACTACTCATAGAAAGCATAAAGATGGACAGCTGCCGTCACTTAAAAGTGAAGCCAGTGGGAAAGCACCTTAACCTGCAGTCTATTAAACAGCGACCAGGGGGCGATACCTGTGGTGAGCAGAAGAGTTCAGGTCCTATAAAAGTCTGCCGTTAAACAGCCCTTTGCTCTGACCTCACTCAGTAAGTCTATTTATATTAAGTCTATGTTTTACATTTTCATAACGTAAAGACTCAGAAAGGAGGATCCTCATTGGCTAACAACCTCTGACTGAGAAGCCGTTTCATAGGTTGTTACATCCCGTTTCAAAACACCAAGAAGGCGATGGTGAAAACACTCAGCTCAAGGCTTCATAACAGGACTTCACAAACCATTGGCTCACAATGGTGACACTGTCTATACAGCTGCCAATTGCCAGACCAGTGTGGTGCACAGAGATGCTGCAGTACAAACAAGAGAACCAATCAAAGACTTCTACAGCCGCTAAAAAGCTTCAAAACTAAGCAAAAACGTGGTCGAGTCCAAACGCTGATGAAGTCTGCTACAACAGGGCGACTAAAGGAAAGTCCAGTAGTTTCCAGCAAATATTGAACGGTATTTATAATTGAAATCCCCCCTCCTTAGAGTAAACATCCGTTTTTTTATACAGCCCAGAGTCTAGACTTGTAGATTTGTATGTGGTATGACTGATGCATTCCTGCAGAGGGTTTGTTGAGCAAGTCCACATTTTTGTTTCCTTCCAGATTAAAAAAAGGTCTGTAAGATCTCTAAAGTCTCTAAAGCAGAATATTTACCCAATGAATAAATAGTTTAATATTTCAGTGGAGCACGAAATTAGAGTTAGCATACAAAATTATCCGTTTGAGTGAACAGAGTGACCTGTGATGGAGATCAACACCCGGCCTGCGGACTTTTAAGATGACGTTACGTTTCTCAGATGAAATCTCTGAAAGCAGAGCAGTAAAATTATAAGTTGCAGGAACTTTGAGTGTGTGCAGTACACACAGTAACTAAGTTATGTACGGCAGGGAGTGTGTGTGCAGATGTGAACGTGATGGGAGGTCATGGGAAAACATCAGCAGGCTGATGTAGAGCAGATGGCATCTCAGTTGTTTAGAAAGCACCGTTAAGAGCAGCAGTCATTAAATCAACAGACTGGAAAAGATTTACTTCAGGCTAAACTGACCACACACACCATTTCCCACAATTCCCTCCAACACCGGCAAAAACTTCCTGTTTGAAACAATCCCGATGTTCCGCTCATCATTGAGGGGGGTTCAACAAACCCTTTAGGCCATTTTGACCTACAGTCAAAGTCCTTCTAGAAGCAAGCCTCGCCACTCGGCTGCCATTTTGAACACCTCAGGGCACCAATCTGGGCAAATATGTTGAAGCGTTAGCTCAATTAAGTTAAACTTCAGTGCTCACCTGCACATACAAACTCCATGACCAGCCAAAAAAGTTTTTAAGATTTTCTTTTCCTTTTGAAGTTCCAGAGTCCAGCCCAGAGCGCTCCGTCTCACGATGCCTCTGCTGCAGTCAGTTTCTTTGACTAAGAAGGTTCTAGTTTTGGTGGTTTTTAAGCTGAACTATTTGGCACAATTTAGTCTGTAGGTGTTTCTGTCCTGGTTTCAGTCTCCGGTCGTATAGGTAGTGCGGCAACACTTTAGGCATGGCCACCATGTTTGGATGACGCCTCTGAAGTCACTCTCTGACCTCATGAATCCACGATTTCACCACAGAACTCAAACTTTGATTGTGCCCAGTCGTGGATTTCAGGTCATACTCAACAAAACATTCAGCCTATTTTATAAATTATGGTCATTCTTAGAGTTAAAACATTATCCAGGATGCGCTAATGACTGATTGGGTAATGACTTTCAATCACCTAGTACCCTCTGTCTCTCAGTTAGCTCCGCCCCTTTCTCATCACATCTAGGTTTAAAATAATAAGAAGACAGAGAAGACTTCAGCTCGAGGCTTCATGAAAAGGTCCTCACTAACCGATTGGTGACATTCTGCTGTCCACCGACATTCACGCCTTGATTTTGCTGCTCACTCAGACCTGCCAACACCCTCAGTTTCTTCAGGCTCGTTTCTGCTGTTTTTATCAAAGATATTTTTCTTTCAAGGCCATCGGTGAGTGTGGAAATGTAGCTCGCCTTCATCTTCACACACATCTCTCTCTTCACCACAATGGACCAGCGCAGCCTTGGCGTCAGTGCAGAGCTCGTGCAGATACAAATATAATTGATTTTATTACTTAAATTATTTGTGAACTTTTTGGCTATGAACCCGTGAACATCCTCAGACTGCACCACATTTGGTAATAACAGAGTTAAATTCTCAAGGAACTGAACCTCCAAATGATCAAACATGCCCTCCCTCCCTCCCAATCAATAAAAACAAGCAGTGACAGACTCAGCCAGAAGCTGATAGCCAGTATATTCTAATCCATCTCTTTTGTTCCTCTTATCTAATCCAAGTTTGGATGGAGCCTATCCCTGCTGTCATGAGGCAAGAGGCAAGGTAGGACAGGACGTCTACTTTCTTGCATGTCTTTGGACAGTGGGAGGAACCCAGAGTAGCTGGAGACAATCCATGCAGACACGAGGAGAACGTGCAAATTCCACACAGAAAGGATTCAAAACCAGGACCTTCTTGATATGAGGCAACGGTGCCCGCCACCACGCCACCACGCCACCCCCAGTTGCCTAATCCTTGTAAGGGTTTGGTCTGTGAGTTGTGTGTGCAGGTAGGTCAGCTGCTGGAGAAAAGCTTTACAGGTCAGTCTGTCATCAGTCACAGCTGGTCAGAGACAGGTGGGTCTGTAAGCTGATTAACAGGTTTGTAGGTCATCTTTTTTTCAGCACTGTTGATACTCTTTGATATGTGAACAGTGAGACAAAATCCTCATTTCCCATTTTAAATGAAGCTCACTCATCAGTCTGCCGAGTTTCATGTTCTGCTGTGGCGTTCTTTTGAGCTACTCGCGTCGTTGTTTTCATTGGTTGGATTGAACTGATGTATATTTTTACTCTTCAAGCTCCTTCCTTTGACTTTGAACATTTACAAATGTAGCCTACTAAAAATCCAAAGGAACATCTGCTCACAGGTTTTTCCTCTCTACCTCGCCGTGATCATAAAAATCATATCTAAATATACCCTCCCCGTCTAAAACCAACTACACCTTTGTTTAGTACCATATTTAGGAAGAGCAGCAGTTTGTTGTCATCCATCCAAATCCTCCATATTCCAACCCAAACTTGACACCTTAATAAAACCTTTAACAGCAGAGATGTTTTATAATCCATGCCTGGAGCGATGTTTCAGACCAGAGCCCTAAAACAGGGCCGAGCATCCAATACTGACATTTTTTTCAGAGGTATGGACTCTTTAAAGCTAGATGTAACAATATGGTACGCTGAAGGTTGGCACCAAGTTGCAACACAGGCCAAGAGCGTGGTTGGAAAGCAATGCCAGCCACTAGGGAAAAAACTTTTTTCCCCAACTGTCTGACAAGTGGCTGCTGGAGGTCGCTGGCTATTACTCAAAACCGGGCGCAAAGAGGGCGATTCACCGAAAACCTCGCTGCTTTGCTCACTAGCAAACTGTCGTGGTCGTCGGTTGTCTCACAAGCAGAGGTGAAACAGCAAAAGGTACGAAACAAACCGGAAATTGAGACCATCTTTAATTTAAAGTTTCACTACCACTCTGTGAGTAGTTCGTGCCTGTTTGCAGACAAGTTGGCAACTTCAACACAAACTGCAGGGAATCTGTTAGAGCCAAAACAATCACAAGGAGGTTTTTGGTTAAAGAACTGAAAACTACTTGGTTATGGGAAATAATACCTAATGAGAAGCCAACAGTTCCTTTATAATCATTAGTTAGGACTGAGAGCCCAACGCACATCGCACATCAACCCCACAGGAAACCTTTTGGATTCTCTGAGATGCCAGCAGTGACAAAATTGCAGTATTTGATGTCGTGGGAATGAGAATGGTCCAAAAGCTGATTTGTGCTCACACTTTTGTGCTCGCTGGCTACTCAGCGAGAGAGCGCTGGTGGGATTCAACAAACAAAGAGACATGAGAGACAAACTTGGGTGAAGTCCTTCAAAAAGCCGATAGTGTGGAGCCTGACGTCAGTGAGCTACGTGTAGGTGGAGTGATGATTGTATGAAAAGTTGGAACAAGAAAGGGAACAACAGCAGGTGACCACAACGAGGAAGAAACCCATCACAAAATGGCTACAGAGGAAGGACGGTTTTCAAGAAGCCCATGTATTTTTGGAACTGCCCCCTTCAGACAAAATGCAAATACAACATATAGAGGGCGGCCGCAAAGCTCTGCAGCGCACCTACAGACCACCGGCACACAACCACACAGAAACAGTAAATGGACTCATGTTTATAGAGCACATGCACACAGTCACACAGCGCTTTATTATTCTATGCATTATAAACCATGGTCTATGGGCAGTTTGGGGTTCAATATCTTGATTAAGGACATGTTGACTGGAGAAGCTGGGGATCGTACCACCAACCTTCTGATTAGTAGGCAACCCACACCTGAGCCAAGATGGAGGCTCTGGAGGTCAGTGTGGGTTTCAAGTCCTCCCTATGAGCCTTATGGTTATTATGGAGACTGCTGAGGCTCTTTAACAGGTTTTGGTCGTCGCTGGTACGGTTTAAAAAAACCAAAAAAACAATCCAAATGCAAAATCAAGCACATAGATGACTGGAGCTCCATGTAATTTTGTGCACCTCAGCCGCAGAGAACATGAAAAACTACAAAAAATACAATTTAAAAACACATTTTACTCACTGTATAAGAATCATAAACACGGGGGCGTGGCATAATTTCAAAAAGACTAAAGTTTCTAGTCATTTAAATGAGCGATTCACAGGGATGCTGGATGCCATGATCAGCAGGAAATCTCACTCTAATTCAGTCCAGGGCAGTTCTGTTATTCCATAGGTGTTTAATTTGGCCCTGGGAGTTCTAATATGTGGAGACTGGAATATTCATATTAAATACGACTCTTAAGAGACTCTCTCCAAATGCCTGGACAACTCTAAAAATGTGAAGTGAACTGGGAATGATGGATTCATTATTAACTCATAGATAGACGATCAAAGACTGGAGACCTATTGAACCAATCAACTGTTTATTTAACTTCATTTTGGGGTAATAAAGAGAAAAATGCATTCTGGAGACTTAACACAAGCTTTCTAAATGATAAGAAATGTAAGGAACTCATAGAGGAATCATTTAAAGACTAAATGGATAACAATAATATTGGGGACGTGTCACACAGAGCTTTAAGAACATTTAATGCTCGACCATTCTGCAGAATTCACCTTCATCATTTTACCACTATGAGGCTCAGTGTGTGTGTGCGTGTCCGTGTGTGTGGAGGGGGTGTGTCCGCGTCTGTCTGCAGAAACAAACCAGCTCAGACAGAAACTCAGATCACACCATCTCCATCCTGCTGTGCAGCCACATCAGCCTGGAATGAACAGCCACATTTAACATCGATGGATCGGGAGCCCATCAATAAATCTCTCTCACGCACACACACACACACACACACACTGCGAGTCTGGCTGTGATGGAGCCTCCTCATTGGTTCCTGTCTGTCTGATGTTTCTGATTCAGTGTGAGTGATGATGGAATAAAACAGAGAATCGATCAGCTGACATGTGTCGGATATCGATCAGCAGATGAGTCACGTGTCCTTTTTTTGTTTTTTTGAAATGAAGCCTGTTTCAGCTGAGCTGAGAGCAGCAGCAGCCTCACATCTGGCAGACGCAGTATCATGCAGCCATACTAGCCTACATTCACTGCAGCGAGATGTCGGTCAGTGTGTGCGCGTGCACGACAGCCGGAGTGAGCGCGCGTATGTCACCCCCAAACACCCTCCCCCATCCCCACCTCCCCCATCATCAGGATTATTCTAGTGATGTAAAAAAATATTTATCCGAATAAAATAAAGGCAAACGGGACGAGGCGAGCACGGCGAGGCTGCAGACGTGCGTGTGCGCGCGTGCCCGTGCGACGCCTGTCAGCAGGTATATGGAGTGTGTGTGCACGCGGTGCAGATGTATGTGATGCTGCCGGAGACTCACCCCTGGTCAGGCTGCTTCTGTCCATGTACATCGCGCAGCAAAACACAAATCCGGTCATTAAAGAAAATGTTGGTGCGGGGAGAGAGCGGCTCTCCCGGTCCACAGCAGCCGAAGAAACCGGGTCAGAGCCACGCACACGCACGCACACACACACGGGAACCCACCGGACCGGCTCGGACCCACAGACACACCGACAGACCGACGGTCCGGACCGACCGCAGACCTGCGGGCTGCTGCTTCGGGATGGATAAGTAGGTTAGATCCGCTCGGTTTGGTTCAGGGGGCTGCCCGGTGTGTGAGCGGCGGGCGGCGGCAGAGCGAGGGGAGGAGGGGGGAGAGCGAGAGAGAGCTAGAGAGATGGGGGGGGGCTCTCAGTCCTCCATTTTGGTTTCCATGACAACAAATTAAGAAGATACAGAGAGGGACAGATGGGGGTGAGATGGTGGTGGTAGTGAAATGTGTAAATACATCAGACTGATTGACAGGCGAGGCCTGATCACGTGGTCTTATGGCGCAGAGGCTACAGACAAACTGACTCAGATTAATCTGAAGTTCAGAGGAAACGGTGCAAGTTACAGGGGCAAGCACCGGTGTTGGTATCGGATCGATACTAGTGCGATAGGATCGATATTTTGTCCTCCAATCGATATTTTGTTCATATATATGTGAATTTAAAAAAATATGAAAAATGTCAACCTTGTGTCGACTGTCACGTCTGTTTTATTTGTAGCTAATAGCAGATTGGATCAGCTTCTGTTGATTAAGTCCTTTGGAGACGAGCACATTTACATTTCAGGTGTCCGAAAAACACAGTTTTAAACTACATGAAAAGCTGAAATGTCTGTTTTGGTTTTTGTCAGTTTGCTGCGTCACACTCTAACACAAAAAACACCTTCTAGTAGTTTTGATAAAAACCAGTATTTAACACCCTTGGAGTGAGGCTACTCTGGTCTGTGTGCGTAGCTCTTTGGCTATGCAACAACAGGTATTGTGGAAATTCAACCAACACAGAGACTACAGAGCCATACTTCTGTGTTTCTCTCAACACATACAAGTTAATGTCTGTTATGCTATTTGTAGTCTGAATGTCAGTTGGTTCAAAGCCTGGTTTGAAAATAGAAAGAAAACCAGAAGAAATACAAAAACCCAATGAATATAAAATAAAACCCAAAAGAAAACTTACAGTGGACAGTTTTCGATGTTTTAACTCTCAGTTTTGACAGATTTCTGGGATTCACTGGTCTGTTGAACCTTGTATCCCCGTAGCTCTTTGTAGATTTTACTTCATTAACTTCTTTAAATACAGATCACAGATTTATTTATCAAGTGTAGAAGTTCTAGAACAGGCTATATGGAACAGAAAACCACATAGTGATTTGATTTTTGTATCTTTTCAGTATCTTTTCCAAATTCTAACAAAAAAAATCTTGTGTATTTATATTGAATTTGGATATTTTGCTTGTATATTTTTTCTGGGGAGGACTTGTTGAGGAATCTAATTTCACAAGTTAAGGTTGGGAGGAGTGGTTTCTTTAAAAATGTGTTATTTATATTTTCATTTTATTTTTGATATCATATATACATAAAAAATAAAATATTACTGTGAAAAAGAGCTAAAAGAAATTATTTAAATGAATCATGGCTGCATACAGACAGCAGTGTGTAAAATCTGGAATACCTCAGGGTTCAAGTTTAGGTTCTTTATCGTTTCTTATTTACACAATTCATCTATGTGAAATTTCATTATTTAGAGGTAATATTTTGGTAGCACACGTGAAGCAGATACATAATTATTAATTCATAAGCAGAAATATAAAATGTGCTTTTAAAAAAACTCAAAAACAAACAGTATAACTTTTCAAATTTGTAGCCTTCAGATCTAAACGACACAAGCATCTAGTCTTTAGTCACACTGCTTCCTCTGGAGACACTAAAGCATTTATGTGGCTTTTAAACATCTGCTGAGAAAAACACCTGGAAATACTCAGGCGGAAAATCAGCAGAGTTCATGCTTAGGGGAAGACGGTCCTGCAGGGTCTAACTGCAGTGCAAAAAAAAAAGAAACCTCTGAGAAAGCTCAACATTTTTAGGGGAAAAAAAACAGTAAAACTTATGTTTGGCTAAATAAAATATTTCACACACAATTTTACATAATCACAAATTAATGGTTTTTATTTTTCTGAGAGTTCAAATTAATCTGTGAGTGGAATCCAATTTGATACTTCGGTTTACAAAAGAAATCAGTTTTTTTTTTTCATACATATAACATATAACATTCATTTTCTTAACTTTAATTTAATGGACCATTATGTCAACAGTGTTTAAGAATTCTGAGGAAGTCACATAATTTCACCCTTAAATGTTACATTTTGTTTTCTGGAGGTATTTTCAGTGCATAAACCAATTTGTGTTTACATTTTTTATTAATAACAAGCATTTCCACCACATGTAGTTTCACTGTCTGGAGAGACACCAGAGACTTTCAGAGCACCTCTAAACTTTATCTTACATTACAACAAGATGCTAAAGTTTTAATGATTTAGATCAACAGCAGCTAGCTTAACATTTTTCAAGAGCTTCCAGAGACGTTGTGTTGTAGTGGACTCTCCTCATTTGCCAATGCATTCTCATCCTGGTCCATAATACAAATACCTTTTTGTCAGGTGTATCCTGCACCTAACCCTTATGTGCCCAGGTGTCCTTTGGTGGTGGTGCTGCTCTGATGTAGCACCAACACCGTTGTGTCAATATTATTCACTGAAGGGTAAAAGTCCTGATTCGCAGACCTACAAAGTGCACATTAAGATGCTGGATAGATGGGTAGGAGTAGCTTTAAAAAACACAAAACCATCAATGTCTTGTGTGTGTTGCATTTTGATTTCATCATGTATTTGCTTTTTACTTTTACTTGCAGAACACCTGGGAAATGCATCGGCCCCCAAACGACAGCAAATTTAAGTCTGCTGCCATCTCATAAACTTTGAACATAACTAGTTTAACTAATAAGTGTAGGTTGTTTCTGTTTTTTATCCAAGTATGTCTTTAAGAAGGTGGGGGAGGACAGGAAATGAATCACTGAGAGCTCAACTTAGTGTATGCACCCACAAGGGCTGCAGAGAGGAGAAAACAAGCTCCCGCTTCTACTGAAATCCAATAAACACGTCTTACACATGAAATTAGCATGTTTTTGAAGTAAATTCATCCATCCTGTTCCTCTGTCTGTTTTCGCTTAGTAAAACAAGTAATCCTGACCAACAAAGAGTTGATCTAACTCAACCCCACAGCGAGGTCACTGGATGATAAACAAAAACAAACACACCCCTGTTATTAAGCTGCTGACACACGGACAGACAAACAGGCTGATCGAAATGGATGTACCCCCCGGGTCTTCTGGGACTAAGCTTAAAACAGCACACCCACATCGGTGTTACGTAAAACAAACACACCCCACTTATTGAGGAGGACAGAGGAGGAGAGTCACGGCTCTAGAGTAACAAATCAAACACACCCTCAGGTTAATGTGCCTTGAGACAGTTAATCTCCACCCATCTATGGAGGCTGAAAGACAAATGCACCCACACACACATCAGAGAGGAGAAAAAAAAAAATATCAAACACACCCTGTTATTATCTGGCAAGGGTGGAGATAAAACTACAGACTGACCTCTGACCTCACACACTAACACACCTCCCCTCCCCCGCAGCAGCAGTGGACGACCCGGTGACCTACAGAGACTCCAGTTCCCTCATCCAAGCCCCCAAGGACAGATGAACAGACAGAGAGCATTCAGCTGCTTTAAAGCTCAAGCAATGGAACAGCTGACACACTTATTTATTTCCATTTTCTTTGGGGGGGGGGGGGGCTTTACAAAACAACTGAAAGTAAAGAGCCAGACAGGAAGTGAGGGGGGGGGGGGGGGGGGGTATATGTAACACTGCTCGATGGCGGATGTGAACTAACATGAACCACTACACCACTTTCTAAAAGTAGAAACACTTGAAATTGTAGAATTAAGAGTAGAGATACTAGAAAGTGGGAATAATATCTCAAACAGAAAAAGTAGAAATAGCAGAAAAAACAGAAATAACAGCAAATAGTGACAGATAACATAAATAAAAGTAGAAATACTAAATCAAATGAAATAATAGCAAAATTACTAGATTTAACACGAGGCTGATTTATTTAGAAATACTAGATTACAATAAACAGAAACAGTACAAATAAAAAGCAGAAATTACAACACAATAAGTTGAAACAGTATAAAGTAGAAATAGTAGAAACAGTACAATCAGACATAAAAGTAGAAACATTAGAAACAACAGGGCAAGAAAGACAAAGAGCAGAAAATATAAGTAGAAACAATGTAAACAACAGCAGAAAAAAGTAACAATCAATAAAAACAGTAGAAGTAAATGTAGAAACATTGGAAACAACAGCAAAAATAACAGCACAAGTAGAAACAGTGTCAACAAAAACAGTTCAAAGTAAAAATAAAAAATGACCAAAATCAATAGAAACACTAAAAATACCAAAGCCAGAATACGAGCAGATGAAGGAATAAAGAGCAGAGGATGTTCCAGCAGCACAAGCATGAAGTAGAAACTTGAGAAGCCAGAGGGAAAAAACAACAACCAGAGAACTAAAAGTAGACAAAAGTAAAACTGAATAAAGACCATAAAAATGTTTTCCACTCTGATAGAAATGGTAGAAACAATAGAAAGTCCTTTTTCCCTGTTTAACTGAACAGTTTGTTTCTGCACGTCAAACTGTGTGTGATCAGCAGAAAAGTGAAAATCTGACAAAATCATTAAAGTGGAGGAACAGAAGAATCATGCAGAGGCAAAAAATAACTGATGATGATAACGGTACACTGTAAAAAAAATTATAAGTTGGCTTCACTTAAAATTTCACTTAATAAAAGGCATGTAATGTCATTGCTTGAAAATTGTGGGCAACACTTGTCTAGTTCACTCTGAGTATGCAGACCTATGAACTCAATATAATATAAAAAACTGCTTTATATGACCTCAGTTTAGCAACTTTTAGATTATATACATTTTGAAGCTGTTATGGATGCTCTAGATTTCTTTTTATAAAGCTAAGAGTACTGTTGTACACATAGACTGTACAACAGATGGATGTAGCTACCGTGACGTCATGCATCACAGCCATGTTGGATGCAAAAACTGGCCAACAACTTGTGCAGTTTCATGTAATTCCACAGATATTTGTGGAATCCCCCCATTCTGAAACCTAGCATATCCAATATTTAGAAAATTAAGTTATTTATTTATTGAATGAGACCCAAAATGTGTCATTGAACTCAACATGAAAGTGTTTACAGAGGTCAAAATTAAAAGCGGTTTTCCACTAGACTTCTATCAAATCAGAGGTCTTTGTGCAACGACAGCCATCGTCGTCTGGTGGCCTTCAGACAGAATCAAGATGTAAGGCACTTCTGCATTGGCTTGGTTTTTTCAGCGTGGAAGTTACGTCCATGTTTTATGCTGTACATGATTTTGCACAATATGTGTTCAAGAAAGAAAGTGGCTTTATTAACATTTGAATGATTCAGGAGTCTTAGTCACTAAATCTACTACAAAACATCACATAATTTTCATGTACTGTGACAACTAAGGATCTGAAGGAGATATACTTGGACTCTTGTCTTATACATGTAGAGTTTCTAATGCTAACTGGGTGTCCTTGTACTTTAAAGCACCCACATGCTTGCAGCAGACAAAAGAATCACTTTTTCTTTTCAGGAGAAACAGTCGTAGGCAACACTAAAAAAAAACAGAAAAAACCCAAAAGAAAGTAGAAACGGTCATATCAATCTCAGTTCTACCTGCAGCTTTCAGTATTTCATGAACCAACTCTTGTTGGTTCATGAAAACGTTCGTTTTTAACTGTGTGAGGACTTGCGGTGTCACGATGCATTTCCAGGAAACTGACAATGAACCTGGTTCTGTTTTACACCCTGAATGCAGGTGTAGAGCCTCAGACAGTGTCCCAGAGTGAAAGCTAGACTCTGTGTCCCCCCCAAAAGGTATCAACTTAACATAGGTCCCCGCAAAGTTACATGTACACACACACACACACACACACACACACACACACACACACACACAGGTGTATCATTCCCATTCACCCACAGAACGTGATGTATTTTTAACCTTCAGCTCTTCATTCATATCTGCTCATATCTGCCTGTACACGTCCTGCTGAGGCATGTCAGGAGGGGGGGCGTGCTTAACATTTGAACTGTCTGCAGTGAAGCTGCAGAGGGACACTGAGATCACTGCTCTGTCTTCACTTACTAACATGCATGTGACAGATACCGACACGTTCCACATGTTCATCTGTCTGTGTATATAACAAGCTTTCCCTAATCAGCTGATTCAGGTCCAGCTTCAGTGTATCCATCCGCCATTAAACAAGAAATAGTTCCAGCAGATGCAGTAACTCCCCCTTGAACCACAGTCTTCAGTGTCAGTGTCAGTTCAATGATGCTGCAGGAAGTAGACAGAACCAAGCTAGCAGTTTCTTCCTGTTCCCAGTCTTTGCACTAAGCTATGTTAAACACACACAAGCTGTAACACTGACAGTGTGTCTGCTGTGGTAACGGCTCATATCTGGAGGAACTATTCCTGTCCACGTTAAAGCCTGCAGGTAACATCAGCTGCTTCTCTTCTCCAGCCGCCGCTGATCCTCGTGCTGATGGAGGAAATCAGCTGCAGGGGCCTCATTCACAACCGTGGCGAAGGCACAAAGTAAGGAAGGCCTAAACGAGGCATACACTGCTTCCCACGCTAAAATTAGAGACCGTTTAAAAACAATAATTAAAAAAAACTTGAGAGGAAAATGCGCACTAGTAAGGAAACTCAGACCCATGCAGACATTTTAGACTTTATATAAAA
Source organism: Oreochromis niloticus (assembly GCF_001858045.2). Taxonomy (NCBI): domain Eukaryota; kingdom Metazoa; phylum Chordata; class Actinopteri; order Cichliformes; family Cichlidae; genus Oreochromis; species Oreochromis niloticus. The sequence goes on from NC_031984.2 coordinate 4,997,897, forward strand.
GACCAGACTTTACACTTCATTTGTACCTTGAAGGTCCTGCTGGTTCCTGGTATTAAAAAGGCCCTAAAACATTACAGACAAGCATTTTAACTTTACTCCTATCATCATTGTTTGAGCCACTAGATGGCAGCGTCATTGGAACGTATGTGCGTTTGTGGTCTGAGACACAACCATCACAGGCCACAGACGGTAAAAACAGTAACTTTTCTTTTTTTATGAATTATAAAACTCACATTTACAAATGTGTGAGGAACAGAAGTTTGTTTTTTGATAGATGTTTCACAGAAAAAGCACCAGATCAGCTACACTCTGACCTCCTCCGTTTTCTTCACTCCCTTTTTCATGCTTATCTGAATCCAACTTTACAGAAAAGAGAGGGGGAAAAAAAGGATAGCGACCCTCAGCCTCTCTTTCTCTGCCACGTTGTCTGTGGTTTCCCGTCTCGCTCGCTCACACCAAACTTCAACACTTTGACTAATGAACAGGAGTGGTCACATGAACCTCAGAGACACATGAACAAACACTTTGTTCTCCTTTTGAAGCTCATTTCTTTGCTGTGACTGGCAGATCAAGCCTGATGTATGTGATGTGTGAGCAAACACGGCAGCCTGCTCAGTCTGAACTAAAAGCCTTGACTATTCTCAGACGACGCACAAGTTACAGGTTTTAATCGCCCCCCAAAACCCCCGAAATGACCCAGAGAATAAACATAAAACTCAGGAAAAAAGAGGACTGGACATAAACAGAAGCTTTGGCAATAGAAAGAAAGGACTAGGAATACAAGAAGTGTTGGGTAACAACAGGTGAAGACTATCAGGTAATCAGACACAAACTAACCCTGAAAAGTAGGCTAGAAGCAACTCTAAACAGCAACAAGCATAAACTAGAACTGAAGCTTAATAAAAACTTCAGAACTAACAGTAGAACAGTAAATAACTCCTGAATAATAAATAAATCTGAAATCCAAGAACTGAAGCTCAAAATGAATAAAATGATAAAGAAGTCAAATCAGGAATCAAAAACCAAACCTAACGTGCAAAAGCCTAAAGCACTGAACAAAATATGGCTCACATACACCAAAGTCTTCGAGCTCAACTTCATGATTTATTGGTCAGAAATTGACAAAAAAGCCATAAAACTTAGAAACTATGATTGTTAAAAGTTTGTTCTGTATTGTGAACATTTAATTTCAATTTAATTGGATTTTATTTATTCATACAGCGCCAAATCACAACAACAGTCGCCTCAAGGCGCTTTATATTGTACAGTAGATCCTACAATAATACATACAGAGAAAACCCAACAATCATTAGAAAGCATTGGATAAAGATTTAAAGTATCACATATTCGACCTCTGATCTCTCTGTCAAGGTCAACAGACTGATCGAAGATCAAAGTGATAAAAAAAAGCTGTGAGTTATTTATAAAAACGGTTTCTTTTTTCTTTTTTTTTTAGAAAACTAAACAAAAAGTGATCACACTCTTTAAATATGATATTTATTACTACAGGTGTACTACACCCACATAAATGAAAAACATAATAAAAAATAATTAAACTCAAAACTATGAATTTTTAACCTTTAAACCTGAACCATTAAATAACTGCCAGAAAATTTTAAAACTGGAGAGTTTATTTAACACTCTGAACATTGGAAAAAATAAGTACATTTGCATAAATGAGACTTCATTTGAATCTTTGGTATTTTTGCGCTGTTTTTCAGGGTTTTTAGTAAAAAATAAATAGTTAAATAAATCAAATAAATCACACTGATAACGCAGAGATCTGAAAAACTCCCAAAAGCTGGTATCAAATATAATACAGTTTGCATTACAGGATTAAAATGGGTTTGAACAGGGCAAACCCCCGGCCACGGACCGGTACCGGTCTGTTAGTCGATTGGTACCGGGCCGCGAGAGTTGAGGCTCCGGTGTGAAATTTATGGTTTTCAGGGTTTTCAATCATGATTTTTTTTTATCGTTTTTATCGTTAATTCGGATTCCCTGGGTTTTTTCCCCGTGTGTTATGAATAAATCTTCTGTTTTGTTGGTACCTGTACTGGTTTTATTTTGTTGTATTTATCTGCGACATCTTTAAGGCCGGTCCCTGAAAATACTGTCTGACATAAAACGGCCCGTGGCGCAAAAAAGATCGGGGACCGCTGGGTTAGCTTACATTTAAAAAAAATATAACCCTATTCTATTAAAAGTATATACTGGCATGAGCTGCATTGGAGGAGGTTTGCGCTCTCAGACTGCTTCTGGTTTGTGATGCGTTTCAGATGCGAATGATCATACAGGAAGTTGTGATGCGCAGGTCCAGAAATTGAAGGGATAAGACGAGATGGAGATGACACTTTGCTGAAATCGTGTAATCTTTCCATGTAATCGTCAGCTGTTCCAATGATTTCCTCACTGATTACAGCTCCAAGTATTTTAACTGGCTCACAGTATCACTATCAGGAGCTCCATCACTGCTTCCCGTCCTCTTCTTGAAAGTTCTGCTGGGACTTAGCCGTCTTATTGCTGCCTCATACCCAGCATGCATTTCAACATTGAATAACCATCAGCTGGCGGTCTTCATTAGATACGTGGTTAAAAGAATTTCGTTAAAAACTTAGAGTCAGTATCCACTTGACATACTTCTTGGATGTGCGTATGTCTGTAGAAACATTTCCAGAAACAAAAACTTTGTGTTTGAGAACTCTTTCATGTTTTCATGACATCAAAGGAAGGTGATGGTTGTCACAGTCCACACAACGAATGATTATTTACATGTACATCAATGTAAATGACTCGTCTGTGTACACTGTAACCAATGATCTGATAGAGATTTCTCACTTAGTAAGATGATTTGACCTTCTACGTGAAAACGTCAACATCATCCATGGTTCAGATTTCGCCATCACGCTGCGACCACCTTTCACAGACATAACACTGCTGTTTCAACCACGTTTGCAGTGACACACGTAAGTTTATTTGGGAAAATAAAAGCGCAGCCACAACTCCAGATTGCAACAGCAGGTTTGTTTGATTCATGCAAGTTTCTGCAGATGTTGTGCTCTAAACATGAAGTATTCCCTCAGAGTGCAGCTGCTGCATCCCGTCACCACTGCTGGGAAAATCTCTGATGATCGTCTGACAGCAGAATGAGTCATTACTTTAACGATGAGTTCCGCATTAGCTCTGCAACAGCTACTGCAGCAACTCTGGGACCCTAAACGGGGCTCATCAGACCGGATCTGGACCTGTGGGAACCCTTAAGATACTTCCCATCTTGGTGAGGACTCTTAGTCATCCCACTAAGCCTGAATCTGGCTCTAACCCCCCAAAGTCAGGCCTGAATTCTCAGGAGAGGTCCAGATTAAGGACTGGACCCCGTGTCCTCAGAGCGATACAGAAAACAGTTGACACGCTGAGCTGTGGTTCTGTTCCCCTGATTCGATTATTCTACAAACAGCACCACATGACAGCTTTCAACCACTGAAGCTAGGTCAGACAGGTCACTGAAGTCATGTGACCTGTCTGACCTCAGCTTCACCAGAGAGAGAGCGAGAGCGAGCGAGCTTCACGTTTAATTAGATTGGGTCTAATGTAATGAACTGTGTCTCTCTGACCTTTAGCCACAAACCTCTGGAATCCCAAAAACCTGAGCATGAACCACTGCTGCTTTGGTCGGTTGTTCGTGGGCAAGTTTCATAAAGCAAACAATCAATAATACAATCAAATCAGCTCCCAGATAACGAGGCAGCAAAGCAAACACAGCCTGAGAGAGGGGGTGTCAAACATGCGGTCTGAGCACCAGAACCGACCCGCTAGATAGTGCAGATCAGCCCACTGGATATGGATCGCTTTGCATAATGTGGCAACTCTGCTGAAGTCTTTACTTACTCAAAATTCACAGCTATTCCTGACCAGCTTTACTGCACGAAAGTGTCTGCAGAACATATTGCATCCAGACAAACTGGGCGGAAAACAAAGCTATTAAAAAAAAAGAGTAGCAACAGTCGTATTTTAACCCAAAACCTGATATTTCTCTAACCTAACCACGTGGGTTTAATGCCTAACCCAGAATATTGTTAATCAGCTCATATGAGACCGGATACATGAAGATTCGTATGCAGAAACAGTAGATTCTGTTGTGAGACTGTCCGAAAAACTTCACATGGTGCATGACAAGGAAAACACGGATAAGAAGTATAAAATAAAAATACTGAACTATAAATGTTGCACCAGCTGCAGGACAGTATAACTGCACAAAATATAAGCTAGTTCCTGGACGCCTCCCACATGGAGGCCGGGGCAGACCCAGGACATGCTAGAGAGATTATGTCTCTCTGCTGGTTTGGGAATAACTCTGTGTCCCACCGGATGAGCTGGAAGAGGTGGCAGGGGTGAGGGAAATCTGGGCTTCCCCATTAGACTGCTGCCCCGAACCCGGATAAATGGATAGATGGATGAATGGATGATCTACAACATATTATGAATATGTTTGCTTTATGTTTAAAAATAAAAGCAAACTTTAAAAAAAAAAAGTGTTATTATCATGTCATACTTTTACTGGTCAGGGATCAGATTGAGCTTTTATGTTTCTGTTTGTTTAAACAGACGAGCAGAAAAATGAAAGTAGAGGCGGGACAGGGAGCTGCAGAGACGAGCCGCAGCATCGCACCAATCACCACCATGACTGTAACTTTCACTGCGGGCTGCAGCTATGAAGGTTAAATAAACTCATCCTGCTTTCAGTCAGTGACCCTTCAGTGAGTCTCTACAGCCATGGCTCAAGTTGAAATGACAAAGAGACAAACACTCAGGCTTCTGACAGCAGACCTGTGTGACGTTACAGAGATGGCATATACCTAATATGGTCATCTCAGGAGCAGAAGCCTCACCAAACACTAAGGACACCGTGGTAATTTAGACCCCATGTTTCTTCTTCTTGGCGCTTTGTGAATCACCTTGTTGGTGCAAAAATATTATTTTGTGCCTCTCAGACGTGTTATCTTTGGGTTTTTTGTTTTTTTTAAATAAATGTAGCTAAAGAAATGCAAACAAACTGTGTTCTTGTGACAGGCAGAGAAAGATATTTTAACATTTTGCAGAATTTGGTGTAATGTGTTGCAAAGTCATGCATTAATGTACTGAATTCAGTTACAATTATGTCATTACTTGCATTACAAAGGTTCTTCAGTTATCTGCATGTCAGGAAGATGGAAAAAAAAAAGGCTTTTTCCTTCTTCAGCTACAATCAGCTGATTTCAGTTCATGTGCAGGGAGGAGGAAACATTTTGGAGCCGCTTTTGAGGAGCAGCGATATGGATGTTACTCACAATGATAATGAAATTCATACCGTCTCCAGGACTCAACGACTCATTAAACTCCTAAAAAACCTTCAACTCTTTGCTAGCATGAACAGCATGCTAACGCTAAGCTAGCCAAGATCCCAGACTGACGATAAAGCTGAATGCCGACCCCCGCCCGACAGCCAGACCCTGCACTTCAACAGGTAACAAACTGATGAGCAGTCAGTCCGTTTGTACCCGTTAATGTTTCTACAGGAGAATCAGCATGGCGATCTCATCTAAGTTTCTTCGTGCAGGTTTTCATCTTTGCTTTGTGTTCATACCTAAATACTAAGAGAAAGCTCTTATGTGTGTCCTTATTAGGACATGTGACTGCAGCCGAAGGTTTATATTGTTAAGTGCTGATTATGACACAATTCAGGTCATTTTACGGAGAAACTGGAAAGTAATGTAACAAATTACTTTCCCCAGTGAGTAATTAAAGTACTGCATTACTTTTAAGAAAAGTAATAAGTAATCTGTAATGCATTACATTTGTTGAGTAATGGCCCCAACAATGCTGATGTGTAGACACATCACTGGTTCGTCCATTGAGTTGGTGACTTTTTATGCTTGAATGAGTCACAGGTCGGTGTTAAGTGGTTCCACAAACAAAAAGCCTCTGAAACTGGTCAGGTACAAGGATCCGACTGCAAATAAGTAAAAAAAAAGGTCCAAAGAAAAAAGTTTAAAAGACTTTCAGAAAGCCTGGAGAAATACTGCCCAGAACCACTTTTTATAAGAATTACAAGGAAGCAATGTTCCCTCTAAGCTGCGCACGTGCGCAATTGCGCACTGCTGGCACGGTCTCTGCGCACAGAAAATCTGCGTTGCGCACAAAACAAATCTAACCTGAATTGAAATTAAAATTAAAACTTTAACAATTCTGTTTTGCAGTGTTAGTCAGTAAGTGACTGGCTGCTCCTGTATGAGATTAGAACGATGCCACCTTATCCTATAGTCCAGCCAATAATGCGATTCACATTCGTATATACGCAGCCAATCAACGTTGTTGACAGGCTATGACAGCGTCCTTATGTGCCGACACCGGTGTTTTAGCTAGCAAAGCGTGTGGCTGATGTGCAGTGAAGCCACGTTAATGACAACGTGTCCAACCATTGGAGATGTGAGCAGGACAGACGGAACAATTGACGGAAAAAGTGTGGACTTTATACCAGTTTTAAAATTGTGTTGATAGGCCACGTAAAACCAGAGTTATGATAAAAATATATGCAATGTTTGGTTTTCTTCCTGTTGTCTAGTTAAGAAACGGGGGGAAGTTTTAGGAGTGACGATGGTGTTCTGAGATGTGAGAGATTTGAGACGTTTAGCGCAAATCTTGTGTAGTTAGTGTGTAGTTAGTGTGTAGTTAGTGTGTAGTGTAGTCAATAGTTTTGTTGTGTGTGTCAGAACAATGAGGCGGCTGCTGAATGTTACAGGTGTTACAGGAGCAGTGTTGGGACTAACGCGTTATTAAGTAACGCGTTACAGTAACTACGTTATTATTGTGGTAACGAGCACGGTAACTAGTTATTATGCCAAAACCAGGAACGCGTTACTCGTTACTGGGATTTAGATAGGCTCGTTACTCGTTACTTCGTGTGGTGGATATCGCGGAGCTTCCACAGATTCAATAACATTAGCAAGTGGTGGAGGCCAGCAGGTGGATGAAGGAGAAGGGAGGCAAGAGGAGAGACCCGAAGCGGCCGCCGGTCCGCGTGTCAGGTGAACTGAACTTCAGGTAAGAAGTTACGACCTGCAGTCTATCGGAGTCAGATATAAACCAAGTTTAGGTGGAGTTTATTTTCGTTATGCTGACATTTTCGTACTGCGTGCTAGCTAGCATGACGGAGTTTCTATACAGCTGGGTGGGTGCTATGTTACTGATGTTGAACTTTATTTTGTTCATACAGTTAATTATTAGAGTTGCCAACCATCCCGTAAAAAACAGAATCGTCTCGTATTCAGAGAAAATATTACGCGTTTCGTACTGAGGTGAAAAGGAACACAGTTTGTCCCGGACTTCAGCTACAATGAAAAAGACACGAAGCTGAAGCTGCACAGCTGCCTCTTCTTCTCTCATTCTCTCCCCTCTCTCTCCTGTTTCTACTTCAATCATGAAACTGATCAATGATCAGCTGATCGGCTTTTCTCTCTTGTTTATTTATCGCCCACTTTGCGCCAGAAAGAGGAAACCAGCGGATGTCGCGTTAAACAACAGCAGCACGTTTAAGCTTGATCAGCTGTTGTTAGAATTTATTTAATATTAATTGCTAGTATCAGCTGATGTTTGCTGGAGCCACAGCTGTAAAGCTGCTGGTCATGATATCGGTTTGGTTATCTGGTGAGAGGGAAACATGCAGATGAAACCAGGAGATGTCCTTACTGAATCATCAGAGCTGAACAGGTGATGTAGAAACAGGTTTACCTTTTAGGTGACATGAATGAGTTGAAGGGAAGTTATGAACTGTTTCTGAGAGACAAATAACACCAGGATCCTTTTCTATGTAGCTGACAGCTGGTAACTGTGCAGGGGCAGGTCTAGCAAAGTGTTGCCAGGGGGCCAGGTAGGGCATTAACAGGGAAAGGGGGGCACAATGAAATACTTTTCTTTATTATTCTCATTTAAAATGTCTCGCTTTTAAAAAAATAATTATCTGAGTCTTACAACAAACGATTGATAGATTGATACATATATACCATCAGAACAGTGTACATCACTGTCACAACAGTGTTTATTTTCATTCAAAGGCTTTATGATTTTTCCTATAATGGTGGGCCGGTCTCTAGTCAAAATGCCCGGGACGATTTTTTTGTCCCAGTCCAGCTCTGTATGCAGCTCATCTGCAGTCTGGTGTTACCTACATCTTCCTATTCAGAAGGCAGAATTTCCGAGTTCTGAGTACAATCAAAAGCACCACGACTGCAGTTTTTGTGTTGGATGTAAAAAGCAGGCTAGAATCATGGCGGCGGTCAACGACGGTCCAGGCGTGGGATTTCTCTCGTGGAAATGTGCACATTATTTTTTCCTTTCTGTTGGTAGGTGGCACAGTGCACTTGTGGCAAGTAAGCAAGCTAGAAGACTGGGAACCTTGCTGAGTATCCAGTTACGGAAGCAACACATTAACAAGAGAATTCTGAGTAAAACCAAAGTTACTTTCCCTAGTAACTAGTTACTTTGAAAGTAACGAGTAACTTGAAGTAACTGAGTTACTTTTTTAGAGAAGTAACTAGTAATGTAACTAAGTTACTAATTTAAAGTAACTTACCCAACACTGTACAGGAGTGATACAGCTCCTGTTGTCAGGCCTGCAGGTGTCAGGCTGGTGTTCTCCTTTATCTCATAGTGGACAGAAATTATTTTTTGGAGTGGCACAAATAATTTGTGTGGCATCAGATTTGATGCAGAACAGCTGATTGTTCTGTAAATAGTTTGAAATGTTTATTTAAAAATGCCTTGGCTGCATTTAAAAAAAATAAATAGCTGCAAAAAACTTTGTTGTTTGCCAAACTGAGTTACTTTTTTGAAGAAGTAACTATATAATTAATTGCCCAACATTGGTCATTATATACTGTATTTTGCAGACAGAGTTACAGGACTCTCCCAGACCACAGACTCATAATACAAGTCAGAGCTTTATGGAAGAAAAAAAAAAAAGAAAGAAAGTTGTGTTTTCAAAATTGGAGTTCAAGTTATTTTTACTTCCAATAGTGTTAACATACTACACAGGTCATGAACAAGATTTTTTAAATTTTCATTGTAAGTGGGCTAAAGCAGTTAATTAAAAGTAGTCTAACATAAATGTAAATGCTGTAATTTGATTATTTTAATAAACCATGTAACTTGGATGGATTAGATGCCGGCGTGACCACGGTGCACACGTCTGATGTCGCTCACAGTGATCCAAGGGACGCTCAGGGAGTTTGTGTGTTCGCTCAGACACATGAAAAATTAGAAGGAACATTGCAAGGAAGACATTTTTGCTCACTGGAAGCAAAATGTGAAGAAATGAGGATGACTCAAGACTTCTGCACAGCACTTTAAAAATTGCAGATATTTTATTTTCTTGGAACCAGCTGCCAACACCATCCCTATAAAAAAAAAAAATGTGCAATTTCTGCGGAGTTAAAGGCACTTTTTGAAATTACCCTCTGCAGAATGCATCAAATAAGATTAACCTCTGGGGGGCAGCATTTTACCAGGTGTTTACAGATGTGTTGTTTTTTTTTTTTTTTTCTTCTTCTTCTCATCTTTTGACATTTCTTTTTACTTTTTCCTCCATTTCCTTAAGAGGCTTTGACATTTCTCACACTGCCACTTTAAGCAGTGTTTATAATGACTCACCTGTAAAGGTTACTGTGAATCGCCATCTTGTGGTACAACCTGGCGTTACATGAAAGTACAGCCCAGCCCTAGTTTAACTTCAGTTCATTGCTCAATAACACAACATGCAGACGTAGCTGTGGTAAAATCTGAAAGCTTACAAACATTTTAAAACACATACATTTACAATAAGTGCCTTTAAACAAATACACAAAACCTGCAGCGCACTCACCTGTCCTGCAGGTGGCGCTGCGGCTGCCATGTGGCGGCGTGTTGAGGTGGTAGGAGAACCTCATGGTGCTGAACTGACTGGAGAAGGAGGGAGCAGGAGGAGCAGGGAGGCTGAGCAGAGTGCTGCGAGGTCGGTTCAGCTGCATGCCTGCACAGGTACGTCACTGCACACCTGTACGCAGGTCAGGGTTTGTTCAGTTCATTCTCCACTCTCATGAGATTTTTCCTTCTCTTTTACCTTTTTTAAATATGGGTGTTTGTTTTTGAATCAGTCACTTTCTGCTTGTTCAGAGTCAGTTTTGCTCTCAGAGAAATCCACACAGGCGCGCTCGGCATCGGTTATCTGCTTCACTCTATTCTCCATTCAGGAAAATGAACTTCAGCTGCGACTCTGGTGGTTCGCTCTCTGGCTGAAGCCATGTGGAGGTCAAAAATGTCTCACCCTCCTTCATCCTCCCCCTCTCGCTCCCATCTTTTCCTCTTTGTCACTCTTTCAGGAATCTAAACGTTACCAGTCTCCGTGCCTCCATCTCCACGTCACGTATCCGCAGAAACAATCACAGGAATCTGGCTGATGTGGTTTTCAGATTAAAAACCATCCCCGGGTGTGCCGACTGAGGGTTTCTGTCAGTCCAGCTCCTCCGAGATAAAGCTGAGGAACAACTTTTCAGGATCCAGAATCCTGAAATCAAACACGTCTGTAGGAGCTTTAGAGCAGAATGTGCAGACTCAGCTCTCCTCCTGCTCGAGTGCCTCCACTTTTTCTGATTTGTGCTCCTCCTGCTGCTTCGGTTTGACTCCCTCTGAAGACTTTTCCCTCTTTCTCTTCAGCGTCAGTTTGTCCAAACAGACAGACAGACGGTCTGTCGGTTGGCCGTCTCTCAGCAGCTCCAGGCTTTTGTGTGAAAGTCTGATCTGAGCTGCAGACCGACACCACAACTCCTCCTCCTCCTCCTCCGTCCAGACATCTGATCCCAGAGCAGCTCCCCTCCTCCTCCCTCTCTCCTCTCCCTGTGGTCTGGTTCTCATTTTCTCTGTTTTCTGAGGCTGAAATTTGAAGCAAAAGGAAAACTTTGGAGAAAAATTCCAGCAGGATATTTTAAATTTTTCCCTTTTACCACCACCAGAGTCTGAACTCCACTTATTCTCCCCCACTCATGACTCTGCTTTTTCTAACAGCAGCACATATTTAAGTTTCAGGATGATGTGAGCAGCAGCTTTCAACCACCAGGGGGCTCCAACCCTTCATTCCACATGTCCCTCCCGCGCTCAGAGCCTCAGTCTGAGATCGTAACAAAGGTCACATTTCAGTGGTTTTAAGATCCGTCCACAGACGGGAGCAGACTCCCAACATGTCAAAACATTTTCTTCAGGCAGAGCAAAGATCTGCTGCCACCTGCTGGGACATGCTGACATATTTAAATATCCTGCTTATTATTTTGCTTCATCAGCTTTCCTCAGCATATGCTGCTCTGGCTCTTTTCTCATGCTCCGTCTGAAAGCCTGTTTTAGCTCCCATCACTTGAAAGGACTGCATATGATCCTTTTCAACTCATTAACTGGGAACTTGAAGCTTTAAGTGCTTTCTACCCATCATGCACACACATGAGTTCCATCATCAGTGTCGTGCACGTGGAGTCAAACCATCGACCATCTCCATGAAAATTGCCAGAAGAAGGTGGATCACCCTATGATGTCCATTCACTCTAAACTATGACCGGCTAATGTCAGGGGTTCTCCTGTGTGACCAACAGTAGCTGTTACTGTGTCTCTGTATGGATACCGGTGCAGTGTGTGAATTCCAGCGAAGTGTTGTTTCACATCAAATGTGGCAAACAGTGCAAAGTCTAACCGTGAGTTTCAGGCTATTTGTGTGAACATCTGCAAAAAGTCTTTGAGCAAACAAATGAACTGAATTCTTCTGTAGTGAAGGTGACAACATAATACACATTAACCAGTCAATATCCTGAAGATCTTCCACAACTACCCAGCTGATTCAAGAGGCCTTCAGCCTGACACACAGCCAGGACACACTAGAGAGATCATCTCTTGGCTGGTGTGGTAATGCCCGGTGTTGCCAAAAAGAACTGGAAAAGATGGGTGGAAGACGAAGGCCTGGCCAACAAGGACCCAGAAAAGTGGCAGAAAATGTACGAATAGATATTCATCTACTACCAGATGAAAATTGTTTCTGTTTCTGCTTGTTTACCATGTTGGTTAAGGTACTGCACTCCACACGAAGTGTTTTTTTACTGTTATGAGTGCAGTATCACAAAGCTGTGGATTTACCTCTCATCTTCATCTATGAGTGTCCTCTGAAGGATGTCTGGGCTCTCCCTTAGAGACGAGATGAGAAGTTCGTTCAGGAGAGAGGAAGAGTAGAGCTGGCAGCAGCCAGATGAGGTGGTTCGAGAATCCTCCGAGGCACCACCCAGGTGAGGTATTCCAGACATGTCCTAATAGGGGGGGGGGTCTCCGTTGCGGACCCAGGACACGCTGAGAGATTAGATCTCTAGGCTGCCTTGTGAACACCTCGCTGTCTCCTCAGACGAGCTGGAAGAGACGGCTGGGAAGAGCGAGGTCTCGGCTCCTTGGCTTAGACTGTCGCTCCTGCAGCCTGAACCGTAGCCATTCTTGACAGCTTGAATGCACTTAAGCACTCAGAGCGGTGAATACAAGTAACAAAGTATGTGATTTTGGACACAACATACGAGTTTATCAAAACTCAACCTTCGTACCAGAAAGTACCTTTGCCAATCTTTTACATGCACTAAAAAAACAATGTGTGTGCCTTAAACTCCAATCAGCTTCATCTCAGAAAACATTTCAAAAACAGACATTTTACATACCTTCATCTCATCACTTTGACATGTTTTCTTGTTTTAAATCTAAAAACATTTTATTTACATTTACAAAAACAGACAAAAACAAAAACATAAGTAAAATTATGTTTCCAGTAGAAAAATGAGAACATAAATGCAGTGGATGAGTCAGTGAATGTCCGACCTTCTGCTCCTCAGGCTGTAACGAGGCTGAACATCAGGGTGGTGATGAAGAGGAGGACAGACAGGAGAAGAGATGTGAGAGCAGAGGTCAGCATCACAACCAGGAGGGAAATCATATTTCTAATGTTTACGTCACACAATATTCCTAAAATGTCCAAAAATAAAATGTTTTTCCAAAGAAAATGTAAAAACATTAAAGAATAGTCAAATCAGGCCCACAGATCGTGAACAAAATATTCTGATAGTTGATGTCATGTTTAAGAGAAAATAAACACTGACATAAACTCTGGTTTCTAATCGATCAGATTCACAGCTCGTCAATATTTCCCAGTCCGTGTTTGCGCCTGTGAGTTTCCGGGTTTACAGAATCAGTATTTAGCCTTGAAGAACTTTGGTTGTAACAGTTTAACCCTACAGATCAATACTCGATAATCAGCCCTCCCTACCTGTTTGTCCTCCACCAGGATGCTGTACACCAGCGGGGAGGAGGGGGGAGACTGAGGAAGGCGAGAGGATGAGCGACGAGGCCGCCTGCCTGGACTCTGAGGCACTGAGGCGTTGTGGGAATCGCTCCTGAGGGTGGATGATGAGGCGTTCCCGGTGCTGCTGAGGATGCTGTCGCTGCTCCAACCTGCAGCACAAAAAGACGTAGAAGAAGAAACCATGTGGACAGCTGTGCCACATCTGCTTCTCGCTAATTAAACTCAAACTGTTTAAGTTTGAGGCTAATTGACTAAACTAAGTCTTTAATTATAGATTATTGTGATGTCACATACGTAACACCAAAAGCAGTTACGATAAACTCAGCTTAAAGTGACTCTAGGTTCACTTTCACACAGACTTCTACACAACTTCTGAGTTATTTTGTCCCCTGCTGGTCATCAAGAAGGATGGTTTTAGGCACATCCACACCCGCGTCATTGTTTAAGACACAGAAGCTTCAACACCAAAGAGCCACAACAGCTACAGCGCAACTTCAAACAGCTAATAGAGCAGAATCGAGCAGGTTTGTTCTTGATATAAACAGAAGATCGTGTCAGTGGTCCAGAGATAACAACTTGCTCCTGAACAGCTCCCAGGCAAAAGAGCTGATCATTGACTTCAGGATGAAATAAAACGATCATTAAGGCTTTAATAATGAGCAGGAACTCCGTGGAGAGGGTCACAGACTTCCAGTTTCTGGAAGTTTAGATCAAGGACAACCTGAGCTGGGCCATAAACACCACAGAGCTGTTTGAGAAGGCGTCGCAGAGATGTTACATCTTCCAGAGGCCGAGAGATTTAAAACATATTGTTCTGTGTGTGCTTTTCCCGTGGGACAGAAAAAGGGACATCGTTAACACAGCCCAAAAAATTACTGGATGTCCTCTCACTACTCTGGAGGAACCTGCGTAGCTACTGCTGCCGGGAAAAAGGCTTATAACGTCATAAAGTATCCATCTCACCCTGGTCAGCCACTGTTTGACCTATTTTTATTATTGCTGCGAGTGATTGTTGCACTCCTGATTGGTAAGGTAAGGTAAGGTTTATTAAGTGCTTTTCGTAGACAGGCAGTCACAAAGCTCTGTAAACAAAGGTTAAAAATAAAGAAAACATTAAGTAATAAAATAGACAATATAAACAATGCAAATTCAAAACAATTCAAAAGTGTTGATTAACAGAAGGCCTGTTTAAACAAAAAAGTTTAACTGCTTTTTAAAGGATTGCACTTAATTTCATTAGTGTCACTGTAACGTGTACAGAGTTATTTTATTCTTTTGTTGCATCAGTACTAGCACACCAGAAGGATTGGCGAGGAGCTTAAATGGCACACTTTATGTGACTTTTACCAGTTGGATGTGTATCAGCTGAGCCTGAACCAACGCTACAATGGCCAAGAACAAAGTCGGAACTTATTAACCATTTTCCTTCCTCTGTGAGTGTGCAGACTGTAAATCCAACTGCAATCAGATTCAGTCCTGACACAACACAGACAAAGACAACTTTCTTGACCTTTGGCAGCTGGGACCGGCTCCAGCCCCCGCACGGCCCTGGATTGGATAAGCAAAAGCAGAGAGGTAGGTGGATGGATGGATGGATGGATGGATGGATGGATGGATGGATGGATGGATGGATGGATGGATGGGACAACAACTACTGACCGAAGTGCGAGAGGTTCGATGGGTCTGAGCCGCCAGTGGTGGGATACACCGAAATGTCCTCCCTCTCTTCCTCTTCTCTTCTTTCCTCCTTCCTCCTCAGCATCTCCTTTCTTCTTCTGCTCTCTGATCTCATCTGGAAAACACGAGACAGCTGATCTGGAACCAGTGGAACGGACTCAGAGCGTAACCTCTCCTCTGTTAGCAGGTGTGCACACCTGAACTGCCTCCTGATGTTCTCACCTTCACACGAAGCTGATCGTCCTCTGCCGTCCTCCGTCGCTCCCCTAAACTCTCTGCAGACAAAGTTTTCTGTTCAGTAAATTCTCTGCGCCAATCAAACTTGCTGAAATCTATGAAAAACTCCAACCGGTAGGAGACATCCACTGTGACGCCACCAACAGCTAATCGAGCACCACCATGCTGGCTTTTTTGGATCTCAACCTCCCGAGATGCATTCATAAAGAAATTACAGAAATAATCTGGGTGGCCCTCACAGTGCCTACTTCCATCTTTTGTATACAGTCCACAGTTTTCCCAAGCGTCTGCATGCTGGCTGAACTCACCTGCATGCTGCAGCGCCTCCTGCAGGCTCCTCTGAGTCTCTCTGAGCTGCTGCAGCACCTGCAGACTCTGCTGCACCGGGTCCCTGTAGCGCACACACACCACCAGCAGAACACACACTCCAACACACACCATGAACCGCCTCAATGCACTCACATACACAGTGAGCAGCTCCTGAACGCAGGAAAGAGTGATGAATGTGTTAATGTGTGCATCAGGTCAAAGGTTAAAGCGTCAGGTGAAGCTCAGGTGAGCATACTGACCATGTGCTGGTGCTCAGGATTATCAGAGCTCAGCACAAACTGGTAGATCTTTCTCTCCAGGTAGAAGTTCAAACATACTAAACTCAACAACACCAACCTAAACACACACACATTATCAGTTACACGTTAAAACCCAGCTCTGTGCAAAGGCGGGGAATGGAGGTGGTGTTACCTGGCTCTGGAGGAGCGTGGAGTGGAGGTGATGAGGAAGGAGGTGCAGAGGGCAGCAGCGTTGTAGCAGCAGGAGCTCAGGCTGTGAGTCTCCATCAGTAGGAAACTCTGCAAGAAGGAAACTCTGTTGAAGAGTTCGGACAGCGCCACCTGCTGCTCCCTCGAGGCGCTGCTGAGCTCTGAGAACACCGACCGCAGACCTGAGCAGGGGACAGGTGGAGAGAGGCGGAGGAAGTGAGTCTTTCAGGTGCTTGATACATTTCGAAGAGGCGACTGTGTGTCTCAGGCCGTCAGTGTGCGTTTACCCTGTGTGGAGTCTCTGAGTGTGACTCTGAGCTCCTCGCCATTGGACAGGATCGCCTTCTGCGCCTGCAAGGCAGCACTCTGGGCCTCGATCAGGTCCTCAGCCATCAGCCTGGTGGACTGAAGTTGCTCGGCTACACCTGCCGAGCTCTCTGTCAACCTGACACACACGCGCATACACACACACACACACCTGTTACACACACACATGCACTTCCTCACCTCAGCATGATGTCATCTGTGCTTGCTCACCTGTAAATGGTGTTTTCTGCTTGGCGCTGCCAGGCCTCAGACTGCAGGAAGTGGCACATGGAGTGGGTGTGTGTGAAGAACTCTGTGTAGCTGTTAAACGCCACTGTGTCCATGCCAGCTGTACACCTGCTGACCTCTGACCCCTCAGGGCATGCTGGGAAATCCCTGCCTGAGCTGACAGACGGACAGACACAGGTTATGGTTAAACTGCAGTATCTGCGAGGCAGCCATGATGACAGCTGGTTTAAACCTGTAAGGAAAGGTGCCTCGATGCCTCCTCCATTACTTCCTTTATCAGAGGATACAGTGGACCATCCTTTATCAAAGGAAAGGAGATGACGCCATCTGACAAATTAAAGCGTTCCACTTTCTGATCATTCATGAAAGACTCGTCACCTGTGAAGCACTGTTTGATGTTACAGAATATCAAAATAAGCACATGGGGGGGGGGGTTATAGTTTTGCACTGGTCGTGGCCTCGTTTGGGGCACAGCCGTCTCTGATTTCTTTATAAAAGGAAAAACTCTACCTCTTAACATCCACCAGGTCATTGGTAACACACCTAAGGTTTCAGCAAACTGCTTCCTCAGCTTTAAATGATAGTGGTGGTTGAGTTAGTCACTGAGATGAGCTGAGGTGCAGGTTTAGGCTTCCACCTTAAAACAATGTGAAGCAGCGAGTGAACCCAGGAACCCCAAACAGGAGATCCAGATGAAAAAGTACACACCCCCCCCAACCCATAGAGAAATTCACCCTGTTGGGAGGACATAAAAATATAGTTTTAGAATATTTACATCCGGTTCTGGCATTTCCTTCTTTTTTTTTTCTTCCAGCTGTACTGCGATTCTTGAATCCGCCACATGATGGAGGTAAACGGCTGAAGATGGGAGATACAAACCCAGAAAATAGCAGAGTGCTACAAAGACCAGCTGCTTCTTTTAAATGCAATCTGATCAAAAATATGATTTTGATCGTGAATCAAAATCATGTCAGTGCAGGACAGCAGCGCGAGGAAACACCTGTTTTCCCAGCGGCGGGTTGTTACCTGCTCAGGTGACAGTGGGTGAACCGCAGCGCGATCAGGCTCTGGCTCTCCGACGTCAAGTCCCTGCAGCTCGCGTCCAGGTACTCCAGAGCTCGCGCCCAACACTCTCCGTACCGGGACAGAGCCGCGAGGGTGCGCACGCGCCGCAGCTCCATCCTGCCGCGCTCAGAATCCGGAGCCGAGGAGGAGAAGGAGTGTCCGGGACCGGCGGAGTGTCCGAGCAGAACCGAACCGCTCAGCAGCAGCAGCAGCACCGCGTCAGCACGAGCTGCCATCCTCACCTGTCTGCAGGTCAACCGTCAGCCAATAAGAGAGCGAGGTTTTCACCCGCACAGAGGTCAACGGGAGGTCACGAGATGTGAGTTTTCTGGTCAATTTACGTTTAATCCAATAATCCAAACAGACGAACCTCTTTTATTTATTTTGAGTACACTTTGTGAGAGTTTGTGTTGTTGGTGCACAACTTATTTAAACTTTAACAATGAGACTCTTTTACTCTGAAACTCACCCACAACACATTCACGTCATCATGGGTTACATTTTAGCCCTCAACCTGAAAGCATTGGACTATTGTTATCACTCCTCTGGGCTGGTGGTGTGGACATCCAACTGTGTGAAGCAGAAATATTGCCCTTAAGGCAGGGGCGTATGCCGTGGGACGGGTTGGGGACAGAGAATAGGTAAACGCCGCTGCCTCCACAGGAATTCAGAATATTTGATCAAAAATTCCCCTCTGGGAAGCAAAACTTTATCCCAGTGGACACATTTGCAATCGTTTTTCTGTTTAGCGTCTTCCAAGGTAAACTGGTTCTGTGTGTGTTTCAAAAGACCCTCTATGAAGAAAAAGCAGGACCACTTCGCCCTGCCCGGTTAGGGTTACCGAGGACCCCCACCCCCAACTACTGATTAATTGATGTCTATATTACTTTAATGTTGTAGCTGAAATAATATTAATAATACATTTTATTTAAAATCGCCTTTCAAAACACCCAAGGACACTGTACAGAGCAAATGAGACGGGCATAAAAACAGGAAATAAACACAATAATAAAAGAAAGTTTAAGAGCATGGAGAAGTTATATAGAGTAGGGAATCTTGAACAGGAGGGTTTTGAGGGTGGACTTAAAAAGAGGGAATGAAGTGATGTTTCTGAGCACGGGGGGCAGAGCGACTAAAAGCCCTGCCCCCCCGGTAATAAGACGAAAGGAAGGAACAGAAAGAAGAAGAGACGAGGAGGATCTGAGGCACCGGGATGGGATGGAGCTCTGTACCAAATCAGAAAGGTATGGTGGGGAGAGAGAATGAATGGCCTTACATGTATAAAGGAGTATTTTAAAATTAATGCGAAGTTTAACTGGGAGCCATAGGGGGGATAGGGGTGATGTGGTGGGTAGAGGGAGTCCTAGTAATAGTTGAGTGAGGAAGGGGCGGAGGCGATTGATGTTACGGAGTTGGAAATATGCTGAGCGAGTGACATTATTGATGTGTGAGTTAAAGGATAATTTACTATCAAGAATGACGCCCAAACTTTTCACAGAGGGAGAGATAGAAACTGACGAGTTATTAATAGTAACAGAAAAACAGTTGGATAGCGATAATTTGGAGCCAACCAGGAGAAGTTCTGATTTGTGACTATTTTGAGTAAAATGAAATTTGATTATTTACACTGCTCTGTAGCTTTATGTATAATATTACTGCACCATAGATAATAAAATATAATAATAATCTCTATCTCCAATATCTACAAAATAAAAATAAATGGTATGGCGCATGAGGAGCTGTGCTGTCGTGGCAGCGTTTGCTTGGTAAGGTCTCTCAAGGTCAGTCTGACGGTGATTTAAGCAAACTTATTAAGATAAAATCCAAGACCTCAGCCTGGAGCCATGGCTCCCATCCAGGTTCTGCCCAAAAGAGTCCCATTGGGACGTGACCACTGTGCCACTGACCCCTTTCTGGCTATGTCCCTGCTTACAGGGAGCCTTTTGTGTTCAAACTCATGTTTTTGCTCTTGGACTCTACTGGAGCAGCTTTTCATGTTGCAAAGTTTTAAAAAGATCCTTATTTATGTTTATTTTCTGGGCTGTGATGCAGTAAATTGGTCTCCTACCCCTTTAAGATAACTTTACTCTGTTTGGCTGCCATTCACAAACAGAAGTTCTGCACAGCAGGTGGGTGGGGCTTCTCCGATCTCTTTGACATCATCTATACAAGAGTTAAAAAAAAAAGAAAAAGTTTTGAGCAGTCTGAAGGTTCTTTTAAATTTTGGTCACGAGTAATGTCGACATCCAGCATTGCAATAATAAGAAGGAACTTGTGGAGAGAAACCTGAGAGTCATAAGTAGCTGGACATGAAGTTACATGTTTATTGGGGAGCTGTGAGCTATTAGAGCTCAATCCTCAGAGAGCATCACTCAGTATGACGAGGACAGAAGAGGGCAATCATGACTCAAGCATGACTCTGGTGACGGAGGAAGTCCCCAGATGACAAAAAGCCAGAACATCACAGAAATTAGGGAAAGTCCAAGATTGCAAAATCGCTGCACATGCCCAGGCAAGCTTATTCAAAGTAGAAAAGAAAATCAGAAAATGATGTGGTTGATGCTCACTTACGCACTATTTTACTGTTTGCTGACTAAGCTGGAGACATTTCAAAACAAACAAGACAGAAAGAACAAGAGTTAAACCAGTCGCTCTAACCTCGAACTGAAAACATCTACAGAAGTTAAACTGAAATCACACCCCAGATATTTAAAGGTTAATTTTCTGTAGTATTAATTAAATGCTTCGGGTGTTTATAAGTAGTTTAATTTGAAGCCTTGTAGTTTTAAAGGCATATTTTATACTTCTTTAAAGTAACTAAAAAACTTTAATGAACTCGAATCTCGGCTGTCTTTATCTCAGGTCACTCATATGTATAATAGTGAAGCTGTTTTTGATTTAGACGGCCCTCCATCGACACAGGTCAAAGGTCAGATGACAGAGGGGCTCTTGCCCTTTAGGCTGAAAAAGCAAGGGCTTTTGCTCCCTGAACTTTGCCTCTCAGGTTGCACAGTATGACATCACAGAGTGTGCAAACAGCCGAATCTAACGAGGCGTGACGTCAGCAGGTGGTCTGAATACAGGCTCGCAGCTCTGCTTGGTCACTCTTACCTTCCAGGCGAGGACTGCGACATCTCAAACATCAGAAGCTCGTCTTCACTACAAACATAGACTGCTCCAAACGTGGCTCCTTTTAGCTGCTGCTGTGCAGCAGTAAAATTAAATGTTTGGGTTTATGTTCTATAATCTAACGGTCCAAGTGTGTTTTACACAGCTGTGAAGGCGCCGTTAATGCTGAATGACAAGTAAAAGTTTCAGAGCAGGGCGGTCAAAAATACAGCCAAAGAGCCGGCTGAAGGAAGCGTTGGGTTACAGGTTGCTCTGGAGAGGTTATCCTGACTTTCTGCTTTAATCCAACCCAGGACTCTGAATTATTGTTACTTTCACAGCCTTTTGTTTTGTGGTTGTCCTCATTGGGCTTTTTAATCACATGTTTTGTAAATAGATGGTTCATTAATTTTTAAAAACTTGCTTCTTTAAACTTAAATGAATGTTTTTTAAATAGCTTATTAAGCAGCATTATTACCAGTGTAGTGGAAGTAGTGTGGGTGCTTTGGAGCGTTATGAAACAAACAGTACAAGAAAGGAGGTCCTTAACTGGTGAGCAGCTAAAACCCAAAATCTAGCAAGAAGATTGTTGTAAAGAGTTGATGCAACACAAGGTGAAGGCATCAAATTCAAAATAAGCTGTTACCAGATTTCTCTGGTTTAATATGTGATATGTCCTGTATGTGGTCTTTGCAGTGATAGGATAATCGACACTCCTGCAACAGCCACTGTGAAGATGAGGATGTTTCAGCCATTGGCTCTTCTTCCTCTGACTCTGAGGTGATTGTGTGAAAAAGAGAAGCTCAGGCAGTCAAAGAGACGACACAGATCAGGGGACAACAAACGCTTTTAGTTAGAAAGAAAAATAAGAAAACAGGTAAAAACTAGTTTGTCTACAGCGACAGTGTATTGGAGTTTCCACTGAATTCCAACCAGAATAAAAGCAGAATATTCATCCTCAATATTAGCAACTATGAAGTCACCACACACATCACTACTAATCTAGAAACACAACATGGCTTGGCTGACATGGTGGCTTCTGGCAAGACGCACAATATTATAGGCACTAAACTCTGGAACATGCAATATGGTGGCTGGTTACTGTAGTTTGTGCCGGGTCGAGTCCTGTGGAGTGAGTCCGATTACAGCGGGACGTTTGATTTCTGCAGCAGCGTGAAGCAAACGGGTTCGCTGCTCTGGGCAGACTGGGTGGCGCCACCTACGCAGAGGCTTCGTCACAGCGCGAGGACTTTACAGAGCGAGGCACGTTTATTTTGTCCAGGACGAAGACGTTCAGATTCCCAAAGAGAAATTGGGTATCCTGACAGGATGTTTCAGGATGATCTAAAAAAAGGAAGATATTTTATAATTCTCATGGTTTTAATTACTCTTTTAGTTCACGTAAGTTTGTTTTCTGTCCCCTTCAGCTTGTTCTATTTATACTTTCATGAATAAACTTATTTCTAGAACCAATAAGGACGCACACCATCCTGTTAATGGGTTAACACCTCGATTCCACTTTAAAGGTACTTTTTGTAGTTACCCTTTGCATAATTTAACTCAGGCTTGCACCACCAGGGGGCAGTGTTTTGACAGTGAGTGTGCTCTAAGATGCTTTTCTGTTTAACTTCTTCTAGTCTAGTAAAATTTATGTTGAATTTTTAAATATAACCTGATGAATTCCAAAACAGGGTTAACGGTTCTTTTTGGAGTTACCGTTTAAAAATTTCATGAAACCTTTCATCACCAGGCGGGCAGCGTCTTACAGGTGAGATGCTTTCACAACCATAGTATATTTGTTTACACGTTGACCTTCTAAGCAAGAGATCCTTGGTTTGATTCCAGGAAGAGACACAAATCCCTTTGGGGTTGTGTCAGGAAGGTAAAACAGGCAGAGATAACTGCCGTGAATGAAGGAGTAGCTTATTTATGCGTTTTGACATTCAATTCTTTTTAGTCGCTCCTTTTTTAAAGGATGCTTTGCCCTTTTCTAGGCCACCTGTGTAAAGCAAATGTTTCGATAACTTACGTACTTACAAAAAAAAAAAAAAAAGGCTACATTGCTGCACAATCTTGTGACATTACTCAAAAATACCACCTGGTCCCAGTTCTTCACTTCAGTTGGTATCTCTTCATCAAAGTATAAAAGACTTTGGAAACATTCAAAATTTAACTAAACAGTAATTTTCTTCAAGTACCTTTAAGCAAAGAGTACGGAGGCTTTAAACAAGCAGCAACCTCCAGGGCTAAAAAAAAGAGAAGCAAACATAAGTGAGCAAAAGTTAGCAGCTAAACTTACTGAAAATCAGTGAAGGCAACAACCTGCCAAAAAAAAGCAGTTCTATATTTTTCTTTTCATTCAAGCCTCTCTTATTGCTGTAGTTGTTTTTTAACATAATTTTGTTTCATGTCCTGATTTTAAAGTTTTTGTTGCTTATTTTGCTGCTGTACTTTTCGTATTATATTTTCATGTCACATTCAGAGCTGCACACTTAAAAATGAACTAGCTTTCTTCCTAGTCCCCCTGGCTTTTTTTAGGTTTTGCATTCAGATTGCTTTGTTCTTTCTAATGAGTTGGAATTTTACATCTGTGAGTCTTGATATCAACACGTCCAATACCCAAAGGTCTCAGAATGGATCCAAGCATGTTCATCATTAACCTTGTTTTAAGGCAAGGAGGAGGCTTAAACTTCAGAGTGAAGAGAAAAATGGAAGCATTTGTGCTGCTCCTCAGCTGCTAATGCTAGATCAATATTCAGGTCCCAATCAGATCAAGCGTTTTTCCCAAGTCTGATGTTTTAAATGCCTCCCGTAAACACAGACTGTACAAAAGAAGAGATCATAGTCAGTGCCGGTCTGCAAAGCCTTGGGTTTGGCATTGTGGTGCCAGAAGAGTCCAGATTCGGAAGAAGCTTATGTGCACTTATTTGGCGCCTTTCAACCTTAGCGGGTCTAGAAAACGGCTTACAATCTGCTTGTCATTCACACATTCACATACTCATCTACAAGGTGCTTGCCTGCCATCAAAACCAACTCTGGATTACAGTGTTCTTCCCAGGGATACGAGGCCTGGGATCAATTCACCAACCTTGAACCATGGCAGAGGGTCCAGGAAGGTGGGTGGTAGACTCGTGGCTGGTCAATGATATGGTAGCCACGTGCTAAAGCATTCCCTTCATACTATTTATTTATATGAGAGGGAAAACAATTTACAACATCATGGTATGTTGAGGAAAACTTCAAAGTTGCAACTGAGAGCATAACCTCATCAGGAAAGTGCTTACTGAGGACATAAATCAAGTGAGAAGTAGGGTCACCTTCTCACTGGCCTCTATACATTCGGACTTGGAGTTCTGGCCATTAGTAAGAACACAGTTTTAAGGCACTTTCATAATGGTTCCACTTTTCAGACTGGGCAGCACCGTCCTTCTTTTATGCAGTCTGTGCTTGGAAAACGAGGCGCCTGGTTCAGTTGTGACAGTAGAAAGTAAGGATGGAAAATATGACTTTTTTCTATACTGCTAGGATCCTTCAAAAAGACTCCAGGGTCTAAATTAGGTTCCAGAGAACTTAAAGTCTCTGCTCATGGTGTAGTACTTTCTGAAAGTTAAGAAACTCTGGAGTGAGGCTCAGATTGCTTAACATTTGTGGTTGGCCAACACCTGAGGGAATGCAGCCAATCAGTCTTAGTCATCTGACAGTTATTTATCCGGCATGTAAAAATCTGCACGCTTTCTTTAAGGTGAAACTGTCGGTAACGGTTTGTTTAAACAACACTGATGCCTGGTTCAATGGGGGCATCAGAGTAGTGTTCAAGCAAAGTTATAAATAGAGGAAATAATGTATTTTTTGCTGCCAGAATCTGTGTGCGTGCCAGTAATGCAGGCTTCATCCTGCACAGTGATGGAAAAGGTTGAAAACTTTTTGATACCGTGGTTGTTCTTCTCTTTCACATTGAGTCCCAAACAATCACAGCTCTCCCTCCCTGAGCCTGGTTTCTGCTGGAGGTCTCTTCCTATTAAAATTGAGTTTTTCTTCTTCCACAGCTGCTCATTTGAAGGGATCGTCAAATCGTTGAGGTTCTCTTCGTAACATCTGCTTTACAATATAAAGTGCCTTAAGTGGTGCTACATAAATAAAACGGAACTGAACTGAAACTGAGATGTGAACGCAGCAGAGATGTAACCTTGTCATGACTTTTTTCATAGCTGCTGCCATGTCAGCGGACTAATCTGTCTTATCTTTGCAGAAAACCAGCAGTCTGAAGCAACATTTTACTTCCTTGAAAGAAGTTTATCTGAGCGTAAACCTTGTTCATGTTTACAAATTGTGAGTGTTCATATCATCAGATGTCTCAGTATGATCCTTACTGCAGACTCAATAAACAGCAGCAGAACTCAATGGTTAAATTTCTCCAGAGAAGCTCAGACAGCTCAGCAGCTGTTTGATAAAAACACAGAGTAGCTGCTCTTCAGGGACATTGATAACTCAGAATGAGGTTGTTTTACTACTGTTGGAGAGTTAGAAATATATATTTGTTCAACACTTTTATCAGCAGGCTGACTAGTGTTTGATTTTGCCATCACATCTCCTTATTAGGGCTAAATCAGATCTATCGGAGCTTTCAGTAAAGCTGAGTTTCCCAGTTTTTCCAACATTTCTGTAACCGTTAAGTAGAGTAGCTCTGATGTGACATGCGCCCAGCATTTGGAAACATAGCCGTCTACTGGTAACAAGACTGGCAGCACAAGAGTGTTAGGAAAAGAAATAAAGGAATAAATATAAGTAGAGTACCTCTGGAAATATAAGTTAAATAAATGCAGCTCTTATTTGTACCACATTTTTTCTCTTTGCTTCTGTTTTGCAAATCAAACGACCACAGGTCATCCTGGACCTAACTTCACTAGGTTCAAGTCCCCCTAAGCGCCCTCTGAATCACTCTCAGAAATGGATTTGCAGACTTACAGCTAAGATTTCAGCTCAATGGACAGCTCTGCCCATCCTCGGCACAACTAAACCCACGTGAAGCTGAACCAGACCTCAGTCCAGGTTTTACTACTGT
This sequence comes from Oreochromis niloticus, assembly GCF_001858045.2. Taxonomy (NCBI): domain Eukaryota; kingdom Metazoa; phylum Chordata; class Actinopteri; order Cichliformes; family Cichlidae; genus Oreochromis; species Oreochromis niloticus. The sequence goes on from NC_031984.2 coordinate 5,023,740, forward strand.
AGACGACAGTAAAACCTGGCAGGGTTGACCTCTGCGTAGGTGCGCTCCGGTTGAAGGCCTGCAGGGTCTCCGAGCGACATGCAGGCGGTTGATTGTACAAACTGGAGAAGTGCAAACTGTTCCAGATATTCAACATGAAGACACAATAAAAATGAGTCATTTCCCACTCTTTCATTAAGACTAAAAACTAAAATAAAGCTACTGTGAAAGTGGGTTTGGTTTGATAATAAAAGTGCTTCCTTTGGAAACAAAAGACTACGGAAAACAGATTCATCCTGGAAGAACAACTTGCTCTGTTGGACATACTTGGAAAAACCAATGAGGAGGCTTTCCTCTGCTAAGAGGAATCAAGAACTCCTCACACCGTTCAGACATTTTAGACGGTATTCAGAATGACTCAAAATCATGGCCGAGTACAAGTCACGAATTGGGTATAAATACTCACAGATTAGATTCACTACTTGTAGGAGGCATTCTGAAAATGGATGGAAAACATTAGTGCCCCCTCTCCGTTTATTGTTAGCTTAATGGAAAATCGGGACGAAAACAAATGATGAGATTTCTGAGAAACCAGTTTAAGGTGCAAACCACCGCCTCATATCATCTCTGAGGCTTTCAGTCGAGGACTAGTTTCAGTAAGGGACTGTCAGTCAACAGGAGGAGTTAAGAGCAGGTTGAAAGTCAGGGACTGTCAGTCAGCAGCACAGCGATGAGTAAGGGACTGTCAGTCAATAATATCAGACTTTAAAGCTGTATAACAGAGACAAAACAATAAACTATCAAAATACTAAATAAAAAAAACAGGTTATATTCCGGAAGCAACGTTTCGTTCAGAGTAATGTGTTGTTAAGCGTTGGTTTTTAGTTCCAAACTACTCCCCCCCCCTTCCCCACGGAGACTAGCGGGACACAACAGCTGCCTTTTGATTATATATACACACACACTTTTTATCGGTTTTTCCTTTTCATTTGTTTTTCCTAGAAAAAAAGACACTATCCATTCTCCACTTGAGGTGTCCCTCATCGACAGGTTGGTTCTCTAATCCAGAACTTTACAGAGTCTCCAGACAGAATCAAACGGAGAACAAGCTGCGACAGTCCTTCCAGCTCTGTGTGACGCTTTCCTTCTATCTGAAAACGGTGTAAAAACCATTACAAGGACATCCCAGTCATACTCCTCTTCTGCCTGGTGCTGATTCAGTCCGTCAGGCTATTGGTAGACGGCAGGTTCATCAGTCCAACCAATCAGCTGACTCTTTCGCTGACAGCAGTCCGTGACTCTACGGTTTCTTCTCGGCTGGGACAGGGAACAGCAGATTGCGGGACGATGTCTCTGAGCTCTCTACCCTCACCTGCTGCCTCTGGCTCCGCCCGGAGCCTAGCCCTACCATCTGCCCCAGGCACGTGACCAGCCCCAGATACTCCAGGAGGTCCAGGAGGCATGGAGCTGGGAGGCCTCGAGGTGCTGTTTGATCCTCTGTCTCCTCCTAAAACCTCTCTGCTTTCTGATGGCATGGCTGGCTCCCCTCTCCCCTCTGTCCTAACCCCTTCCACGCTGACGTCTCGGCTCGGGATCAGGCTCCCTCTGCCAGGCCTTGTGGTGCTCAGGTCTTGTGGCTGTTCGCTCTGGTTTTGCTGAGCAGGGACGAGGTTGGTCCTGGTTAGGCTGGAAGATGGTCGGCTGGATGAGAGGTGCTGCACGTGTGGCCTGGTAAGCTGAGAGTGGGGCTGGGAGCGCGGCTGTGGTTGGATCCGCTGAAAGTGTGGTTGTGCTTGGGACTGGGGTTGGGACTGGGGCGGCCTAGGCTGGGAGAGAGATTGACTGGATTGTGGTCTATATTGAGTCTGGAGTTGATGTTGCGTTTGGGGCCTTGCCTGTGGTTGCACTTGGTGTCTGGGTTGCAGGTGAGGTTGAGGTTGGGCTGAAGTTCTAGACTGGGCTTGTGGCTGCATTTGGGTTTGAGGTCTGGGCTGGGATTGAGGCTGCATTTGGGCTAGGGTCCTGGACTGGGATTGAGGCTGCATTTGACCTTGGTTTCTGGACTGAGGTTGAGGATGAGTTTGGGCTGGGGTCCTAGCGTGGAGTGTCGACGGCATTTGGACTGGGGTCCTGGATTGGGGTGTTGACTGCGTTTGGGCAGGAGTCCTGGACTGTGGTGCTGATTGTGACTGGGCTGGAGTCCTGGACAGGGGTTGGGGTTGCAACTGGACTGGGGTTCTGGATTGGGTTTGAGGCTGCGTTTGGCCCGAGGTTCTGGGCTGGAACTGAGACTGAGGTTGGGCTGGAGGCCTGGATTGGGACTGACTCTGAGCTTGAGTTGGGGTCCTGGCCTGGGATTGAATTTGAGGCTGAAGTGAATGTCGGGGCTGGGGCTGAGATTGCTGTTTGAGCTGGGTTTGGAGTTGAGATGGGTGCCTTGACTGGGTTTGAGGTTGGGGTGCTGTGGGGGATGTGGTTTGTGGATGTGGATGCCTTGTTTGGTGCGGATGGATGTGCAGGATGGGGGGGGACTGAGGAGGATGTGACTGAGGTTGCGTATGCTGACTCTGAAGCTGGGTTCGGTGCTGGGTTGAGGAATGAACAGGTTGTGAGGGAGCTTTCTGGTTGGCAGCCTGAGGCTGACTGTGGGTTTGGGATGTGGGCTGTTGGGGCCGTGGTTGTGTCAGGCTGTGTCGGGTAGGAGAGGACTGGGGTGCTGGGTAACGACTCTGGGCTTGGGACTCATGGGGAAACTGGGGCTGGTAGCGTGGTTGCAGGGTAGGATGTCGAGTTTCGGGCAGGGACTGTGGTGCAGACTTGGACTGCGGTCTGGGAAGAGCTTGCTGGGTGTGCTGCGACTGTTGGGAGGTGAGCTGAGCCACAGTCTGAGGCTCAACATCAGGCTTGGACTGGCTAGAGGGTGCTGGGTGTCCAGAGGGTGGAGGAGGAGGAGGAGGAGGAGGAGGAGAAGGTTCATCCAATGTTGAGACAGTGGACTGTTGGTGGCGATGCTGATGATGGTGGTGGTGGTGATGGTGGTGCTTGTGAGGTGTTCGCTCCTTCCTTTTGTGGCTTTTTGACAGACTAGTGCTACTGCTGCTACTGCTACCCCTTCCACCCAATCCCCCCTCTCCTCCCTTATCGCTTACATCTTCACCTACTTCTTCCCCTTTGGTTACACCATCACCTGTTGCCTCTCCTGATTTGTCCTTGTGCTTCCGCCCTTTATGTGTCTTGTGTCCATGTGGTTGGCTGTCATCTGAAGCAGAAGGCTGCTTCTGTGATTGTGACTGGCTCTGCTCAGAGGGGGTGGGCTCAGGCTCTGAGCTTGGACCTCCTGCCATTGTACTGCTCTCCTCCTCGGCCGCTGTTGACTTTCCAGTCTCTGTTGTTGTAGCCATTGGAGTCTGCACACTCTCCCTTTCCTCCACTGTCTCTCTCGTTTTACGTTTTTTGATTGGCAGAGCTGTTTCCTGGACAACAGGTTTGGTGGAAGACTCCTTAGCTGCTCTCCGTTTGGCCTCAGCAGCCAAGATGGCAGCTGCAGCGTAGCTTCCTGCTGCTGAGCTACCAGAGGCTGATGCAGCGGAGGTGGATGCTGTGGCGACTGATGCTGCTGTGGAGGCTGACGCTGGTTTCCTGCCCCGTTTCTTGGGGGCAGTTTGTGGTGGAGGCGGAAGTTCTTGTTCTGATTTCCTCTTTCTGCCAGGGCGGGACTTGGTCACCAAGGCAGGAGACACCACCTGCAGGGGAATTGCCACATCAACAGGGAAAGCTTGCATTAGCATTGTTGGTGGAATTATAAAAACATATTTAAGATTTTAAAGCACTGACTAGACTGCTTCCTGGATGCCTCCTAGGTGAGTTGTTTTGGAAATATCCAAATAGTAGGGACTCCAGGGTAGACAATAAACATGCTGGAGAGATCATGTCACTCAGCTAGCTTTGGAACACCTTGGTGTCCCCCCTTGAAGAGCTGGCTGAGGAGAGAGAGATCTAGGCATATCTGTTTAGACTGCTTCCACCAAGATCCAGATCCAAATAAGCAGCAGATAATAGATGGATGAAAATATTAACTGTACTTCCTGCAACCACATACTACAGTCCATCTACTTTTACTCATCATTTACCTCTGTTTGTCAGGATCTTCTCCAGGTAGAGCCCTAACGAACCATGAAAATCAACACTAGTGCACAGTCAAGTCCTCAGTATCCACTCTCAAGACATTCTTGGCAGGACTACTGCCAGTCAAGATAAGTTGTTAATTTTAAACTCCTAATGAAAGTCTTTTCTACCTTCCAGATGATTTGTGGATCTCTTGTGTTGATCAATTGCTTAAGACCTTATTTTAGTGTATGTTAGCTGTTTTGCCCATCTTCAGGACACAACTCTACGAAGGTAAACAAAGTCTTCCATGAATTCCCTTCCCATTCTTTTTATTGGGATATTCAGAAAGTCTTTGTAAAGATGGAACTGGAGACACACACAGGATCCTTAGCCATGTCTCTAACTAGCTACAAATGAGGATTTACAATCTGTCATTTCCTGTAACATGATTTAACAGTCTCTAAATAGTTATTTGCCGGCTAAAGTTAATCAAGGTAAAACCTTGGATTGCCTGTCACACAAAAAAAGAAAAAAAAATACTGGCTGCCACCAGCACTACCCCTCAGATTCCAAGTAGATACACCTATGGTCTCAATTTGAAAATCCTAGATTACTTCCTTCTTGAATTATTGAACTCACAAGATTTTAAGAAAACTTGACCTTGACTTTGAGGTCAAGATCACTGAGAGTCAAACTTGTCCGAGGTACATACAGCTATGGTATCAATTTCAAAATCCTATGTTGCCTTGTTCTCGAGTTATCGCACTCACAAACTTGGGTGTCCATGCCGCCCACCCGCCCAGCAAAATAACGGCAGTAGCCCATCAGCCTTTCACGGCTGAGGGGTAAAAATTACAGGACGCCTCCAACTATCCTTGAAGGTAGTGAGCCAGAATGGCAGGACAGCATGACCCGGTGTTACTGGTTGGGAGTTGGGTCTTCAGTCTTTCCTGTCTTGCCTGATATAGGATGCTCTTTACATTACACCTGTAAGTCAAAGGGGGACCAGTTTTCCTTTGGAGGGACTCTCAAGAGCTTTCTTTGAAAGTCACTGGAAAACACAAGTCAATCAACCTCAACAAAGTGGTGATTCATGGATGACATTATGGTATAGAGGTGTGATCATTTTAATCAAAATATCTTTAAATGATTATGTTTATACATGTGGACATCAGTTTTGGAGAGATGCATATTTTCTCCTTGAAGCATATTTCTGTTAGCTTTCCTGGCCAGAAGAAATGAGCAAAGTTGCTTAGGAAATGCATGTTTGAGTTGTTCAGCTTACTGCGACAATCTCAACACTGTGCTTCTCAAAAATGTACAAATGACTAAACAACAGAGCAACAATACCTTTGTGGTGGTGGTCGTAGTGCCAGTGGAGGTCTCTGCTTTGCCGAAGGGCATCTTGACCAGCAGTTTGCCCGGAGTTTTCTCAACCACACGTTTCATTGCCACTCCTTCTGTAGCCTGCCTCATCTTCCCACTGCCTACACAAACACAAAGAGATACACAATTACAGAAAAAAGAAATACTCAAAAAGAAATACTCAGGAACAGCTGTCCAGTATAACTTCTAGAATCACATCTTTTAGTACCTTTGGGCCTCCCACGACCACGCCCTGATGGTTTCACCACCTTTGGTTTCTTGGGTGGGCGCTTCTCACGGCGGGAGGGGCTCCCACGCCCAGTAACAGTAAAGTCAAAATCATTAGGGTCGGTTGTTGTGTCACCGACCTTTTGGAAGTAGGCAATAAGCTCCACCTTGGAACGAAACGCTTTTCCCTCCGAGCTAAACAGCAAAAAAAAAAAAAAAAGCAAAAAAAAAAAAAAGCATCATAAACGTTCATTTGGGGGTTTTACTCCTCTACATCCTGGAAAACGAGCACACTGTCAGGGTGGCTCAGGGCATGGCTTACTTGATTAGGTAGACATCAAACTTCCCAGCAGAGCGTCCAGACTTTCTCTGTTTCAGTTTGCGGGTCCAGCCTTCGGGGAGAGATGGGTCATCATACAGCGGCCCTCGGTCCCGAATGATGGAGCGCCGCTGCCTGGAAGATCCGGCAGACTCGCTACCACCTGCAGACTCTGATCCTGGCTCTGAGGGACCGGCCACTGGCTCTGACATCTGCAAGGAAAAGGTGAGCAAAAACTTGTCCTTCATCCTGAGCAAGATGTGACATGCTGTTCAGCAGGTGATGAAATTTGTCCCTCCGTGATTCCACCGTTTCTACTAACTTCTACTTCAGTCTTTACCTGGGTCTGTTGCTCCAACCCTGTCTGTGGCTGCTGTGCTGTTGAGGTTGAAGCTGAGGTCTCCGTCCCCCGCTCAGCATGACGACGTTCCCTGCGGGGTTTCTTGGTCTTGGACCTGTCTTTTTCCTTCCTTGGAGGCTGGGGTTCAATAGGTCCTTCATCACCTTCTTGCCCCTCCTCCCTGCACAAAAAAGAGAGAAAATCATGCTGTTGACATTATGACCACAACCTATTAACTGCAAGAATTCAAATAACTTCATAAATATAAAGTTAATCCACATAGAATACTTTCAGATCAGTGTTTGACTGAATCAGTAAGATCACGTTAAGCTTCCTTTAGCTTCACTCCCATCAAATGTTTGCAGAACATTTAACTCCAAAAATCCTTCAGACCTGATATCTGAGTTTGAACCATGTAAAAGCTGCATGTAGGCAAATTACGTGCCATTTTTCTAACCGCCAATACAAAGCTCTGACAAACTTCATAAAATTTAAAGCAGGACCTTCTTAAAGTGGATCACTGTCAGTGATTCCCACTGTATTACGTCCTTTACATAAATGGTTAACAAGACCTGACCCTGGACCCTTAATAAGATGTTTTCCACTGCAGCAATTTTGGCTGAGCAAAAAGTAGTTTAATAAGAAGTGTTATTTTTAGTGAAAGGGAAACACTAAATTCCAGCATAAGAAACTAAACCTAATTCTGGAACTGTTTGCCACATCCGTGGAGGACAGCTTGTTGTGACCGATTTAGGAATGAATTCTGATTAATTCCAGCAAATTATGTATGTTGGGACATCTGTCCACAGACTCAAGAAAATGGGTCACGATACAACACGACACCCTAAAACACACAAATCATTCTACCTAATAATGTTCAATGAAGACTAAAGATAATGGTTTAACAATGTCCAACATAAATGTTGTAAGAAGGCCTGTAGCGGGGAAACCAAGCAGCAATCACTGAAGCTAAAAATTAAGTGCCAAAACCTGCAGTTCCTCTAATGGCCACTTGAGGCTGATCTTCATACATTCTAATTTTAAAAAGCTTTGGCTTCAATGGATGTCTTTAACAGCAGCACCCGCTAATCCAAATATTGTCACTACTGGCCTAAAAAATTTGCTATACACACACTGTAGCTGCCAAAATGCTTACCAGTAACACCGGGTCATAAATAAACACTGACCTAATACTGACATGGAATGACTTTTTTTTTTCTTTTAATGCCTTTAAATGAAGAACCCAAAACCAATGAGTAACAAAGTGGCTACGCCCATCTTTTATATATGGTTTGTGAAATTTTACTTATATAGTACCTTGCCTGACCCTTTACTCCTAGTTCTGATTATGTAGTATTTCTTCTCAGTGTTGCACTTTGTAGACGTCCCTGTGCAGCACTTATCTCGCAGACAGCTACAAATGCTCTCTAATGCTTTTATTTGGCTACCGGTGATTTGGTCTTGTATTTGCTAAAGCTAAAGCTGGCGAGACGCTGTGGCTCCCCCTCCATAATCCTGGTCCTGCCAGAGTATCTTTGTCTGTTTGCTAAATCTGACTGGTGTTTGTAGATTACAAAAGCTAACATGCGATTGCCTAAATGTTAATATAGAGTCCAAAATCGGTGACACATGTCATGGTGGCTACTTCCATCAATCACTGAAAAGGAAAAAGTGGGCACCCAACGTTATACATTATAACATTTTTATTACTTTTAAGACTGTATTTATGCAGAATAAAGCAAATTCCAAAGGATTTACAAACTTTTTTCTGTATGTAGTGAATGTTGGGATATTACACTATAAACCATGCATGTGATTGATTGGATCAATATCAGATTTTGGATAACCTTTCCAGAAATAAAGCCAATGTTAACAGTGGAGCTAAATGGGGTACAGACCTGTTTTTTTGGTGATGGACGGCCTGTAAGACTCCCTGCCTTTGTGTGTGGACCTCATAGTGAGGTTATCAGCTCAAGGAGCCTAGTGTCTTATCCGGTCTTTAAGTCTGACGTCATTAGCCATGTCTGGGCCCAAACTACACTGCAGGTCCCAAAGTCAAACAATCACTGCGGCATCACTGAGAGTTGAAAAAGTGTCTAAATATGTTCATCTGTAATAAAATGATGAGTGTGGCTGCTCTACCAGGTGTAACAATTACATTTAACATCCAGGCATCCATGAAAAAAAAAATATGAAATTTAACGGAGTTAGAAGTTAGCAGGGAGTTAGCTCGCTAGTTTCCATCTAAATATAATATAGCATGTTCTGACTGAGGGATTTCTGAAACAAATTAAGACGTACAGCTCTGCTATCACTTCCGACATAAATGAAGACAGGAAAGTAAACAGCAGTGACTGTTTTGTAGAGTTACTGAAGTTGGGCTAGCTGGTATATAATGATGTGCTACGTGATCGCTAGCAACACAGCTATGTTAGCATAATATAAACAGTAAAGATGGAGGATGAACACTAACTTTTTCCCACTCGATAAAAGTTAACGTGAGGGTTCCCGATGGTTAGGGACAAATGCAATCTCATGGCAGGATGCTGTAAAACGACCAAACTTCAGTCAGGAGAACAACTGAGATAATCCATCCACAATACGAGGTTAGTTATTAATACACTGCTGCATGGGCTGGGCTGTAGTTACATCGTAAGATTTTAAAAACTGAGCTTTAAAATGAATAAGGGTAATAAAAACCAAGAGAGGCCGACAGTGATCACTGACTGTTTTTAGGGGTTTGTAGATTAAATAGAACAAAATGCAAAGCATTAAAACATGTTAAAAACACAAAAGCCTTATTAAACGCAGAGTAGTTTGGGCCTAGAAGCAGGATTCATCACGTCATCACTTAAAGACCGGATTGTGAAGCAACTGCAGGAAGTGCTGAGTTACAGTGACTGACTACCCCTGAACGCACCAACAGGAAGTCTTCAACTCACGCTATGGTTCGTCTTTAAGTAATTGTAGGTCACTGTGGTGTTTTTTACCCACTGCAGTAGCTTTGTAACAAAAAGAGATACACATCTAATGTTAGATTAGATAAACATGAGCGGTGCATCTCGCCCTGATGCTGCTTGAACTTAACAAGTGACGATGCAGTTTGTGCCTTTTGCTCAGCTGAATACAACTACTTTATCTAAGAAAGCTTTGGATCAGCTGCAGCACACATTTTCAGTGCAGATTAATCAGTTTTCACTTCCCTCAGTACACCAAATTAGTTGTTAAAGTTATATAAAACTGTGATGGTTTTTGTCTTGCTTTGACCGACCATCTTTATTTGGTGCAAAACGAAGTTGGATTTCCTGTTTTTCTAACGGGGAGCAGAGGCTGTTTCTCATCATAAGTCTGACAGCTGGAACAAGATTAACCTTACTAAATAAACTCTGACAGAAACCAGAAGAGACCAAAATCAGAGTCACTGGTGGAACTGACAGCAGAGGACAGATAGCTCTCTTCTGATTAAAAGACTAATCAGAATTCCTCATTAATATTTATGTATTGATTGATTATTTCAGCAGCATGAGGGCTGAAGACGAACCGGACTGGTGTTTACTTCACATTTCCAGTTAAATGTCACATTGAGACTGAAAATGTCAGACCCAACAAAATGCCTGTTTTCTTAAACTTTAAATCAGTCATTTAAAAACTTCAGTTCATAAAATTAATAAACATTACTTCTGAATGCATGAAAACAAAAGCTCTGAGGTGGTTTTGAGACATCCGAAATCTGTAATAGCCAAGTCGTGTCTGATATTGGCTGCATTCACGAGCACTTCCTCTTTTTCACATTCTCCTTCTCTTCTGCTTTAACCTGACAGATGTGTACAGATGGGTGCAAATGTTCTGTTTCTGAATGTTAATTGCTGGAATGAGATAAATCTGTGTAACACCACCTACTTTGTCTTTGCTGGCTATAAAATAAAACCTGCACGTTAATATATATAAAAACAGATTTATATATAAATAAAGATATTAAAGTATCTGTGTGTTGTGTTTGGGTGCAAGGAGAAACATTAGACATTCAGATTTCAATCACATTTATGTAAAAGCTTATCTGATCCATTATCTGCAGCACAGCCAAACTTATAGTTTACAAAGTCTATACATTCATGTATTAACTTATGAGGAGATGGATGTAAAATATATGTACCGTATTTTCTGCACTATAAGGCGCACTTAAAATCCTTTAATTTTCTTAAAAATCGACAGTGCACCTGATAATCCGGTGTGCCTTGTGTATGAATTCTGGTTGTGCTTACTGACCTCGAATAGATTTTATGTGGTACACGGCGCTCAAAAATCTGTCAAAAAATGTTTTAGTACGACTTTGGTAAGTTACGAAGCCGCACCACTCGATGGATTGGCGAAGCATTACGGCTACCGCAGTCAGGAGACTCGCGGAGTAATCTGGGTCCAAAACTCCGTCTGCTTTAGGTCCCAAAGTTAAACGAACACTGCAGCATCACTGAGAATTAAAAACTGTCTAAATTCTTTCATCTTTAATAAAATGATCAGCGTTGCTGCTTTACCAGGTGTAACAATTAAGTTTAACATCCAGGCATCCATGAAAACAGAATTTATTAAATTTAACGGAGTTAGAAGTTAGCAGGGAGTTAGCTCGCTAGTTTCCAGCTAAACATGATATAGCATGTTCTGACGTAACATGCTATATATGTGTATATATGCTATATGTTAAGACGTACAGCTCTGCTATCACTTCCGACATAAATGAAGACAGAAAACTAAACAGCAGTGACGTTACTGAAGTTGGGCTAGCTGGTATATAATGATGTCCTAAGTGATCGCTAGCGACACAGCTATGTTAGCATAATATAAACAGTGAAGCTGGAGGACGAAAACTAACTTTTTCTCACTCGATAAAAGTTAACGTGAGGGTTCCCGATGGTTAGGAACAAATGCAATCGCATGGCAACATGCTGTAAACGGATCAAACTTAAGTCAGGAGAACAACTGAGATAAATCCATCCACAATACCAGGTTACTGCAACAACATGGGAATAGAGCAGCTGTGAGAGAATTCAACATTAATGAATCAATGGTATGGAAATGGAGGAAGCAAGAAGAATGAGTTGAGTCAAGGTTGACTTATCTGACCGTTTTGTTTCACTTAATGCGCCTTATAATCCGGTGCGCCTTATATATGAAAACAGACCCGTTCATCCACAGTGCGCCTTATGGTCCGAAAAAATATGGTAAAGATTTGCTGGAGAAAGGAACCAAGCACAGGAAGCACAGGTAGGCAAACAACAGAACGCCATCCAAAAAGGCCAAGCCAAGAAAATCCAAAAATACTGAAAGTCAAGTGAGTAAAAGTCCAACAAGAATCCACAAAGAGGAGCATGAGGAAGAACAGACGATCTGACAAAGGGGAGGTCAACCTCAGTGATGACACACTGAGGGGTAAAACAGGAAGTAACAACATGAGCACTCAAAGAGCGCAACTCTATTAAAAGGGTGTTGTACAGCTCTTTCTATGCCCTTTCATATGGTATATTACTCGATATGGTTTCTTTAATTTTTTTTCCAAGGTAAACTTTGACCTGGGTCAGATACTTAGCCAAGGTACTAGGTACTCATGTTCCCCAATGCCTAGTATACTGTTGTGAAGTTTCAAGACAATCCATAAAAAAATTGAGGGTAAAATAAAGTTTTTACCCAGGCCTTGACCCAACGTACACCAAAATTAAGTCAGCTCGAGCTGTTATTTATATCTACTACCACACAAAATTTGAAAATGATATCTTGAAAACTGGATGCTAGACTGCTAACAGACAAACAGACAGACAAATGGAACCTATTGCACAGTCCCTCCCTTCAGGGGAAGAAACATCAACAACAGAAACATGAACACTAAAGACAAACAGCAACAGTGTGTCCCTGGTCAAAAACCGTAGGTTGAACGGTTGTGATAGTCACAACACTGCAATAAAGAAGTTAAAGGCCTGTGTCTATTTTTAACACTACACTTGACTGACAACTAATTTGCTTACTAAAGCCACACAGTGACCTCTCAGTATTACCAACACCTGTTATTTTTTTCATGTAAACAACTTTACATTAAAGGTTGTCAAGCCGTCATGTGAAAATTCTGTCTCAGTTGCTGCATGGTGAACTTAACATGTGCAGGCTATCACAATGTCAGCATTTTAAAATCGGTTACTGCGTAAGTAGCTAACAGTCACCTCTGTAAGATAAGAGCAAGAGGTCAAAAGTTTGATATTTTTATTTGATATAAGGATATAAAATGCACAGTGTTTATAATAGCAACTTTTCTTTTTTAGAAAGTCTAGAGAGGTTGAAAAACCACTTTGGTGAAACTTTTGTTTTGGTACAGCTTCAGTGCTCAAATGCTTAGTTCTATCTCAAAGCAACACAAACTGTAATAATCGAGATTCAACAACCATGGACATAAATCAGTACATATTAGACCACACAAATCAATAGTAGTCAAAAGTATTTCACAAACTGTTACGAGACTGTGTTAAAGTATTTGCTGGGTAATAACAGAAGGTGGGGGAGGTACAGGAAGAAAATAACAACAGAAGAAAACTATAAATGAATGGATACCACGAAGACCATGATGAGACAAGAGTAATCTTAAAACTAATCTTTTTTGATCTTCCTGTCATTCTACCACTTCCTGTCCTCTGCTTCTTCCTCTGTCTCGCCAACCACCTGCATGTCTTCTTTCACATCAATAACCCTCCTGTTTGGCCTTCCTCATCTCCTCATTTGCCTCATAGCTCCTCCACAGTATCCAACTCCCGATAATTCTCAATCACACTTTTCTAATTATACAATAAAAGTGTACCTTAAGTGATTAACAACAACAAAGAACCTATAAGCACCATCAGAACTTTAATATTTCACATCCTAATGTGTTGAAGAGTTTCTCAAAAGCTCAGTTCAGACGTGACAGACAAGTCTGAGCAGCTGACTGATTAGTCTGATCTTCATGGGGCTTTAGGCTGCGATGTAAACACAAAAAACAAAAAGTGCTTTTGGACCAAGTAGGTCTCTAGGTCCCTTTGGGCAATCTGGGAATCCATCTGCTAGTCTGCTGACTTAACCCCTAAAGGCCAATCGTTTAGGTCCCCCAGTTTAGCTGGAGGATATCCGGGCCAAGATGTCCTCTTCCATCCAACGGTCATTGTTCACAAAGTCAGAAACATAAAAAACTAAATAAAAATTATCTAATAAAAAGTTAAACCATCATCAGAACATTTTTAAAAATGGTTTTAAAATTTGTCATTTTCTCTCTACACAAACTGTTTACCCTACATGCCATGAAAACCTGTTCTAACCTGTGATTGGTGAATAGCGATCACACTACAAAAAGGTTTTAAAAATCTGATCCCCTCATTCTCCTTAAAGACCATTTTAAATTTATTTATTTGATGTTGAGTCTTTTAAATTTAGTCTTGCATATTTTTTGCAGTGTTTATTATGTCATGTCACTGAACTGCACTAGCCTGCATCTAAGATTACCCCTACTAAATTTATATATGTTGCCTTTTCTTAAAGATTCACATTTTACTTTAATTACTTTATATAAACATGAATATGTCTTTATATGAACTGTATGCTGAAAACTCTCAAATGTCTTGTTTCTATCCAAACTGTGAAAAACTCTGTGATCCTTACAATTAAAATGAATATCATCATTATTATTCTCAATAAGGCTGTGGTATTTTTGATAGAAGCTGGAATGAATGTTGGTTAACCTCACTCACATACTGATGAATGAGTCAGCCTGTAGTGAACATAAGTAGACAGATATCAGCTGAACAACAAAAGGTAGAAATGCTTGCAACGATAATTCTGATGTACGTCTGAGAGGTTTCTTTTTTCCTTTTAACATTAATAAACATATAAAATTGGCCAGATGCTTTGAGTTTACTTTACTGTTAAATATGAACTGACATCAACCAAAGAGTTCTAAATTTGGTTTATATTTCCATTGTAACTTCGGTCTAACGCTTAATTGAAGAAAATAATAATTAAAAAGTATTTTCGAGTCTGATCAAGTAGTTGCTGGATGATGGGACTATTGAGAATGTGACGCATGGAAGCCCTGACTGACTAGGAGGAGGTTAACAAGGCAGACAAGGTTAAAAACATATCATTTTCTTACGTAGAGTAAACCACCAGTGCAGACAGGCCACTGCCTAGTGAAAAAGCATGGGAAAAGCTACCCATCATAGGACTTCAGCTAGACCGAGGATGTTCCTCCAGCAGTCAGTTGGTGGGAATAGTTTGTTAATGCTGACATGATGCCAACACTTCAGAACAACACTATATCTGGACCAGAGGCAACCAGGCTGTTTGAAAGGCAATGGAGGCAAGGTGTATGGAGGTATGTGGAAATGGAGTGTCAACATGTCACATGACACCATGCTGAGTCCACATAATGCAAATAGGCTGAAATAACAAGAGTCAAAAAAAGAACCGGCTGGATGCCATATGGCAAAAGCGAAGGCTGACATGAAGTAAAAGCTGACCAGACACTGGAATGCAAGTCATCACATACAGTGTGGTTTTATTGAGCATTTAGGCTAAATAAAGTCTGGTTTTCAATATCATTCCATTACTCTAGATTACGTTCTATTTTATTGCTAGAATTTAGAGTTGTTTTATACAGCCAGTGTTTTACCTTTTTTTCCGAACAACTAAAATCATCCCTTGTCCAACAGTGCGCAGATTAAAAAAAGGTAGTATTTCTTCCAAGAATCTAAAGAAATATTACACAGCTCCTACTTACTGACTTTTCAACAGGCATACGAAACCAGAATCAGCCAGCTCCAAGGACATTCAGAGTAGGGGTGGGCGATGTATCGAATATACTCGGCGTATCACGAGTTTTTCCACGTACAACAGCTAAAATGGCTTTATCGTAAACATCGAGTATAAATTGCCACAGAAATATTAAACTGTCTGCCCGTAATTCAGAGGTTTTTTCTCCCATACGCTGCAAATGCACCATTAGTCCTCCCCTCCCAACCAGAAAGTTTGCTACCCACACTGCACTGAGCATGCATGTTTATATACTACCAGATAGGGAAAAATATGGCAACAGCGGGAGTTTCAAATGAGCAAGGGAACAAGATGTGCTGTCGTTTGGATTTCACAAGGAGAGTGTTGAACAAAATGCGTTAATTTGCAAAACATGCCCTAAAATTATTGCCGCAAAAGATAGCAGCACCACGAATTTATTTATTGAAAAGTCATCCACTGCAAAATGAAAGACGTTTTAAACTCCGAATGTCAACATCCCCCCACACGCCAAAGAAAACCTTAAATAAACCAGCTGTGATACCTGTTCTTGGTCAGTCATTTCTATGGTCACTATCTAGACTTTTGTTTCTGTAATTTGAGGTCACCACATTTTTTTATATTACTATTTTTATATTTTACAGTCAGTTTTAGATTTACTGTCACAGTATTGTCATTTGTGAAAAACCTCTGTGTGCAACTGATGGTTAAAAAAATGGTTAAAATAAAACATTTCAATTCATTCAAATTTTTTGTATTCAAAGTAGAAAAAAATATTGAATGATCCATTTGAATGAGTATACCAGTGCAATTTATAACATTTGTTTTTGGAGGTTATTTAAACATATCGCGATATATATATTGTATTGTGATATAGCCAAAAAAAATATCATGATATTAGATTTTCCTTGTATCACCCAGCCCTAATTCAGTGTGTGTGATTTCACTGAGTCTACTGTCTATCGAGCCAGAACAGCAGACAGGAATCCAAATGTGAACCTGTTGTCTGTTCCTGAACTTGAAGACCACCATCCACCACACGACACCAACCTACAATGTCCTCTATAATGCTCAGGTTTTTGAAAGACACATTCAGAGATAAACTGTTGTTCTAATAAATGAACAAAAAATTACTGAGGAAACTTTTCTTGGTAAAGAAAGTTATCAAACCCTCAAAGGTCCAAATACTTTCGGATTCATTACCCTTAACACAGACAACTATCCAGCACCTGAGACGAACCTGGGGACTAAGGCTACTTTAATCCGGATAAATCTGAAAGCGGCGTTTTCGTCTAAAAACGCTCCACGTCCACACTATCGTTTTCATACACACTGAAAAGGCTATGTTCCTATACTGCGCATCCGTGAAACGTAAGATGATTGACCTACGTCACTTCCGTCTGCCGTTTATTTACTTTCCAGCTCTTTGAAAAGTCACAGCGAAATGCCGAGGAAAAGTGCCGAGTTTTATCTGGAGCTATATGGAGCATGTACAAACTGACATTAACCTTTAATAGGGCTGTCAAAATTAGGAGCAAACAAAACGACTGCTGTACAATGTCGTCCGCCATCTTAGTTGAATTGTTCACATGACTGCATCATATGACTAAAATGCATCATCATTTTCGAAAGCCTCCATCTTCGCAGTCCACACGGTGATGCAAAAACAGCGTTTTCAAATTTATCTACTGTGGAGAGTGTCTTGAAAAAGTTCAGTTTCCCTTGACCAAAAACGCCGTCTCAGTGTGGACAGAAGGCCAAAACGGAGAGAAAAAGATGCATTTTCAAACGAAAACGTATTAGTGTGGACATGGCCTAAAACACACACACATACACATACATATATATTAATTTTTGTATATTTTGTTGAGATGATATGGTATTAGGAGCAAATTCTGAATTTGAATATTAACAGAAATTTGCTCTTTATATAACTGTTACATTGGATTTGATACAAGGTATCATCATAGCTGAGGAATATCATACTGAAGCGGAATGAAAATACGCTCGGGTTTTTTGGTTTTGTTTTTTTCATATTCAGGCTTTAATACTTGTGAAAACATTCATCTAATTTGATCCAATTTAAAGAACATTATGTGCCTTGTATATGAGAAGCTCTGAACTAAAATCAGTCCCCTACCTCCAAACCTGTGGGTTTCCACAGGCCTCCAAATCTGCTGTCAGAGATCACATAAGGAATCTTTCTACGTTAACCTGAGCTCCACTCCCGGGAATCCATATTTACAGAGACATGTCATGACATGTCTCTGTAAATATGCTATGAATATGCCATGAAACTGTTTTGGGTGTTTTTTGTTTGTTTGTTTTTGCTTTTGAGAAAACTAATACAGTAGGGGTTGGGAATGTTGCATAACTCCTATTAAGACGTGAATATTTCCACTGGAACTTCTTCAGGAATCTCTGAGATGGTCAGGTGGGAGGCACCTGGTAAACTGACATGGAATGACCCACAGGTTGTGTCTGAAATTATCCACTGATTCACTCTTCTTACTCCCTGTATTAGGAGTTGCTCTGGTCATTTTATTTATGCTGTTACAACATGACAGATCAACATTAGCTAGATTAATTTATATCCAGGTGTATTTCTGTCATAACTTATATTATACTAGGGCAGGGCAATATGGCCAAAAATATTTATCACGATCTATATTTGAAAATTTTTCGATAATGATATAACTGACAATGTAATTGATGCGTGACAAAATACTTTACAACTCTACAACTTTATTAGTACAAAAAAACCCATCCATTTATTTTTACTTAAACAAGCAGCTGTTTATATTAGTTTAGTTCATTAGTTAGTTCCCCCCAGTGTTTGCTACTTTTGTCATAAGGGGTGCAGCTATTTAAAGCTACGCCGATTCGTTTGTTGAGTCAGCGTCTTTGGTCTCACCACCATGCTAGCTACAAACTAATTCTGGTTCATCTGTTTCACTCAACGATCCGCTTTCACCCTTCTCATTCTGCCACCATGTTTTTTCTGCAATGTGCCTATGAAAACAAAGGCACTGTGCATGCGTGTTTTACCCATATTCTATCGTGATATTTCATTTTCTTATCATTGCCTAACATTGTACTGGCATTACCGTGAAAGGTATAATATGGCCCAGCCCTATATCATACAGCAGTATTTTCCTTAAATTAATAATTACACCATGATCATCTACACTGGTTGTTATTTTGAGATACTTCAAGCTCATATATAGGCTGTATAAAGAGTCACTATACATTCACACAGCACTATGAAATGGTGAACTCACCAAATATAGCGAGCCAACAGAAAAGCAGCCTGAAATCAGACAAAATTGTCACCTTGTTGCACTTTCACTCTCACATTTGAAAACAGTCAGACGCAAAAGACAACAAAAAACATCCGTACATGTGTGCTGACTCAGCAAGGATCATAATAAATGTTAAAAGTTGAGAATAATTATTTAAAAATGCCACAGAATGTGTGACAGTTGAACTGATTTCAAGCAGTCATCTGTGTTTTTCATCATAATTCGATGCAGAAAAACATGAGACTGCAGGAAGTGAAGTGCATAACCTCAGAATTTCCTGGAGGGCCTTCAGACCCAGGGGTGTGTCCAGAGACGGGACATGGGGTGGCACTGCCCCCTCTTAAGAGCTCCTTTCGAAACATTAGCTGCAGCTATAACATGTAAGATGTAAGTCAAATAAATAACTTAAATCCCTAAAAATCCCTAAACACTGAACACAATTCTTAAGACACACATAGTTTTGGTTGCACTACAGCTGCAACCAGTAAAATGCCATGACTGTAGTGATTCAAGTATTTATCCCGTGACTCACTCATCAAACTACGTATTCAATACTTTAATACTTTATTTAAGACCCTTTTTTTCCTCTGCTACTGTGGGTGAACATTCAAGGCTTTGTTGATCCGGGATTTATTTAAAGTTTATCTTGAATGTGAACTTTACTTTCACGCTGGTTCTTTTGTTATGACAATAATTCCAAGTTATCCATGTAAAGTCCTACAAAGCCGGTCCACATAAATGAATGTCAGTAAATTTTTTCATTAGCACAAGTAAGAAATACTCCCAGACTGACATTTCTCATTATACAACTTTAACAAATGAATTATATTTCATGCACAGATTGGAAAAGTTCTCATTATGCAAAAACAAACATATTACATTACTGGACTACAATTACTGAACCAATAATATGCGTATATCATTTTTAATGGGAATGATTTTAATTAGTGTGGCTGCTGATTCAGCAAATTAATCTTTAATTGATTCAAATGGTCTAGCTTTTGTCCGATTGGTGTCATTTGGTGAGTTCAAACTGAATATTCCAATTGGCTGATTCAATTAGAGCCTATTCCAGCCCCGTTTCCTGATTGGTGAATTACATTTCAACATCCAGCTGATGTGACCAGAGTAAGCAGAAAGAGCCAGACAACCACAGACTCTCACTACAGACATCTACAGCCAAGCCCTAAGTAAGATAGAACTTATTCAGAAGTTTGTCAGATTTTCCAAATAAAAATCCCAAGGGTGATTTTTCAAACATAAAAAACTCCAGTTACTCACAGGAATATTGAAATAAAGCATTAAAGTGTCCTAAAGTGTTCAAAAAGAAAGTCTCCAGTTAATTACAGAAATTTACCAGGCCACTTTAAATGTGTCTCCAATTACTTTTGGGAATTTAAAAGTATGCATTAACGTGTGCTATTTCAACACGTTCTCACTCCCTAAGCGTAATATTTTACGCTATGTGACAAATCGTCAGCATTTTACGCTTTCGGGTACCCAACACGTTCCTAAATGACGAGATCGGAAAAATGAGAAAACATGAGAACCGTTTGGACTCAATCTACACATGTTCGTTCTTTTTCTTCAAATCACTTTAGAAAACACTATTTCATGCCATTTCTGTGCTGGTTAAGGTTAGGAATAGGGTTATGGTTAGGGTTAGGGATAAGGTTAGGTTTAGGGCTGGAATACATGGCTGGAACGTCTATTACCACGGAACCGTCATACCACTGGAATTCAGCCATAACCCGGGGCGTACCATCAGAACGCAGAAGGTCACCTTTCGCGTTCCTCACGAACGCCGCGGGACGTGACAAAACGTCGGCATGCTACGCCCCGGGAGTGAGAACGCTCTGGCTATTTTCAAAATAAAAGCTTCCTGGATAGTAATAGAAAGTTATCAGCATAGTCAAAAATTTTAGAAAAAATTCAAAATAAAAGGGCAGTTACATGAAACATTCATGAGAAAGAAATTTGTCTGTTCATGAAGAGTTCATGACTTTTTTGTGCTAGCGCAAATATGAGAAGAGTCTTTCTATAGGAAGTATATTTTGTGTCCACAGTATGTATGTTATCCATACAAAACAACACATCAACATGGCAACCGGGACAACAGATCTTTAAGAGTAGCAGTGACTGTTTTGTCCCCAAACCTAACCACTTAGTTTTTAACACTTAGCATTACCACATGATTTTTTCATTTATACATCAGGGCTCGCAAAATTTCAAAATCCCTGGTCGCCCTTCGGGCAGGCACTCTTCAGTTTTTGGTAGCCCAAAATACATTTAAGTAGCCCGAATTTAAAAAAAGAGGACAATTTTTTGATTGATGCTTTGTTTCCTTTACAATATTATACTTTAATGTATATTATACTTTAATGTATAATATTGTAAAGGAAACAAAACACCAATCAAAAAATAGTTAAAACACAAATTACAACAACTGTATAAAAATTACAATCATCAACTCAAATATTTGGTTCTAATTGAACAGAAATTTCTATGAACTTGTAAGAACTGTGTAGAACATGAATCAGTCTGTGTCAGATCCTGAATTTGAAATTTCCACTGAAATCACGGGTAAGAGGTAAGTGGAACCAAGATCTAGGACATTTGCTTCTTGAAGTTTGCAAAGACTGCTAAATTTTGCCAATGGTAGTTCACTCTTTGCAACATAGTACACTGTTCTAAACAGCTTTTTCAGGACTTCTTGTTTTGCTTGGTTTATTTTTAGTATGTTTTTTGCAATTGGTGTTTGTTCTGGGAAAGATACTGCAGACTGAGCAACAATGCATTTCTTGCATTTCTCATGGGTTCTGATGGGGTCTTTCTTAAAATTACTGGTCCGAGTAACAAAGGCGCTTGTCAACTCAGAAATCGAGGGAAACTCACGACACACCCGGCAAAACATTATGTTATTTAGCATAGCATATTCCAGCCACAGAAATTCTTTTGTCCATGAAACCAAAAAAGCTGCGCTTTCCTTTTTCCTCATAGTCTGATTTGTCATAAGTTTTCCGTTTTGTGGTAGGCTTTTCTTTGGCTGTCCCTTCTTCACCCTGACCTGTCTTATTTGGCTCTGCAGAACTAAAATACCGGCTATAAATCCATCTGCTTTTACACATGTACTTACATAACGGTCAGCGATTCTCTGCGCAATCAACCTCTATGACATGTTTAAGCTTGCTGCAGGAGATTTCAATTGTCATGTTTGAATAGTAAGCTAACGATTGATAAGACGATGCCAGAGGAATTGGTGCGCAATTAATCTGTCACTCACCAATCAGTGCTGCCGCTCTCTACACACCGTTCGCGCGATCGCAAAGTGAAAGTGAAAGCAAAAAACAAGCGCTAATTCAAACGCGATTTCAATATGTCGTATATTGACAGTGGCTCATCGATGCCAATGACATAATTACCCAGCTATGTTTGCGAAAGAATGCAAAAGCATTGACACATATTTTTCCTTCCTATGATAGCCCGACGGGCAGGGCTGAGATAGATTTTGGTAGCCCGACAGGAAAAATCGCTAGCCCCGGGATGTCGGGCTAGCGATTTTGCGAGCCCTGTACATACATACATACATATATATGTATATATATATATGTGTATATATATATATATATACATACATATATATATATATATATATATATATGTGTGTATAGCTTTTAGCCTTTATTACAGTAGAGACAAAACAGGAGAAAGAGAAGGACACACACTAAATAGCCTCAAGGCAGATTCAAACTCAGACTTCATATTAGTTACACAAATTTCTTAATGATGAAAAAAAAAAACTAAACCTTTGCCTGGCTTTTTTTTTTTTCCACCAGCAGAAATGAGCTTCCATATAAATCAGTACATATGAGAACACAGTAGTGAAAAATTATTTTCAGAGACACAAAGAAATTCACATTTTTATCCACAAACACAAGTAAATCGACTGCAGAGTGTGACATCTTTACAAGCTGAGTGTTTTGATTTGCTCATAGACTCTCTATTTTGAAGCACGAATGTTAGCTTTTTGACTGGTGCCATCGTGACTTTAGTGAGCCAGAAACTGTGTTATATAGATAAAAGAGTGACAATTCATCACCCAGTGCTAATTGGGTGCTAATATGTGCTAATTAGTACAATTGACTATTAAAACAACAACAACCCTACAGTTGCAAAAAATAAAAAATCATGATAGGGGATACTATCCATAAAAGTCTACAATGTATTTTGTACCAAAGTCTAAATATGATTTTGAATGCTGTAAAGTTTGGCATTTTAATATTGGACTCTAAGGAGATGGCCTCACTTTTGGACAGCCTCAAGTGGCCATTGGAAGAATAGCAGCTTGTAGCATCTCTTCCTGGGCTTCAGTTTTGCCCTGTGAATGTTTTTGTTTTTTTGTTTTTTTCTTCGAGGGGGGTGGGCATGGCACCCAACCCCCAAACCTTTAGACACACCCCTGGATGAGTAGGAAACTGATGTGTTTTTATTTTGACAAATGTACTACGTGTGTGTACATTTACAGAGTGCATGATGGCAGTGAAGCTGTGGAGAGACAAATGCTTCAGTGAGTGTTGGTGCTGCTGAAGCTGCAGCTGCAGGTGGAGGTGAGGAACAGGAAGTGAGCTGCTGAAGAAACTGGGACACACAAACACACGC
Source organism: Oreochromis niloticus (assembly GCF_001858045.2). Taxonomy (NCBI): domain Eukaryota; kingdom Metazoa; phylum Chordata; class Actinopteri; order Cichliformes; family Cichlidae; genus Oreochromis; species Oreochromis niloticus. The sequence continues at coordinate 5,046,835 of NC_031984.2, forward strand.
ACGCACAGGGTGATGGGTTCTACTCCCGTCCTGCAGTTATAAACACGTACAAAAAGTGGCAGACACTCTGTGTCTGTGTGGCTCAGCGGCACTAAGGCAGCTGGCCGCTAACAGGCTAATGATCTGTTTCAGCCCGCTTTGGGTCGGTGGGTGGGTGGAGGCTGCGAGTGCAGTGAGGGAGGTTAACCCAGGTTACTGGGGAGCGGGGTTAACCCGGGTTAGTGATGAGCAGTGTGAACAGCCGGACCCTCCTCTCATGAGAACACTGTGTTTGCTAACCAGCTAGCAACCGTTAGCTCCTGCCTGTCAGACGGAGCGCGGGAGGAGGGGTGCACCGTCGCCGCTAAGCCGCGGCTGGGATACTCCCCGGCCTGACTTCCAGGAGAGTTGTGGTAAAGTCGGAGCGGCCCGGTAGTGCGCGGAGGACGGGCTAAGCTAAGGCTAAGCTCCGCTCCGCAGCTAAAGTACAGACTGAGCAGTAAGTTGGTGACGTATTCCTGCTAACCCCGCTCCGCCGCGACAGGCCGGGGTAAAAATCAACGCACTTTCACTTCGATAAAACAAACGACAGAAACGGCTCTCGGCCGTCGGAGCCACGGTAGCGGCAGCACGGTAAGGGAGGATAAATGTAAAAAGCCACTTACAGTCTCTCCTCTCCGCTCTCCACGGCGGCCATTTTTATTTAAATAAATAATTTTATATTAAAAAAAAGCTCCAAACATCTCTGCTCCCTCCTGCTGCACCCCGCCCCCTCCGACTCCATCTCCAACCGCCGTCAACCGCCAACACCGCGAGATTTGCTCCGACATGGGGTCAACAGCACGGTGCAGGGGCGGTGTAGTCCCGCGAGAAGACGGTCAAAGTGAGACGTTCTCGTACCGCTTTGAATATATCTGTAAAAATAACAAACGTCAAAATATCAGCGTCAGTAACGCAAAAAATATATGCAAAACCGATATAAAAATAAAACAATACATTTTAAAGTATTTAAAGTAAGTATTAAACATGTAACTGTTTACAAGATACACTGTTAAAAATGGTTCAAAACAATAAAAACGCCAAATCTTAAACTTTTATAAAATGTCTCGTAATGTTTTTTATTACACTTTATTTTATGTAAATATTTTCTGGCACACATCTATACTTTAACTCACACCTCCAGAAGAATTTCTATTCCAACGGAAGACAGGGAGGCATGCTTAAGGTCTCCACTTCAGAAGGAGCTGTTTTCCAGAAGTTAGGTCAGTGCCTGTTGTGTCAGAAATCTAAGGACTTTCTGGTGGATGCTGACAGTGAAAGAAGCCGTCAGGTTAAAGAAGGAGGTCTTTGGGCTTAGTTGATCTGTGGGAGTCCTGAAACACTGGAAAGGCACTGGAAGGCTAGAAGAGCTGAGAGTTTGGCTGGTTAATAAGCAAAAGTGTGGATGTTGGAGAAGTTTGAGACAGAAGAACCTTTGGTTAGCCTGAAGGAGCCACTCAGGAAGGAAAACAGAGGGTTCCTCAGACTGTTTGCAGCCATGGAGGATAGTTTCTGACCTGGGCTCGGGATGTTCCTCAAAGTGCACTAGAATGAGAACGCTGAAGTGTCTTCATAGACACCTCACCTTCACTTACCGAAACTTCGACATTATGCACTCCATACTGTACATATAGGCCATTTCTTTTGCACAATATCCAACTGCTAACCTCAGTATATTTTATTTTATTTTATTTTATTTTATTTTATATATATATATCTATATATATATATATAGATATATATATATGTGTGTGTGTGTGTGTGTATATATATATGTGCGTGTGTGTGTGTGTATATATATATGTATGTGTGTGTATATATATATATATATATGTGTGTGTATATATATATATATATATATATATGTGTGTATGTATATACACACACTCACACATATTTGGTATACCTATTCAGTAATGTGCATACATTCTTATATTTGTACATACATTTATTCTTAGAATTCTCATATTTCTATTCCTATATTTTGCTTTGTTCTTATGTTATTTGTATTTTGCATACCTCTGTTGCTTGTGAAGCTTGCACACAAGAATTTCACTTGTATGTGCTGTACTGGTGAACCAGCACATGTCGTGTGACAATAAAAATTTGATTTGATTTCATTTGAGTGTCTGGGCCTTAGCCTTAGAGATGACATCTGGTGGGAGCTTGGAGTAGAGCTGCTACCTTAAAGTTGAAAGGAGCCAGCAGAGATGGTTTGGGGATCTGATGAGGATGCCTGTCAGACATGGGCTGGAAGTAGAACCCAGGGGACACACTGTGGAGATGATATATGTCTTATCTGGGCCAACGATTGTCTTGGAATGACTCTAGAGTAACTGGAAAACTTGCTGGGGAAAAGACTGTCTTGAATACCCTGTTGCTGTCACAGTGACCCATCTTAACCCTTTATTTAAAAATGAAGTGAAACTTGTTAAGAGTAAAAGTTTTTTGGAGGCTTGTTTAGCACATATTAAAACCAGATTACCTGCAGAAGAGCAAAACACAAACACAATGCCCCCACAATCTGGCCGCACTGTGGGTAGACCCACACAGTCCATTACTGGCAGCCCACTGTAGCAAGTACTAGCATAAAATGAGGGCACACCTGGACCCCACTGTGGGTCTGCAGCATACCCTCGGTGTGGACCCAGGTGTGTCCCACATTTTAGATTGAGACCCTGTGGGCTGACTACCCGGCCACCACAATCCAGGGCACATTACCACCAGCAACTGGTATGGAGCGTGACTCTTAATTTTTCAATGAATATAAAACAAATCAAATTTTAGCCGCTTCCTTAAGTGTAATTTATGTCCTGGAATTGTGTCAGTCTGCATACACATTTCCGTTTGAACTGAGAGGGGTTTTCACTCACCACAGATGTGCTTCTGTGCAGTCCTCCAAAATCTCCACTATCCGTAGGTGGTGGGTCTGCCAAATCCTGATTGGTTGATAAGTGGGCTGGAACAGGGAAGAGAGCAACAGCGGAGTTCACCAGGAACTGGAGACGCACAAAGCAAACACTGAAGCTCAAAAATAAAGCAAAAATAATAAAAAGTGTCCACTGCAGACACTTTTTATTATTTTTAAAAGTGGATTTCATTTCAGCTCTTTGTAACTTTGCCCTTTTCCTGGGCTGGCTGACGGACCAACAACAGCTGACGGACCAACAACAGCTGACGGACCAACAAAGAGTGAAAGTGACCCACAGGCCAGCTGTACCACATATTTTGTATGCTTCCTCTATCTACAACAGAGTGTGCTGTAGGTAGACGGGCCATCCCCGAGCTGCCAGCGGCCTGTGAACGCATTCCCTCTGCTGAGCCATAAATTCCACTTCATTCACATGTAGTTTGACCTATCAGCGTCGACAAAAACAAGTGATATAAAGGTATAAATCAGTACAGTTCCAGCCATTAACAATTGTGAAGCTGTTTTGGAAACTACTAAACAACTTATAACCAATCCCCATCCCAAGGTCCGACCCAATAAGATACTTAAAATTAGGCAAGTCCAGTTGTTTTCAAGGAATTAAAGTAAATAATAAAAGACTGCCACATCTGTAAAAACTTACAGGCGTTCCCTCTGAGTGTGAATTTGATTTTTTTCCAGTTTTTATAAAAAAAAACACTTAACATCTTTCAGCCAAAGTGATGTAGCTGCAGGATGAAGAGCTTTCAAGGACAGCAAAATTCTACAGTGCACCAACAGTGACTGTATGTATGAATGAATGTAAACCACTACAGTGTGGATCCGCTTCCCCTCAAAGGGGTGAAAAAACCCAACAACAATAAACTCAAATCCTATCAAACAAATAAGCTGACTTGAATATATTGAAAATTGGATATTCTCTGATATCTTTTACTTCTTGCCTGTGCGGGCCTACACTGGATAAACAACAGTTTTGCCTGTTGGGGTCCGTCTGTGGGTTTTCTGTGGGCAAACACACTATGGGTTGACCCACAGAAAACCGTCATGGGGGCCCTGTGGGCTAAAACTACCGTGGCACCCGTACAGGATGACCACAGGGGAGCCAATGAGCGTTTTTCGTGGGCAAGCCAACTGTGCAACGTCATCCATTTTATGTAGTATAACATGAAACTAGTGGTCAAGCCCATAAAGTCAATGAAACCATTCACTGAGGTCACAGAGCGGGGAATCTTAGGGACATTTTTTTCACCATGTGCTTCCACTTGAGTCGCCCCCTGGTGGTAATTATGAACATTGCATTTTTGGCCAATTGTCTTTAACATGGACAATATCAGAGTCAGAAAGGAGGAAAATCCAGGGTATTGTCACTGACTAATGACCCCGTGGTGTGCTCACTTTCACAGTCATATCCACGCCTCACACGTCATGTCCAGTTTCAAAACACTAAGTTGGCAAAAACAATCTGTTTGGCTTTCAACAGTGGGTGGCGTAATGGTGGCACATTTTTTAGTCTTTTTTACCAATCTGTCAAAGAGGTAACTCAGAGAGCCAGACAACCGTTCATGCTCACGATCACACAGTCAGTTTAGAATCACCAGTTAACCTAACTCAATGCATGTCTTTGGGCTGTGGGAGGAAGCCGGAGCACCCGCAGAGAACCCGTACATACATGGGGAGGACAAGCAAACTCCACACAGAAAAGCCCCAGACTGAATTCAAACCCACGACCTTCCTGCAGTGAGGCAGCAGTGGACTGAAATGACAATTATGTAGTAGAGCAGGACCTCAGCATTGGAGGGGACCCACAAAAATTAATTTGTGCTAATTTTTAGAATTTGTCTCAATATCCTTTAGGTTGAGTAGTTTATAGAAAGTATCTTTAAAAAACAATCAAGCAAAAGCCTCAGATATGAGAGCCCAGCTGCACAGGGTGACCGTGAGTCCCAGTGATCTTCATGCAGTCTCATACCTGACGGATTATTAATCTGATGACAAAACCAGATTCTTAAACTTGGAATTTTTTCAAATATCTCCACTGAGGTCAGCAAAACTACCGAGCTTCTCTGTTTTTCGCCGAGACGTGACTCAGTCCTTCGGTTTACACGGTTCTACTTCATGCTGTTATTCTAGCTGTATGTGGTATTAATAATAACAGTTTGCTGTTGTTAATCCTTTGATACAAACAAACTGAACTGAGCTAATGAAGCATTCAGGCGTTTCATTCAACCACTTACATTCAAATAAATAAGGTGAGAAAAAGGAAGTGTGAAACGTGTGTGTGTGTGTGTGTGTGTGTGTGTGTATGTGTGTGTGTGATGTAATGCAATGCAATGCTTCACATTTGTCATAGTTAAGACAGGAAAATGACTCATTTTAGTCAAAGCCACGAGGAAATACTCACTTAGGACTTCCTGTAATGAGATGAAAGTCATATGTAGATACACAAACGAGGTCTTTACAGACATCAGTCCTGCAGGATGTAAAACAAGTATAAAATGTTGTAAGCATAAAAATTAATATAAAATAAGTTAAAATATGATGAAATCTCTTAATATATTACAATAAAGTGTCTCTTTCAGGTGACATAGCTCAATGCATTGCAGGAAACATTAATTGCATTAACATTAATTAACATTAATTGCAATGTGAAAAGGACATTTTATAACTGTAATACATCTACATGTTTTCAAAACTGTTAGTATTTGGATTCCATCACAGCAATCTCAGCACTGACCAAAATAACTGTGATTGAAATCAAGCAGCTCTAGTTCTAATAATATCCTATTTTCCGACTGATAGTTAAAAACCAACAACAACAATCTGGAGTTTGTCATGCAGGAAATTATATTTAACCAGGAAACGGTTACAGTGGAGAAGCTGACACTTTGCATGTAAGAACGACCGGTCTGATGTAATACACTGATACAAATCATGGTATAGAGAAGAGTAATACTTGGATTTTCTGGTTATTTTTGGTGATTTAATAATGAAAAGTACATTTTATGCTTGAGTAATTATCATTAACCCCCCCAAACAATGAATTTAAATTATTTTTGAATTTTGACTGTGCTTCATAAATAAAAATAATACATATAAACAATATAAATAAATTGGAAATTCGGCCAAGCAAAGACTCCAATCTGGCCCCACTGGACAGCTTTTGAAAATGTGAAGGAATACATTTACTTTTAGCTGCATTTTTCTATGTTTTACAGCTTTATTTTCCACAGATAAAGACCTCTCCCATGGTCATTAATGCTAAACCAAACTAATCAGGGAGTGATAAGAAACGTTCCTGTTTTTACTGCTACAGAAATGTCTGTTTGTTATAAAGGATGCACAATTTAAAGTGTCATTTTCTGCGAATTAACAAAAGCTTTCTATATTATTTCAGGATAGTCAATAAACTACCCAAACTTTTTTTTCCAGTAATTTTATAACTTTATGTCTTACAATTTAAACCCAGAGTCATGCTGACAGATTTTTTTCATTTGCCACGACAGCTTTTCTTTGTCATGTAGAAAAACTGAGATGTGCTTTTTTCTGTCCGTCCTGTCTTCTTTTCCTATTCCTATTCCTATTAAGACATCTCGAGGATTAAATGTGTAATTAAACTGATTTAAACTGTCAGAAAGGGAAATTTCACTGGTTTGGTCCACTTCTGATCAAATGGGGGTGTATGGGGCTCACGAGGTAAAACATTTGTTTAAAAAAAAAGAAGTGAAAAGTGAAGAAAAAAGTTTTAAAACGGTTCATTTACTCGGGCTTTTATTTTGGTAGCACGGAGCGGAAGCAGCTAGCTTATTTCAGGCGGAAGCGCTGGAAGACTCAAACCTGTAGTTTGAGAGAGTTTTTGAAGTGGTTGAATAGATTCGTTCCGGGCGGTTCTGATGTGACCCAGTGATCCAGGTCCTTGTGTGAACCTGATACCCTACAGACCGCCCAGAGTTCCTCGCAGTGGTCGCTGTCATCGGTTAGCCTGTTAGCTTCAGCGTGGATTAACTTGTAGAAGGAGTTAGGTAAAGATGTCGGGAAGAGACCCGAGGGCCGTATTGTACTTCAACCTGCCCGCCTCCGTTGACTGTGAGTTCTGCCGCATCATGGACGGGCTGTCAAACCAGGACTGGACCCGCTTTGGTGAGTCAGAACCCGAACATTGACTGAGAGCTAAAGGCCAGCAGCGTGGGGTAGGAGGGACGGTGGAGCCCACCGTTAATTGGGTGTTTCATCAAAATAAACTCTAGCGTGTTTATTCGATGTAACAACTTTCAACTTTAACCGCTGTCGTATGAAATCACTACAGAAAATAAGAATTAAACAAGCTGTGAGAGCCTCAGCTGTGATTCATCCTTCTCGGTCTGCCCTCAGGTACAGGGCTTACCTGTCCCATCTATTTCCACAGAGTTTTAAAATATATAATAATATTAATAAAATATTATTTTAGCGTGAGTGTCAGCTGAGATTAAATCAGGTACAGTTTTCTTCCAATATCAGGTCACATTTTGACTAGAGTTAGTCTAAATATAGATACATTCACCGGTGTCTGTTTTGAGGAAGTCTCTGGTAGACGTTATCTGTAAGTGCACTTGGTTAATATTGAGTAAATACGGAGCACAGGAATGTGACAGAAACTGAAATGCCTGTGTTCTGACACATAATGAAATGTGATTAGGAACAGTTTGAGGTTTCTCAAAAAATCCAGAATGTTTCTGTTTTACTGTAACCTCTCTTAACTAAGGTTGTGTGGGGTTTATTTGACTAAAAATTAGGTAGAGCTCTGTTATGTTGGTGTACTTCATTGAGTTCAGGTGGCTTGAAAAATCTTAAGTTTTCTTAGAATGAAATACACTTTTAAAGTTTTACATTGTATAAGTAGCATTTGGCGATGGTGGGGAGGAAGACCTCTGCCAGTCTTTTCTACTTAAATATAACTTAAGTTTTACAGAAAAAACGACAAAGGCACAGACTTATATTTGAGCATTAGAGAACATTCACAGCTGTCAAAGTGGAACAGTGAAAAGAAATACTAGAGCAGTTAGAGGTGGGAGAAAAGGTTTAGATGTAGGGCTCAGAAACTGTATACAGATGATGGAGCCAGGGATTGTGATGTTATTTTGAAGCCTCACCTTTTAGTGTCTGTGAAGGTTCTCAGTCATCCAGGTCATCGTAGTCAAAGGAGTTTGCAAAGAAAAGCGTCTGGACTTCTTTGAGTTGCTTGAAGATGTTTCACCTCTCATCCGAGAAGCTTCTTCAGTTCTAAGGTCAAATGGCCGAGAGTCCCAGATTTTTCTTTGCAAACTCCTCACCTTTTAGTGTTTTGGCCCCCTGCACCTCTCCTCTGATATCACCATCAGTTCGAATTTGCATCACACTCGCAGCCATCGGAGGCAGCTACTTGTGATCCCTGAGACATCCCTCCATTGTGGCTTATCCTGGTCAGTATAAGCCACAATGGCGACTCTTTATCGAATTACCTCAAGTGGCTATTTAAGGAAAATCAGTTTTTGATACTCGTTTTTGTTTTAACCATGAAGGTTGGCTTGTTGTAGCTCAAAAAAAAAGAGACAAAGTACCACTAATGTGGACTGTTCCAGCTCATATTTTTTGCTGTTGCTGGTAATTTCATTTTTGCCCTGCTGTGGAGACGGCAGAACAAGCACTTCTTTGAAATGAAATGAAACCAGTTGTTAGAACAATAAATTGCCATCGCCTGTACTTTTCCTGTTTGCTTCTTTAGTCTATGTTGGGGTTTTTTGCACCTCTTCCTCCTTGTGGTAAACTCTGGTCATTTTTTTCTGTTTTCAAACTGAAAAGCGTCAGGCCCAGTTGTGTATCCCACCCACATCAGGTGATGGAGTTGTGGTTTGCGGCGGACAGCACGTGCGCTGGTTATGTCCTTGAAATCTCTCAGACAAACTCTAATGCAACACTGTAGCACTGAAGCATGAGTCACAAGTGTTAAGCAACAGATAAAGATGTTAAAAAAATATATAAGGGCAAATGTTGCGCGCTAAATAAGACAAATAACATCACATGCATCAACATGCAGTATGTGTTGTTCAGTAAGTATTTGGAGTAATTTTTATTTTCGTGTTCTCGCCTCTGTACACTTCCACGGTGAAATTTTAAAACAATCATCAAGATGTGGTTCTGGTGCAGACTTTCAGCTTTAATTCGAGCACTTTAAAAAAAGAACCGCGCTAGCTTTCTAGGAGTTACAGCCATTTTTACCCCTCAGCTGTAAAAGGCTGATGGGAATTGTCATTGCCAGGCGGGTGGCGTGGACACCCAAGTTTATGAAAACAATAACTTGAGAACAAGGCAACGTAGGGTTTTCTAATTGATACCATGAGTCCATCTACTAAAAATCTTAGACAAGCTTGAATCTCAGTGACCTCAACCTCAAGGTCAAGGCCAGAGGTCAAGTTTTCTTTAATCATTGCATTCACAAGATTTTCAGAATGAAGTCATCTAGGATTTTCAAATTGATACCATAGGTGCATGCTAGTGATTCCTGAATATCTCTACCTTGCGAAGAGCCAAAACAAATCCTCTTTTTCCTCACTTCTTCTGGAACGCCCTAATTTCCAAGTTCCGACATCTGGATTCAGAGGTATCTGGAATGCAGCATCATGCACAGTTTTAGAGGCTCAAAAGTGATTGGACAATTAACTTGGAAGCCATGTCTTGGCTAAGGGAAGCCTGTTCCTTTGTTATTTCATGACAAACTAAGACAATAAAAGATGTTGATTCAGAGTGTTGAAATTTGCATTAACTCTCAAAAAGAGGCACAAAGAGGTGTTGATATTAATGAGGGAAGCATTATTAGGCTGACAAACACAAATAAAGCTGTTAGAGAGACAGCAATCGGCATAACACAATGGATGTACTGGCAACACCAGCAACACCAGAAGGCCTGAAAGATCACAGAGGACAGCTAAAGTGTCACAAAATTATCTCTGAACCAAGAAAATCACAGAATTATCTCCTTGGTTCAGAAGATCTTCACAGCATCTTACAGAGTCAGAAACATCCTGGGTTAGGTCGACATATCTTTGCCAAAGTCTACAGTAAAGGGATGCCTTTCCTGTGCAAACCACTGGTTACACTCAAGAACAAGAAGGCCAGATCTGACTTTCCATGAAAACATCTGTTAAACATGTTATGGTACGGGCGTGTATGGCTACCAGTGAAGCCGGGTCACTAGTTTTTAGCAGAAGGATGAACTGTGACGTGTACGGGGAAATTCTCTGTTCGGATTCAACCAAATGCTGTTTAAACTTTAGGTTTTAATATTTCACATTTTCTCTTTGTGCTGTTTTTAGTCAAATTTAAAACTTATTAGATTTTGTTTTTATATTATTGTATTTTATATTAGTGATTGTTTATAGTGAGCTAGTGTTTGTCCTCTGAATTCTGTGTGTGTCTGTAAAATCAGCTTACTTCATATTACTGCAGTTTTTGATTGTACTGTTTCTGTCTCACAGCCTCTGGGATCCTGATGGATCAGAACGACGTGCGATTGGCTGAGAGGCAGGAAAGGCGGACCCACTGGGTGATGGTCAAATGCTCGAACAGGAACATTCGAGTCGGAGAGCTGATCGACCTGCTGGAGGACCTGCAGCTGTTACGCCCCCGTGATGTCATCTTGAACTGTGAGTTTACCTCCAAACACTCATGACCTTTGACCCTGAGGGATAGTATATTAATGTTAATGCCACAGTGCACAAACTGGCTGCAGTTCAGTGGGGTGCTTATGAGATAGCCTCGGTGAATAGGAGTCAATAAAGACTTATTTACACCTGCTTCTAGAAAAAAAGCCCATATCTTAAAAATTCTTAAATATAGTTGTTCCCAGGTGTCTTTTAAAAAGGAAAATAAGGTCTTAAAATATGTTGGATTTCACAGATATATGCTGTAGGTGTTTACAGCTGATCACAACCAACATATGATGCTTTGTTTTGTAAATGCTTTTTAAGTTGTTGGGTTGTTGTCCTTTAGTTATCACTTCATCTTGAATATGCTGCCTGTGGTTACCCTCATGCTTGACTTTGTTCACTCATAAGTTGATACTTAGCAGTTTAAGCTACTTTTGTAGTTGTAGCTTTAAAAAAGTGTCTATCAGTTGGGGGAGAATTTCAGAATAATATTCCTTAACATAAAACCAACAAGACTTTGAATACCTCATCATTTACAGTACATGTTATCATCACAAGATTCAGAGAAGCTGTAGAAGTCTCTGTGTGCAAGAGAAAAGGCTGAAAATGAATATTGGATACTGCGATCTTTGGACCCTCAGGAGGCACAGCATTAAAAACAGGCACGATTCTGTCATGGAAATCAGTGCATGGAGTCGGGAACACTTCCAGAAATTATTGTCTGTCAAGATAGTTCACCGCGCCATCTGCAAATGCAGCTTTAACATACAAACAGGAAGCCATACGTGAAGAAGATCCAGAAAAACCCCCTGTTCTCTCTGAACTGAAGCTCATTTAAAATGGCCTGAGTCAAAGTGGAAGAACTCTTCTGTGGTCAGACAAATTCAAATGTGAAATTCTTTTTGGAAACGTGCATCGCATCCTCTTTACTAGAGTAGAAGCTTGTTATCGGCACAAAAGCCTGAATGTTTGATTGTATAGAAGTACATCAGTGGCTATAGAACTGCTAGCCTTCACGTCTGGAAAGGCGGCATCAGTGCTCCCACCTCGATGTCGTCTTTTTCATGTTTCTGCAAGACTATGCAAAGATAAGAATAAACTTGCCTCTTATCTTTGCCTAGTTATACCACATTAGATATTTATCTTGGACAAACGGTGCTAAACAAAGCAGTATTCGCACAATAAAACCAGCACCAAAAATCAATCAATCAATCAATCAATTAATTATCCAAATTAGTAATAAAAATTTGCTTCCCATATTACGATTCCAGCAAAGATTTATGTATAGGATGATGTGGCTCCAGAACTTTTAAACTGCACTGAGTCCTTATTTAAAAGTGCAATAGATGCTGGGAGTGATGAGAGCTTATAGCAGTTTGTTTTACAGTCCCTGCGGCTAATAACCCGTACTCTGAATAAAGAATATGGGATGGTTCATGAACAATTTTATGAGCCTGATGAACAACAGTTTCCTCATTTCGACATAAGAGACTGTTTCTCTTTGTTTCCTTTGCCTTTCATGGTAGTTTTATCAGTTTCTCAATCTTAGACTCTAAATTTACTGTAAGCGAGCCAAACCAGGCTGTCATCTCATATCTAATCAAAGTTTCAAGTACTGAATTATAAAAAATACCCATAACCACAGAGCTCACTTCAAACAGTCTGAGTCTACAAAGACAGTGGAGTCTTTGAGCTAATTTTTCACATTTAAAAATCAACTTATTCTTCACAATTAAAGAATTTGTCGATATAGATGCTTATAAGTACTTATATGTGCTCTATTGTACAGATGTCAATTGCCACGTAGTCGTTGTTGTGTGCACATATACCCTTATACATTTTTTTTTTTTTATTTATTTATTTTTTTCCAGTTTTATCGCTGTTCAAAATGAGACGATCACAGTTACATCACACTTTGAAATCACTGATATCCCTGTGGGATAAAGACGAGCAGTCACCTGCATGTAGGAGATGTAAAATAATAATAATAATAACGGGGTTATCAAATTCTTTGATGAGAATTTGATAACCCATAATTAGTCCAGTAGCCTTAACAAGATTAGAACATGTAGTTGGCCTAACAGGAAATGTTCTTTCATGGTTAAATCATATTTTTCCGTGAAGTCCTTCTCTGTCACAATGGGTAAACATTCCTCTTCTTCTCCCCTTTCAAGGCATTTGTAAATTTAAGAGTTTTTGGACCTGCAGCGACCAAACGCAGAAATAAAATCAGCAAACAGAATGGGATCATAAGCTTTTGAATCTTCTGAATGCCTGCTTATTAAAAGAGTGACACTTAGCACAGCATCCTCAGTGCTGCACCCCTCCCTGTACGTGTATTGAAGATGTCTCTGGTGTGATCATATTCTCTGAAAACACTTCATCACTACACATGTTAGTGCAACGTGTCTGAAGTCCTTGTTCTCAATAGAACCTCTTGTACAGGAATGACTTTAGATTTTTCATTCTGTCTCTCTGTCTGCAGGGGTGAGAAGTCCGGACCTTTACTCCTATGTTCCTGCTCCTGCTCCTGCTCCTCGTCTTCCTTCTCCGTCTCCTTTTTCTGACTCTCAGTTTGTCCCCCTTCCCAAAAAGCCTGGGGCCACACCCATACAGAACACCTGTAGAGTGAGCTCAATAGGTAACACAAGCACACACAGACTTTTTCGTATGTCCAGTCAGCTTGTTCTGTGACACTGATGATGTCATTACTTTATTCTGTAAATAAAGGAAGTCCATTACCCAGACCTGCATCGCCCCCCCCGGGGCTGCGCTCTGAAGTGCAACAACGCCACCAGGTTTCTCTCTCACACGCACACTTACACACACATTACACAAGGTTTGTTCAATAATCAATACAAACACATCACTACAACAAAGCACGATGATGGTGGTGATGTCATCCCTCAGCCGCAGGTGATGGCGCCGGTGGCGGTGAGCAGCAGCATCCCAGTGATGCGCTTGTCATATGAAGAGGTGTATGCTGGGACAAATGGGTTCTCCCCCTGCCTGCAGATAGGGGAGGGGGGATTTGGAGTCGTGTACAGAGCGACTCTGAAGGGCATGAAGTACGCCGTCAAGAAATTCAAAGAGGTCAGCCAATCACAACGCAGTTCAGTCTTTAGGAGTTTTCAGACAGCGAGCGGTTTTCAGGCAGCGACAGGACTCGTACAGAAACACTCCGCTTACAGTTTACGCTGCAGTTAGAGTAAATTTATTTACGATCATAAACGTCTGTTTCTGCGCTGGCGCTATCGGGCGGTTGGAGTTAAAACTGTCGGGCGCCAAAGAAATAAAAGGAAATGAGATGAAATAAAAAAATCAGAAATGGTGTTTCAGACTTTTATTTTGAGGACCCGTTACTTAAAGTCTTTATTTAACCAGAGGAGTCGCCACCTGCAGGCCATCAACAATGAAGTTTAAGCAACACAAAAGTTAGATCAAAAAGGCTGTGCAGGCTTTTGTTTTGGCTTGTTACAGCTATGGACCCTATAAAAGATGAATGTAGTCTCCGGGGCGTCTGCCATTGGTTAAGTCCCCATGATGATGCTTCTAGCTAAGCGTGCTAACGAGTGAGTAGTTGTTAGCCAATTAGAGTATTCTTTTTGATTCTTTATTTTACGAAATGATCTTCATGTTTTATTCAGTCTGACCTGGAACTAGTGACTGAGCCCAAAATGTCATGACGAAAGGTCACAGAGCAGAAGAGTCGCCCCCTGCTGGCTGTTAGACGGCAGGTTTAGGTAACTTTTAAATTTGCTTGACATTTTAAACCGACCTGGAAATCCTGCGGTGGTGGTAGGGTCGGGTGGTTCCCTTCTAAAGCACGTCTCCACACAAAACACGAGCTTCAATTTTAGCTTCTGGGTCTAAAAAGTGAAGCCGACGTAGAGGTGCCTTAAACCTGCATCATTTTTAAAGGCCACTAGGGAGCGACTGCTGCTGTTGAACAAAAATTCAGTTCCTAAAGTGAGTCTGTGGGAAGACGGCGCTCTGTCAGGACCATAGTCAACACTTTACTGCTGACGTTATCATCTCAGCTTCTCGTTTCAGTCACACTTAATGAAAAATTTACTCCATTTTGTAAATTTGGGTCATTCTAAGTGTGAGAGAGGATTATCCAGGATATGCTCATTGCAAAAAACAGCTGTCATTCTCGAGGTTTTTGCCACCATGGAAACGGAGACAAAATGAGTCTGAAAGAGTCTTTTGGCTCTGTTAAGAAAAGTTAAAAGAAAAACAGCAATTGATAATTAGAGAGGGGTCGACCGCTCACTGTCTGAAAAAGCCTTCTTATTGGTCCATTTTACTGCCAGGATGTAGATTGTGATTGGTCAGAATTGCTGCTGTCGTTGACAGGACGGGCTGCTGGACTGGGCTCTGCTGAAGAAGAGCTTCCAGACTGAAGTGGAGCAACTGTCAAGGTGGGTGAAGCTCCGCAGTGAGATGCAGCAGATTTCATCTGTTCTGATTAAAGTGACATGGTTGTTATTGTGTGTGTCCTCCTCAGATTCAGACATCGCAACATTGTGGATCTTTTAGGGTTCAGTGACGGAGGAGGTTCATTGTGTCTGATTTACAGCTACATGGAAAACAGATCTCTGGAGGACCAGCTGCACAACGTAACACATACACAGATGCACACTGCTCAGATAACTCCAGGGTTTTTCCAGGTTTTCCCAGGACTCGGGTGCTTTCTGGGTGTCATAGCTGGTCATTGCTGGGTCTTTTCAGTGGTGGCTTTTGCCATTATCCCTGCAATATTACCGAAAGAAAGCTGGCAACACTGAAACCTGATACACGCAGTGTATCATCCTTCATCTGTTGCTCCAAGTAGATGTGAATAACAGATTGTGATATACAAATAAATAAGATCTACTGATGGGAAGTGAATATAAATATGAAAGGCTTGTTAAATAATGATGGTGGCTCTTAAGCGTTTATATATAGTGAATGAATGTGAGCGTGCATGAATAATGGCATTGTAAAGCGCTTTGGGTGCCTTGAAAAGCGCTATATAAATCCAATCCATTATCATTATTATATTAATCACCGTTACCTCTTTTGTGCATCCTCCATGATGCTCTGTAAAAACACTCAGGGCTGCACCGGAGTTTCAGTGCTCGGGGAAAACCCTGCACACTACATAATTTACAAATGTTTGTTTGTTTCGGGGGGGTGTTTATTTCCGTGTGTGTGTATTTCAGGAGTGTGCGTTGCTCTCGTGGCCTCAGAGAGTCAGTGTTGTTAAAGACGCATCAGAAGCTCTGCAGTTTCTCCACTGCCCATCTGAAGGCGAAAAGCCGCTGATCCACGGAGACGTGAAAAGGTGAGCTTCACCCTGGAGCTGTTCAGTGTATTTATGAATCCATATGTGTTAAATGGATCAAAGTGAACAGCTGTATTACAGTCTTTAGGATTATTTTTATTTGACATGAGTCACTGAAAAGTGTAGAAAGCAGAAGCTATACTGGATTATTTCCAGCAGGAAGAGAGAAATGACTGGACACGATGAGTAGCTAATCTGAAAGTGACAAATAATATTTCTGTTTATAGGGCATAAATTCCCTTTTTCAAATTTCAGCCTTGATGATGAATTTATTTTTATTTATGTTACTGAATTGGAAGATGGGCTAGTACCTATATAGCGCTTTTCTAACTGAGCAGTCGAAGCACTTTTTACTACAAGCTACAGTCATGCTCGTTCATACACATTTATAAAGTGCCGTATTCTTCGCCTTTAAGCACTAAAAATCACAAGGGATGGGACTGCGACATATGCACTGCAGGACCAGGGATTGAACCACCGTGTACGACCTGCTCTGTCTGCTGAGATCGAGCCTGCTCCATTTGTTTTAAATTTTTTCACCATTATCCTCTTTTATATGACCAACGCAGGAACAGTATGAAAGATGAGCTTTTTGTAGTCCAGGACGTTGCAATTTCACCACAGCAGACCAACATTCACCCTCGTGTTATTAATCAGTCTGTCGTGAACTGTAGTCTGTTCTCTTCTAACTTCTCACATTTTTCCTCTAGTCAAGGAAAAGTGATCAGGAAAATAAATATTTATGGTGTACTTTGTCATTCAGCCAAACACAACAAAGAGAGGAAGAAGCCCCTCTTCTTCCTCTTCTGCTATCCAGAGGTCGCCCTCATTTATTTGTTTTCCTCTGAATTGTGTGTAAAACATGTCAGCGTAGGCAAGACCGTCAGGTGAAATTTCATTTGAAATTCATGCCTTCATTTCACAGTTCATACAAAGTTCACAGGAAAAAACCATCAAGATGAAGTTTCCGTTGAAGAAGTAATGAAATGATTTGCATGAAGTGCATTTACCGCCACATTTACTCATTTATCACAGTTGATGTGTTCCACCTGGTTATAAGGCTGCCTGATATCAAAAAGTCGTCTGTGATGTGTTTTTGTTGTGTTTCTTCTTTTTTTAAAAGAGTCTGTTAGTTCGAGTATTTGCACTATTGCGACGCACTGGCAAAAACGCAGCCTCTGCTTTCACCTGGTGTGTTAACCTGAACTCTTTTTGTTTCTGTGCCTCTGTTTCTCTCCAGCTCCAACATTTTGTTGGACAGTCACATGACGGCGAAGCTTTCAGACTTCGGTCTGGCTCGGTTTGTACCCACCGGCACCTCGGCAGCTAGCACGACATCTGTGGGTAAAACAACAACAGTGAGAGGAACGCTGGCTTATCTGCCGGAGGAATACGTGAGGGGCGGAGAGCTGGGACCCAAACTGGACGTTTACAGCTTCGGAGTGGTGAGATGACGCAGGGCCTCTTGGGAAAAGAAGTCTGTTAGTTTAAGAGGAACTTTTTGAGCAGTATGGGAGGACTCTGTGTATTCATATATTCCTAATCATAAAAATATTTCTGCTTTTCCAATAACATTTTGTAGTTTGGTACAGAAACAGGCCCATTTCTATTATGAGAACAGTGGAAAATTGTGTGAAACATGTATGTTTTTAATATTATAGGACTTGATTTTTAATGCAGTTTTTAATTCCTAATCACTATGATGTGATGTTTCGATGTGAACCATGGCTAACCGTTGAGGAGTAGCAAGATTTACAGCTGCCTGCCTCAATTTTGATTGTTCCTCTAGAAAATATTTGAAACACCACAAAAGATGTAAACAAGAAGTTATAGATTTTGAAACCGAAGCACAGAAGTAAAAAAAAGGACCTGGAAACAGAATGACTTGAATTTGTGCTGATTAAAGTATGACGGCGTTATCGTTTGATCTGTAATACTAGTATACTGTAAAGCATAATTTTCACCCCAAGCTTCAAGCTCATTCTCCATAAAAATGATTGAAAAGTATAACACACATAAATACACTAAAACATCAGCCATTAAACCATAAAAAATATCATAAACATAGTAATTTGTAGGTGGTTTTGTTTATAAAATAAGCCACCTATTAGTTAGAGAAACATCTTTGTCAGTTGTAGATTATAGAGTTGGCAACAGGAAATATCCTGTTTTAGGAACCGACGTGAAACTGAACATATTTATTCTGAGACCAGAAAACAGAAGAGAAACACAGCAAGTGTCTGAAAATGGTGCGTGTGTGCCCACACATGCATGTGTGTGTTTCAGGTGCTGCTCGAGGTGCTGACTGGACGTCGAGCTCTGGAGAAAGATGGGACGTATGAAGGGAGATACCTGGTAATAACACAAACCTGCTCACACAGTCGATTTGCAGATTGGGTTGTTTTGAATCTGCAGCTTTGGGAAACAGCAGAATTCTTCCAAACCTGGCTGGTGTGTTTCCTTGCTGGTAACCTGGTCTGTTTGAGTCGGGCTTACCTTGGTTTTGATTCTGGTTCACAGAAGGACCTGGTGGAGGATATCAAGGAAGGTCCAGGTGGCTCAACTGAAGCAGTTTGGAAAAAGCATCTTGACAAACGGCTGATTTCAGGTCAGTGTTTGAGCTAAGACCACAGTCCCTGTCCTTCTTGTGCCTGCTCCATGTCCTTCCCTGTTAACTGTTGTGTTCATTTTCATTGCAGGGGGCACGGCTGAGCCTACTGGTAGCCTGCAACTGGCGGCTCTGGCCTGCAGGTGTCTGACAAAACTCAGGAGGAAGAGACCGGTAATGAAAGATGTAAGAGCCAGCCACACTCACTTGGTTTCTTCAGAAACGGTTTCATTAAGTCTGGACTTTGTCAGATGTAGTTTCAGTCTCTCCAGACCTCCTCAGATGTAGTTTCAGTGGTTGCAGACTTACTCAGATGCATATCCTGTCAGTTCAGACTGGTTCTGGTGCAATTTAATTTAATCTGGACTTCTGTGACTGCTGGCTAGAGCACGCTGGAGTTCCTCAGGGCTCCTGTTTGGATCCTCCTGTTTTTCACCTCAGTGTGTTGTTTTTGTTTTTTCATAGGTGTGTGCATCTCTTGAGGACGTATATAAAATGGTGAGGGAGCCCCCCTACCAGTCCTTCCCCAGACCTCCCCGCTCTCTGGACTCTAATATACAACAGCTTTCCAAGGAGCTGAGTAAACTGGGACCACTGGAGAATACCTACCAAGTGTCACAGTCAACCAAATTTTCTTCCTCTCCCTCTTTGGTCACCCTCGCCCCTCCTGACCCACTTCACTCATCGTCATCTCTTCCCCCGTCATCCATTTTCCCTCCTGTGTCCTCCTGTTCGTTCGCTGGTCCGTGTGAAACCGACGAGAGTCGAGGTTTCTCCCAGTACGACCTTCGCTCTCAATTGAGATCAAACGGGACCAGCTGCAGGTCTTTATCTCCTTCCACCAAAGCCCAGTATCACTGTCCAGCTAGGCTCACAGAGGTTGAGTGCAACCAGCCTTCGGTGCCCACTGAGGACCAGTACAATTTCCCTCCCCAGCCCAATAGCACCAGTTTCAGTATAGCACCCGGACCACTGACAGGGGCCCCAACAGGACCAGAGACTAGAGGGCAAACCACAGCAGGGGCCGATGCAAGACTCTACGGCTTCTCTCCTGCAGGGTCCCTGAAGTCAACATCTCCAGAGCCCTCAAGTATGTGAGCAACTCATTAAAGGACCACACCCTAGTTTCTTCAGACATTACTGAACAGCTGTCCTAAACTTTTCTTTAAAAAGCAGAATTCATTATCGGTTTAGGACACTAAACACAACCGAGTTGATTCAATGAGTCTGAAACTTTATCTATTTCCTGTTTGTTCAGTTCAGATAAATTCCAGCAAACAGCGACTCCTGGAGAAGAAAACTCAGTACGAGGAAGGAAGGATTCGTACTCCTGAGCTGCTGTCGTCTGAAGACATCTGTATGTAAACGACACTCAGGAGTTTTTATGATACCTGTTGTTTTTGTTTTGTTTTTTGTTTGAGTGAACCAAAAACAAAGAAACATTGTGTTTCTCCTGTGTCTGATCAGATGAAGAGAAGAGTTCTGGGGACATCAGAGGACCAGAGGAGAGCGATGAGCTGGATTATCTTCCCACTAAAAACAAGTGACTGCCGTTATCTATTATGGACACAAAGTAGAGGACCAAAGATGGGATGTTTCTCGAATGCAGCTGTGGATTTCATCATCACTAATGTTCTAGAAGAAACTGCTGGATGGTGGAGCTGCTGGTGTGTCACATTTCAGACTGCTGGTGAATCCGGGTTTCATAGCATAGCCCCAGCTGTGCATTTACCAAAAAACATCACTGGGTTCAAACCAAGTGATGCTTATGTCAGCGTAATGCAACATTCCTGTTATTTTAATCTAACTGAAACTATTTATTCATAAGTCTGTAATAATTTTAAAATTCACATGGAAATATTTTTATATTTGTAATTGTGTCATACAATTCTGAAAACACAGTATGTGCTATATGCTTTGACTGCACCAGAGTTTGAGACGATGTTTTATGTTATTGAGCGCCAACACAAACCTGCAGCGGATCGATGGCTGTTGTTCAAAGAGCAAGACAAAGGTAACATCAGAACGTAGCCACTGTGATGTCACATGTTCTGCATTTTGAAGCTGTAATGTTATTATCGGCGGAGCCAGAAGACGTCATATGTGGACAGGAGGGTGAAATGTTATCAGGTACTGTTACCTGGCTTTACTGGCAAACTGCATCTATAAACTGTACAGGTGGAACACTGAGACACCGCTACCTGTTAAATACAATATTAGATTTTCAGTCACCAAAACTGAAGCACGGAGAAAATATAATCAGATGATGACATTTTTGTAGCATTTTTGTTTTTGTAGCAGCCTCTAAACATGTTTATTTCTTGTAAAATTAGACATTTTAACACTGGACCATTTACTAATTTCAAAAACTGGCAAAAGTTTGGTTTCTCAGTGTTCCTTTTTTCTGTCTTCATTCGCCAGTTGCTTATAGCAGATGCGCCCTTAGCCTGATCCTGGAGGGGCCAAACGGAGTTCTTCCTCCCCACTATTACTTAGTGCTTGCTCACAGGGGATCATCTGATGGTTGGGGTTCTTGCCCTAACATTTATCTTCCAGTATAAATCGCACTGAAGCAACTGTATAACACTTAAGATAATTGTTAATTTACTGGTTTACTTGGTTTTACTAGTTCTTCACTTGAGACAGCTTCATTAAATCAGCCAAACTATTTTTATAATTTAATTAAATAAACACGTTTTTAAAACTCAGTTATTTTGTTCATTCATTTTTAGACTGTTTTAATGACATTTAGTTTCCATTTCTACTGAAAGACTGTAGCCGTGTGTTTATGTATGTCCTGAGGGGGCGCTATTGCGCCGTGAAGTTGGGGAGGAAATGGCGTCTCTTTGAACGGCATGTCGAAGATGAAGATGAGCGTTTGAAGCTACGGAAAGA
Source organism: Oreochromis niloticus (assembly GCF_001858045.2). NCBI lineage: Eukaryota > Metazoa > Chordata > Actinopteri > Cichliformes > Cichlidae > Oreochromis > Oreochromis niloticus. Next base: position 5,068,272 of record NC_031984.2, read on the forward strand.
TTGCTCTGAGCTCAGTCTGACTGTACACGACAGAATCCGCAAAGTGAGTAAGTACTCCAGATCGGACCGGGCAGGACCAGGCCGAATGCTAGTCGCGACTTTTCAGCCTGTTTGAGCGGTTAACGGTACTGCCGCCATGTTTGTTGAGGGAAGGGACGTCAGTGCTAACAGCCGTTAGCATAACCAGCTACTTATTTAAGGCAAGCTCGTTGTTGAGCTACATTAACCGTTCCAGAGCTACTGAAGCCCGCGGGCTAAAGAATCATTTTAACAGGAAGTTTGGTGAAAGCTCCATCAGTTAACCACTATTAAATTAGCAGATGCTAATCATTAATGAAGCTTCTGTGTTAGCTAAGCTATCCGTACGGCTACCTGCAGCTCTTTGTGCTAATTTGAGCTAATGTTGGACGCTATCTGATACAACGATGATAATCTTTGGTTAGCACGAGAACGGTCTGCTAACAGCACATTAATAAAGTAGACTAGCATTAGCAGCCCTGTAGAATTGCTAACGTCTGCTTTAACGCTCCGTTTCCGGATCAGAATGGGCAGATAGCCCGCCGGCTTCCCGTAGAGAGAAAAGGGTTTTGTTTTGGTTAGGTGTACAAATACTTGTTTCACCCAGGGGATCTAAAATGTCTCATAGGACAGCTCCTAAAGGTTTTGATCTCCCTCTAGGTTTAATTTACAGTTGTGATAAAGAAAAACGAAATAAATAAAACATTATACAAGTTAGCCGGTTAGCTTTGTGAGTGCATGCTAACTGTGGATAGCTTTATCCTAGCGGTGGGTTTTAGCATTAGGTAGCAAATAGCTGTGGCACTGGATTCCACTTATGTTGTCATGAATGTTACTGAGCAGCAAATAAAAGTGCAGCCAGGTGCGTCGGTTACCTGCCGAGCTAACCGGAAGCGGAGAACGGCAGGCGTGCCGGAGCTTTTAATTGCTCCGACGTGAAACAGCCCGTGTAAGGTTTCAATGGGAGTTCAGGTGGCTGTGTTTGGATTGTCCACTTAGTCACAGCAAGCATTTCCATGTTTCTGAAACAAACAGCAGAGCATTAGCAGGACAGATTTTAGGACACGGTGAAAACAACAATACTGATGTTGTTAAAGTATATGTGTCCAAAAAATAAATATCCAAAATACAAATCTGTGTATTTACAACTTGAATTCCAGCTTTACAAGCTCAGCTGTAAGTTTTACACTATAGTAATGTAAAATTTCTATATGAAGTTAAATGTACCGTAATAGATGCAGGACATAATACATGTGTGTGAATGAGAGGAAGAAAGGTGTAACAGTGAAGCTGCAAGAAGCTTCATTTTGAAGGTAGATGAGTTTAAATACCTGGGTTCAACCATCCAAAGCAACGGACAGTGCACAAGAGAGGTGAAGAAGAAGGGTGGAGTAAGTGCAGACAAGCGTCATTGGGAACTTGTGACAGAAGGATAACAACGAGATTGAAAGGGAAGGCAAGGCTGAGATGTGCATGGGAGGGATAGAGGATATATTGGACTAAGGATGCAGGATGAAGATAGAACTGCCAGAGAGGAGGAAACGAGGAAGACCACAGGGAAGATTAATGAATGTAGTGAAGGATGACCGTGCTAGCAATAGGGTGAAATGAAGGCAGATGATCCGCTGTTGTCACCCCTAAAGGAAGAAGCTAAAAGAAGAATGAAGCCAAATACAGTAAATTATATTACCTCCATATTTAGTCTACAATCATAGACTGTATGTTAAAGATGGACACATCTGCAGCAATATTACCAGTTGGTTTTGGACTGCCAGCATGATAATTTTTTGATGCAAGTTGAGCAGGTCCCTAATGCAATTTGAAGCAACCTTCGATTGACCTATGAGGCAGTGGTAAAAATATTAGAGGGTTACCTAGGCAACCGGAGCCTTAATTGTCCTAATAGAAAACTAACAGTTAATTACACAGCGATGCGGTACAAACAGTTCAGGTGGTTTGATCCTTTATGGTGGTTTCATATCAAATACTTAGCAAAGTTTAGGCAATGAGGTGAATTTGATGCAGCTGATGAGAATGTGCCTGTGCAAGTGAAAAATATTTCAGCTTAAGCAAAACGTGCTGCTGCTTGAATTATCCTGATTTTTAGGACACTGGAAGTTTCTGGTCAATGATGGTCTAAGCTGATAGATGTAGGATACATCTTCTGTATAGTGTTGTAAAACTATGATAGTGCTGCTGTAGAATCCACAGTCTTGTGTCAGCAAGAAGGAATTTTATTCGCAAAGTTACAGGACATAGGCTAGATGTCCTGGGTGGAATGCGTAGAACTTTTCAACCTATAATCCTACATCTGTGGTGGAGGCCGCTGTTACCATGGAAATGTTTAAACCTATGATCATCAGGTTACTTTGAGAGCATGAAACTTCAATTGCCACTCTTGTGGTTTCTGTAGTCAGGTGCAAAGCCCTGTGCCAGATCAATAAGGAGGCGATACTTATAACGCAACACAAACTACAAAAATCCATTCAAACTGTTATTATACAACATATTAACCACAGAAGCACTACAACAATGAAAAGCTTCACATTTGAGGGGGTTTAAGGCCATTTGCTGTGGAATCTTGGATTTGCAGTTAATTATGTGATGAGTGATTCCTTATATAATTATGTAATTATGTACACAGTTTTGAACCTTTGTCATTTTTTCCATTTTCCTTTATTTTTTTAATACTAATGAAATCTTTTTATGGTCAAAGGTCACCTCTCAGCTGGTTGTCTTGGTTCAAGGATTAAAACTCTTTATAAAAGGATTTCCTGAAATAGGAAATGGGAAATTCAATTCTGGAAACAGAGACCTTATAAAAAAAGTAGCTGCTGAGCTCTGTTGTGACATTTACTGTAGAGAATGTCAATAGCACTGCAAATATAGCGTGTTATATAATGGGCGAGGTCAGGGTGAAGCTATCCAAGTGTTCACGAAGTTATTTTTAAAAACAACTTTATGTAAATCGTCCCTTAATACAATTTTCTGTGTTTATTTTGCAGTTAGTCTGTTAGTTTTTTGGTGTGTTTATCACAGAAGCCTGGGTGTGTTGTTCTGTTTGAGTACCTAAAAACGTTGATGCTATATTGGGTCTGCTTGGAGGGACCCTCCGCTTTGACTGGTTGTTTTTAATGGTAGATGACGGCAAACTCTCAGGGCCATCAGGCAGAGGCAGGCGAGGAACCAGGTCTTGAAAATTTGGGTCATTGCTCAGAAAGCGCAAGTCCTGTTGAAAACATTCACTTTGTGTGGCATATTTAACTCTTCCACCCATAAAAACAGCATTTGGAAAAAACTCCAGTAGGTGTCTAAGATGGACAGTTATGGTGTTTTCACTAAATTCTTGCAGAATGTGTAGTTAATTTAATTATAAATCTAATTAAATATAATGTGCACTGAAAAGTGTAAGAATCCCAAATTTGCAGCTTTTGCTCTCTGCAAGTTTGAAATTTGTGTTTTTCTGTTGGGTGGATGAAGCAGCACGGTGATGGCGTCACTTTTAGCTCTGGGCCTTTTACGAATCCCTCCAGTTTTTTCAAGTGACACAGTCAGGGGGTAAAATCCCAATTCAGAGGTGAAACATATTTATGCTACCTGTCAGCAGCAATGCTGTTTAAACAAACATTCAACAACCAGCTCAGTCAAGTCCACATCTGTCAGTTTTCCAGTGTCCAGAGCATCATCAGTCACCCGACAGGGAGACAGCCAATCGGAGCAGGCCAGAGCTCCAGGATCTTCTGCATCCTGACTGGAACTGTTGAGTTTAAATGCTGCAAGTCATTCAGGCACAAATAATGATTTAAAGCAGTTATTCAAAGTTTTACATATTTCTTTTAAAACTGACACATGAATATTAGCTTTTTTAGTTAACCTTTTATATTTATATTTTATATGACTCAGGACTCCAGTGTAAAAAATAATTATCTAAGAAGGTAATCAAATACAGACTTATAATAAATACACAATAATTAAAAATGCAGTAATAAGATTAGTTAGTCCCAGGTTATTTGAATCTGCCAGCTGTTTTCTATCTTTTGGGGTCTATATGAGGAGATGATGGCTGAACTGATGACAGTTTTTGATTCAGTAGTCAGAAGAAGATTGTAGATTGTAAAGTGATTTTGAGTTTTTCTGCAGACTTTTAGAAATGAAGTCATTATTTGTTTTATTAATATTTATTCCCACTATTGTAAATGTAAAGATTAAATTAAATTATAAAGTTTAATACAGTAGACTGAAAGCTGCTCACGGAGCTATTAAGTCACTTTGTTTTTGTATATCGAGGTTAATACTGGGGACAGGAAGTTGTCTGTTAGCTGCTAGCTGTTAGCCACCTAGCTTCTCTGCCATTTTCAGCGGCTTCTGTTAGCAGCAAGATGGCGGCTCCCGCCCCGGCCGCTCTGCGTGTCTGATAGCAGCCTGCAGCCTCCGGGGCTCCTCACAGCGCTGCACACAGCAGCCGTATGCTCATTTGTGTTAGCCTGAGCTGCTATTGGCGGCTTCCTCCCGTCTACAACAGCGCCCACTGGGCTGGATAGCACCCCAGTGGTCTCTATCAGAGCTCGATTCAGCGGCTGGATCTAGAAAGGAAGGGTTTTTTCATATAGTGGGTCCAATAAAAGATTACGGATCCGGGTTAGACCGCAGCTCACAGAGCGGCGCTTTAATCTCCTTAGCAGAAGCTAGTTAGCCACACAACAACGTCAGGGACATTAGCCGGCTAGTTAGCTTCTGGCGCTAGTTAGCGGGCTAATGCCAGCCGCATACCGTTTTAAACTCGCGACTGAATTTTGATCTTTGTCTGTCACTGAGGACCGAGAGGAGCGCACCCAGAGAACAGCCCAATGGAAGCCAAGCCCGGGAGTCCAGTGGTGCTACAGCCCCGCTGGAAGCGCGTCCTAGGATCAACTGGTCCAGTCCCACGGCCCCGGCACGGACACAGGGCCGTAGCCATTAAGGAGCTGATGGTGGTGTTCGGCGGGGGGAACGAGGGGATCGTGGACGAGTTGCATGTCTACAACACAGGTACGAGTCTACGATTCATATGTCCCATGTGCTCAAATAATTATGTGAATATGGTCTGTGTGGCTGCATGCTAACTTAATTTATATGCTATCTCGAAGCTAACTGTGCTAAAGAGCTAAGATAGCGGCGTTTTGTTCTGCTTGTGACTAATGAGGCTGAAACGCTCAATAAAGGTTTAGCCTGCTATGCTAGGCTAACCTCAGACCAAATAAAACCTACTAGCCCCGCACCGCATGCTAACAAGGTTAGCAGTCAGCTAGCGGCTAACCGGGCGGCTCTGGCAGAAGCACAGAGAGAAATGGCGCGTTTTTACTGAAAACATTGCTGACGTCACAGGGACACACCCCCACGGTGCTGCAGAAAATAAAGAAAAACACTTGAAAACAAACCCGTTTAGAAAAATTACATTTCAAAGTTCGTTTTTAGTGTTTTTGTACTTGTGTCCAAGTGGTTTGTGCGGTCTTTATTTTATCATTCTCTATCGTGGTTCTAACCTACGGAAACGTAGAGCTGCCACCCAGGCAAAAGAAAAAAAGAAGTATATCACGTTATAACGTGAAAAGTTTATTGTTCTAACAAGATACTTTTCACGTTTGTACAATATACTATCATGTTTGTACAATATACTTTTCACGTTTGAACAATATAATATCACGTTATTACAATATGCATAAATATCACGTTCGTACAATATATTTATATTGTACGAACGTGATATTTATATTGTACGAACGTGATATTTATATTGTAATAACGTGATATTTATGCATATTGTAATAACGTGATATTATATTGTTCAAACGTGAAAAGTATATTGTACAAACATGATAGTATATTGTACAAACGTGAAAAGTATCTTGTTAGAACAATAAACTTTTCACGTTATAACGTGATATACTTCTTTTTTTCTTTTGCCTGGGTGGCAGCTCTACGCTTCCGTACTAACCTGCCATCGACTGCAGATAAAAATCTGCGAAATCTAAGAAAACTTAATTGCTGTGTGTGAAGATCGTGTGGTTGATGATTTCCTAAAGCTTTAGGTTCAAGGCACAAATGTATTCCGAACCAGTTGATGTCAAGCTTGTTTGGACTGTTTTATTTCCTTAATAACATTCCCGGGGGCTGCTGTTCATGCTTGTTGAATGTGTTTCTTTCAGTTGATGTAGATTTAAACATTTTTGTATGTAGTCTGTGTTTTCATGCCAAGTTCACATCTTGTTGATGTGAACTTGCAGGCTGCAAGTGTTCCAAATCTAAATGAGCTTTTTTCAGGAAAAATCAAGTTCTAATAATATAATTTATAAAGTTTTGTAATAGGGTTTTCTCTCATTGTCCCTGTTTAAATCTTTTGAAATATTTGTCACAAAAATTAGTCACAGTGATCAGTAAACTCTGTTAATGACATATTTTAATAAAACTTTCCAGCAAGTGTTAAACCAAACTAATGACCTTCTTAGGTTCTACCATGTAGAGCAGGGTCCCCAATCCAAGTCCGCGAGGGCCGGTGTCCCTGCAGGTTTTAGATATCACCCCGGGTCAACACACCTGAAACACATGATTAGTTCATTACCAGGCCTCTGGAGAACTTCAAGACATGTTGAGAAGGTAATTTATCCATTTAAATCAGCTGTGATGGATCAAGGACACATCTAAAACCTGCAGGGACACCGGCCCTCGTGGACTGGGATTGGGGACCCCTGATGTAGAGTGTGTATGTATATTCCACGTATGAAGTCCCTCTGACTGAACAAAAGATTCAAGAAGCTGATCATCTTGCCTTTCGAGCTTTTCAGTTTTGTCAGTGCACTTTGACCACAGTTTGCTGTTAACCAAAAGACATTTTGCGAACATACAAAGAAAAGGTGTTGGTGTAGCAAGCATGAAAAACCTCCAAACTGCTGACACTTTGCTGTCAGCTTTCTCCACACTATGTCAGCACACCCACTAACTGCTGTCCTGCAACAAATCAAACACGGAGAAATGAAACGGGTCCTGTTTTCTGAATGAGGGTTGGCCCGATGTTCCAACCAAATATTAGATTCCTGCATCCCTACTCTTAGTGTGTGTGGTGTCAGAGCATGTCTTAAGAGGTTCAGCACAGTCTCTGGGATTTCTCAGTGACTCTTTTAACAGTCTCAACTGGGTCGAGCAGTTACATTACTATCATGAAACACTGAAAATCAGGAACATTATGAATAACATCTGACCAATCTGACTTCCAGCCACCAACCAGTGGTTCATCCCTGCAGTCCGTGGTGACATCCCCCCTGGCTGTGCCGCCTATGGCTTCGTGTGTGACGGGACAAGGCTGCTGGTGTTCGGAGGGATGGTGGAGTACGGCAAATACAGCAACGACCTATACGAGCTGCAGGTCAGTGATGCTGCTGCAGGGAGCAGGGTATCTGGATGGTCAGACGCTAACTATCTCAGATGACGATTGATGGTGTAGGTGTAGACAGCAGAGTGTGTTAGCCTGTAGGTACAGAGCTGATTAGCGTAGCTACTCTTTTTTTTTTTTTCTTTCTTTATTCATTCATTCCAAATGTAAATGTAGTAAAACCAGTAATTCGAAGTGTCTGCAGAGCCTTTAAGTCTTTATGAAGCTTTAAAAAGCTCATGAAAGTTTTACTGTGTAACACCTTACACCTTCAGGCAAGTCGCTGGGAGTGGAAACGTCTGAAGGCCAAAGCGCCAAAGAATGGCCCACCCCCCTGCCCCCGTCTTGGACACAGCTTCTCTCTGATTGGAAGCCGGTGCTACCTTTTTGGTGGACTAGCCAATGATAGCGAAGATCCCAAAAACAACATCCCCAGGTAGGAAACGCCGGGAGCCAGAGCTAAAAACTATTGGTCCAGATACAGACCTTGAGCCTGTTCTTTGACCTCTGCCCTCAGATACCTGAATGACCTGTACTGTCTGGAGCTGCGGCCGGGCTCCAGCGTGGTCGGCTGGGAGATTCCAGCAACGTCCGGCCCACCACCACCACCCAGAGAGAGTCACACGGCGGTGGTGACAACAAACCACGGGGCCAGCAGGCTAATCATCTACGGAGGCATGAGTGGCTGCCGGCTGGGGGACCTGTGGGTCCTCGACATAGGTGAGGTGGCGTCATTGCTGAGTGTTTGTGTGATTCTGTGGAGACGAGTGTCCTGATTCAACAGTTGTTAAATTTGTCTGTGAAGGTTCTCAGTCATCCAGGTCATCGTAGTCAAAGGAGTTGCAAAGAAAAGCGTCTGGACTTCTTTAAGTTGCTTGAAGACGTTTCACCTCTCATCCGAGAAGCTTCTTCAGTTCTAAGGTCAAGTGTGAGTGACACATCCTGGGCCATCTGACCTCAGGAATTCACATGACAAGGTGGGGCCAGTTTTCACAATGGGCTCACCCGAAACCCTGGCTGATTAGGTCCCACACCCGCTTTCACACCTGGGCGCATGTGATTAGAGGATCACCAGGGGGTCCTTTGTCCCTCCTTGGGGGGATACTCCCACTGGGTTTAAATCTGGGACTCTCGGCCATTTGACCTTAGAAGGTCTTAGCTTAGAAGAAGCTTCTCGGATGAGAGGTGAAACGTCTTCAAGCAACTTAAAGAAGTCCAGACGCTTTTCTTTGCAACTCCTTTGACAGTTGTTAAATTTACAAAACATCTGGTCTGAAGTGAACAGAGCAAAAAAAAAAAAACAATCAAAAAATGGGACACTCGGGTCCAAACCAGCTTTACTGACTTCTGATTGGCTCCTGTCTTCTTCATAACATAGACTCTCTTGTGTGGAGCAAACCAGGCCTCGGTGGGACGGCCCCCCTACCTCGCAGTCTGCACTCCGCCACCACCATCAACAACAAGTACTGCCCCACTCACACACACACACACACACACACACACACACACACTATGATTCAAAAGACTGGATTCACTTTGAGATGTCCTTGTTTATTTTTTAGAAGCACATTTGTTTGTATTTAAAATAAAGTGTCAATATCCCAGAGCTTTTCTTTTCTCTTGGGGACTTTAAACAACAGTGGTTGACGGTACAGCTTTGCTACCTAGCCATCAGGTTGCCACTGTAGTGGAACTTGAATATCGCTAAGCAACAGTGTGACTTTTACCACAGCTATTGTATTAATTGCAAAAGCAGAGGTCAGTCACCACACGCCTAAGAGCCTTTATTATATTAACTTTTCTGTCCCAGAATGGCTCTTTTTGTTGGCAGCCACACAGGCGTTGGCTGATTTTTGTTAACGGTCCAAATTTGAAAGAAGCCAACTGAGGTGGTCCTGGTGCTTCTATCTGGAGGTTATCTGGGCAAACCTGGAACTGGGTGGGAACACCAGGGAATACCCAGAAGTTTCTGGAGAGATTGAATATGTGATCTTTGAGCACTTCAGGTTTCAATAAGAGGAACTGGAAAACTTTTCTGTGGAGAAGGATATTTGGAGTACGCTGGTTATTCAGCTGCTGTTGTGACTGAACTTTAAACGAGGAGCAGAAAATGGATAGATGCCAGCGTTAGGCTGTGTGACAGAGGAAATATGGCAGGTTAATGTGTGCATTTTAGATGTATTTTGGTCCCTTTGGTGATGGGGTAATCTATCATCTTGAGCACTGCTATAACTGAACAAAAGTGAAATCAGTCTACTTGATGAACTTGTGGGAGAACTGAAGGCACACAGGAGAGATTATGTGTGTCAGCTGGCTTGGAGACACTGTGTTTCTGCTTAAACTGCTGCCCTTACAATCTGGACCTGCATAAGTGGCCGAAAATGGATGGGGCTCAAATATCTAAACAAGGACTCTTAAGTGATCCCAGACGTCTGAGCTGTATTCTATTACTGCACGCTGAAATCCCGACTGTTTTCTTTCAGGATGTATGTTTTTGGAGGTTGGGTTCCTCTGGTGATGGATGATGTTAAAGTGGCAACTCATGAGAAGGAGTGGAAGTGCACCAACACACTGGCCTGCCTCAACCTGGGTACAAATACACACTCAGATACACAGCAACACTCACAGGGGCTCTTCACATGTGTGGGGCTGAGAGCTTCTGCTCATGTCAGGTCGTGTAAATTATGTTGCTGATATAACAGATGTTCTACATGTGCATAAATAACTGAAACTAAAGAGGAATTAAACACACAAAAGACAAAACTGTGAGCTCACTCGTCTGCCTCCAGACACGATGTGCTGGGAAACGGTGCTGATGGACACTTCGGAGGAGAACATTCCCAGAGCTCGTGCAGGTCACTGCAGCGTCGCCATCAACTCCAGACTTTATATCTGGAGCGGCAGAGATGGATACAGGAAGGCCTGGAACAACCAGGTGTGCTGCAAGGACCTCTGGTACCTGGAGACCGGTGAGTGTACTAAAAGAGGTGTACTAGTGCTGTTTTACCTGAGCTGACAGTCTGACCTGGTATAATTTGTCTGACCTGTTCTCAGAGCGTCCCTGTGCCCCTTCTCGGGTGCAGCTGGTGCGGGCAAACACTACGTCTCTGGAGGTGAGCTGGGGGCCGTCACAGACTGCAGACACCTACTTGCTACAGCTGCAGAAGTACGACATTCCTGCCACACCTGCGGCCTCCTCACCTGCCACAACCCCTTCCCCCACTATTGCCACACCTGGAGCCAGCTCCCCCAAAAGCTCTGTCCCCGTCACAGCAGCACCAGCCAACCAAACTGTCCCCCTGTCCAGCATCACACTGGTCCCTACTCCCACTGCATCTGTAGCTGGAACCCCATTGGCTGCAGCTGCTAAAGCACCAGGTGGGTCTCCATACTTGCACAGGTAGATGTAGTGGTGATCAGGCGGGTGCACATGAATGTCCCTCACCTATCTTTTTGTTTCTGCAGCAATCTTGAAAGTGCCATCAGCTCCAGGTACAACAGGTGGAGCCTCCATCGTCACAGTGAGACAGGCCATGCCCAAGTCGCCGGTTGGTGTGACAACACTTCCTGCAGGTGTTCGTATGGTGGTACCTGCTCAGCCCGGTCAAACGGTAAACAGAACTTTGTTTCTTATGAGCTTTCACCTCATCTCCCACCCTCCTCAATACAGGTGTCACACTTCGCTCTGCACTGTTTCATGTCGTCCATGTAAGCGTGGATAATCTGGTAAAACTGGACTCCTTCCTGTAACAAGCACTTTGTATACTGTCATAAACTTTGATGTGGATTTTCGTTCTTATTTTTCAAATATTCGTGTTGTGATAGCTTATTCCTGTCTCCCCTCAGCCAATCGGTAGCAATCCTCAGATGAGTGGCATGGCAGCATTGGCAGCGGCAGCTGCAGCGACTCAGAAGATCCCTCCATCTACGGCAACTGTGCTGAATGTCCCCGCAGGAGCTACGCTAGTGAAGACGGTCGCTGTCAGTCCAGGAACGAGCAGTCTGCCTGTCAAAGTGGTAAAGATAAAACTCAACTTGATGCCTCCAAGACGCAGGATTACATCAGAACACACGGCAGGTGACGTGTAACATCTTGCTCTTTTTCTCAGGTGAGTAACGTGGCCACGGGAATGTTGAAGACGGCTGCAGCCCAGGTGGGTGGGGCCTCTGTCTCCACCCCTGGGACCCCCAGCAGGCCAATCATCACGGTCCATAAGTCGGGCACGGTGACCGTCTCTCAGCAGGCTCAGGTGGTCACAACGGTGGTGGGTGGAGTCACAAAGACCATCACTCTGGTTAACAGCCCACTGAGCATGGGAGGAGGCGGGACACTGGTGAGTGATGTCAGCTGCAGGGCTGTTTAGATGATCATCTACTGATATCAGCATGTGCGTGTGGGTCAGAGTGTTGTTTATGACATCATCCCTCCCTCTGTATCAGCTCAGTAACCTCAGCAGCCTGGGGAAAGTGGTATCAGTGGTCCAGACCAAACCAGTTCAGAGTGGTGCCGTTACTGTCCAGGCTGGGAGCAGCGCAGTAACTCAGATCCTACAGGTACTGGTCCCAGAGTCCTGATGAGTTTGAACCCCCTCTGTAAATGAATACTGAGAGACCCCTAACTTCAGTTTCAGTTCTTGCTGGGACGATTAAAAAACAAAGTTTAGAATCGCAGTCAAATCCATTTAAAAACTGCTTAAAGTTTGAGAACTCTTGGCAAACTTTTTCAAAACTTTTTTTACGTCATTAATTTATCTGCATGGTGTTGTGTTATACAACATTAAATGTAAGTTTCTTCTCTGACTAGAATTTTTTTTAAAAAATGTAAAAACTCAGTAACCCTGATTCTTCCTCCTCCCACTTCCTGTCAGGCTAAGGGCGGTCTCCCTGCAGGAACCATCCTGAAGTTGGTATCGTCTGCCGATGGTAAGCAGACCACCATCCTCAGCACGGCACAGGCTGGATCCTCAGCAGGGAAACCCACCATCCTGGGCGTCGCGCCGGCAGCCTCCAAACCCGGAACCACCATCATTAAGACCATCCCAGTGTCAGCTTTGCAGGGAGGCGCAGGTACAGCACCGACACACACACACACACCTCAAAGCCTTACATGGTTTAAAGAGCCAGTAACACATCCAATAGCCTCACTTCGGTGTTTCAGTGTTGTAGATTCTGCCTGGTTAGAACAATTGTTTCATTGGTAAAGGAGAGAACTCGACCAGCTCTTATTACGACTGCCACATTGGGGTCATTTCACTCCCCCAGGAACATTCCTGAAAGAAAGTCGGACCACTGTAAGTCCAGTTTAATGTTTAATGTGGTGGATGACTGAGTGAAGCTCCTCCGCTTCCAGGTGGAAACAGTCCAATCACCATCCTGACTACCAAGATGGTGACTCCAGGGACCGCTGGAAAAATCATCACCACCGTGCCAAAAGTGTCTGCAGGTGGCCAGCAGGGGGTCACACAGGTAATGCGCACACGCACGCATGCACACACTCTGTAATGTGTGGACATGCAGACAGTAAAATTCAACTTTATTTATAACACTAATACTGCAGGCTGAACGGTGAATCTGACTGATGAGACGTGTTGGTTAAAGAATATCAGGAAAAAAACAAACTTAGAAATCTGAGAGAAACTGTAAGAAAACAATCCTCAGAAGTCTGTGTTGGTCCTGTGTCTGTTTAATAGTTTAATACTGTTTAATACTCTGATGTACTCCATGTATCTGCCACATTAGATGCCACATCCGCCACACCAAACAAAAATGTATTCATTAAAAAAAATTATACCCAATGAAACACTTGAGGCTCCTTTACATGAACCCTCTGCCGCCACATTGCTGGCATCTTTATACTCATTTAGCAAATTAGCATCAGGTTAAAGTGGCATGTACAAAGTGCAGCAAGGAGGCCACGAAGCTTTTCTCTTCAGTTGTTCATGTTATTGGCTCACAGTCACCATGATCCGCCTGTCATCACAGTTATTATAGGTTTGTTTTTTCTCATTCATTTTTTATTAATTACACATTAAATTTTAATTTGTGACATTGATATTTAAAGTGGCTAAAACTATTAAATTCAGTGCATTTGTCGCTCAAGCCTCATCAGGCTGGTTGTGCCAACAGGTTTTAACAAAACTGTTAAATATTAAGACTAAATATATTTTCTTTTCATTTTACTTTTCTAGTTCTAGTTCATAAAGTTATGTTTTTTCCAAAAAAATCTAGTGTTTTGTTTTTTGGTTTTTTTTTCAGTTTACTGCTTTTTTTTCTCCACTCTGTTTTAAATTTTAGTGTTTTTTTTTTTTGGTTTTTGGTTTTTTAAATAATTGTAATAGCCCCAGTTCAAATACAGTACAAGCAGTGAGTTTTTGTGTTTGTTTGTTTGTTTTTAAGTAACCTCAGTAAACAAAACCCTGATTACCAAAACTGTGTTTACTGTTTTCACACCTGTAGTTTGTTTACTCTGGTCTGAATCAGTTGCTGAGTTTGTAAACTTGTTGCCATTTCCCGTGGTTTGGTTTGTTTACATCGCTACAAACCACATTAGAATATTCAGTCTGCTCATTGGCCACGTGTGTCTGGGGCAGGACAACAAGAGTAAATACAGAAAGAAGGTGCTGTGTTCTGGACTTTGGGAGAACTGGAGACTCCTCCCATAGTCACTAATTTCACAGCTAGCTTCTAGCCCGTTCATACCTTTGCACATCTGTAGTACTTTGCTGCAAAGCATACGTGGCCACAGGACATTTGTTTGTTTGTTTAGTTTTTTTAGCTCAAACTTGTAATGTATGCCTGGTGGTTTGTTCCAATTGAGGTCCAATTACATTCACAATGTAAAAGAACCGCTCTGGAGTTCATTTGGAACCGCACCGATACCAACTCCTCCAGAAGTGTCCGTGCGGTTGTGTCACACCTGCACAAATGAACCGCACCAAGGAGGAAAATGAGATCGATTTAAACCAACTAAACACTGCAGGTGTGAAAACACCTTAATCTTTTTGACGGGTATCAAAATTACCTTTATGAAGGAAAAACTGAGGATTATTTTTCCAGCACCACCTAGGGGATTTAAAGCCAACTGAAGTATTCTGTGTGTGTGTGTGTGTGTGTGTGTGTGTGTGTGTGTGTTCAGGTGGTGTTGAAAGGAGCTCCAGGTACGCCGGGCACAATACTCAGGACCGTCCCGATGAGCGGAGTCAGACTGGTGTCACCAGGAGGTGTTGGCAGCAAGCCCGGCACAGTAACCACGCTGGTTGTCAAGGGAACCACAGGTAACCCACCTGCACTGACCCTCACAGCATGAGGATGCTGTCGTTACAAAGCTACAAACTAATGCCTGACAATGTATGATTTGTCATATTTGTTTTGTCAGTGCTGCAGTGATGTCATGTCTACCAATCATACACATATCAAGTCACATTAGAGCAACATTGGGTTCCTCCAGACTCTAATGACACCTTTTTTTCTAATAACACTCACGAGCAGTATTGTATACACAGGGTGTGATGTTGAAACAGCTGTATGACATAGTCCTCCTTATCAGCCTGAAACATTTTCACACTTTGTGTTTTTGTCTGGCATTATCGATGTGTCTTTGTTTGTTGCCTCTGCTACTATATGTGTCTGTGCTTTAATATCCAGACAGACGCCTCCTTTCACTGCATTAGACGTTCTGTTTTTGGTATGAAGAAGATTATGGGACATAGGCCTCTAAAGAGCTTGACTTTTCACACTTAAAGCTGCCCGGTGGGCTACACTGGACCCTTTAGTGGGTCGGTTCTGGCACCAGGGCTGCATGATTAAAACTTATCTTCTACACTAAAAATATGTTACATGTATAAAATGTCTGACCAGTGAAACATTTGCATGCAAACTGCAGCAACAGCATCCATCCTACATTATCCAAAAGTAGCAGGGTTAAAAATCTGAACCAAATTTGAGGTCAGAGATGATGACGACCAGCTGGCTCACGATTTTGTAGCAGCGATGATAGTGCTGTCCAAAATGTTCCAACAGCTGTTTGCACCGCACCCCGCTTAGTCTGTTCAGTGTCAGTGGAAAAGTGACCAGTCCAAACACAGCACCTGTGATTTTACCTCTGCAGGTGTCTCCAGTCTGGGGACGGTTACAGGAAACGTCTCCACTGCCGCCGGCACTCAGGTTAACGCCTCCTTGGCAACACCAATCACCACCCTGGCAACTATTGCCACACTGGCTAGCCAGGTCACGACAGCCACAGCTGCCGCTGGACCTAAGCAGGTAATTCATCTAATACTGGAATACTTTACTGTAGTACTGCAATTACACTGGACAGGAAGTTCTTGGTTTTAGTACTTACTCTCTCCATTATTCTGTAGTAATACTGTAATTTCTCTCTTCAGGTGACTCTGATCACAACACCAAGCGGTGCAGAGGCTCAGCCGGTTGTCCAGGATCTGCCAGTCTCTATCATGGCTTCTCCTACTTCAGAGGAACCTGGAAGTACTACGATTACGAGTACAACAACTACTGCACAGGGAGAGACTGGGGAAAGTGCAGTTGCTGCAGGTAGAGAAACCAGTACAACAAGTATTCCTTTCAGCTGCTGCACGAAGTAAACTGTAATGCACGTTGAACTACATGATGGTTGTTTCAAAGTTTTTTATGCTGTTATTAATGATGCTGCAGTGACAATGGTCTGCTCCAACCCGCCCTGTGAGACGCACGAGACAGGGACGACCAACACCGCCACTGTCGCTAGCGCAAACATCGGCGGTAGCAACCAGGTGTGCTCAAACCCTCCCTGTGAGACGCACGAGACGGGAACGACAAACACTGCCACGGTCGCCACTGCAAATATCCTCGGTAATAACCAGGTGTGCTCAAACCCTCCCTGTGAGACGCACGAGACGGGAACGACCAACACCGCTACCGTCGCCAGCGCGAACATCGGCGGTAGTAACCAGGTGTGCTCAAACCCGCCCTGCGAGATGCACGAGACAGGAACAACTAACACTGCCACGGTGGCCTCAGCAAGCATGAGCCAGGAGCTGCAGGTGAATTCATGGAGTCTTATGCCTCTTTTTTTTTTTTTTTTTTTTTTCTCCGTAGTACCAACTCAACTTGAGTCGACTTCCCTCGGTCGTTTTCTGTTACAATTGAGTACCAGCTCACTGTGCATGTGGTTGTTATAGGAGCGCATAGTCAAGTCTGTAAAACCGTTTAGCTAACAGTACAGGAAAAACTGAGTCCTGTAAGGGCTCGCAGGGTTTTTGCTGATTCTGTATGACAATCACGTTCCCGCTTTTCCTCCTCAGATGAGTTCAAACCAGCCTGCAGCTCAGCAGTCAGCAGCTCAGCAGTCAGCTCCACCTGCTGTCATTCTGAACACCTGCTCAAATCCACCGTGTGAGACCCACGAGACTGGAACCACCAACACCGCCACCACTGCTGGAGTTGGTGGGCTCCAACAGGTTAGAGAGCGCTTGACTCCTGACACATGCAGGATACTGATGGACAGTGATTGGTTGAAGGTGTGGTGATGTCTGTAGTTAAACACCAGCTGTTTGTGTCTGCAGGTGTGTTCGAATCCACCATGTGAGACCCACGAGACCGGGACCACCAACACTGCCACCACTGCTGGAGCTGGAGGGCTCCAACAGGTGAGTCAGCTATTCAGAAGGTGAGTTGTGGCAGGTTAAAGACTTACAAACAAGAGTAACGGTGCATGTTTCTGGTTTCAGGTGTGTTCGAATCCACCATGTGAGACCCACGAGACTGGAACCACCAACACAGCCACTACTGCTACAGGTAACCTGCTCGCACCTGACTTTTTGAAGAAAAAGAAAAAAAGAGAGCTGAAATTCTCAGCAGGAAGTGACCTCATTTCCTGTCCTGTGGTCTTCAGCTCAGCAGGGTGGAGACAGCCAACAGGGAGAGTCCACAGAACCTTCCACATCTGAGCCCCCCTCCACAGCAGCCAATCAGAGCAGAGCTGTTACTACTGTTACACAGGCCACGCCCACACCAGGACCATCCATACCCGTAAGAGACAGACACGCGGACACACATCCATGGCATCACTATTATGACACATCTACACCAACATGTCTGTGCCTCTGCAGGAGATCTCCTCGTTGGTCGGACAGCCACGCGAGGAGTCCTCAGAGGCTGTTGCTATGGATACGGCAGCAGCAGATGAGGGGGAGGAGCCTATGCAGACAGACAGCCAAGCAGAGGATGTGATGTCATCAGCGGCAGTGTTACACGTTCATGTTGAGGGCGGTGATACGGCAGCACAGGTAAGACGTCCACACACACACTTGCACAAACACACACACTCACCTACAGGCAGCTGATTGGCTTGTCCCCACCCTCAGATTGCGTCTTCAGACGGTGGTCTTCCTCAGGAGCTGATGTCGTCCGAAGGGGACGGAGGCGAGGATGTCTCTGGGACGACGACAACCCTGATGGTGACGGGGGCGCTGACGCCGGATCAGCTGGCTGTTACCACGGCAACAGAGGAAGCAGCCCAGCAGGCGACGATACAGGCAGTACTGCAGGCAGCGGGGCATATCGGTGAGAAGATGTCATTATTTTAAAGACTCGTCTGGCCGTAAGTGGACATAAAAACTGCATGAATATGAAAAGACTTATTTCAAACTTGTACTTTTTTCACCAAAAGTTATGCTTTTACTACCACTGCAGTTTCACAACATTACAGCTTCATTAATGTCTGGGTTCTGATTACTCTGCTCGTCCCACTAGAGCACTGAAAACAAGCCATGATAATTCATGTTAAGGCAAGAAAAGAGTCCAAACAGCTGGAGCTATATCTGTGTCCTTGTATGTTTCCATTTCCAGCTGTTTGCTCTTTGGGGTCAGGGATGTGATAAACCAATTGCAGTGTTTCACAATTCTCCCATTTATTTGATCTACGCCTCGGGAAACATTAAGAGTTCAAAGGCTCACTCACCTTGCTAGTTTCAGGTCATACTGATTAAAACATGAAGTTCATTTTGTATGCTACAGAATCACAGAGGGGGATTATCCAGGATAATCTCATCAGCTAATGACCTGCCAACCACAAGTCATTAGCTGATGGGTGTGCGGGTTCACAGTCAGGTCCATCACTCAGTCATCACATCTGGGTGTGCAATAAAAGTAAAGGCTATTGTGTTGTGATATAGTGGCCTTTATCACAGACGTTATTCTGTCTCGTGCAGGTGACGCTGAGGGCTCAGAGCAGTCTATTCCCATCGTTCTGACCCAGCAGGAGCTGGCAGCGCTCGTCCAACAGCAGCAGCAACTGCAGGGCATCCACCAACCAGAACCTGAGCCTGAGCCAGAACCGGAGCCACAGCACAGCAGCATCCCTACAGGTACACCTGCTGTCAGAAGTCTAAACTTAGTATCATTATTGTATATTTAAATGTTGTCATTGTTGCTAGGCTGTTTGTTTTAGCTACAAACGAATCTCTACGGCCGTTACGTCTATGAATTTAGGCATAAAAACAGAGAAAAATAAAACTGACGAGGAAATAAACAGATTAGTTTTCACTTGCAGTGAAGTAAATAGATCCTGACTCCGTGTAAGGAACAACTAAGTCACCTGAAAAGCTTTCAAACTCACCTGTCCATGGATAGATTCTCATTCAGCGTCATTGAGCGTTCGTTAGGAGACAATCGAAGGACAGGCACACCAAAAATATTTTCTTCATTTCTGAGAGAACTGAGTTTGGCTAATTTTAAAGAAAACTTGATCACTTTTAATCTGTTCACACGACTGATAGCTGATCAATAACTAATCAGATCTGATCAGCTGATGACTTTGCTCCTCCTTATAAAATCTTATAAGGCTTATAAACTCTCGTGTTTCCCAGAGGGCCTTGCTCCCGCAGACAGCCTCAACGACCCAGCAGCCGACACGAGTAACGGACACGAGCTGGCATCATCGGCGGTAACGAGCGCTGTTGCACGACTGGCCAGCACGTTTGGTCCCGCCCCCACTCTGACATCAGGGCAGGTGAAGAATGAAGCACCTGCTGCACTGCCAGAGGCACCCAACGGCATCGCACCGCCTGCGCCGGTGAGCGACTGAAAAACAGGCTAATGACATGCTAACAAAACCATAACGTCATGCTAACAAAAGGCTAACTGTGTGCCCCCTGCAGATGAAGACGTCGGTGAAGGAGGATCGGTGGTTCGACGTCGGCATCGTTAAAGTCACCAACATGGTGGTCTCGCATTACTACGTCCCCTACGACGACAACACACCTGACGTAAGAACGCCGCCTTTAAATAAAGTTTTATTCAGTTTACATGGATGTTCCTGTTGATTATGTGTTTGATAACGCCAATCCTGCAGGACGACTCGGGCGCGGTCCCAGACTACAGTCGAATGAGAAAGGTGGAGCTACAGCCGGGGACAGCCTACAAGTTCCGTGTGGCGGGCATCAACATCTGCGGCCGCGGCGCATTCTCAGAGGTGTCGGCGTTTAAAACGTGCCTGCCCGGTTTCCCCGGAGCGCCCTGCGCCATCAAGATCAGCAAGGTGAGACGCGGGCTTTATGGCAGCCAATTATCCTGCAGTGTTACCAGTAGGGGGCGCCGAACCTCATGTTTTCATGTGACCTCTGCTCCTGCAGAACCTGGACGGGGCCCAGCTGACTTGGGAGCCTCCTGCCGTCACGTCGGGGAAGATCACGGAGTACTCCGTCTACCTGGCCATCCACTCCAGCCAGGCTTCCTCCTCCTCCTCCTCCAGTTCAGGTTCTGGTGCCACCCAGCTGGCCTTCATGAGGGTCTACTGTGGCCCCAACCCGTCCTGCCTGGTCCAGTCCTCCAGCCTCGCCAACGCACACATCGACTACACAACCAAACCCGCCATCATCTTCCGCATCGCAGCTCGCAACCAGAAGGGCTATGGTCCCGCCACGCAGGTCCGGTGGCTGCAAGGTGAGAACGACCAGGACCAGGATCAGGTGTGCTGATGTTTTTCAGAGAAAAATGGAGCTCATGTTTGTTTTTTCTGTCTTCTGTAGAAACTAGTAAAGACCCCAAAGCAGCGGTGAAGAGACCAGGATCAGGACCCGCTGCAGACCTGTAAGAATCACTTTGACACAACTTTATTGTTCTATAGTTAAAAAAAAAAAAAAAAAACAAAAGGGAAAAAAACCCAACATTCATTTGATCATGTGAAAACGTACCAGGCCACATACAGTCCATTTTACTGACTTTACACAAGCAGACTCCATTTGTGTTTCTCAGACGGTTTCCTGTTCTAAAATATTTTAGTCGTCTGTCATTTTTATTCCAAAAAAGAGCAAAGCCGACTCCCTCTGTGATTTGAGTTGTTTTCATCATGATTTTAGGCTTTAAATATCAGCCTCAACGCTTCGACTGCAGTACATGCTGCCCCTCCACAGGGCTGTAGTCACCATGACTTGCACTGCAGGCCGCCTAACCTGACGGAGCATATAACAGAAAGATCTCACAGCAGGAAATTATACTGTAGCGACTAGAAGGGAAGAAACTACAATAATTAAATTAAGCTTTGCTTTAAAAACCTGAGTTGTTTTTTTTGTTTTGTTTTTTTAAGATAAAGAAGGATTATTCTGAGCTGTGAGTCATGCAAAGCTGAAATTAGTAGAATCAT
This sequence comes from Oreochromis niloticus, assembly GCF_001858045.2. Classification (NCBI taxonomy): domain Eukaryota; kingdom Metazoa; phylum Chordata; class Actinopteri; order Cichliformes; family Cichlidae; genus Oreochromis; species Oreochromis niloticus. Next base: position 5,089,334 of record NC_031984.2, read on the forward strand.
TCTTTAAATCTCACTGAACCTCTTTGTTTTGTCCCCAGTAAATCTGCCGGACCAAAGAAGTTCAGAACCGACCAATAGGAGGAGTCTACTTTCTCCTGAAGACTGTGATTGGTTACTGTTGCTTGGTTGCCAGAACCAGGAGGAGGCGGGGCTCTGGAAACAAACAAAAACAAAAGACTTGTAGGATATTTGTACATTTTTTTTGACCAATCAGAACTCTTCTTCCTTTGTTGTTTCTTTCTGCTGTTGTCATGGAGACAATGTTGGGCAGAGTCAACAGCATTGCTCCAAATGGTATTAAAGTTTGAATTTATTTGAGTTATATGTAGGTAGCTCTCTCTCCCCCCCCTCTCTGAATGTCTCTCGCTCTCTCTCTGTCTGAGGTTTAAAGGTCACAGTTCATGGTGCTGTTTGTGGGCGGAGCCTCTGCAGCAGAGAGGGGCGGTGTTTAAACCAGCTCTGTTGTAAATTATTTTCTCCCTGTAGCAATGAAATGTTATTTTCATTTTTATAAACGTCTGTCAGGTTATTCAAAGTTCTTCTGTGGTTTCTGTTTCTTCTTCTGTTGTTCACGGCGTTCACACATTGGTCAGTGAAGGAAACTCGAGCTGTTTGAAAATCAAACCAGATGTTTGTGAATATTCTCAGAAACAATAAAGATTTTTAGAACATTTCCTGCTCTTCAAACAGAAATCAATGATTTCTCCACCTGACCCTTTCAGAATCAGCTGACTTGTAATCTACAGTAACTTACTCATATCTGAGCAGTGTAGCTTTTATGTCCCTGATGTCAAACATATGGTCCGGCAGCCAATGTTGGTCCTTCGAAGGGTGTTGGATGGCCTTGAAAAGAAACGGTATAAATTTTGGACTTTTCTATGAAAAAAATAGGATCGTATAATAAGAGTAGGAACTGTTAATCTAATCTGAGCCAGAGGTCTCGGTCACCATCACTTTTCTTACATACCAGCCACCACCAGGCTACACCAATTCAAGTGCTGGATCAAGCATTAAACATAAAATGAGGGCTTTTTGAATCATTTTTTAATTTGTATCTCAGAAAAGTCTCAAATTATGCAAAATAGTCTGCAGTTAAGTGTTTGCAGAACATAAAGAGGCTGATTGAAAGGAAGCATGGCTCCAACAGCAGAGCTGTAATAATACAAAGAATTATACCGCCTTCAAAGGAGGAAGTCCAGCATGGACACTGGTTTTCGTTCAACTGTGTTCAAAATCTGGAACAAGTACAAACAAAATGTAACAGAAACAAACAATCAGGAAGTACTTTGTTTCATCTGTTTTACCAGGACAAAGAAATATTGCAGAATTGCTTTTGAAGTAGTGCCTAAATTCTGGGAAAGGAGACACAAATTCTACTGTAAATAATTTGAAGTACTGCGTCATTTGTACCGCTTTATTGTGGAATGGTTTATTCTTGCCTAACCTCAGGAAACCAGGAAAGGAGATTGACCTTTAGAAAGTTTATTTTAAACAGTGATTGTGAAAAGGGCGAAAAAAGGCTCCATCGTTACCTGACTTGTTACTCGTGCCTACCTTTAAGTATTTGTAGGTAAAGATAATTACATTGAAATTCAGATTAATTACAGGGCAATTACACCCTTACTTGTGGGCTTTATTATTTAGTGTTACATTTTTTTTCCTTTGTTCATCACAACTAACTAACTTTGTTTTTTCTTCTTTTCCATAATTCTGAGAAAAAAAAGTCAGAATTCTGACTTTTTCCTTGGAATTATTTTTTCTCAGAATTCTGATGGGTTTCTTTTTTCAATTCTGAGAAAAAATAATTCCGAGGAAAAAGTCAGAATTCTGACTTTTTTTTCTCAGAATTATGGAAAAGAAGAAAAAAAAAAAAACGTTCAGACTTTTTTTTTCCCCAGTGGCCCTTATCCTCTTCCATATTTTACAGCATGTATGGAGATGCTAATTTCCTCTTCCTTTTTGGGCTTAAAGCACCAAAACAGCTACCAGTATACTGTGTTTGAGCAGGCAGTCAACTCAGCTGCCCTGACTTGAGCCCCACAAGAAGACGAAACATCTGACCCAAAACTACAGCCGAGCTGATCACCTCCATGTATCACCACACGGGTGCAGTCATTTAAAAGTAAAGAAGCCCCAAATGCTCTGTGTGCATACACAACTGATCAGAAGTTTGACATTTCACTATGTAAATCCTTTTTTCACTGATCGTAAGAAATATCATCTTTCTGTTGAAAGGGGAGTTTTTCCTTGCCACTGTCACCAAAGCGCTTGCTCACATCACCAAACGCTGAAAGTCAGTCAGATAGAATGTAATTGGAGTACAGTAGAGAGGAAGCAGCAGCAGATTTAAACATCATCTGAGCAGAAATCAGCGGAAACAGGAGCAGCTTAGCCTGAAGCCTCATTGTGTTTCTGCACATGTGGGTGGTGGTGGTAGGTGGGGAGCTATTCTTCTGGATTCGTCCCAGCGGCAGGATTATTCTCTGAATTAACCCTTCAGATGTGCCGCTCCGAGTCAAACTGAGCTGCTCGGAGAATTTAGATGCACGTTTGTTTCACAGTTTGCCAGATGTCACCAGAGTTTCTGTTTCCACGTTTTCTGCAGATCACCTTCTGCTCATATTCATGTTTTTCAACATTGCTCACTGAGTAAAGTTCAACCTAAAATGATTTGATGGTTTTTTATATTTTTTCAACAACATATTTATATGATTAAAAATGAAAACACACATTTAGGTACATACATATTTAGACAGTGACTGATTTTGTAATTTTGGCTCTGTAGACCATCACAGTGGATTTTAAATCCATCAGCCAAGACTTCACTTACTGAATTACTTTAAAGCCTCTAACAAACAGGGTGGATGGTGTTCAATAATGGCTTTAATCCTTGTTCAGTAAATGCAGCACTTTTGTTAAACCCCTGGAAATAAAGCTGGAAGTCTGCACTTCAATCACATCTTGAGTGTTTGGTTTGAAACGAGAGATGCAGCCTGTTACAGAAGGATGGTTTTTCACGACTTCATCACTGAGTGAAGTTGATTTTTTGTGATCACTGTGGTTCACGTAAAGGTGAAATGACTTGTTTTCCTTTGAGTTTTCAAGCTTACGTATGATTTTTCTTCACCAGCTGATCACACTTACAGACCTACTGCCCCGGCCTCCGTCAGAGCTGGAGCTCTTCCAGCATTCATCATGTGGAATGGGAGGGGTTTCCGTCACAGAGGGAGCACAGTGATCGTACCAGGCTTCAGGTCTCTTCTGCCACACAGACATTCGTCTCAGTGATAAGAAGAAATGTGAAGAGACTGCATTGGTTGTGATGGAAAGTGTTCACATCGTTTTCACTGATGCCTACAAGAAATCAGTATTTAGAAGATATTTATGTACAAAGTCTCTTGGGACACGCTCCACCTTTTACGTCAAAGTCAAATGAGAAAAGGAAGCAAATTAAAGGAACATCAGGGCATGCTCCTAATGAGGCTTCAGAGGTTGGTGTGGGGGATCTCCTCCCAGATCTGGACTTCTCTGAGCTTCTGGACAGTCTGAAGTGCAACCTGGTGGTGTCAAGTGGATTGCATTGATTGCAGGTGAACTATTGGATCTAGAGGATGTCGGGGCCTCAGCCCACCCTCATGAAGTTTGTTGCTGATTGTTTTGTGAGAAACGTTCTCACCAGTGGCCTGCTGGAGGTCATTTTGTAGCTCTGGAAGTGCTCATTGTTCCTCCTTGCACAAGGGAGCAGATACTGGTCCTCCTGATGGATTAAGGGCCTTCCACAGCCCTGTCCAGCTCTCCTAGAGTAACTGTCTGTCTCCTGGAATCTCCTCCATGCTCCTGAGACTGTGCTGAGACCCACAGCAAACCCTCTGGTAATGGGTGCCATTCTGGAGGAGTTGGACTACCTGTGCAAGGTCCAAGTATCACTTCATGCTACCAGTAGTGACGCTGACCCTAGCCAAATGCTAAACTAGTAAAATACAGAAAAGATGAAGAGGGAAAAATGTCAGTGGCTGTCAGCTGTAAAACCATTCCTGTTTTGGGGGTTGTCTCATTGTTGCTCCTCTATTGTTAGTTTCATTAATGCCAAAGCAGATGAAACTGATCAACAACCCTCTGACCACATCAGTATACACGGTGGTTTAACTGACCTGATGCTAAACTCTGATTAAAAAGTGTTGCAGTGTGTAACACTGACAGATGAGCTGGAGACAGTGCAGTAATTTTAAGGCTGACCACTGTCACACAGTCTTATTAGTCAGACACAGTAACACAAATAAGAAAAATTAAAACTTTTTTTTTTTTTAAAGGAAAGGTGACGTGATCGTGTTTGTGGGCTGATTATTGAACTTGTAGCTGGTGTGATGTTGGGATGTGACCATCACTGCTGTTTGAATCCAGTTTGAACCAACATACTGTCTGAATTCCTCCATCAGCTGATGGCGCAAAGGTCCTCTGACTGTGGACAATGAATGAGGATAATTAATGGACTCATGTGCTCGACATGCAGCTGGACACCCTCTGTAACATCTGTTGCCATAATACCTGCATTTCACTATCTGGGACCACATGCTCATTTAGGTTTGAGTAGATAAGATGTGAGCTTGAACTGAGGCTGCAGTTTGGAGAAGGGTCAGCGAACAGGAAGGCGTGTGTGTGAGGTGTGGTCCCACTCCTGAAATTCAGATAGATTTTCTCCACTTAAGCTCGTTATTTTATCACATTTATATTTATTGAGCTCCTCAATTTTTCTGTTTAACTGAGCTTCCTCTTTAGTAGTGTTTTTTTTATATTTTTGCTTTGTTCATTTGTGTTGAATTCTTTTATTTTAGCTAAGTTGTTTCTTCTCTCTCTGATCATCTTCGTGAAACGAGATGAGTCGCTCCCTGCTGGTCACGGAAAATGAGGGCACTTTCATCCATCCTTTATATCCAGTCTATGACCTTCACGAAGACGTTTTTTAAAACTTAGTTTAGGCTGAAACGTGTTTTATAAATAAAGTTGTGAAAAACATCTTGGTGTGAGCAGACTGATGTAGGTGTGGATCTACATCAGATACAGCTTCCTCTGATTATCGTCGTGTCGTGAAACATGAAGGGACCTCCTGCTGGAGTCGGGCGAGGGCGTGCGCGTGCCCGCCGCATGGTGCTGGCGTCGCGAGCGCGCCTCGTGCTGCTGCTGCTGCTGATGGAGCTTCACTGAGCACAGAGAGTGGCCGCCGTGTCGAGGAGGAGGAGGATGAAGAGTGATGAACAGAGTGTCGATCCTACATGACTGATCGGATCGCTGCACGCGTGAGCCGACCGTCGGCGTCATCAATCGGCGCGCAGAGCCCAGCTGATGTGAGGCTGAGCGCGAGCCGCAGCGGGAGACAATCAGCTGAGCGGCACCTGGACGCTGTGACGGAGGAGCCGCAGGTGAAGGGTCAGGCCAGCAGGTAGGAGCTCTGTCACCCGCCTGCGCACCTCTACACGGCCCCGGCTGGCTCCCCGCCGCCCCGCCAGACTCCATTCAAAAAAATCGCTGTTTTTAGTCTGCATGTCTGCGGGCTGCAGCCGAGCTGCACGAGGCGGTGCCGCGAGTCCACCGAGCCTCTCTTTAACGAATCGGGTCACAGTTCAGAGGGCGGCGGCGGGAGGAAGGCTGGGCCGGGCTCGGAGGTGTGCTCTGCAGCTGTGCCGTGTTTTTCCGCAGAGACAGAAAAATCCTGAATGAGGCTGATTTTAACACCGAGGCTGCTGCGATGATGAGATCTGACAGCAGTGTTGTTGTTGTGGCTGCGCGTCACACCCAGCGCCACGTGCTGCCGCCGCTGCTGCTCCTGCGCGCGCGCTGAGCTGTTACATATCGGTTTTTAATTATTTATTATTAATTATCTAATGAAAGGTTGGAGGGTTTTCCCAGTTTTCCTGCTCAGGATCATAAAGCACTGACTTGACGAACAGACCCAGGGTATAGTGTGAGTGTGTGTGTGTGTGTGCGAGAGAGAGAGAGAGTGTGTGTGTGTGTGTGTGTGTGTGTGTGTGAGAGAGAGTGTGTATGTAAGTGTGTGTGTGTGTGTGTGTGCGAGAGAGAGAGTGTGTGTAAGTGTGTGTGTGTGTGCGAGAGAGAGAGTGTGTAGGTGTGTGTGTGTGTGTGTGTGTGTGCGCGAGAGAGAGAGTGTGTAGGTGTGTGTCTGAGAGTGTGTGTTTGTATGTGTGTGTGTGTGTGTGTGAGAGAGAGAGAGACAGAAACAGTGTGTGTGTGTGTGTGTGTGTGTGTCTGTGTGGTGCGTGTTTGTACTCATACAGTATGTCGGGGTTCATCTCCTGTTTTCTCTTGAAACCAGTGCCTGTCTTAAACATGCATTCTCGCGAATGTCCAGTAGGGGGCGACTCACCTGGTTTCAATTGAATAGAAGTTTATGAGAAAACTTCTCCAATTCTCACCGGATCTACGAGCCCAGTAAACACATTCTTGATGAGTTTATTGGCTATATCACTAACTTTAGGTCTTAATAAATAAAACATGATCTTTGTTTTGTAAATTACGGTCCCTGATAGGAGCTGGATGTGCTTTAAGCCAGGGTGGGCAGCTCTTGTATTTTCTCCAGGGAGGACATAAAGAAAAAATAATGATAGGGCCTCGCTTTGAATATCTAAATTGAAATGTGATGCACTCAAAAACCAGAATTACTCCAAAACAAAGTTATTTCAGTTAATTAAAACTAAATTAAAAATAATTCTGAAGAAAATATCTTTAGTTTTATTATTTGTTAATTTGGTAAAATCTGTTATTTGCATTATGTCTACAATACTGAGAGTCATCTGCCATAAATCTGCCATAAATACAGTAAAAATTCAAACAGAAATATATCAAAAAATGTGCAAAATAAGAAGAAGTAATGAAAGCTTTGAAATAAATTCTGTGGAGTACAAAGTGCAACATTTGCATCTGAAATATAATGAAGTTGCAGCAGAAACCGTCCTAACACAGAAATACATGAAAACTGCACCTCTGTAAAGTACTTTCTCCTTCATGCTCTCATCCAATGGCATTACCAGTACTCTACAGTACTGCAGGTGGGCGGGGCCCCCACGGCTGTGATGGCGGTAGAACCATTATTTTGACCTCCTTCTTCCTTTTCCCTTATTTTTCCTCCCTCCAATGTGCTCCCTGTGCAGTCACACACACAGACACACACACGTGCACACGTACATGCACACGCACACATACACACACACAGACGCACACACACGCACACATACACACACACAGACACACACACACATAGCTGTTCTTGCTGTCCTGCCTTGTATGAGGTTTTTCAAGGCTCAAATGAGCCTTCAGGGAGCCACTGTAAGCAGGGCTGGTCCACATATAGACACATATACTGGTTTGTCTGCCTGAACACAAATCTGTGCATCCTGAGGATGAACAAAAATGTCACCAAACTGAAAGAAAACCAAAATCATGTCACTTAGATGACCTGATTTGTTCCTGTTTTGTTTAGAATATAAATTAAAACTAAATCGACCAATCAGAGAGGAGGTAGATCCGTGCTGCAGATATTTTTCCCAGACTCTTTATTGACTTTTATTACAAACAAACAAAGAAACAAACAGTGTCCTGCTTCAGTGTTGATGTAAAATTAAGATCAGAAGTCCGGTGATGAGTTCAGGAGCAGCTCGGTGACTTCATTCATCCGATGTGAGGAAAAAACTCAATGAGCGTGTTGAAGCAGATTAATTTAATCTGAGGAGATTTTCTCACATTAACTCAAGCGGCTCAGAAGTGGATTAGACTCCTCCTGAAGCTTAGGAGAGGTCGGGTGGTGCAATGAGACACGAGCTGAAGCACACAAAAACCAGAGTGAAGAAGAAAGTCTGACCTTAACACAACTGAAATGCTGAGGCATGACCTGGAGAGCGCTGTTCAATTAAGACATCCCAGAAATGTCGATAAACTGAAAGGAACAAATCAAAGTTTTCAGTAAACTGATGGAGGCTGTAGCTGCTAATAGAGTTTTCTTCCTTTTTCCTCTAAAACAAATTTAAAAAACTGTGTGTTTAGTCAGCTACAAGCTGCAACCTCCACATCAAAAACATGAACTGCAGTTCCTCTAACAACAGATGAGGCTAGCTCTAAAAGCGAGTAACTCCCCATATACTGTATATAAAAGATGGACGTCCACCGCGGGATTACCATTAGTTCTGGAATCCGGATTTTGAAACCTCAGTGTTACCGGTTGAGATCATGTTGGTGTTTTAGGGCAGGAAGTGACCATATTTACACCACAGGGTGGAGTGAAGTTATTAGCTAAAACTAGCTAGCTTAATTAGCAAGCTGCATCCATAGACTGTACGCGTAGGATGTAGAGATACCTGTTAATTCGTTATAATTAACAAAAACTGAAGCATAAATGAATGAACTGTACCACACAGCACGACACGGTGTTTGTACGATAAATGCATTAAAACTGCAGTGAACAGGCTCCATGCAGCACCTCCAGCTAGCTGCAATATAGCTATTTGAACAGTGATTAGCCACGCTCACTAGCTTAATTACACAGGTGTATGAGAGGTAAAGAAAAAAATCAGACCTCTTAGAGTTGTTATAATGGAGGAAACTATTCAAATCACTGTACTGGGCCTTTATACTTTCTACTACTTGCACCACATAACAGGGACATGCATGTTAACATTACTGCATATGAATCCAGTGCATGTAGGACTTCTAGCCTCAGCTAATGTGTAGACCCCGTCTCTGCTTCTGCCTTTAAGACACAAAATGTCAGTGCAACAAGCAAACAAACAGTAACAGAGACAACTAAGACCAACACAAAGACAAAAACCAGCCTGCATGATCACGCAGCACTCCGCCCTGTTGTCCTGATATTGTCATCACTATGGGCTCCGATGCTGAGGCATCAACATGTGGAGTCCACTCACAGGCGGCGTGACGGTGGCTGTGTTCAGCTTTTACAGATGACATTAGATCATATTTTGAGTAATCAGTGGGGAAATCCTGGTGATTCCAGCTGGGTCGCTACACGTTTACGAGTTTGCAGATTGACTGTGACACCGAGTAAGCGACTTTATCTTGTTTCGTGGATGGAAAAGCGTTGCAGCAGTGTAATGTTGTGTAGAAGTGTTGGTAGGAGGCGAGATGTGTGCAGGGCGCTTATTTCTGAGAGCAGGATGATGGGAGCTGAGGGGGACAGACTTGTTGTTTTGCTGCAGGATCAGATGGATATTTCTGTGCGTGTGTGTGTGTGTGTGTGTGTGTGTGTGTGTGTGGTAATCGTTGGTGTGTGTTTCCTGGAGTTTGAACTCTCTTCTTCTGCTGTTTGTCTGTTTCTGTGCTCGCTCCATAAAGCAAATTAAAACTGAGAGAGAGAGAGGAGGATTAGAGGATTTAACGGGCTGGTCAGAGCTGAACATTAAATCTGATGAATTCAGATTTTCATCTCGTCTGCTCTCAGACTCCCAGCCCGTGTTTACTGTATTTATGAGGACCTTCAGGCTGGAGCCGGTCCTGCAGAGCACCAAGTCTGAGTCTGATCACTCTGACGGGCGTTTGGACCTGCACAGAGGTCGGTGCGTCCACATTGGAGTCCGGTTAGGGTCAGCTGAACCAGCCTTCAGCTGTGTGCTTGTTTTAGAAGAGCCTTGAAGCTTCTGCTGGAGACAGTCAGCAGAAAGCAGGCAGCTCGAGGCTTCTCAGTTTGTTTTTCACTGACAAGAATCTGTCAAAGCAAAGTGATGCAGAGACTTTGCAGCATAGAGCCATAGAATAAAACTTTCACCTGATTCTTTCTTGCTTTTGTTTAGATCTTTTTCTTCTTGAATTTTTTGTGGCTTATTTCAAACTTTCTTTTGCATGTTTGCTCCTGTTTCCTTGATTTTTCTTTCTTTTGATTCTTCTTTTATTAATTTCTCTTTGTATACTTGCTTTTTAATTTCTTTACACTTGTTTTTTTCTTTTCGTTTTGCTGTTTTGATCCCTTTTTCACTCCTTTTTACTCTTTCTTTCTTTCTCTCTCTTTCCTCCTCTCTCTCTGTTTTAGTAAAGCAGCTTATTCCGTTTCAGGCTCATGGCGGCATCGAGGGAGCCGAGGCACTCAGGCTCCTCTCTCTCTCTCTAGTAGCCTCCTTCAGCTCCTCTTAGGGGATCCCCTGCCACTCCCGGCTCAGCTGCAAGTATAATCCCTCCTGAGTCCTAAATCAGCCGCGGGCACCCCGCGCAGCTGGCTGCAGAGAGTTATACTTGTGGTTTTATTCTTTCAGTCATTACCCAAAGTTCATGAACATGGGTCAGTGTGGGAACATGAGCTGACATGACTCGCCTAACCGAGCTTCCTTTACCTTCTCTTTATTTGACCTTTAACCTTTTTATCCTGTTTAAAGTTCCTTTGTGATGCTTTGCGGTCGTTTCTGTGTGAACTGATATGTTGCTCAGAGAGATTCAATAAGATGGCCTTAGTTTATTTAAACAGGAAGTGATGTCACATCCTCTGCTTCCTCTCCTTCAAGATGTCACCGATTCACTCGAACACCACAGATGTTTCAGATGTATAAAGCATATCGTCATGTAGAACAGCGATCCCCAATCCCCGGGCTGGTCCGTGAGTCGTTTGGTACCGGGCCGCGAGAGTTGAGGCTCGGGTGTGAAATTTATGGTTTTCAGGGTTTTTATTGTTATTATAGTTAACTCTGTTTCCCTGGGTCTTCTCCCATATGTTATGAATAAATCTCCTTTTTTTGGTACTGGTACTGGTTTTATTTCGTTGTATTTATCTGCGACACCTTAAAGGCTGGTCTGTGAAAATATTGTCAAACATAAACTGGTCTGTGGGGCAAAAAAGGTTGGGGACCGCTGATGTAGAACATCTGCAAACATCTGGTTTGAGATTAAATGCTGTCTGGTTGATTACATTATTGATTATAATGCAATTAACTTCACCGGCAGTGACGAACAGGATACGCAGGAAGACAGGAGCAAATGATGCGGAAGGTTACGGTGATAGGCGGGGATACTGAAACACTCATCAGCTGATCGAAGGTGGACGTAGTGCTAAAAGTGAAGGTCACGTGGAAGCGCATTGAACCTGCCTTCTTTCCAACAGCCAGCAGGGGGCGACTTGCCTGGTTGTAAAAAGAAGTTTGATTGTATTGAAGTCTATGCAAAAAAGACCCTGCAGCTTCCCTGATCTCTTTGAACTCAGTAGATTCTTTTGGTCTAGTTTATGGTCCAAGTCGCTTGTTTCAACTCTTATTTATTACGACACGAGGTTTGTGTTCTAAATTATGGTCCTCATTAATTGGTTTGGTATGCTTTAAGGTCAGCCACAATAAGAGTGCAGCATTAATCACGTCCACAGTAAAAGCTGAGAAAAATTTTCAGCTTGAGGTTTTGAAGTCATGACTGTGTCTGTGTTTGGTTCTTATATTCACTTTGTGCTAGTCAATCTGTGGCAAGTAAACCGCTCTGAATGCAACCAGGACAAACCACAAGTCCTTGGCTGTTACTGAGCGATCTGCAGGTGTGATGGTATCTCTTTGCTGCTGCTCCTTCTTCTATCCCCAGCTCACGCCTTCATCGCTGTCAGCTGCAGGCAGCTGTGAAGAACATTTCTCAGGCTTCATGTTTGTATCTGTGGCTGTTTCCCGTTTTCCTCTCTCACGTGCAGAATTGTCTTGTCTCACGTATGGTCAGAGTAGAGGGTCTTACTTTGTGTGCCTCTGTCTTACCTGCTCTCACATGGGCAAATTTCAGATATCAGATGTGTTAAAGGCAGTTTAATATCTGATCATATGTCAGGTATTCTCAGGGCTGCAGTGCATGTGTGAGCCAAGAGGGGCAAGAGTTCGACACCAAGTTTGCCCTGAAAGATGCAGGTTTCAGTGAAGCACTCGCTTTACTACGCTGTCACTTCAACGCGTCCCCCAATTATTAATTTTAGTTGTTTTCATGTGTTTATTTTAGATTCAGTAGAAATGTGCAGAATCAAACTGGCCTGTAGGTCACTCACAGACTGTTAGCATGTGTGAGCCAGACGGGAAGCAGAAGTTTGTCCTCCATGCTGTCCTGAAAGATGCAATAAAGCTAATTCAAACTGGATGAGCGTGTTGACAGATGGAGAGAAAAGCAGCGCCTCTTCTGATCACTAGCCCGATTAGATTTGGCTAAACTTTGCCTTCACCAGTGTTTTTAAGTTTCTGGCAGGTGTCAAACCAAAATGTGTTGTGTCAAAATTCCCCTGAAGGGCTCTCTATCGTTTCAATAAAGGTTATTCAGGGCAGGTCGTGCTGACAGACTCCACACTTGAGTCCTGTTAGGAACACCAGAGCTCAGCCTTTCCCAAAGCTTCAGCAAGATTTAAAGAGCCTTCAAGCTTCAAGGCGGCAGAAGAAACCAGGCAACACTGCGGTGAGTCTGGTTCTCCTGGGAGCAGATGATGCAGGTTTGAAATCAAAATATTTTGGGTCAAAATGAACAGAAAGTTAATTCAGGAAGATTCAGGGCAGCAGTGCATGTGTGAGAGCAGCTTGGAGGGTCAGGGGTTTGTCCCTGAGTTTGTCAGCTTCAGCACCGAGCCCACGCGCGCTCCGGCAGTTCAATAAAGGTTATTCAAACCGGATGACAGTGCTGACAGATGGAGAGAAAAGCAGCGGCACTGAGACGGCTCTGCTGGCTTCAGTTCAACACGAAGATGTCTCAGATTTGATTGGATTTGTTTTATAGATCCGAGTCTTTTCTCGCTGACGGGAAGCAGCATTTGGTGCAGGAATGTTTTTTGGGAAAACAGACGCTGGATGGGATGATTTCATCCCGACAGAAACCGTCTCCTCCGTGTTTCCTTTGTTTCTCCTGCTGAACTGATCGGTGAATTATGTGTGAACGGCGCTCTAGTTAAAGCCGTCGTGTCGCTGCCTGTATCAGCATTAAAGCCATGTGAGGATCTCAGAGAGCGAGGAGGTTTGGATGCTGCTCGGCTTTGTGAAGGACGCGTCCCGCAGCTCAGCCCGGCCCTCACAGAGACACAACAACACACACGTCCTCCAGAGAATACACACATGTAGTATTGATGAAGCTGCTGCCTCTGTGCCTTTGAGCCAAACACACACTGATTCACACACTCAACACCTGTGTGTGTGTTTTTTACAGTGTGTGTGTGTTTGTGTGTGTGTGTGTGTGTGTGTGGAGGATGAATGTAGGTCACGCTGCTGATTCTCTGCACAGCAACAATGCACAAAATCCCAACTCTGAATACTCGCAGTGGATTGGCTGAGAGATCCAGCCAGGCAGCCAATAACCTTTCAACCCCCGGGCACTGTCTGTGTGTGTGTGTGTGTGTTTCTGTGTGTGTGTGTGTGTTTCTGTGTGTGTGTGTGTGTGGACAAATTTCAGTTTAAAAACCGTGGTAGTGAGGACACCTCTGCCTGACTCGGGGTCAGACCTTTTTAAAGACTCTTCAGATTCAGAGTTAGTGTCCTGGTTTTATCCGCTGAACGATACAGCGTGGCGTTCAGGTGATATCGCAGTGACATCGCACATACAGCAGCTCAGAGGGTGGAGCCACGGATTGACACAGAAGACCATTTACAACTCCCCGAGACCCCTGCTGTGACACACGTCCAATCAGAGAGCTCAGCCTCTGTCTCTGTGCTGCTGCTGGTGAGGTTACCGGTTGACCTGAAAGTCACACAATCACAGGTCCTGGATCAGTTTTCCAGTTTCTGAATTTGTTGGGTCAAACGTGCTCGGAGGACGGCCTCAGATATTTTTTCTTTATCATCACATCTGACAAACAAAGCACCACAAAGTTATATATCTCTTCAGTTCAAGCTCTGTAACAAAAAAAAGAAACAGATTTTATGTCATGAAAAACACGTCAAGTGTGGTTTTTTTAATCCATTTCTCAGCAAATCGTTTGAGTCTCCTAGAAAACCCGAACATATTTGGTGAGGTTTGGTTTTAGTCACTGATGGCATTGCTAAATTGTCTCGCTTGTACAACTCATCATTGCTTCAGTTTACTGAATTCTCAGAACACAATAAAGCAGTGTATGCACAGCGTCAGTGTCACCGTGCCGTGACTGCCTGACGCTGACCGAGCCCGGGTGGGCTCTTGGCAGGCTGCGTGTCCCAGCTGTTCCTGCAGACTTGCATGGACCAGGAGCACCACCTCTGATCTGATTACTCGTGGTGCAAATCTGACTCGACAGCGATGAAATGCTCCAAGCTGTATTTGTGCCATTCTTGCAGCAGCACCCCGCCCTGTGGCCCTGTCAGAAGGACAGTGCAGGCGTTCGTGGATCAGAAGCATATTAAGACTCTTCCTTGGCCAGTGTGAACGCCTGGGACTCGCCCGGTCAGCATGTTCATTCCAGCAATTCCTCAACAACAGATCTGGACAGTTACATTTTTTCATTGCATCCTGTATATGCACATATTATAGTGTTGGTCTATAAAATCCAAGCTAAGCTAATCAAATCTGCAGCACGCTGGTCCGGTGGTTAGCCCCTAGCAACTCACACCATGAAGGTCCTGAGTTTGAATCCAGACTTTTCTGCATGCAGCTTCTTTTCTGTGAACTGTGGCGTCCTCCTGGAGTTCAAAGACGTGCATGGCGTTAGGTTCACTGGTGATTCTAAATTGAACATAGGCGTGAACGGCCACCTGTCTGCGACCTGTCCAGGATGTACCCGGCTTCTTGATCTATAACAGCTGTGATAGGCTTATCTCTGCTGTAACGTTGGACATTTTAACCTGGGACACTAAGACAACTTATTTGGTTTTGGAGTCTGCCTCAAGTGGCCAAAGGAGGAACTGCAGTTTTTGGTACTCGGGCATTAGCTACTAGAGGGAGGGATTGATAGTAGTGAGATATGATCGATATTTAGTTTCTATCCTTGAAGTTCAGATGTAGCCACTGAATTGTACACATACACTATGAAAAATGGAATTTGGAGAAAATGAGTTTTCATCTCACTTTTATCTATTGTGATATCAGAGCAGATTCATGAAGAAACAAAAACAACACACACACACACACACACACACACACACACACACTGAAGCACACTGGTCTGCTGGTGTATCTGCAGTTTCATATCTCATCTAAACATCAGCTGTTTGAAGTTCTCTCTCTCTCTCTCTCTCTGTCTGGGTCACTGTCTCTCGCCCACTCTTATTTTCTCCCCCCAGTGGTGTCAGACACAACAAAACAGACCCTTGTGGGGAAAAAAGACCAGGATTGCGTCCTGTCACCAGTGTGCAGTGTGTGTGCAGTTCCAGCAGGGGGCAGCGGCTGCCTCACCTCGCCCTCTCTGACCCCAGTTAGTGCAGGGAGCCTCAGGTGTGTTATGGGAAATGTAGTACTCAAAGCAAATGAGGTCCATCTGCTTCATGGAGGAGACACTAAAGCTGTGCAAAGAGTTTATAAATAAAAATGCTTTTAAATACCAAAAACCACAGAGTGACACTGATTACAGCATTTCTACAGTTAGTGTGAGGTCACGGCTCCTCCTTCCCACAGCATCTGCATGTGTGCCCTCTGTACCCTCTGTGTGAATCCAGTTTCTCATCCGTGTTCTGTATTTAGACGCTCAAAGTATTTGAAATCTCTGCAGTGAAGCCGGTGTTTATCTCTCTCTGTCTCTGTGTTTAATGAATACTCTCTCTGCTCCCGAATTAGAAGCCGGCTCTCAGCAGCTGCCCTGATTGGTCGGTGCCAAATTCCACTGTGTTGATTCTCCAATGGACCAACTTAACCACAGCTCCCCATAAACCGCCTTTATCCAACAGTGTCATCTGACTTTTCCTGTTAGAAACATGCTCAGTTCAACTTTGACAGACCGCTGAAAAGCAATAATACAATTCAGTGTAATGCTTAAGATTCTTCTATAGGAAGCTAAAAGTTGCTTACTTGTTTTTATCTCATCAATAACAGCAATAAAAAGCATCAGATTAGAGTGGCAGGGGTGTTAATAATGGGGAGGGGAAAAAAGAACTTTGTGGTTAAAGTGAAGAAAAAATCAGTAGAAAACCTTCTAATGTCAGTCAGCGATGTTTTTCACTCTCATTGGTAGTTGCTTAAGTCGCTTACCTGAAAGTTAAAATGTTTATCTCAAGTCCCGCCCACTTTGTGTTGTTATTTCACCTACAGTTGCGTAAATCGCCAAATATTGTTTACTTTCTCATGTCCATGTTGCTCCGAATCACCTCCATTGTGCTGGTTAGTCAACATCAGCTAGCTTAGCTCTGTCAGACACACTGTAAACAGAGTTTACTAAGAGTGTGGCTAAACTAGCTCTGACTGTTTCGAAATCTGGCTCAACAAAGCAACGTTTGATTTCCCAGCAGGGGTGAAGGGGACTGGCCACCACTGGTCTACATGACCCTACATCTGCTAAATCATTTTAATCCCTGGGGGGACTAAAGATGTACCCCCACTCCTGGTTTTTAGAGCTGCATCTTGAAACAGTCTACAGTGCAAACAACAGTTAAGGGCCCCTTTATACCCATCGAGTGGTGAACAGCACCTTACGACAAAGGCTATTCCATATTCACTGAAATAAGAGACTTAGAGCTTTTTATTGTCATTGTCATCATTTGTATCTTAATTGCTCCTTGGACATAAATAAAGTCTCTCTGATTCTGATTGTGCAGTTTCTTGCACAGCGAAATTGGGTAAAAACTGGAGGAAAAAGGATGTTCCCATACCGGGAGTCGAACCCGGGCCGCCTGGGTGAAAACCAGGAATCCTAACCGCTAGACCATATGGGACAAGCTGCAGTGTCTGCAAAAATAAGTGCACACATTTTCTAAGTGGTGACACCTAACATCCAGGAGAATCTAACAGCAAACGAGATGATACTGGGAAATCGTCTGATTTGTCATTAAGCCACTGAGCACCAGTGTTTCAGTGTGAAAACTACTGTCAACCAAACAAAAGAGAAATTGACTCAATTTGGAGAATCGGTAGACTTACAAAAAATCCTGGACATACTTGTGCTGCGTGACAGCCACTTGCCTGATTGGTGACATCACAATTCCCTCCAAAGGTGAGATCTACAGCTTGTTGTTGTTGGGCTGACAGAGAGGAGCAGCCGCACTCCTGTATGAATGAATGAATCCTAACCTCATTCATTCGCTGCATTCACAAGATAGTACTTATGTTCCATGGCGGTGTAGTCATCATTTGTTTCATTAAACAAATATGTTACAATATTATTGTAAAAACTGTGGTTTAAGTTCTAAAGTTATTGTAAAAAACATTTGAATGACAGTGGTGTAAAAATAAATCACACCCTGGTATAAAGGGTTTAAATAATAACCTTAGTCCAGATTTATTGGAGGGTAAATTAGCAAATGAAAAGACCAGATAATCTATTAATAAGGAGCCGATTTACAAGCACAAATCCAGCCATTTCATTTCAATAATCACCAATAATCTACCACAATCAGCTCAGATTTGTTAGTTAAAAAACAAAAAGGCCTGACAAAGCAGCAAGAAACTAAAATAACTTAATATAAACATGTTTTCTCTCTGAAAGCTGCAATCAATGGGAGGAAGCTGAAGGAGAACCAGTTTGTTCTGTTAAAAGTGCTAAACATTCTGATATTAAAAGGCACTGTGGGTTTTGGAGGTCGGAGCATAAAGGTTTCCTGATTAAAAGCAAGTCTGCCATAAAAACCTGAAATCTGTGTTTAACAGCTGACCCGAGACTTTTTACTGCAGGACTCTGAACGAGTTAGCGTGTTATTAATACAGCTCCACGTGTGTAAAGCTCCGGGTTTTTTTCTTCTGCATGCTGTGTGAGGCGGCGGATATTTACTAAAGTCAAAGGAAAGAATCAGTCACGGCCACCTGTGGGCAACACACAGAGAGCTGACACCTGGACAGATTCAGACATCATTTTAACAGGTTTAAGTCATGCTAATTGCTGCATTTGGACAGACATTTCAATATGTTGTGTAACAGACCAGTGCTAGAGCAGATTTATGATGTTGCAGAGCCCTGTGTGTGTGTGTGTGTGTGACTCTGCAGTTCTCATTATGGACCGATCTCTGTGAATCACCCTGTAAAGATCAAATTTGCTGTGAGTAATAAGTGTCATATTCATGGCACATGTGCAGTTACTGGGGGACTAACTGTTCATTAAAACCTAAAAAGTCATTTCACAAAGATGGTTGTTAATCTGTTTCTTAGGATTTTGCTGGTTTGTAGCAGCTGTTAAACTTGTTAGTGAACGTTAAAGCATCAACTGCTGGTCTGGGACTGAAACAGCTGAAGCATGTTTTTCCAATCAGCGTTAACTCTGCACCACCGTCCTTCACTTTTAGATTTCAGCCTGCTGTAGAATCACGTTTGAGCATTTGATAAAGCCTTCGACATGTTTCAAGTTTGATGTTTTGTTTAATCAGGCAGCTTGAGTGAGATTGAAACATCTTTGAGGAGAAACAAGAAGCCTTCGGGAACAATGAACAGAAAAACAGCAGAAGAACACAATAACCAAAGAGGTCATAAAAAACAGATGCAAGTATCATTAAAATCATTTAATTAATCTTTTTGAACTCCAGGGGGAGTGCAGATCTGCGGTTTGAGGGCGGTAAAAATAAAAGGAGCTGCTTTTCTTCACTTGTGCCACTGATGCCTCTGCCAAACAAGGAATAGCACACCCACATGTGAGACAAGACGCTGGTGTATGAGTGCAGGAAGCAGCGATATCCTCCATCTGTGTGGTGGGTTGTTTCCCTGATGCTTAAAAGCTGTCAGGTTATTCGAATCAGTACGTTTTCCTTCTTCTGTATATGGCCCATTCATGGAAATATCTCTTCAAAGTCTGATTGCTTCTGATGATATAGAGCAGGGGTCCCCAATCCCAGTCCGCGAGGGCCGGTGTCTCTGCAGGTTTTAGATGTGTCCTTGATCCATCACAGCTGATTTAAATGGATAAATTAGCTCCTCAACATGTCTTGAAGTTCTCCAGAGGCCTGATCATGTGATTCAGGTGTGTTGACCCAGGGTGAGATCTAAAACCTGCAGGGACACCGGCCCTCGCGGACTGGGATTGGGGACCCCTGATATAGAGGTTTTATGCACAACTAATTATAAAATGTGTGTCTTTTATATTTTCTGTGATCCAGGATGATTAATTTAAAAAGAAATCATCCTCTGTATGGATGTTATGAAGGCAAAAATTATCCACAGATGGCAAAATATTTTTTGCAGTAGGACCTAAACTACGGGACTGACTCACTTTTGAGGTCAGCCCCAGGTGGCCGTTCCGGGAACTGCAGTTTTTGGCACTTCCAGCTTTACCTTAAGTTATTTGAGTTATCTGGTAAAGTCTGCCTGCTTTTAGTTTGAAGTAAACATCATTTAATAGCTTGATTTCCTGGCTGGGTGTGAGTTGCTGCACAGACATGCTGATTCATGGCTTCAGATCTTCTCAGTCTGACAGACAGATTACAAGTACAGCATCACCTCTCAGCTCTGATGTCATGTTTTACAGTTTAACTACTGGGCAGTGCTTCAGTCAGCGACCCTTGTTTGTGGCTGTGCTCATAAATACTTTTACCAGTGTAACCAGTAAACACAGTAGAGCCAGTTTGTGTGGCTTCTGGGCTGTTTACGTATGAATAATGGGAGTGTGCTGAGGCACCGGCTCCAGACAGGCGCTTGGTGGGAAAAATGGGAAAATCTGTGTATGAGAGAAAAACCGACCTGCAGAAAGTCTGTAAGTACACACCAGGAGGTTTTTATTTCCCAGAGTTCCCTGCTTCTGTCCTGCTGAGCTGGAGACAGTTACAGGAGGAGTCTCAGTGTTTGTCTGTCTGAGTGTGTGAATGCCAGTGATTTATGTGTTTGTGTGTGCCTTTTGTTCTGCTAATGTTGGTGGGGGTGGGCACAGCGTTATCAAAACAGCTGGAAGCAAAGAAACAGTTTTCTGATCAGCACCAGCTCTTTGTCCTCTTAATTCATTTATTTTAATTCAGTAAAGTCTCACACATGTCCAGCAGTCAATACACGAAAATTTGATTTCATCACATGAAGAAATTGCATAAAAATGTAAAAATAAAGTAACAATTTGTCAAAGAAATTCAAATTTTTTTGTTTAAAAAAATAATATTTGTCGTCATCTCAGCATTTTTTAAGCATCTTCCCACTTGTACTTATTTATTTTTCTATGTATTTCTTTATTTTTTATGTAATTAAAGTTAAGTTTTATGTAGTTACATTTTTTCACCATAATGTTTCAACATTTATAATATAAAGTATCAATGAAAATGACATAATTTTTCATAATACTTTTATTTTTAATGAAAGATTTTTTTCTCGAGTGTTTCACATAATAATGCAATTATTGATGAAAATCTAAACACCTGACACCTTTGACACCTGAATATAGAAAAGTTTAATGAAAAATAAACAAATGTGTTCAAATGTCAGTAATAGATTTTATATTTTACATTAATTAATCAGTATTTAGTGACACATCAGTTAATTTCTGATGTTTCTGTGTTTCTGGGGCAGAAATCGATCTTCGAGTTTTGGCAGATTTTGCACAGTCTCAAAATACAGCCCTCTAGCTTCCCGTCTTTAATGAAAATAGAACCACATTAGAATCAGAAAACCTTCATCGTGGCAGAAAAGAAACCTTCAAGCTGCAGCACTTTAACAGGATGTTACCACTTTCAAAATAAGAGCAGCAGGACAGAGTCAGGAACAGCAGGAGAAAAAATGGAGCTCATATGAGAATAAAATAAATGTAACTCGAACAAATGTTTCTATTTCTTTTCATTTATATCATTTATTATGTCTATAGATAACAGGCAAGTTACCAAACAACCAACTTTAACTTGTGTCTTTAGGCACTTACTAGCAGTCTGACGGGTATAAAGTTATATTTTTGTAACAACAAGGTGATTCAAACAGCTATTAGCTGAAAACTTTCCAGTGTCCTCAAAAGACTTCAAATTGTCAGCAGTATGTACAGAGGAGGTCAGCAGAAAATTACAGTCAGAGTTTGATCCACCATTTGGAAAGCATCTGAATGGCAACAGCTTCATGTTTCAGCATGTGAGTGATCTCAGACACATCGACAATCAGTCATGGATTGGCCCCACCAGAGCTCAGACATCAACTCTACTGAAGCAGTGTGGGGTCATCTGGACAGCAGAACAAAAGGCGGACAACAACATCCAGAGAAGAGCTTTGAATGTCCTTCAAGAAGCCCGGGGAACTAGTTAAACTACTTAAGGAAAATACAGGAAAGCTGCCTTTGAGAGTTCAGGCTGTGTTAAAGAATAAAGGAAAAAATAAATAAATGCCACATACTTGCTTCAAACTCAGTAGAACTGTACAAACTCTGTTTTGGCTTTACACTGTGCTTTAATTTATGTTTGGTTATGTTTCATCCCCGGGTCTCATTTCAGTAAGGTTTTAAGATCCTCCATCGTCTCTGCTAAAGTTTAAAACACTCTGTGAAAGCTTAAGATTAGTAACATCAGTAAAACTGATCAACCACCCCAGGCAACAAGGTTTGCACCTCGTGGCGACCGACTTTTTATCTGCCGTTAAACAGGTTAAAACCTTTCTGACAAAACTGCTCACCAGTCTCAATACCATGAGATAAACCAGTGCCCGAAACATCAGAGTCCACATGGAGTCGCATTCATGCTGTGTATGAAATGTAAGTGTATTTGTTGCTGATCAGGATTCCCAGAGGGATCCAAACACCCTTCCAATCAAAACTAGGGTTAAGCTTCAGGATCCCTGTCTGCCAGACTGACTCTAGTGGGATGTTTCATTCAGAACATGCCAATGTAACTGGGAGATGTTTCCCCTGTTCCAGACACCTTGAGTAAGTAAGTGTGGTGTTAGCAGGGTTCAGAATTCGGGGTCATCACATGTGTCATGTAGCCTTCAAATAGTTCTTAGTGCTTAGCATAGAGCTGGAATGATTGCTTATAACATACAGACATGTTTTTAACTTCTTACCTTTTAAAAATACACCTCAAACTTCTGTGCTGCCATAAGGCGCTACTGCTAGCGTATGTTGGACTTTTATCCGGTCTTAAGTCTGACGTAATTAGCCGTCCAAACTCCGCTTCAGGTCCCAAACGAACACTGCGGCATCACTGAGAGTTAAAAACTGCCTAAATTCTCTCATCTTTAATAAAATGATCAGTGTGGCTGCTTTACCAGGTGTATCAATTCAGTTTAACATCCAGGCATCCATGAAAACAGGATTTATGAAGTTTAACTGAGTTCGAAGTTAGCAGGGAGTTAGCTCGCTAGTTTCTATCTAAAGAGGATATATCATGTTCTGACTGAGGGATGTCTGAAAAATTAAAACGTGCAGCTCTGCTATCACTTCGACATAAATAAGGACAGAAAACTAAACAGCAGTGACATTTGTAGGGTTACTGAAAGTTGGAGTAGCTGGTATACAATGATGTGCTAGCGACACAGCTATGTTAGCATAACACAAACACAGTGAAGCTGGAGGATGAACTAACTTTTTTCCACTGGATAACGTGAGGTTTCCCGATGGTTAGGGACAAATGCAATCACATTTGTAAACGGACCAAACTTCAGTCAGGAGAACATCTGAGATAATCCATCCACAATATGAGGTTAGTCATTAATATACTGCTACATGGGCTGGGCTGTAGTTACATGTAAGGTTTTAAAAACTGACCTTAGTGGTAATCAAAACGAGAGAGGCCGACAGTGATCCTCGACTTTTTTTAGGGGCTTGTTCAGATTAAGTGGAACAAGATACAAAGCATTAAAACATGTTAAAAACACAACAGCCTTAATAAACCAGAGTTCAAACGTCATCGCTTAATCGGATTCCCGTGGAGATGTGAAACGACTTCCTTTTGTGGTTTTAGTTTGACACGGCAGAGCGGAAGTGGAGGGGTGGTGACAGCGGAGAGCTTGTTGGTGGGACTCAGCTGAGAGTCAGAGAGAGCGAGTCAGAGCTCAGAGACGCTGAGAGGAGAAAAGCGGAGTTTAACTGACAAACGGGCGGGTTGATCCGCGGGACTGAAGCTGTTTTAATTCATTTTTCTCGGCTCCTGTTGCGGATGTGCCCGTCCTGAGGACAGCTGGAGCTGGACCACACCTGGTCTGCAAACAGGATGGTTCAGACTCGCAGGTATTTACAGCCTTTTCACCGCTGCTGGTTCGCCTCCCGCCTTACCTTCGTTACTTTCCTAGATGGACTTATGTCTGCAGCCGTGTACAGTTAAATAAGTTATGAAGTAAATAACTGATAAAGATGAAGGTCTTGGTACTATCAGAACTTTAATGGCAAAACAAAAGTAGAAAAATCAGAGAATAAAAATAAATTAAAAAAGTTAAATGAAAATAAATGTCTGCACTTTTTTTAAGAGAAGTTGCTGACTCCTTTTAAACGTGTCACGGCAGCTAATAGATCTCAATAAATCAGCAGATTAATTATTCAGTTGATGCTGAGATTTAGACAAACGTGTTTCCGAGAATAAAATATAGAATACAGATGACCTAAACCCGACATTTAATTAAAAACTGTGCAAGGAGAACATAAAAAATGTTGTTAAGGAAAAATTTTGTTCCTTTTCAATCTGATGACGTCTCACACAGCTGGGACAGGGGCAACAGGAGACTGGTGTAAGACTAAAAAAAAATCTATTTATTTTTTAGATAATTGTAAAAAGAGAAGAGTGTCTATAGTGTGGTGGTTTTTATGTCCACCCTAACAGGAGAAAGCTCCCCAGTTTGATCCCAGGAGGAGACACAAGTCTCTTGAGGGTCACACTGGGAAGGAAGCCTGCTGGGTATAAAACGAAACACAGAGTAAGGTGAAGTCTTCATTAGAACATGTGTAATAAAAGTACATGAAGGTAACATTTCATAAGCTTTGGGGATTTTGTTATCTGCTGTTCATGACATTGTTAAAAAACTTTATTGCTATGCTGACAGAGACGAAGCTGAAACCTTCACTGTGATCTTCAATCAGCACAGCATTACAGACACACACGATTCTGAAGTGGAAATCAATGCTTGTGCTCAGGAACAAGCCATAAACGATCTGAAGAAACGCCGCTGCCTTCTTTTCATTAACGATGGACGGAGGCAAAGCGAACGCTGTCGCGCTGCCCCATCAAAACCTGCTGGAAGCAGCTCATCCGGCACAAAGTTCAAAGCCAGCATCCACGAGGATGCGGGCATCACCACATCTGTGAGGGCAACATTAACGCTGAACAATATGTGCAGCTTTGTCAATCTTTTTTTTTTTTTTTTTTTGAGAAGTTGTTGCTTTTTTCAGTAACACAAAAACCAAACCGCATTCTGCACACGTATAAGGGAAACTGTCCGGCTGCTAAACCGGCCTGCCTGCAGTCCAGACCTGTACCGGCTGGAGGATTATGAAACAAAAACTGCAACAAAGGAGACCTGAAGTAGAAGAATGGGAGGCATGCAGCGAGCAGTGTCAAAAGGGAGAAGTGATGAATCACAGCGGGGAACTTGTTCCGACTTTACTGAAGCGTGTTCCTGGCACCGAATTAGAAATGGGCAGATTTTTATTTGAAAGTAAAAACGTCCAAGTTTAAACGTTTCATGTGTCACCTTTATGCAGTTTTCAAGTAAAAATCGGCTTAAAAGTTTTTCAAATTAGTGTGTTCTCTTTATTTAAAGTCAGATTTTACACAGAGTCTGTTTTTTGTAATCGGGGTTTAGATTGAAGGCTTCTGTCACGGTAAACTAACTGGGTTCATCGGGTAAAATTATAAAAAGAGCACATTAAACATGTCGTCTTCTTGACCTTGGAACCAGAGACGAGTGTTGATGGTGAAGATGAAACAGCTCTGATGGACAGGGATCATAGGAAGGAGTCGGTGCTCTGTAAATTTATGACAAATGTGTGATTTTTAGTGGACGTCTGTGGCTGTGACATGGTGTGGAAACAAACCTGTGGTCTTTCTGGGCTCTCCATCAGGAGTCAGCTGTATGCAGGTGAACGTGTGGCGGATGTCTGAATTTTAAGCCGGTCCGTGACTGAGCTGTACTCAGACTGCTGGTGACTTTTAGAGGAGAGTTGATGTGTAGGTGGGGTGGACAGAATAGCAGGAACAGACTCGTATGAACCTGCTGCTGCTGTGAGGACACGATCGGTGAACTCTGGGCAGCGTGATTTATATGTTCACCGTGTTTCTCTGATTTCCTGCCTGAGTTTGGTGAGATGAATGTAAATGCAGCCGAAGCCGTGGTCACGCAGCACCGCACCGATCCGGTTCTGGACCGGAGAGGGTCGGAGACGTGGTTCAGTTCCTACTGAGAGTGTTTGTGATAACAGGATTAGTGCTGCTGTGATCTCCTGCCTTCGCGGTTTAGTGTGAGGGCAGAGAGAGGACACACACACGCACAGAGCATCCATCTCTCTCTGCTGAATATTTAAATCCTGTATTTGCATCTCTTTGTCTGCAGCTGCAGCCTTTCATCACCAACTCTCCCCGTGTGTGTGTGTGTGTGTGTGTGTGTGTGTGTGTGTGTGTGTTCAGTGTGAAGTGCTGAGCCTCTTCTGTGCATTTGATGTGTTAATCTCTCTCATCTTTAAATGTTCGATTTGTTGTTGACTTGTTCGGCTCATGAGCTCCTCTCTGTTTACATCATGTTGCTGTTAGCGGCGAACGTCAGATCCTGATTGGCCCGACGTGTTTCTTCTGGTTCTGGTGTTGCTCTATGGGCAAGTAAAACTCCACAGTTGTGAGTCTGAGCAGAATCTGGAGGACGAATCCTGGAGCACGTCCAGCATGCTCAGGATATCTTTGCCTTATCTGGCTTCACTTAACCTAAGATCAGCAATCAGGCTAAGCAATCACACGAAGGTTGTTATCAGCTGGATGTGTCGGCTCAGGGTTTTTCAGTCTAACTATCAGCATCTTCTCACAATCACAAACAGGAACAGGTCTGCTGGCAGTGTTTCACAAACAAAGATCAAACTGAAATATTGGAAAAATATGAATCAGCAGCGTGTGAGAGGAGGTTAGTTAAGCTGTAGTTCATTTAAAGCTAGAAACAGTTAGTTATCAGTTACACTGCACCTTCATTAATACAAGGGAAGATCTGGCTTCAATAATGAATAAAGGTTATTATGGGTATTCAGCTACAACCTAGTTAGTTTTAATTGGTCTGAGAGCAAGTGAAGAATTTTACAAGCAGAATTCAAACCTGCAAGATGAACAAATACAAGGTTTAGGTATCCTGTTTTAAGGAAATATGGCAATTATTAGCCTAATAAAACAATGAAATATACTTGGAGTCTTCGGGTTGGAGAGGTGGGGGGTCACGAGTGAAGGAATAATTTGCTTCTATGAATCTGTTTCTTATTGGTTGTCTTTCAGGAAAGACAAAAACTTTAGATCCTCTTACTCCCTGACCACGGAAGTCTCTGGGATCTTTAAGGAATTCTGTCACTTTTTTTTTTTCCAGAGGGCTGATTGGCTGGTAGTTTTACGCACGTTATCTTGAGTTCTCAGGTCGGTTAGGTCTGCAGCATAATTTCCAATAATTCAACTAAAGTTTTATTTATAGAAGACTCCAACAATCAGACAACGTCTACGAGCAAGCACTTGGTGACAGTAGGAAGGAAAAACTCCCTTTTAACAGGAAGAAACCTCTGATCAAACCAGGCTCAGGGAGGGGCGGGGCCATCTGCCACGACCAGCTGAGGGAGGAAGACTGGACGAAATGAAAGTGATGTGCACTGATAAGAAGTGAACCAACCATCTATTTCCTTAACCACTTGACCGGTTCAGGGTTGCAGAGGCGCTGGAGTGTGTCCCAGCTGTCATTGGACGAAAGGCAGAGCACGTCCTGGACAGAGTGCCAGTCTGATGCACGGCTAAGAAGTGACCCAACTTTGTAACATTGAAGACGCAGGTTAAACCTGAGGTTCAGTCCTCACAGTGCAGACCTCTCGGGCCAGACGCACTAAACTGTAGAGATTCATGACTAAAGGTCCACAAAGGCAGAAACCTTTGCACTTCCTGTTTGACTTATAAAGCTTCATATGTGCTTGGTCCTCTTTTTGTGAATTCCAGTCATTTTGGAGTGTTGTGCATGTTCACGAGCATCATTCATGTTTTCACCTTTAGCTGTGAATGAATGCAATACTGTCTTAGGTCAGCAGCAAAGAAGAAGCACATTTTCACAGAATATAAAGCCGAGACATTCACTGGAGAGGCGGAGAAAAGGAAAAATGAGTTTTGGGTAATCTCAGATCTGACGCCACAAGCAGATGAAAAACTACTGAAGGCACAAAATAAATGGAGGCTAGCAGCTGTTAAAGCTCCACGACTGAAACAAAAGAGACGACGAAGTGAGAATCTATCAAATTAAATCTGTTTAATTACAGTTATTAAATCATTTACAGAAGAAGGTAAGGGTTTAAAATAAGAGCTGTATCATTTTTAGTCTTTAGTGCTGGAAATCGGACGTAGCTGTAGTTCTTGTTCTGCATTTCTGAACTTTTAATATAAAAAGCTGTGTTTGTGTGTCGTCTGTGTGCACGCATCCTTCGTATGTCTGATCCCTGGACTGTGACATGGGAGAGCGTCGAGGCTCTGAAAGCGTTTGCTCCTGAGTGATGATGGAGGCTGTGCTGGTTCAGAGAGATCCAGGCAGGCACTCAGACTGGAAACAGATTGGCCTCAGTGGGGTGTTATCAGATCAGCTGTTTAGGCCTGCAACACCTGAGAAGGGGGAGGGGAGGGGAGGTGAGAGTGACACCCCAACCCTCCCCCAAAATACACACACAGACAACAAGGTCAAAGACCAGGCTGTGAGTGTGTGAGAGTGGGAAAACAGATGTGATCGGTGGAAGCAAACCTCCGGTGACGAGACGCAACAAAACACCGAGGCACGCCAACCTTAAAGAGCACGTGTTGCCCTCACAGCACAAACAACAGGCTGGAGAATCAGAGCGGCTAAAGCGCTCAGTCAGAACTTCTGCAGCTGTCCCGGAGACTTCACTCCATCACAGCGCGAGGAGACGGACGAGCTGAAGCTGATCAATCGAGCCGCTGATGGATGAAGGGAGGAGCTGCAGGTCTGGACTCGACCTGGCAGGACTCAGGAATGTAAGAGGGTGGAGGAGGACAGAGAGGAGGGGGAGACCATTTGACAGAGCATTTGGTGTCAGAAAACCCCGTCAGTAAGCTCTGGCTCATCTCCACACTTGTTTGGTTTTCCCTGAGGGAAAAACTCCTTAATGTTAAAATCCAGATACAGTATTTCGATCAGTGCATCTGTGCTGCAACTTTCACCTTTTATAAAAGTCTCCACTGTAATGTCAAACAAATAAATACCCGAGCAGTAAAAGCTGTGTTCGAACTCCATGGACTCGGTGAGATCGGTGTAGTTCGTGCAGCAGATGACTTCATATGTCATGAAAATTGCTCACAAGTGGATACAGGTACCAAAATTGGCGCACACACCCATTTTTCACAATAGCTGCCAACTTGGGCAGGAAAATGTCACGTACAGCTGCTCTTTTCCCGTTTTCAATGATCTTAGTGTCAAATTGTACATTTTCTTTTTTTGTAGTAGTAGAGGCTGTAATTTTGTTTTTCCTCCGTCTCCTGGTGGACTCCTGGCACTCGTCCCTGCATGCCTGACTCACCAGTGGCTCCAAGAAGCAGTCTGAAAATACTGAAATAACTTCAGCGTCCGTACACAGTCAACAAAAAAAGCTTTACTGCAAATTAGTTCTTGTTTTATTGTGATCAGCAGAACCTTTTGCCCGCCTGGGCACCTGGGTCAGTAGATGTGTTTTACTGGTCACAACAAAAGCCAGTTTAACTTTACATTTTAAAGCGTTTTCTGAACATCCCTGCATCATCCACCCTGACCTCCTCCCTACATTGACTTTGTGTCTCTACGCTAACTCTTTGCTCTAAAGGAAGCTTTCCAAAGAAGCAGGACGTCAAACCATCTGCTGCTATCTTCCTTACACAGTTTCAACATCTGTGTGAAGAAGACGGTGATAATGTTATAAGCTCCGCCTCTCTGATCCTCGCCATTTCTAAACAAACTTGAACTTTCGTGTGAGACTTTATCCTCCGCTGCTGGATACTGTGGCGTGAATCACACCAGTGTTACCAACCAGTTCAGCTGTTCCCAGTCAGTCCTTCCCATCCCCCCCAATTTCCCCTTTTTTTTCATCACTCATTTCCTTCTTCCTGTTTCCTGTTGGGCTTCACTTCCTGTTCTCAGGGCTGTGCTGTCGGAGGACATCTCGTTCTCCTCCAGTTGGAGGGTAAAGGTGCTCAGAGGTTTCAGACTCCTTGTTGTTTCGTGATTAAGTAACACTTGTTACACTTGTTGTTTTCTTCATGTCTGCTTTCCTCTGTTGGGCTGGAACATTTCCAGGATGGGAAGTGACGTCGTGCTGTTTTATAAGATTTTCTTTAGTATTGAATCCCTGTTGGGAAGGAAACAGACAGGAGATGAGAATCTTTGAACAGATGTAAAAGTAGCAAAACTACCTTTTGCTCTGGTCTTGATTGGCTTGTTATAACAGATGCTCAAACAGGCAGGTAGATGTTGCATGAGAGAGGCTGTATGTGCACAACGTAGTCCTGCAAACACTACAGAAAGACATCTGCAGTCTGGATTCTCAGAGATCCATGAACTTATTTGTGCTTTTTACTAAATATTGTTAGGTTTGCTGTTCAGGTTCTTCAAGGAAACGTTTGCACGCTCCAGACGTGCAGTCTGCCACTGACAGCATTTAACATTTAAAACCTCTTTATTCTTAAAAAGAGGCTTGTATGGTGTATTTTTTTTATCCTCTGTGGGCTTTTGAACTAAATAGGTTTAAATTCAGTGACACTGTCATCAGTCAGTGTTGCAAATAAGGTTGGATTAGAAAAAACTGTTGATGAATGTTGAGTAAAACCAGAGGAACAGCTGGAGATGGTTAAAGTTTATGTGTAAAAATGTTACAAAAGCTCAGAGCGTGTTTCCATCGCGCTGTGACTTTGCTGCTGTCTGATGATGCAGACCTCGTGAACCGATGTTTCTCGGTTTCACTCCTCCAACCAGCAGGAGGAGATCAAACACCTGCTCTCAGCCAATCACAAGGCAGGATACTGCTTAAGCTCTCGCTCTCTCTTTTTTTATATTTTGATTTTCAAAGGTCCAGAAAATATTTCTCCAGACAGACACGCAGAGGTCACACAAGCTTCAAACATCTGTTGCCTGACCACGCTGTCACTGTAAATGGGCTTCATGTGTTTTGGTCTTTCTGTGTTTTGGCTACAGACTGACAGATAAACCTTCGTGTGTGTGTGTGTGTGTGTGTGTGTGTCTTTTGTCTGAGGCATGTCAGTACTCGCCGTTCTCTCCACATTTTTCCTTTAAACCCAGTAAATCTGGAGCCGGCTCTCTCTGTCTGCAGCTCCAGCACACAAACCTGCGTGTTTAATCACGAAGCTCCACAAGAAAATACTTCATTGTTTCAGATCCATTTAAATTGTATCTCTGCTCATATTGTGCATTTAATCCCAGTTTTGAGACCGACCAACACAGACTGAAACCCTAACCCGAGGGATCTTCAAGGCTGTGCCTTTTCCACACTGTTAAAACCTCTGAGTCATCCTTAGTGGCTGACATATTTAATTATCACCATGAACTCAAACTATTTGTAGGTTTTCTTTGTAAAAACTCTCACGAAAGCACCAAATGTGATTGTTTCGTTCTCTAATGAATGCAACATCCTCTCCTGTTTGCTTGGTAAAACTGTAGAGCCCGGCTACTTTAGGGCACGTTGAGCTTTTAAAGAATAAAACAGTATGAAGCATTTATGTGAAGTGTGAACTTTACCTGCACTCGGTTAGCTTTCTTTACATGTAAAACAAATCTGCGATTAAAATGTGAATCTAAACGTTTTGTTGGTGTTTGGGTCGAATCAGGTGGGCGAGATTGATGCTTCTCTGTTGGCCTCTGAAGGCTTGGAAGCATCTACAAATAAGCCAGTTTCACATACAGATTTGTGAGAACCAGGTCAGGATATTTTCCAGTGTTCCTGTGGGTGCAGCACACTGGCACACCTACCTGCTAATTGGTGCTAATAAAGAAGTTTGTATCACAGAGAAAGCCGTGTTATTTGATCGTCCTTTAAAATCGCTCCAAAAGGCAACAGCAGCACAAAAAGATTGGGGAGGTCCAGTTCAGTGACTGCAGTTACCTGAGGTGAGACCCTGCAGACACCGAGCAGCTACATCTGCTTCACCAGTATGCAGATGGATCCGTTATTAAAAATCCCCACTGTACAGCTGTCCACAGAGACCAAACCTTTCTTCATACCAGCCAATAAACATGCTTTTTAATGCTGCGAAGTTGCACATTTTAATGAGAGTGTATTGTGAGCTACTGGCTTTTGCAGCCACCAACGTGGCCAAACAACTGCAAGATTTGATGCTGCTGGAGTTTAACAGGTCACTTAATGCACAGACGCACACATATAGAGTCATATGGAGTATACATAAATCGGCCAAATCAAGCGTGCGGCACTACCTGCCTTGATGAGCGCTGTGAATAAAGGAGCAGCTGAAAGGAGCTTTATTTTTTAAGCTTCATAACCCCCATATTATACGTGCACCTACGTGTTTCACTGTTTAAACATTTGTTTGTGCTGTAGTTTGCTAATGAGACCTCGTCCTCCAGAGTTGGTGATTTTAATTCTTTCTTTCTTTTGGTCTTTATTGGACAGGACAGATATAGAAGAGTAGACAGGAAAGAGAAAGAGAGGGCAACAAGAAATGTGTCTCAGGAAATGGTCCAGGATGGAATCAAACCCAGGCAGGGTTGCCAGCTCAGACAGAGCGACTCCAAATATTTCTTAGAAAGTTTTTTTTTCTACCTTTCTTTTTCATTGGTAATTTCTCGTGTAAATGTATTTGTTAAGGTTCTATGTTCAATCTAACTGCACGTAGTTTTTACATTTTAAAATGTTTACTTTGATATTATTTGTGACTTTGTGACAGAAAATCTGTTGTTTTGAACTTTAGCTTATAATCTTTTATTGACTTCCTGATTGGTCCTCACTCTACCACCTTCTTCTTCTTCTGCTTCTTCTTGTGCTTTTGTTCTCCTCCTAGGTCAGAAGCTCTGAAGACTGTTTGCCTCCCTCTTCAGGCCCGTTGTGGAACTAAAGCTTCACCGTCAGCTAACAGCTAACCGAGCAGTAAGACGCCTAGTTAGTGAAGCAGTCCTGTGGTTGGTGTTCTGACTGTTGGATGGCCACAGGAGTGAACTACTGGAACTCTTATGAACCCAGTCGCAAGGTGAGAAAGTCCTGAAGGTTCTGATTGGCTAATTGGTCAAAACATGGTGCTGACATCACACGAGCAGCAGGGTTTGTCAGTGTCATCAGGACTGCAGGGAGTGTCAGGTATGTGCTAGCTTGCTGTACTAACCTTTATTTGTGATGACAACGTGTTGCAGGTGAGAGAGAGTGTTTGGGGAGGTGAGCAGGAGTCGAGTAGTGAGGAAGGAGGAGGTGGAGAGGGCATATGGGACACACAAGCCATGGAGGTCAAAGGTCAACTCATCTCAGCACCTGGTGAGAATAAACGCTGACATGTGGTGATGCTACACTCTCGAGTCTGTCTGTTAGCTGTCTCTTATGTGTGTGTGTGTGTGTGTGTGTGTGTTGCTTGCGTGTTGCAGACCCTCTCACCTGCCCAGACAGGAAGCAGAGGGAGCGAATGGTTGAGCTACAGGAGAGGAGGCGGAGTCTCCAGGCGCTGCTTAGCAGCCGATTGGCTGAGCTGAGACGCATCTGTCTGCAGGAAGCTGTAAGTGATTTCATAAAAAGAGATGAGAACATGACTGAGAAACTCGCAGTGCATCCCCATCTTAACCAAAATCCTCTTAGCTCTGCAGCTAGTCCCAAGACCTCTGCAACTAACTAGTCTTCTTCACTCTCCAACTAATCCTTTTATCCCTCTCTGCAACTAGTCCTCTCCACGTGGTCTTCGGACGTCTTTATCTGGTGCTTGAACCTCTGCAGATACTCTTTTTATGTCTCTAACTAGTCTTCTCTATTCAGTAACTGTCAGACAGCTGTAAGTTGGGTTTTCCTGTGTTTTCCTGGGTCAGGAGCTGACGGGTGCAGTGCCCAGTGATTTCCCCCTGGAGGCAGGCGAGAAGCCCCCCTGTGTTCGTAGGAGAGGTGGGACGTCCCGCCAGGGAAACAGGAAGTGTCGAGTAGAGGTGAGGAGCTGAGGAATGATTTGACTCTAAATAATTTCAACGATGGTGGAGAATTTTACTGTCCCTCTGTGTGTGTGTTGTTTGTTGTTGATGGAACAGTTTTGACCTTTATGTGTGTTTCGAACGGAGGCAGTCTGTTTGTATATCCCTGTGCGTGCATGTGTTGGTGTGACCTTTACGTATTTGTGTGTGTTCTTTCTTTTTTTTCTTCTTCAGGAGGAAGACGCTCAGCGTTCGAAGCCGAAGAAAAATTTATTCAGTGGAGCTCTGAGGAAACACAGCGACTCTGAACACAATGCACACACACAGACACACACACACCACGGCAAGAGGACTGTCCACAGAGGCTGCCACACAGGTAACATACACAGACACACACACACACACACACTTGTTTTCAATGCTTTCCCTAGCCGCTCTCCCTAACCCTAACCATCAAAAATAAATGCCTAATCCCAACCCTCAGCCTAAACCTAACCATAACTAATTGTAACCCTGACACCAAAACCACATTTTGAGCCTCAAATATGCCTTTAAACTCGTGGGGTCGGGCTTTTTGTCCCCATAAGTGACTGTTGGTCCCCACAAGTATAGTAGCATGCCAATTTTATGTCCTCACAAAGATGTATAAATAAATACTGTCATCCTCCAGTTGAGAGGTCTTCAGGTATAGTTGCTATGTCGTGTTTATAAGGCCTAATCAAAAACGTACATACCTGTATCTCTAGAAACCGAAAGCCTGATTGAAGTTTGGGTACTATCCCCTTCAGAGTAGTCACCTCACTCAGTGATACTCCGGTCACCCTGGGAACTCTCTGTCGGCACATCAAACACCAACCACAACACGTCCTGCATCTCATGTCAGCAGGCCATGAACCTGAATTTGGTTTGCATCAAATAACCTCCCCCAGATGCCTCAGGACATTATGAAGCAAATAGTATTCATTTATGCAGCACTTTTCACAATTCAATTCAATTCAATTTTATTTATATAGCGCCAAATCACAACAAAAGTCGCCTCAAGGCGCTTTATATTGTACAGTAGATAGCACAATAATAAATACAGAGAAAAACCCAACAATCATATGACCCCCTATGAGCAAGCACTTTGGCGACAGTGGGAAGGAAAAACTCCCTTTTAACAGGAAGAAACCTCCGGCAGAACCAGGCTCAGGGAGGGGCGGCCATCTGCTGCGACCGGTTGGGGTGAGAGAAGGAAAACAGGATGAAAGACATGCTGTGGAAGAGAGACAGAGATTAATAACAGATATGATTCAATGCAGAGAGGTCTATTAGCACATAGTGAGCACTATCCTCAGATAGGAGGCACAAATTACTTTGCACTTTACTGATCTCTGCAGATAGTTATTAGACCTCTTAAACTAGTTCCTAGACCTGTGCAGTGTGTACTCAGATCTTTGCAACTACTCTTCAAACCTCTGCAGTTAGTGTTATTACCGCTCTAACTAGTCCCACTACCTCAGAAGTCCTCATACATCAGAAACGAGTCCCCAGAACCCTGCAACGAGTCTTCACACTCTGCAACTTATCCATCCATTTTCTAAATGATGTGGGGACTGGTATGTTTCCAGTTTGGACTGGACAGATCGCCAAGTCATCACAAGGCTCTCCAACTGGTTCACCAACCTCCAAAACTGGTCCTCAGATTTCTGCAACGAGTTCAAGAGGTTTAAAAAAAAGTTGCTAAAACTCCCAAGTTAACGTAAATGTTTCTGACTGACTTTTAAAAGTCTACAGAATACCCCCGCCAGGGGTTCAGAAACTGCACTTCCTAGGTTTCCGACATTACCTTGGCATCTCACTCATGGCCAAAGACACTAATCCCTTCCTAGGTGAGGAGAACTTTCATATCATGGACATGGAAGGCCTTTCTTATTTGAGCAAGTTTGTTCACATGCGAGTGGTCAGAGGCTGGGACTGGTCAACATAAGGAGAGAAAGGGGGATACAGTTTTTGCTTTTTGTAATCTCATCTTTACTATCACATCTCACGTTTTCATTTGAGTCTATTATGTAACGTTCGCGCTGCGAGTAAAACCCTGCAATCAGCTCTAGTCAAAGATATGAGTCTGTTTACATCACACTCACTGACCTCACAACAAAATTAATCAGGTTCCTGAAAGCCGTCCTCTTTGGAGGGTCTTCAAAGGAGTAAAGACGCAGAAGGCGCAGTCAGTGCGATAGATGTGACGGCCTGAAAAGTTTCCATTCATAGATACACATGCATACATATGGAGACACTCACTGCTGGCAGTAGATGAGAAGCCATTGTTTCAGGAAGATGAGGAAACCAGCGTCTTCCTGCTTTTATTCTTACTCTGTTTCTGTGTGTGTGTGTTTCCAGACGACACGGTGAGGTCAGAGAGCAGCTCGACATCAGACTCAACAGGACACGACAATGGTAACGAACACGCACAAACACACACACATACACGCGCACACCCTTTTATCTGTACGAGGACCATCACTTAATGTTTTTCCAACACTCCTGAGCCCGAACATAAACCCGATTCTGATGTTAACCCTGAAAAAGAAAGTCTGTCCTGTGCACCGACTCTCACTCTGAAGCTCACAGTGGTCCTCGCAAAGATGGATGTACAAGCAAACACACACTGTAAAACTGGTAGTGTAGCTGCAGCGCCCTCAGCTGGCTGACAGAAGGAATAACAGTAAAAGTTTAATGCAGTTCTGGTCTCACTTTGGAGAACTGCAGGGTTGTTGGCAGTGAATAGGCGAACAGACTGATTTGGCGTAGGATGTTTTGATTATTTAGCTTCTTTTTTTATTTTTAACAAATGTTTTTTCCCCTTCTTTTTATTTTCTCTCTATATTTTTATCAAAGGATATTTTGCATACTAGACATCAAACAGTTATTTTATCTATTTCATAACGTGCAGGTTTATAGATCTTTGTAAGGGTTGTGTTAATGAATGTGATGTTTGGTTTCAACTGCCCTACTACACTGTTCTCAAATCACATGTCCTTAAATTATAAGACCTGCTTTTTTATGTATGTGTTATGTCAAATGTACAAACATCTTGAGGCAATAATTGACATAATCTATACAGTTACCATGGTTACAGCTGTCTTCATCCTGACTTAAAATATCATAAGGAAAATATAAATGATTGACAGCTTTTATAAATTGAACTAAGCTATAGATTTCAATTAAAGTTAATATTTGTAGCACAAGTAAATTTCTGTCTGTCTATCTGGCAGATGACGGTGTGTCTCAGTGTCGCCCCCTGCTGGTTTCTTCTGGGTCTCCAGTGGAGGTTTTCTATCAGAACAGAACCAGGAGGAACTCCCTGCACAACAGGTACAGCTCAGAGCACATCCACGTTAAAGTCCACGAACAGTTTCAGCTTCTGTTCTTCTTCATGTCCCCGAAAACAGCGGCTCCATCAGGGCGAAAATGTCATTCTTCATAAACATGTTTTATTGTACCAGAAGAGAAGAAAATGGAAAAAAAGCTGTTTTGACAATTACAGTAAATAGTAACTCATATTTTTCATTCAGAAGAAAAGAGTATTCCATTACTTTTCTTCACTTGGAAGAGCAAACAGGTGTGTTTTTGTTGGGATGCTCCGAACGAGCAGCTCAGATGACCTTTACCCTTTGAGGGCGGTGCATGTCAGGCTGCACTGTAGGTTAAGGCGTGTGGTTTCAGGGGGTTTGTGGTTAAGACGTAGCTACGGTGCAGATTTAGCTGATCTGGGAGAGCCAGTGTGCTGTCTGTTAACCTCATTGTACAGACTTTGACATTAAAAAGGTATTCACAGCTGCTTCTAGATTCAGTTTAGTTCCTTATTAATACAGTTTTGATAATATGAGCAAACATAAAATGAAACTGAGCTTTTAATTTTTGCTGCAGGAGAGCTGATTTTTGCATTCTGTGTGCTGATTGGTCGGATAAGGACGCTCTGCCTTGATGGCATCTATTTCCAAATGATGATCATATATTAGATAAATTATGTCTGAAAGAAAAACCCTGTGAAGTTTACATTGAGTTACATTCATAGGCAGCGCCCCCTGTGGGGAAGTCCAGAGACGTTCTTCTTGAGTATTTATTCTAACTCAAATGGTTCTTGTTGAAAGCGTTGTTGAAGCTGCAGGAAACAGAGACAGAAGAGTACTGTTGCATTTTTAATATTCATTCATGGAAACTTAAATTCTTTAGCAGTTTTGTATGACAGGAAGTCTCATGTGGTAACAAATCTCTGCTGTGATGGTAGCTGTGCAGCGGACCCCTGAAGCAGCTCGCTGGCTAAAAGTGCTGCGACTGTGGAAATCTATTAGCAGTCTTAATGCTGACAGTAAGAATCATAAACCAGCTTTCTGGAGTTTCCTGAGGTGCTTGTAAGGTCTGTGAGCTCATAATTGGAGCTCACAGATTTCTTGAGGTTTCATGTTCAGCGTCACCTCATCATGTTTGGTTTTGGAAGCACAAACAGCCCCTCCCCTCTGTATACTGAAAATATTTCCTTTTGTCTTTCAGAACTGAGCATCCGGACACCCAGAAGCCCCTCCCACTGCCTCCCTCACAACCTCCTCCACCTCCCCCTCGCTCTCAGGACTCCTCTTCCTCTGGCCCCTCTGACCCTGGAGCAGGAGGGGAGGCAGGACTCAAGGCTAACGGAGCTCGCCGTAGTAACAGCTCTGATGGCCTCTTGGACCGCATCACCCCTCCTGAGGATGATGTGGGGGTGCAGCAGGGGGGATTGTGGGTAAACGGGCTGCCGGGGTCCAGAGGAACAAACACAGCCGGAGCATATTGGAACTCAGAGACGCTGACAGACGGACGGTCGAGGGCAAATGGAGTCAGCGATGGGAGAGGAAGAGGGGGAGGTGCAGGGCGAGGAAGAGGAGGAGGAAGGGGAGACAGAGGAGGAAGAGGAGTGGGGTACAGTGATGTCCTGCTGGACTATGTTTGGGGGAAACAGCAGCAGCTGCAGAGACAGCATTCTCAGCCCCACAGACAGCCAATCACATCGCAGCAGCAGCTAGTCTACAATGGCTACTCCCAGCAGCCATCAGGAGCCCCGCCCACCTACCGCGGTCCCCAAGGCGACCAGCGGCGGGTCACGGTAACCCGAACCAAATCGTGCGGTCCGTTCCTCCCGGTGCAGCAGAGCCAGACTGATACCCACAATCCCCCTCTGGTCGCCATTCAGCCCGACCCCCACCCCCACCTGCTGCCGCCCCGACCCCCTCAGCTGCCCCCAACCAGGACTCCCAACTGGAGGAGGCCACCAGGAGCCTCCACAAGGCCCTCGCCCTGGAAGGTGAGTATTGTTACCCTTTAGCTGCTCTGCACTTCCTTTGTGGAGGCTTTGGGGCTCATTAGCTTACAGCTCAGCCTCTCTTACCTCCTGATGTTTGCTGATCTGTGAAGCTGTGAAGCTCAAACGTGTTAAATGTTTCATGGGATGGAGATAAAACTGGGTCAGTGCTGCAGAAACTGTCTACTGATGTACTGCAGTGAGGAGGTGATGCCACCTGGTGGAAGTCAGACAGAATAACACAAATATGTTTGTGTAGCAGAGAAGCCAAGACTTCTCTAGACCTCACGTGATTCTGCATCATGTCCTGGGTCTGCCCCGGGGTCTCCTCCTGGTAAGACTCACCTAGGAGGCGTCCAGAAGGCATCCTATTCAGATGCCTGAGCCACCGAGCAGGGACTCTACTCTGGCTCTCAATCCCTCCGTCAGTCTCACGATCCACTCTCCCTTCACTTATAAACAAGATCCCGAGATACTTAAACTCTTTCACTTGGGGCAGCAACTCATCCTGGACTCCGAGAGGGTACTCCATAGTCCCGGAGTTGGAGGTGCTAATTTTTTTCCCGCTCTTTCACACTTGGCCGGGAACTGCCTCAGTGTAAACTGGAGGTCACCGCCTGTTGTTTGTTTCATCACTTAATTTATCTACACTGCATCAAGTCAACTTTATTGTCTGTATACTCAGTTATTAAGTCTCAGGCGCACTACCATAGAGTTTAAATTGAAGGGTAAACGGCGCTCTGAAATGAACCTGATGTTCATTCACTGAGTTTATAGTCCCCAGTAGATAAAACGGGGTTTGTGTATTCAGACAGATAAGTCGTTACCACACGAGCGTGTGGTGACACATAATGAGACAGGTGGTTTTAACACACCCGGATTGTAACCATCAGAAGAATCAGAGTGAAACCTCAACCCGTTCATGAAGCTTAGCTAACCCGCGAGTGATCGGTTAGCTAAGTGACTTCCTCTATTTTTTTTTTTTTTATGTTTAATCTAAGAGCACAAGGTTCAGTATACGTAACAGTGCAATAGACCACTGTGGTTTTGGCTGATGTGGGTGTAATTGACAACAGAGGTTATATTGAGAGTCTTTAACACCAGAGCAGCTGTGTCTAGGTAGAAGATATGGTTTAAAGTCTGCAGGAGATTCAAAGGTTGGACTGAACCTGCTGGGATGGCTGACTCTAGTGCAATACAAACACTTTTAGGTCGATTAAAGTCAGAAAAATTCAGCTCCAAAGCGTGAAACTTGCTCTCGGTGTGGTGATGGGAGCAGAAACTGTGATGAGCTGTTGATGTGTGATTGATAGGTCTGAGGGACTGGTACCTAAGGAACACCTTAGGCTCCTCGCACCAGAACCAGGCCAATGGAAAGGTGACTGCAGGGACCAACGGCAGTAAGATGAATGGAGGGGTCAAAGGTCAGGCGGGAGGAGGGGGGGCTCTGCAGCGGAGACGGACGACACACGGTGTCATTCAGCAGTCGGCCTATCAGACGGAGACAAATCATCATCACGCTGCGCCGCATCACAAACACACGCTGCCGCATTCAGCCACGTTCCACGGACACCCGCTGCACGGCAGGTATGGGTCAGGTGACCACGCCCCCTTTTTTACTCAGAAGTTTGTTACACAGTTTAAGATGCAAATGTGTCCGGACTAAAAGTAGATTATAATTTAAAAAACCTGCTAAAATCTACTTGATCCTCTTTTCGAAGGACGCGTTTTCTTCACTTCTAGTCTTTGAAAGCCGGAGCGTCCGACTCGTCTTTGATCACAGCAGGTTCTTTATTCCAGACACGGCAGCAAAAACTTGCTTAGATCTTCCAACATGATTATCCTCAAGCTCGATGATAGTAATCAGTGTAAATTAGTCAAAACGTATTCAGCAGAGAGCGCTTCTCCTCAGCTTTGAGCCTTGAAGTCTCCTCATTACAGATCCGCTCCCACCTGCTGGTCACTGCGGTCGGTCCGAACCCTGAAGAACTTATTCTCTGTTCAGCAGTAATCTTTGTTTTGAAGCTGCCAGAGTGATATTTAAAATGAGAACAAATGTGTTAAAGTACCAAAAAGGTCAAATAATGTCAGCGCAAGTGAGGCGACTTTTAGGAAGACTTTCCTGCTGTGTGGGTAAATATCCATTTCTGTCCTTCCTACAGGTCTGTGGATGGCTCGCTCTACCACGACTCGTTCCCTGCTCAGAAACAGGAAGTCCCTCTCAGAGATCCACCAATGGACCAACCGTCTCCTGGTACTCTGGTCTGACTCACCAACCAATCACGATGCTGAGAGGCAGGCAAAGGGACTAATTCCAGGCTGGCTTCCTGGGATTAGCAGTATGAAGGAATGCGTGTCCAGCTGTCTGAATCAAACACACCTTTGTCTTGGTCCTGATGGATGGAAGTTCCTGATCGTTCAGGTTGGAAAACCCCGCCCACCTCGGTCCTCGTCTGCCCTCAGGGTCAAGCTTCTGTTTGTAAAAATGAACCAAACCCCAGACCAGGTCCAACCCTCCTCCCTCCTTTATCACAGCCATGTTGGAGGTCCATCCTCCTCGCTGCTCGGGTCACTGCTGCTCTGCTCGATGAACTTCTTCTATCAGGGATGGACTTTAAGTCAACAGCTGCTTTTCCACCAAATTCTCCAGGAACATCAGTTCTACTAGGAACTAATGACAGGAAAAAGTTCCTGCAGCGCTCTGTGGTCCAAAGAAGGAGATTGTCCCCTGCAGGCATTAAAGCCTGGATTCAGAAAGTAATCCGTATCGTTCTGCTTCACCCTGATTACTGCCACCAAAAGCGTCAGCTGCTGTGGAAGATGCTACATTACTGGACTAATTAGAGATGTTCACATGCACAACGTGCCCTGAGATTTCTCAAACTATCCTAACGGCTACTTTACTCTGAGGGATTTTAGTTTCTAAGATGTAAACAGCGTAAACGGTCGTGGTCAAATCTTTGGTTCTCTTTGCTCCAGGGAGTCTCAGTTCTCAGAGGAACGAACTCAGCCCGATGATCAGTGACCAAAAGCAGCCGTAACTGTTCAGAAAAGAAGGTTCGGGTTCCTACGGTGGCATCAGACTGATGCTGAAACACCAGCCACATGCTGTACGCGTCTTTTCTGAATACATTTTAAGATTTATTGTTAAAAGCTGCAGATGGACGAGCCGAAGACGATTCTCTGCTTTCGTGGAAATCGTTATTTCTCAGGCGTTCAGATTGCAGTTGGAGATACAGCGTCTCTCAGAGGTTCCTGTTTCTGGGATAGCTAAAAAAAAAGACTTCTGGAGTCCTTTCAGGGATGCAGCCATTTTCTGAAAGGTTTTAGATTAAAGCAGAAACTTAACAAGGTGTCTGTGGCTCTGTTTCTACACCCTCGTCTTCAGACTGTGCTTAGACAATCAGACTCTTTAAACACCAACGAGGAGGAGGACATACCTCCTCTGAAGACAGATGACATCACCAGCTACCTGCAGCCAACCAGCAAAGCGTAAAGAGGAACTTTTTGGTGACTTGATCAGGTGACCTGTCGATCCCTCAGGTGAGTCCAGGCAGGGAGCGTCGCGGTGAGGTTCTCCAGCGTTCTCCCTGTTTGGACTCAACATCTCTGCACTAAAACTCGAGCACAGAGTTTACTCCTGACACCAGCTGAACTGTCGCTGCTGCTGTTTGTGGCTTTAAGCAGCTGCAGAGCCCTCGAGTAGAAACCAAACGTGAACAGAACAGAATAAATCCTCTGAAGAAGAAGGAGCTTCCCACCTCACTGCTGCAGAGTGACTCACTGAAGCTGACGTGCTCACGAGTCTTCTTCTGAAAAGGGAAACATTTTCTGTACACGTTAATTTATCTGACAACTTTAGATGCTTGCAAACGGGACACTTTAAGAGCCGATACAAACTGCTGAAACGTGCACTTGGTTTCTGAAAACTCGACTTTTTAACCGAGTCAAAGGATTTGAAATGTGAATATCTGACACTTTTCATTTTAGTAATTCACTTCTAATCATTTTAAGGTTTGGATAGTTTGTTGGTTTCCACTGCAGGAACAGCGGAGAGGTTTTATGGTAAAGTTTTTAACTTTAGCAGCACTTTGCAGTGAGAAGTTACAAACACAGAAAGTTGAACTGGACATTTTAACTGCCAGGCAACACCGTCTGCTCCCCTGGCAGCTGTTTCTTATCAAAGAGCCATTTTCACACATGCAACTCACACAACTTTACTATGACTTCAGCCCAGAGGTGCATGTGCATGTCCAGCTCAGTCAGATCACAAATAAACCAGTATTTAATTCCCGAGTGCAAAGTCGACACTTTAGCCAATGCATGAATTCTGGTGCATCATGGCCTCCTAGCTGCCCATTCCAGGCAGTTTCCTAACTTAAACCCCTGAGAGTAATTTACATGATCCTGCTGTGTTCTACTTGTGACAAATGAAACTCAAACACTTGTAGTATAAACTTAGAATTTGGACGACTACCACATATTTTGTCAGAAGCCTGCCCTGGACGACTCCTTTCAGGGCAAAACAAAAGCACATGCTCAGTGGTCGATAACCGCCTCCTTTAGGCAATGTGCTTGAGATGGTACATATTAAGTGGGGCTCTTTGGCGCTCTTCCACAGGTCACAGATTCGGTTTAGAAGATCCTTTTAAGAAATGTTAAAGGTGAAGCCATCAGTTTATCATTAGAGATCAATAGAACATCAAGACATCACAGGAATCCCCTCAAAATGTTCAACCACTGTGCCAATAAAAAGCAAAAGACACTAATTGTTTGGCTGCCATCCCCTTTGGTGTAGGCTTCTCTCATTTGGCAGTACGCTGTTTCCAATACTCTTTTCTATGGAGCTGAAACTTGGAGGGTTTGGATTGTGGTAAAATATCATTTTTTAGTTATTATGCATGTGGCAGCCTCCTGAGATCAGTCGCC
Source organism: Oreochromis niloticus (assembly GCF_001858045.2). Taxonomy (NCBI): domain Eukaryota; kingdom Metazoa; phylum Chordata; class Actinopteri; order Cichliformes; family Cichlidae; genus Oreochromis; species Oreochromis niloticus. The sequence goes on from NC_031984.2 coordinate 5,132,829, forward strand.
TTCATGCACCACAAACAGCTGCTTCTATATTTTCATAAGGCCTTAACAGTTAGCACACATTAGCAGAGTGACAGCTGAGAAAGTTGTTTGCATTTGTGAAAATTATAGAAGAAGAAGAGTTAATGAATATTCAAGCCATTTGGCTCCAGTGACTCCCATTCATTGAGGGTTCTGCATTAACAGGAAGTGTAAAGGCTCTTTGTTGTATGACTTTGGAACCAATTCAAGGAAAATACCTCACAGCTACCCATAGTTCCTGCAGTGGAAACCCCTCCCCAGTTTCTGTTGTTTGTGTTTTTTTTAAACAGTGAATCCAGATTATGATCAGCAGATGAATCCATAATGAAACAGTCATCAGCTGCAGCTGCGACACAGTTTATTCTCACAGAAAGACGAAAATAGTCACGTCTAAGGGAACCGGGAGTTGTTTGATCAGACACTCGATTGATTAAGAGGGATCGCTTTGGAGGTTTCTGTATTTGTGGTTTAAATGAGATCCAGATGTGGAGAAACAGCATCAGCAGCTGGAAAGCTGCAAGACCACTCAGACCTTCTGCCCCATTCGGAGCCCTCGGTGAAGCCACTGTCCCGCTGAGCTGACCGGGACTCCAGGTCCAGGCCGACTGAAGCAATAAGAGGAGCTGTTCCAAGTTTCCCTTTGAAAATTTTAACGCTCTTTCAGGAAAGGGGAAAAAAAAAAAAGCATTTGCAGTGACAATCAGGAAATGTCACAGTCGTCACAGTAGTGACTGGTTAATTGATGAATTTGAATTTATTCTGGTTTTTTTCTTTTGTTTTTTTTGGTACTCTGCTTCAGAGAAATGATTTTATGAAAATGCCCGTGAATGAAATGCAGCTTTTTCAGCGCTGTGAAGTCAGTGTTATTAATCCATAAGTTATTGATCAGGATCTGTGTCCACACGTTCCTACTGTCTGTATTTATTGATTGTTGTTCAGCGTGCGGTTGGCTCTGTGTTCTTAAGTTGCAGCTTTGCCTGACCCAGTCCCAGCTTTGTATTTTTTAATTCAGCTTCACTGAAACCGGCCTGACCTCCAGCTTCCCCCACAATGAAGCCGCGGTCACATGACCCAGTGTGACTACAAACTCAGACCAAGTCGGTAGATCAGCGAGTGAAGACTTGAGAGGTTATGATACATCAAAGAAAGTTTCTCAGGTCACAGATTCACTTTAGAAGAAGATTTTAAGACATTTTAAAGGTGAAAAACATCAGATTTGTGTTCTATCAGCCTTTTCACAAAAGCAAAAATCATATCTGATTTAAGTTTGGCTGTCGTCCCCGTTAATGTAGGCTTCTCCCGTTTAGCTCTATGGTGTTTCCAACCCTGTACTGTCGATTTCAACGTGGATCTCAGACTTACTCAGAGAGCAAACGTCAACTTTAATTTTGAGGATCAAGAGAGCTGGATCTCCAGCTTTCACACATGACCTCTAGCCCAGAACTGTTCCAGGACTTACCCGAATACATAAGCTGGTCTTTAATCTGCTCCAGCTTTTGGATGTCTGGTGTCATGTAGGAGAGCCATCTTTGAGACAGTCCAGAGTGATTTGGTGCCTTATGAAGCTGAAGCTTCAGGCTATTTTCTAACACTGTTGAATCAGACATGAATGAGTATTTAACCTGCCAGCTGCCTAGTAAAAGTCATAGATAGTGGGTTGTGGGTATGGCTGAATAGACCAACTAACAGTAGGGTGCATTCACCACAAGTGAGAATAAATCTATTTCCAGCAGTGTAAGAAGTTTAAAGTCTGTGTGAAAACAGCTGGAGACCAAATAGTGTCTTTACTGGAAGAGCCCACAGTGTTAGGAGGATGATCTACGCCTGGTTTTCTTTAAAAAATAACAGGGCTGCCCATATTCTCTCCAGTCTCCAAGGATCATATTTTATCAACCCCAAGCTCTTGTTTAAGGAGAACATTCGGTGCAAACCAAATGAATTTAAGGAATTCAGCAGCAGGTGATTTGGGAGAGGCTGGGAATGTTGTATCGACCTGGGAGTGAGTAATGGCCAAATTTAAATCAGGTCCATTTGTTGGCATTTTTTAGGCACGTTTGCAAAACGTTTCAGTCATATTTTGTGTAAGCGACCTCCAGAGATCCAGGCAGGGTGTTGGATAGTTTTATTTTTCTGACTGGAAGTCCGGTCATGTGACCCTCCGGCTTCAGAAAGTCTCAGCATGCCCCTCTCCTCACTCCACGCTCACACCAAAGCAGAAACATGTGAAGATACGATGTAAATACAGCACGCGTGTTCACGACTGTTTGAGCTGCCGTACTGCCCTACCTGTACATAATACTGCAGCGCCACTAAAAGTACTGCATTACTGCAATACCGGGAGATAATGGTGTGGTACCAGTCTGAATATTTGTCACATTCTGTACTCTCCAGTACCAGTATTAGCTTGAGTGCAGTACTGTACTCCTGTTGTAGTACTGGTAATGTGCAGAGCCAGTATTCAGGGACCAGGACTGCAGACGTGCCGACGTCCAGGTTCAGCAGAGCCTCTCTCAACCAAACCCTGTACAGTATTTTGATGATTTAACATTTATTTCTTTCTGTGTCTCAGTATGAGAGTAAATTTCCTCCAGCTGAGTGAAATACTTTCATTTTTAGTTTAAAACTCCGTCTCCTGTACTGCTGAAGTTGTACTAGTCTCCAGTACAGCTTTTTGCAATGAGGGCCTCCTGCTGCCATTCAGTGTCCCAGTTCAGGTCCAGGACCAGCTGTAGTACCACTGTGTGGACTGTGCTCTGCTACGATGCATTCAGGTGCACTGTGTACAGTCTGGTTTTTTTCTGCTGTACAGGAACTCTGTTTAAAAACAAAAAAAACAAAAACAGGTTTTCTATTGGTCGTTTATACTTTTTCCACTCTGAACTCTTTGTGATGTTTCATGATGGAAATGAAGCTTGGTGTAAATAAAGCCTGAGGCTGTCAGCAGGCGCTTTTTAAATAAAGATTTCGCTTCCTTTAGATCTGCAGTGTTTTATTGTTAGATTTTTTTTCTCAGCACAGTCACACAGAGGAGTAAGTGTTAGATCCTCTTGTTTCCTGGCTGTTTTTACTCGTTTCTCACAAGTAAATGCAACTGTGCAAACATCACAATGCCAACAATGATCTGAGAAAAGAAAATCCACTGACATCTGTAGTTCAGTGTGTCTGAAACAACTTTACTGCGCGCACAGTAAAGTAATACGATGCTGACAATGTAGGGGACTCAAAAAAAATGTCTAAGGACCCAGTCTTACATGTAATTATGTGAATTCTACTGTGCCGTGTGCCTGAGAGGTAAAGATTTGTATGGATAACTTGAGTTGTGGGATTACTGCACATGGATTATTAATAATAATTATGTTCCATTCAATTTTATTTATATAGTACAGAGAAAATAATACAGAGAAAACAAAGAAAACCCAAAAAATCACATGATCCTCTATAAGCAAGCACTTTGGCAACAGTGGGAAGGAAAAACTTGCTTTTAACAGGAAGAAACCTCCAGTAGAACCAGGCTCAGGGAGGGGCAGCCATTTGGTTCGATCAGTTGGGGTTAAGGGAGGAAGACGAGACAAACACATGCTGAGGAAGCGACCCAGAAATTAATACTAACTAATAATTAAATGCAAAGTGGTGTAAAAACACACAGTGGATCATGGGAATCCCCCAGCAACCTAGATCTATTGTGGTTTAACTAAGGGAGGATTCAGGGTCACCTGGTCCAGCCCTAACTATATGCTTTAAGAAAAAGGAAAGTTTTAAAATTAATCTTGAAAGTAGAGATAGTGTCTGTCTCCTGAATCCAAACTGGAAGCTGGTTCCACAGAAGAGGGCCCTGAAAACTGAAGGCTCTGCCTCCCATTCTACTTTTAAATACTCTAGGAACAACAAGTAGGCCTGCAGTGTGAGAGCGAAGTGCTCTAATAGGGTGATATGGTACTACAAGGTCATTAAGATAAGATGGGGCCTGATTATTTAAGACTTTGTATGTGAGGAGCAGGATTTTGAATTCAATTCTGGATTTAACAGGAAGCCAATGAAGGAAAGCCAAAACAGGAGAAATCTGCTCTCTCTTTCTAGTCCCTGTCAGGACTCTTGCTGCAGCATTTTGGATCAGCTGAAGGCTTTTCAGCGAGTTTTTAGGACCTCCTGATAATAATGAATTACAGTAGTCCAGCCTGGAAGTAATAAATGTCACTCTGAGACAGGATATTTCTACTCTTAGAGATATTGCACAAATGGAATGAAGCAGTCCAACATATTTATTTAATATGCACATTTTAATTGAAATAATTCACTAAATAAAATAATTCCTTATTAATGACTACACCTATAAATGAAAAAAAGTTGTGAAATGAAGGCAGTGACATTCAAAGACCTCTCACATGAATTCTGCAGTCTGCAGTGTCAAAGCCAATCAGGTACCCCTGGCTAATACTGTTTGCTGCACTGTTTGCCTTCAGAACTGCTTTAATTCTTCGTGACATGGATTCTAAAAGGTGCTGGAAACTCTCCTCTGAGATTTTGGTTCATTTTGACATAAAAGCGTCACACAGTTGTCACAAATTTGTCCTCTGCTCATCCATGATGTGAATCCATTCCACCACATCTCAAAGGTGCTCTTTTGGATTGAGATCCAGTTACTTTGGAGGCTGTTTGAGTACAGTGAAGTCATCGTCATGTTCAAGAGAAGTTTGAGAGCTTGTGATATGGTGCGTTACCCTGCTGGAAGCAGTCATGAGAAGATGGGCACGCTGTGGTGATAAAGGTAAGGACACGGTCAGCAACAATACTCAGAGTGTGGTGTTCAAAAGATGCTCGGCTGGTACTAAGCATCTCAACAGTTTTAAAATAAGGATTATCTTTAGATAACAATGATCTGGCAAAAGCAACCACGCCACGTACAAAGTGACTTAAATAATCTTTCTTCCCTGTTCTGATGCTCAGTTCAAACTTCAGCAGGTCGTCTTAACCACGTCTGCTTACTATAATACATTCAGTTGCTTCCATGTGACTGTCTGATAACATATTTGCATAAATAACCAGCTGAACAAGTTTGCCTGACAAAGTCACTGATGAGTGTTCAGAATACAACAATGTACATTTTAGTGTGTGTTCCAGCAGTATGAAGTATGTGTGACAGAATATGCAAAGCAGAAACCAAATGAGTCCATTGTTTGTTTCTACATGCAACCTGAAACCCTTTTAACTCAAACTAAGGTGTGTTTAATACAACTAAAGAACTAGCAGAAGATTATGAGCTACCTGTAAGTGAACACTGAAGTTCATTAATGCTGCTATTTGTAATTAATATATTATAAACTGTATACAAAGGATGGAAGACACTTCCATAACAAACATGTTTTTAGGTATTGCTGAATTGTGGATGTGGCGGTTGCTGTTTTTGTTATATTTGAATATAATTTTGCATGTGCATTGTTTTATTATGATTCAGTGTATGACTGCTACTTTTGAGCAGGTCCCCTGCTCTAAAGAGATTTTGATCTAAATGTAAGATCCTGGTGAAACTGGGTATGAATTCATGTTCTTTCTATCAAGTAGAAGTTGTTTGATAGAACGTTTGGGTTGAATATCCCCAGTATGAATTTAGGCTTTCTGACTCAAATTGGATTAAAAAAAAAAAGAAAAGAAGAAAAAGAGTTGTTTTTTCGGGGGGGGGGGACATGAATTTGCTTTAAGGTTATTCTAGATTTAGGGGTTTCTATGTCTTGTAAATGTATAAATTATTTTGTTTTTTCCCCCTCATTTTTATTCCATTGTAAAGTAACCAGATACCATTCTTTTGAGCAGGTTTATTTAAAAAAAAAGAAATGCAATTTTCCTCCATAAATTTGCAATTCTTTCTCAGACATTTGGCATTATTTTTCTTATAAATTTCCAATTATTGCTTATTGTCTTTTTATTGTACATTTGCCATCTTTTACTTTATAAATTTCCCATATTTTTGTCCAGAAAATGTGGTAATATTTTTTATGCCATTTATGCAAGGTGTTTTTATTGTAAATTTAGAAGTTAATTTTGTAAATTTCAAATACTTTTATTGAAAATGTATCACTTTAATGTCCAACCATCAGAAGTTTTATTTCATGTATTTATTTTTTTTAAATATAACACCCATTCCCCACCCCTGCCCAGCTACTTATATTCTGTTCGGATAAAAGCAGAAGGAGAAGAGGGAGGTCACGTCCTCATTATCGGAACGCGGCCCGCCCTTCAGGGCACGTTGTGTCGGTATCCGGACGCGGCCCGCTGCTCAGGTAAACAGATGCTGAACTTTCCGCTCCCTCCGCCGGTGTGACCGTCCTCACACCGGTTCAGTGTAGCAGAAAAAGTTGTTGGAGGGGTGACGGCGGATCGTGCGCGCGTCTGTCCCGGGCGGCTGTGAAGCAGGAGGAGCGATTTAAACCGGAACTTCGAGCGCTTTTCATGTCCACATCAGAGAAACAACAAAGTTCCTGTTAGCAGTTAGCTTCAGTTAGCAACCGTGGGTCCGCTGCCGGGTCACCCAGCCCGGTGTAAAGTTCGAGTCCGGGTCGAGAGCTGCTCGGCGGGAGGGCAGGACACTGTGCGAACGGCAGTAGTGTTATAAACGAGTTTGCACGACAGCGTGCCGTTAGCCGTTTGCTACAGTCGGTGTTCACAGGAGACTTAGAAGCTAGCGGGACCGGAGCTAACACACCGGAGCTGGACTCTGTGCACCGACACACCGACTGTGGATGTTCAACAGGTCACCGACTGCTGCTGCTGAACCCGGGCGAGTGCTTACCAGAGTCCCCGGAAAACCGACAGGACACCTGCGGGACGTTAAAGTGGAGTCGGTCCTCCTAGTCGTTAGTAAGTGAGAGAGAGCGAGCGAGAGAGCAAGGATTTAATTATTAATGTATATAATCTATACGTTTATTAACGTTATATAACAGTGTACAGTATATCACACAACGTTTACTGACCTCCTATAACAACATTATTGTCAGATTATTACATATATCTCAGACCTAAATTCCTTCAGTCTGTTCACAACACACTTATAATACGCATAAAGTTACACTAATGAAATCAGGTTACATGGGGGGTGGTCCACCTCATTTAGTTCATGGGTCACATACAGCTCAGTGTGGGCCAATGAAAGCATTGCGTAATAACCTTTGGGTTATTCCGTGTCAAACCAGTAAAAGCTGAAAATACCTCCACGTGATCCGCCAGAATCAGCTGATTTCTTTAATATAATAACTTTAGCTTTTCTAATGAAGTAATAGAAAATTATACCTTCATATTATGGCTGTTCTCAGAGTTAGAGACCCCCAAGCAAGAACACATTTGAGCCCTTATAACTTAATAAAATTCCAGGACTGAAAACACATCTAAGCTCTGTTTAAACTGCACATGAATCAGCTTTAGATCCACTGCAGGTGTGACAGTCTACAGCCAACATTTCATTTTCTTTAGATTTATTTTTCTATAATTAATTTTAAGCTTTAATATCACGAGATACGACATAGATTCAGCTGTGAAAATGCACCAATTTAATGTGTATAACATGTTTTATCTGTGTGCTTATAAGTCCTTGGAGAAAACTGTGAAAAGTACTTTGAGTTACCTTTCAAGGGTCGAGGCTCAGAGCACCACGTGGGACAGGTGGCTGGACAAACAGGTTATAGCATATGAAAGGTCTTTCCATGTTTTGATAGCAGGGTCGTCTTCTGGCTGTCATTCCTTCTGTGTCAGAATAATTGCATGTTTTTTAACAGAGCGTATGTGTTTTGTAGCTGTGGATGTTTAACGTGGTATAAAAGCTCAACAATGCTGGAAAAAAAACAAGGCAACTTAAAAAGTCCCATATTTTGAGCCACACCTGTATACCTAGAGGGCCTCTAATCTGGAAAGTTTCCATCATGTGCAGGTAAAATTACACTTAACTTCACTGGATGTGTTAAAGTTATTGTATGAAAAGTAGCTGCTTCTGAGGGGGTCACGTAGCAGGCAGTCAGTGTGCTTTTAAAATAAGATAACCTCTATATGTAAAAATAAAATCTCGTTTTTCTGTAAAGAGCGACATTTAATGAGCCGCCCGATACAGAAGACATAACAAACCGCCTGCGTTATCTCAAGAAAGTAAGAGCAGTTTAAACAGCTTGTCTCAAGCTTTCCACTGACATTACATGTGTTTCACAGATTTAAGTGGCTCTTTAAAAGCTCAGGTGGAGTTATTTAGGTCTAAGTAACAATTTTATTTGATGTTTTTATAGAACAGCAGTTTACTTTATTGAAAAGATGAAATTATTGAAGACTTTTCTGCAATTTTCTCACTTTGCAGAGTCATCCAGGGTGTCGGATCAGACCCTCTGGCAGGCTGGGCTGCAGGCTTGACACCCCTGCATTACACACTGACACACATGGTGTAGATGATGTAGAAAGGGGCACATTAATGTAGGGGTCCTGGAGGAAATTGTGAGAGTCAGGCCCTTAATTTCCTGAATTCTGCTGAATGGGTCATGCACCAGATTGCACTGCTAATGTCTTTATTTATGGGTGAAATCAAAGAGCTCTCCTAGTTAAGACTGGTTGGTCTGACTGCACCAGAGCAGTGGTTTAGTCTCCAACAAAGCAAGAAATGTTGATCAGTTATCACAATAAAAAGCAAACGCACATGTCTTTGCTTTTTTTTAATATAATAAAATTTGATAGATGACCACTTTTGTCGCTACATGATTGTGAACACAGAGCTGTCCTATCATTCATTCACAGCCACATGTTTTTTGTGTTTTTTTGGAGGGCTTTGTTGGGCCCCGTCCAGCTGTTTGCTTACTCTGCAGTGTTATGGAGTGCATGAACTGTCTAACGGTTACAGCTGGACTGAGGTGTAATCTAAAACCTGATCCTGTCTGTGCAGGTGGTGGCGCACGCTCTGAGGTCAGCATGATGTTTCCTTGACAAAACCCGCATCAGTTCACAGCGGACCCGTCTGAGATCAAGTTCGGTTTGGACTCCGGTGACACACACTTCGATTTCTGAGCCCAGATTGGTCGCTCGTCGGCTGCCTGTCAGCATGCAGCTGACCTGTGAGAAGCTGCCTGCTCAGCTGAGGCGGAGCTCCAGACTCAGGAAATTGACGGCCATCCTGCTCACAGCGTACGCCGTCAAAAAGCTGTCCCCGTACGTGTGGAGGAGGCTGCAGGTACGCACACACCTGTACACACAGAGGCCATTATTGTTGAATGAAACATTAAAACTAGGTTTGAAAAAAAACAACCCAATTTAGTCACCTGGAATAAAAAACCAATTATACTTTAATCATGAGAAATTGTTGCGTAGCTAAACTTGGGATTTACAGTCAAAGTAAAGGCCCCAGCTTCAGCACAGTTAGGGTTGCAGATTCTCTTTGATGTTTATCGCAGCACTAAAACATTTATGACGCAATAAATCAAGGAGTCACTAACAACAGTTTTCTTCCCCTCTGGCAACTTTTCTCTCACACAAGCTCTTAATCAGGCTCAGTCACTCACATTGGAGCTGTTGTGTTGCTGAGTGAGGCACGGCTCCTCCCTTCTCTGCTTTCCAAAGGTCTAACCTGTCACTGTGGTTAGCTTTGGACCCGTAGCAATGCACTGACATAGATATCTGCTAATTACTGCTAAGTAGTAACAGATCAATAAAACTGACAGTCACAAACATCTTGGATGGTCTGTACCTCACAGCAGGACATTATTATTTCATGAAAAATGCTTTGAGAGGCACAAAGACTACAAACATGGTGGAGAGGTCCAGTTCAATGAGTGAGCCTGGCAGACAACGATCAGCTGCAGGTGCATGGCAATCAAAGTGGCCACACCCCTAACATTAAGCCTCACCAGATGGACACTGATAGATACTGCTATACAAATTTCACCCACTGAACAGTTCTTAAGGTGGGGCACATTTTACATTACAGTGGCTTTGTGCTGTAACGTTGTACATTTTAACATAGGAGACGATGGGGATTGACTCCCTTTTGGAGTTTGCCTCAGGTGTTTGTTAGAGGAAAGGCAGTTTCTGGGTATCTCAGTGCCGGCTTCATGTTTCAGCCCCAGAGGTTTTTAGTCCCACTCTGCCCTCCACCTGGACTTACAGGTGTTTCTTCAGTTTGTGGATGGACTTATAGCTGTGAAATTTGTTCATACTGGTTTAATCAATGCCTTTTTCACTCATAGTGACAGCAGCTAATTAGTAAAGTTAAGTACATACAATTTTTTCTTTTATTGTATATTTTCGGTAGATAGGAAAAATTCTTATTCTCAGGGATTGCCTTTCCTGACGCAACCTCAGAAGGATTTTTATCTCCTCCTGATCTTGAACCTCTCACACATTAGGCAGATGTGTAAACCACCACACTGTGGAGCCGCTGGAGATACTGTGCCATTCTTGATAGTGAAATGTATTTTAATTGCAATAACTGTGGTCGGTGTCGTGACAGCCCTAACAAAAGATTCCTTTAGTTTAAGTCTTTGTTTAGCAAACACAATACAGGGAAGCATTAGTTCATGTGTTTGCTGAGGCTGGGATGTCTACGTGAAGGTGAGTCAGCCTCCTTTTCTGTTTGTTTTGGAGTATCTGTTCTGAACTTCGTAAATCCACAGACAAATCCTCCCCAGGATTATCAAAAGAACATTCACAAAAACACTTAAACTAATAAAAACTAAACTAAAAAATAAGATGAAAAAATACTAAAAAAAAATAAATAAACTGAAAGCAGTAAACATATTCTGGAAGCTGACTCAGAATAAACTGACCTGAAAACAGAACTGCACAAACCTGTTCACACCTGTACAACCAGCGCAGGTGACTGTGGGTTTGTCTTTGCAGAGGAGAGCAGCAGGTAAACAGCTGGGCGTATCTGATCCATCAGTGGGTGCAGTGATCTCTGCTGATGATGGCGGAGAGCAGAACAAGAATAAGAAGAAGCAGAAGAAGAGTGACAGCAGGTGTGTTTTTAAAACGGCAGAGCGTTTGCTCGCCTGTCTGGCTGCTCCGGGCCTGCAGGGTCGAGCTCAGGATGAACTTCTCGTGTGTTTCTGTCCTCAGGTCTCCGTCGGTCAACAGGGACTTTTTCCTCAGACTTTCTCGGCTGCTGAAGCTCTTGTTTCCACGGTTACTTTGTCCAGAGATCGCCCTGCTCGCCTTACACTCTCTCACCCTGATGTCCCGGACCTTCCTGTCGATCTACGTCGCGTCTCTGGATGGTGTGTCTCCTTGTTTGTCTATAAAGTCATTAGTTATCGATCGCTATTATTGATCATATTTTTAAGATAAATGGTGATGTAGTTAGTTTAGCATCATCACTAATCAGCAGTATTGATCTGCTGTGTGTGTCAGGTGTGATAGTGCGGTGTATTGTTCAGAAGGATCCTCAGGCCTTCGTGCTTCAGCTCTCCAAGTGGCTCCTCGTTGCAGTTCCTGCAACTTTCATAAACAGCGCCATCAGATTCCTGGAGGGTCAGCTGAGCCTCAGCTTCAGGACCCGATTGGTTAACCATTCCTACCAGCTTTATTTCACCAATCAGGTAACACAAACACACACAAATAAACAGCTACCACAGGTGTGTTATCAGGACTAATGTCTGATTTTTACACTTCACTGGTTCAAGCACAGATGGACGGGGACAGTCTCGAGAGACCTCGAGCCTAAAAACTAGCACTGAGTGACTGATCACCTCCATCAGGCTGTCACGCAGCATTACATTAAGTCAGACACAAAATCACTGAAGCACAAGTCCATCATAAATCCATCACTGAAACCACAAATAGAAGTTTACAAACAAAAAACGTAGACAGATCCAGAGCTCAGTTAAGATGAAGTGAAGTGGAGACATGGAATCATGAACTCCGCATCCTCTGAGCTAAAAATGGACATCCAGCTTGATATCAGTTAGAGTGCATGGATAAGTTGGTGGTCTGTAAAAGCACCATCAATGCTGAGTGATATGTGAAGATTATCAGGCACCATGTGCTACCATCCAGACCTTTTTTTTTATTTTTTCATGCAAGACAATACCAATAAGTATGTACGAGTGTGTACCTTTGAGAACTGGGAGAAAACTGAGCTGTTGAGCAGCTGAAAACATGTAGCATTAAGCAGGATCGGGGAAACATTTGGCTTTGGAACAACAGCAACAGCAGCTGGACTCCTCGGTTCCCAAACACTTAATGAGTGTTGTTAAAAGCAGACGCAGTGAGAAACCTTCCCCTGTTGCTAACATCAAAGAAAATAAATAAATAAATTAAAGTATTTCTCCTGTTTCAGTATCTGGGATTTTGTCTTTGTGCTACTTTTAATTAAATGTGACTTAGATTATCTGCAAATCTTCACATTTTCTTTGGAACTAGTTCGTGAACTGAACAGCTGTCAGGCACATTTTTCACACCTTTCTGCTGCCAAGTTCATGAACAAGACAGTCCGCAGAGCCCAGCAGGCCACGATTTCCTTACTTGGACAGCAGGGAGAAGCTCTATTTATGTTACCCTTAAGGAAGGTTAGCAGGGACAGCTGCAGTGCTGCCTCACCGAACAGTTGGTGGCTCAACTTGGTACTGAAGCAAATCTCCAGAATATTTTCTGACAGTGAATGACATTTATCTTCTGCCTTATCCGTTATCAATCAGTTACAAGCTAATCTTTGACCCATTATTATAACCCATTATTATAGTTGCATGTGTCCTACTTGAGGGTGATCTTTGTGTCCTTTCTGTTATCTTTTGTTATCTCATCCACTGTGTTTTATCAGTCCCCATCCTGACGGAGTGTTCTGAAGTTTTTATGCTCTGATCATTAGTCTGATGCTTATTTTTGACCTATTTATACTCTGATTGCTGAACATGTTGATCTCTGCAGACTTACTACAGAGTCAGCAACATGGACGGGCGTCTGTCCAATCCCGATCAGTCTCTCACTGAGGACATCGTCATGTTTTCGGCCTCCATCGCTCACCTCTACTCCAACCTGACCAAACCCATCCTGGACGTGATCGTCACCTGCTACACGCTGCTGCGCACCGCCCGCTCCAAAGGTTGCTTATGTTAGCGCCAAGTGATTTCACGCATGATGTGAACACATTGGTGTGTTGCTTGTAATTAATCCTTATTTTTGACTGAGGCTGAGGTTGTTCTAACAGCATGTCTGCGTTACACGTTTCTGCAGGAGCAAACACAACGTGGCCGTCGGTCATCGCCGGCCTGGTCGTAGCACTCACGGCTAAAGTCCTGCGCTCCTGTTCGCCTCGATTCGGGAAGCTTGTGGCCGAGGAGGCGAAGAGGAAAGGAGACTTGCGTTACATGCACTCACGAATCATCACCAACTCAGAGGAGATTGCCTTCTATGGAGGACACAAGGTAAAAAGAAACACTGATGTTTTAAGAAGTGATCAGTTTTGATGACAGGTAGGGGTTTTTCACCATCGCTGTTAAATTTTGTGGATGGAGAGCGCCATGTCTGTGATGGTCATGCGAGTTTGGGTGTGTTTGATTTGTAGGTGGAGCTGGCCCAGCTGCGGAGGAGCTACACGTCTCTGTCCTCTCAGATCCATCAGATCCTGCTGAAGCGCCTCTGGTACATCATGCTGGAACAGTTCCTCATGAAGTACGTGTGGAGTGCCTCTGGCCTGGTGATGGTCGCCGTGCCCATCATCACCGCCACCGGATACTCTGAACATGGTAAACGCACTCCTGTTATCGGTGTACAGTATTACAGCGAGTCTGGTGCACGTAACGAGAGTTCAGCTGCTTCACCTTTGACCTGTGATGTGCTCAGACTCGGAGGAGGTGAAGCAGGCTGCCATGGTGATGAAGGAGGAGGAGCTTGTGAGTGAACGGACGCAGGCCTTCACCACGGCCAGGAACCTCCTGAACGCTGCAGCCGACGCCGTGGAGAGAATCATGAGCTCCTACAAGGAGGTGTGCACGCCGTGCTTCCTCCTCTTTTTCACCTCCTCTGATTCTCTGGCTGATGGTTAACAGAGGAGTAATTGAAGAAGGCAGCTGTTGGAGGGAGACTATCACCTCCTTTCTTCTGCTCGTCTTCCTCCAGTCTTTATCTTGTGTTTCCTCACTCCTTCCTTTCTCCTTTATGCCATGTTGATGTTTAAATGATGCACACTGACGACTGGCTGCTGTGCAGGTGACGGAGCTGGCAGGTTACACTGCCCGAGTCTCTGAGATGTTGGATGTGTTTGAAGATGTGAACCAGGGGATCTACCGCCGCTCCGCAGACAGAGAGAAGGAGGAGTTAACAGCTGAAGGAGGAGGAGGAGGAGCAGTTCAACACGGGCAGAGAGTCTGTGGTCCGCTACAGATCAGAGGTGAGTCTTGTATCATGTAACACCTCTGCAGCACTTTACTCCCAAACTCTCAGCTGGGTTATCTTTGGTCCTGTGTCGTTTGTCGCTTCAGTCACTAAAGAGCAAAACCCCGCCCACATTCAAACTCCAAACAGGAAGTTGAGACAGCTGTTTTGTCTGTTGTGGTGTGTGCAGGTCAGGTGATCAGTGTGGAAAAGGGTATTCGCTGTGAGAACCTGCCAATCATCACGCCTACCGGAGATGTAGTAGTGTCCTGTCTGAATATCCAGGTAACACACATGCACACACACATATGCACGCACACACACACACACACACACACACATATGCACACACACACACACACACATGCACACACACATATGCACGCAGACATGCGTGCACACGCACACACCAAAGGCCTGTACTATGAACCAGCTTTGAGCTTATCCAGGTGACTTCAGGGTTATCCCTGATATTTTGGTACTATGAAGGTGGTTCACTTCTTAGTGGGGTACATCGCCATGGTAACCTATCCTGCAAAATTGTGTTATCCTGTTTTGTTGTTCAACCTCTTGTGTGCAAACAATTTTACAATAATGTTGTTGTTCTGTAAGCATAACCAAACAAATTGAGACACTTGTTTGTACTTGTGGCCTTTATATCAACTGCAGGTAGACTAAGCCAAAGCTAAAATATATTAATACAGTAGCTCGCATCTAGATCAGGAAACCCTGGTTTAACTTAGCGAGTTAATTACTTTGTTTGACCGCTTATCCAGTGTTAGCATGAGTGAGTCCAGATAATGCAAAGATATCCAGGGTATGTTGAACTTTCTTTGTAGCAGAGGAAGCTGCTGTGGGCTTTTCCTTTTATTTATTTTGATATTTTTAATGTCTGTTACGATCCGAACCATGAATCCTCAGTGTGGTCAGTGTCTCCTCAGTGTGCAGTGTACTTTTGTGGCCACATGGTGGCACCGCTGCAGTCCAGTCCTTATTTGGATTAAGCACAAAACCATCACAGATTTAATGGAAGTCAACTACATGCTCGCTTTACAGAGACACAAATATATTTGTACTGCATATAATAATAATAATAATAATAATAATAATAATAATAATGATAATAGTAATGATAATAATTTGTTGGCCCCTTTCAAAGCCCTTAAAAACAATGTCACCTTACAACACAAAAGTAACAACAAGAACAGTAATAAAAATGATTTAAAATCCTGGAATAATATGATTGTGAATGATATGAAACTAGATGGTTGAAGCTGATATGCTGATGAAAACAGATCGGTTCTGAGCTGTGATTTGTCAGAGAGTCTGTCTAACGAAGGTGAAGTGTTGATAGGTTTCAAAGATGAGGTGCGGCACAGCTAAAGTCCTCCGGCACCCCTGGTGTTAAGTCTGAAGTGAGGAGCAGTCAGGAGAAGCTGAGCGTAGGGCACGAGAAGGGGTGTAATGATGGAGGTCTGACAGATATGGGAGTGACAGCAGAATCCTGCAGTGAATATGCTTCTTCCTAGCTCCTCTCTTACAGATGGGACAAGAAGAAGCAGTTAAATACCAGTTTTCTCAGTTTAGTCAAAACATAATTGAGCAAAAATGAAAAAGAATAAACGACGAACACGGCATTCATCTAATTCTGTGTAAACATATTTGTACTTGTAACTTTCAGTCTGGCTGATCCGCCGATGCTTTCTTGATGAAGTGTTTTTCCTCTGAAGCATCCCCTGCAGCCGCTGTGAACTGTGGGTAATTTCCCTCAGGCAAAGTCTGCAGCAATTACAGAAAAACGTGAATAAAGGGCTCAAAATTTCTACCAACGAGCCCTCCTGCAGCCTGTTTGACAGTGGGCGTCAGACACCGAACCCTCGCTGCCTTTGCGGGAGCAAGCCTCAAAGACTGTGAGCCTGTGGACATTGGGATTGGGCTCATTCTTTCCATATGCGCCTGGGGTCAAAGGTCATCGCTCATTAGCATGTGCCGAAACAGTGAGAGAGTGTGTTACTTTGTGTGTTTGTGCGTGCTCGCCGCATAGAATGAGGTTCCTGTGTTCAGTACAAGAGGATGAGAGAAGAAGAAGCAGCAGAGATGGAAACATAGAGGGGAAGAAGAGGAACATTGATGGAAACAGAAACTCCTCTCTGTTGTCTGGTTCTTAACCTTTGACCTCTCTGCTCTCACAGCCTGTGCTTTGATTGGTCTCTTCTTTCAGTGTGTTGTTGTGAGGGGGGACATCTGAGATTCAGTCACATGTTTACAGGCACCACGGGGGCCTGCTCAGAGAACGAATTCAGCATCAGCATGCTTAGGATAGATTTGAGCTTTTTTTGGCTTAGCTAAACCCAACGAACACAACCACACTAAGCTAAGGACAGACGTAGCATAAAACAACAACGAGCTAAACAAATGTACGGGATTTAAAAATATAATCTAGGCTGAAAGAAAGACAGCTGCTGTAGCCAGAGCCAAGAATTAAAGCTGGTAAAAGATCCAGACTGTATGGTTAATAATGCAGTATGTATTTGCCCCAGGTGGGTCCTTGGGTATTTTTACTGAACTCAAATAAACTTTACATGTTTGTAGATTTGTATTTTATATTAACAATCTAAACCACCACAATAATACTTAACCAAAGCTTAAACATGTACGCAGTGGAGCAGATGCAGAACAAAAGCACGACATCGAATTGCAAAGTGAAAGTTTATCAGAACTGTGCTTCAGTGCAATGCTTGAATAAAGATAATTACATGTTTTGAAGTGTCAGGAGGCTACTGCACACCCTTGCTTTAGACGCACCCTGCAGGTTTGCAGAAGGAGGGTGGGGGGTGGGTGGTGGTGGTTCTCGTACAAGCTTACAAGAATCTGCCAAATTTGAAGATAATAGCAAACCAAGCTCGCATACGTCTCATATTAGGCAAAAGCTTGTTGTACAGGTGGTTTGTACACCTGGTGTTTGTACTCACAAAGGCTTTGATTGCCGTTACAGTAATGGCCATAATTGTTGTCAACAAAGGATTATCTTCACAGTGCCGACTCTTTGTTGTCTGCTGCCTGCGTTTCACCAAGAGAGAAGAGAAGCTACAGCTTCACTGTTAATTATACACACGAGGACACGTTATCAGCCTTTATGTGGGGAACAGATCGAGATCACACGGGATACATTTTGTAATACTTTTTATTTTAATACGTGGGGGTTGGGCACTATGATAAAAGACAGTCTGTGGAAAAAACAGGTTTCTTTGCAGGTATCTGTGGGACTTTCAGCCGTAGCTCAGCGCTACAAAAATAAGGAGTCTGTGCTGTTGAGTAGTTGTGCTGTAGGAGGTAATTAGGTAGGTAGTTAATCAGCAAATAAAAAAATTATGACTTTTAAAACACTGCCCCATCGTTAAGACAAGGTCGATCCGACTGTATATGAATCTGTTGCTGTTGCTAACAGGCTTATTAGCCGTAGCCTCATACTTTCAGCTGCAGCCTGGTGGTGTTAAACAGTGTGGAGAAGAAATAAAGAACAAATAATAACTGAATAAAAGCCAGTGCGAAGGATTATTTACAAGTTTAGTGCCAACAAGTGCAAGATTTTACTGCTTTAATTAGTATCTGGAGTACACAGCTACAAAAAACAATGAGAACTTGTATTTTTCATTCATGCTCAACAGCCTGTAGATGCTCTCTGCAGACATTCATCTGTTGAGCTGTTTTCTCAGAGCAGGTCAAGTCCAAACCATGTTTTCATGGCTGTGCGGGCCTGGCTTGCCTCAGTAAACCCCTTTCATATTTAAAACCTGGGTGTAATCTCACATCTTTAACTCCTAAATCATGCTTTGCAGTACAGGCTTCTGTGCACATATGTTCTGTAAAGACTTGAAAAGACAGACCTGTGGATTTGTCTCTCTGTGTGTCTCAGGTGGACGATGGGATGAACGTGCTGATCACCGGTCCAAACGGCTGTGGGAAGAGTTCCCTGTTCAGGATCCTCAGTGGGCTGTGGCCCGTTTATGGAGGAGTCCTGTACCGACCGGAGCCACAGCACATGTTCTACATCCCACAGAGGTAATACTACTACTACTAGTACCAAATTCAGTTCAGCACTTTATATTGATATGGGTCCAGTTAGCACCAACAACCATTTCTTGGTGTTTTACAAAGTTAAGTAAAGGCTTGTGGTTTCCTGTTCTGTGTGGTTTACAGGCCTTACATGTCAGAGGGGACCCTCAGAGACCAGGTGATCTATCCGGACTCAGTGGAGGAGATGGTTCAGAGAGGACTCACAGATTCAGACCTGGAGGAGATCCTTCGCACTGTCCACCTGCGCTACATCCTGGACAGAGAGGGAGGTCGGTCTGAGTGTGTGTGTTTAGCTGTGCTCTGCACTTTGTTTGGAGTAAACAGGCAGAAAAACCTCCACAGCAACTCAGACTCAACTACACAAACAAATATAGAAGACGGGAAACTCGTGAGGCAGATTGTGAGGTGATTGAACCAAGACATAATTATGACAAATCATTTCACATCTAATGGTGCCTCGACCTCATTTCACTTTATATGACATTTAATTTTGAGAACCGCTCTATCACAAACATTCAAACCGGTTCGAATGCTCAAATCAAATTCTGCTAAATATTTAATCAGTGCCCCGTCCCCAGCCTGCCGTGAAGGGTGCTCGACTGTTTGACTGACACTTGTAGTCAGTTTGAGAGCTCGCAGCAGCTGCAGGATGATGCCAGGATGTGTCAGGTGGCAGGATTCAGGAAAGACCGGCTCACCTGTCACCAGTATTAAACATAAAAATACAGAGAGCTTTTCACTTCACCTGAATCAAGTTAATGAATGAACATATTTATCATTAGTTGTAAACAAGTGTAGAAAAACTTATAAAATGATGTCTTAGAGAGTTTGATCGCTGTAAACATGTAAATACTGAATTAGTAGTGTTACACTTACACTTGAGCCACATCATGTGTACATCAGCACTACCAGAAGACTGTGAGGGGGAAATTTTACACATTTCCCTCTGGACTCAGATTCATAAAGCGTCAGTCTGCAGGTGCATGGACACACGCAATTGTAAATGTCGTTTAACTGGGATAATCTGTACCTGTTGTAATGCAGCACTGCTGTGGTGACACCTGTGTATGTGCTTCTCAGGTTGGGAGTCGATCAATGACTGGAAAGATGTTCTGTCTGGAGGAGAGAAGCAGCGGATGGGGATGGCTCGGATGTTCTACCACCGGTAAGGTCTCACTCTTTAATGAGTGAAGGATGCTCACAGCATCTGGCTGTCCTCGGGCTGGACTTTGGACAGAGACTCCATGACAGAGCGATGAGGTGCTCAAAGAGGTCTGAACAGAAATCTGAAGGAAGCGTTTTTAAGGGTAAAGGTGGTGGTAAACCTGCCCTCTGCCTCCACAGAGCCAGAAACATGCTGGGCGAGCGTTTTGTTGCAGTAGAGGTTTACTGCTGTGTAGTAGCTGTTATTATAGGTGATATGTAGGTGAGTGTAGGCTTACTTTGTCTATAATGTAAACTGTTGTGTTTCTTGGCTCTGGGTGGGAGGATCTGAGACGTTGCTCGTGTTGGTACTTTGAACTGAGCCCCTGTAGAAACTGTAATGTGTTAACTTTGCATATGAAATCGGATTTGACTCATGATGATTCTGTACGTTTCAACGGGGTCCTGGTGAGATTAAAGTTAACAGCGCTCTCCCTATTCATTTAGATAGCTGCTTTAAAATAACCACCCCAGTAACGCCCACATGTCCTTGGACACGCTCCCTTCGAGCAGACTCTAAACACTGGGCGTGCTCGTGTTGAACTTCAGCGTAGCTCTCACTAACTCGTAGCCCTGCCTCTTTGTAAGCTCTGGCAGGACTCTGGTTGAGGTCCATTTGTCTTCCAGCTTAGCTCTGGCTAACTTGGCACTCTCTCTCAGTTTCACCTGGAAAAGTTTTTTTTGTTTTTAATATATAGTTTTTGGGCTTTTAGCCTTTATTGCAATAGGGTCGCTCATGATTGGCCTTAGTATTAGCATTATGGCCTATTCATTATCAGCTCTACCCGGTGAGTTAAATCGGCACCCCATGACCTGGAAATGTTTTAGGACTGTCACCGCTGCCGTGTTTATTTCACACACACACTGTTAAACCAACACGTTTCCGTTTTCCGTCAGAGTGAAACATCCCTGCAGCTGGTTCAGATGCAGTCAGCGCAGGCGTCAGGCCTGTTTCTGTTTATTCTGTCAGATTATGCTCCGCTATTAAAATAATGGTTTCATCTGCTGCCACCTTTATGATGACTAACATACTGTAAGTGGCCTGTTTATGAGCCGTGAACAGATTTCACACCAGCTCAGACAGCTGACGACAAAAAGATTAAAAAACATGTCAACATGGCAAGAATAGCAAATATTAAAGGACCGTTTAGCCCCAAATCTGTGCAAATTCTGCAGTGAAAGGTCAAGTTTGCATTAAGCAACTATTTCCTTTCTGCCAAATTACACCTTCCAGCTATATCACAGAAAAGCAAGTGTCTGTCTATCCAAGATGAGACAGCGTGACACATGAAACTTACACAAAATTAGTAACCAGGTCATGATTCCTGGGAAGAGACGGTTTCAATAAGTTTTTTAAATGTGTTTTTTGGTGTTTCCATGAGGAAAGTGCCATTTAAACGTCTGCATGTCCTGTTGCTGAGATATAAACTGAAGTTTAAATGGGACTGTACTTTAGTGTACAGGTAAATGTGTGTTTACGTTTGTAGAGAATTCATGTTATTTTCATGCCGACTTATTTTGGTAGCTAGAAAAACTCAGAACATAGAAATAATAGAAGCTGCCATTTCAGATAGAAGCATGTAAATCTCACAGATACTCAGCGTGACTGTGACTCTGTGTGCGCCCATCATAGTCACCCTGTCTTCTCTCTCTCTTTTCCTCTCTTTGTGTGCGTGTGAATGTCTCTCGCCCAGCCCTCGGTACGCCCTGCTGGACGAGTGTACGAGCGCTGTGAGCATCGACGTGGAGGGAAGAATCTTCCAGGCTGCAAAGGATGCTGGGATCGCGCTGCTGTCAATCACTCACAGGCCTTCCCTGTGGTCAGTACACACACACACACACACACACACACACACACACACAGAGTCACCAGAGCAGCTGTTTTAATAGGAAATCATAAATCTGTTAGATGTGTTGATTTTTTGTTTATTTTAGTTTTTACTGCTCAGCCGTAAAAGGGAAATCAGTTAAATTGATATCATAGGTGACCTTGACCTCAAGGTCAGAGGTCAAGTTTTCTGAAAATCTTGAAGGAGGAAGGATTTTGAAATTGATACCACTAGTAATCTGCTAGGAGGCTGAGGGGTGCTGCTGCTAGTACTAAAAGTAAAAAGGTGTCATTGGTCATGTGGGTAGCTTCCAGTATCATGTGAGTCCAAAGACAACAGTTACACTGTGAGTGCTCATGAAAAAAGGGCAACTCTTAAAATGTGGCTGGATGTTTTTTTATTGC
Organism: Oreochromis niloticus; assembly: GCF_001858045.2. Taxonomy (NCBI): domain Eukaryota; kingdom Metazoa; phylum Chordata; class Actinopteri; order Cichliformes; family Cichlidae; genus Oreochromis; species Oreochromis niloticus. Next base: position 5,154,685 of record NC_031984.2, read on the forward strand.
AGTCTGTAAAATATCATATCTGTGACCGGTCTTACATTTTGAGAATGTGTTATAACTGAGACGTGACCTATTACACATTTATTTGAATTTTGTGGATTATTTCTCATGTCTTGCATTCAAGACATGTTACATGTGCTGTGACCAACGGTATCTGAAAGAAAAAGACACAAAAGAAACAAGCATGATGGCAAAATGAAAGTGTGGTATTCTAAAAGATCAGATGCCAGCTGAGTCTGTCATCTCTGCTGCTTCTGTGTCATCAGGTTACATTTTGTGGGTTAAATTTGCACGATTTCTAAACAACAATGACATTCAAACACTTTTCAAGGTGATGTTTCCTGACTTGGAACATGTAAATGCTTTCATTTCATATTTATTTGTCTTTAAGTCTTTACAAAGTCTTTAAATGTCATGAATAAAGTTTTACACAGCGTGCAGCAAAACTGAAATCCACAGACTAGTGAAACTCGAGATGCCAAAACTGCAGATAAAAGTACGTGACTCATGTGACTCTTACTCAGTTTGACTCAAAGATCAGCAGTGAACTCGGGTTTTATTTAATTTTCTTTTCAGCCTGCAGGGGGCAGCATAGCTCTGAGCTGCTGCCGGCTGCCACACCCTCCAACTAATCTTCTCCTCCTCTGTCTCACAGGAAGTACCACTCGCACCTGCTGCAGTTCGATGGAGAAGGAGGGTGGAGGTTTGAACCTCTGGATGCCTCCACGCGCCTCTCTCTGCAGGTCTGTGTGTGTTTAATTCGAGCTCTATGATTGGTCCCCAGCAGCAGGTGTTTTATTTGAGTGTGTGCTGCTGTGAGACCGTGTCATGTTAGAAACAAAAAAGGTGTGTGTGGTTTGTTTGGAGGGTCCAGCCCCCAGGTGGCTCTTGTTCAGGTCTGTTTGTAAGATTTATACTTAAACTTAGCTGTAAGACATAAAACCCCCGGCTTAAATGTGCTTATTATTGATCCACAACTGTTAAAACAGCTTAAAGTGAATGCAGCTGTCTCTGATTTTCCTTCAGTAACACAGCACAGATCAGGATTTAACCAGGAATGGCTGTGGAACAAAAGAGAAAAGCATCTCAAAGTGCTGTCATCAGTCTCTTACAAAAATGCCAGAAAAGCTGTGATTACTTTTTTCTAATGCGACGCCGCATTATGCTTTTACTTCAGCACACCTGCATGTGGAAAATAACTTGTCAGATCTTTAATTTATGCTGGATTACCACGCTTGGACTCTAGAGCTACACAAATAACATTGCTGCACATTTAGGCTGGATGACGACACGACTGATCAATATGAAATGCACACATGTGATTTCATAGTGCAGACTTAAAAAACTGTTGGTTTCAGATGTTTAAAACAAAGGACAGCTACACAGGATAAACATGTTTGAGGTTCTGATCCACAACTGGTGCACTACCTGCAGAAACTTCACCTGTGCAATGCTGTGGACACAGTCATTAGCAACACTGATTTTAGCCAATCAGACGCTCTCTCTCACAAGCAGATGAAGCCATTAAACTCCACTGAACTGTTAGTTATTTGTGTTAAACTAAAGTGTTAAAACTCAAAAGTCTCAGAGTATGAGCAGCAGCTCTCATCTTCTGTTAGCTAAAAAGCAGATTTTAGCGGTTGTCGAATGTTACCACACACAGAGTTTTAATATTTAACGTGCGTGTTCAAACTTTGGACTTGTTGGTGTTGCTGTGAGAGTGGGCACGGGAAGGTACGCTGACCCCGAACCACCGAAAAAGCTTTTATACGCAGCAGGATGGGAGGGGACGACAATCGGTGTTCAGCAGAGACAAAACGTATAACACGAAGAGTCTGGAAGATAACAGTGGGTGACGAGATCAAAGGCTAAAACATACACGGGTAAAACAAAGGTGATCAAACGCACCACGGAGTCGCCAACTGCCTTCTGCTTACGGGGATTAAACAGCGAGTCGGTCTCAATATTCTTCATCATTCGGCCGGTGCTGCATCTCCCTCCATGATGAAGGAGACCTTTGAGTCCGAGCCTGAGGCGTACAATGTAAAACATTCAGCAAAAAATTTAACATTAAAATTATTTTGTCATATTCCACGTGTCCTTTGAGAAGCTCTATAGGAGGCGTAGTATCCCAAACTTCACCAGCAGGAAAATCACTTTGCATAGAGTCAAGATTATGTCAAAGTAACTTTATAAATAGCTGTTCATACATATAAAAGTCATCTCGAGTGACCCCTGTAATCCCAGCTCCCCGCTCTGTATGTAAATCGGAGTCGGTTGTGTTTGCAGAGGCCAGAGGACCGCACAGGTTCAGGTTTGGAAACCCACATTTATCTGCAACCACAGAGCTCAAAACACAGAGGCTACACGGTCACTCCATCTTTACTCATAACTGGCCGTTTTATTTTATTAGCCATTTGCAAACTGAATTCTAATAACAGCTCGCTGCTTAATACATACAGAACGACAAGGCTGCTCTGCTCATTGGGTCATGAATTCCTTTAATTAAACTGAATCTCAGAGGTATCTTTGACTTATTTTTACATTGAGATCACTTATTGCAGCTTTATGGGCTCATTGGACTCTAACAGCTTCTCCTAATGTGACAGAAAGTGGAGAAGCATGAAGGACCATGATCAGTGATGCCCCATTGTTAGACAGTTTCCTCTTATATGTGGGATCTAAACGGTTCTCCCTTCATTATGCAGGGTTATCAGAGGTCCTTATCATTTGCAGACTTTAAGCTTTTACATGGTTCAGTTGTTTCTGCACATTTTGTCGATTACTTTGGTTCATTTTGGTAAGTTTTTTACTGCTTTTAAAGACAGAAATGTACAAAAAGCATCTCCAAGTTTGGCAGAAATATCTCTAAAACCTGCCACGTGTCCAACATCATGTGGATGATTTGTTTCTGAAAGACTGCGTCTTGTTATCGGGGTTCAGAGTGCACGGTGCCTTTGCAAACTCCTCGGCAGAGTTTCATTGAAATGCTTCCCTTTCTCTCAGTTTCGTGGTCACATGATGAGATTTGTGAGGTGAAAGGTTGAGTTGATGGCATTCACAATTAAAAGAAAAACTAGGCCTGATGATAGCTTTATGTCAGATATTTATATGGTTCAGATTTTTAGATTATAATTATTTCACACAGGGGAGGGGCTTTGGTGCGATACTTGGGGCTATCACTGGAACACCCACACACAGCTCAATACTGCGCACGAACAGAAACCTAAACTCTTTGCAGGAGTTAAACAAGCTCAGCGTCCTGACTGTGAGCCTTTAGCAGCAGTTCTGTCAGTGCGTTTCTGTTTCGTACCCGCAGGACGACCCCCCCGGCGTCACTTACAGGGCGTTCAGCATCTGTAACTCCGTGAAAGCGATGTTCACATCCTGCTGTGATCATCCCGCTGCGCGGAGGAGAGAGAGCGGAGCTGATCACTGAACCCTCCTGACTCGTAAACACGCTAAAATTACCGCGACCCCTCTGACTGCTGCCTTTGCGCATGCAGCGGTTACTGTGGTAACCATCAGTACCACAACAACACGCCTGCAGCACATGATGTGTGAGCAAGTGAGGTCAAAGCACGGAAGCGGCGAGGAGAGTGAGAGCAGCCAGTCAGCTGGCTCCTCTCTGTCATGTGACGGATCATTAGTGGCTGCAGGGCTGCTGCAGTTTATCGTTAGCCTTCAGATTTGAAGGTAGAGTTTATTAATCCAGAGCATGAAGTGTTTATTAACCTGCTCTGCTTCACCTGAAACAGTGAAAACAGGTTTCAGCAGGAGAAGCTGCTGTGGGAAAAACACACAGATCTTACTCTGTGGGAAGTCTAGCAGACTTCACCTCCTCAGGGGTCGATCCCAACACCTCAGCAGTGATGATGATGCTCAGCCTGCAGCTTCTCAGAGAAAACTATAATAAGGACAATCAGACAAAGATACATATATTTAACACACAAACACAGCGGCAGGATTCAAGCACATCATCGTACACTTAATCTGCGATTAAACACAGTATCTAATTATAGGATTGACTGGTGCACAAACAGGTCTCTTGTTCTTCAGTGCACGTTGGTGACTTTGTTTATTTTACTCTCACTTATGTGAGGAGCTCGGGTGAAGTACTGACTTTAACTCAAGTCATTACCGCTTAGAGCGGCTAAAATATGCAAAAATATTGATATTAAGCATCAGCACATCAGCGGTCATATCACACGAGGAAGCATACAATGATTTAGCGCCGTGCGTCGTGTTTGCTGCCAAATACAAAGGGAAATAAAGGCTCGGCGTATACACATTACACTGATTGAACTGCAGAAATAACAAAAAAGCAATCTGTGTACTCGTCCCCACGGACTGAAGGCGTTCCAGGATAACAGATGGCCTATCGTTACATCCCGGTATTTATGGGAAAATACCTGCTGGATAGTTGTATTATTGATACCAGGTGAAGGATCTGATACAGTCTCCTCTGGTGTGATTCTGGTAATTTCTGTAAGAGTATTACTTTCACTGCACTCACTAAAACACGCCGTGTTGGTGTTCACGCCCGAGATACTCAGCAGCAGTAGCAGAACTGTGTGATTAGAGTCCTTAAGAATGTATCGATCATGTCTGAGCTGACCCTAAGCAGCCTGGTGAGGCCCCAGCCGGGTGTATTGATAAAGGCCCGAGGATGCAAACATTGTTAATGAACTCTTGTGTCAGAAAAGTTCACTGTGAGCAAAGTGGAGGTAAAGATTGCACCACTTACCGTTTCACTCTGTGCATTATGCTATGTTCACATTACAGATGTCAATATAATGTATGTGCCATCATTTACATTTTTATTTCTGCATTTTTTCCTCCTGTTCTGGAGGAGAATGGATCAGCTCGAAGAGAGAAATCCAACCATGAGCTCGAGAAACAAGTATAAACAACAGCGTGAGCTACGTGTGTAGTCTAGATTAAACGCAGAACTATAAATCACACATCAGCTGGCTCCCAGCCACATAGACATGCGAGTGGCAGTACACATTTGCTTCCTCGTGTTTCTTTGTTTTGATAAATTTAGTCTTTAGTGAGTAACTATGACAATCTTGAGCTTCTTCACAAAGCTCCATTGCATCTTAACAGCACTAAAAAGTTGTGGTATGTTAACATGAAGTTGTGATGCATCACGCAGTGTCGAGTGTCAGGCTTCAGTTTGTAGCGTCATATTTTCGTCTTCTATTGACTTGCAGTCAGTTGTTTCTTTGCCTGTAGAGTAAACATTAATGACTATTGTTTAGCTGGGGTATCAATCAGAAACAGGCGGCCACATTAGGGAAGCAAACACGCAATAACCAAAGTTATTATAATTCTATTAGATGCTGTTTGTAGTAATGGTGGATAAAGCTGCTGAATCAGGAAACAGAGCTTTCAGGTACAAGTACAGACACTGGCGGATTTAAGAGTGACAGGAAGCTTAGAAAAAACAAACAAGTGCAACACCTGTAACAACAATATTCACAGAAAATTAAACATAATATATTCATTGTATTTCTATGTGTCTGTGTTTGTGGTTTCTGTGATGTGCTGTGTCTCAGGAGGAGAAGCATCGTTTGGAGAACCAGCTGCTGGGAATTCCTAAGATGCAGCAGAGACTTTCAGAGCTGTGTGTCCTGTTGGGGGAGGCCGAAGGGGAGAAAGAAGAGAAGCTAGCCTCCTGAGATTACACACTGATGGAAGAATGATGATTTTATTTACTGGTTAGCATTGAGAGAAACGCACACACATTTGTATCCCTTCCTTGTAGGGCCCCGCGTTGACTTGATGTATCTCCTGTAATGTGCACTGGACACAAAGTCCCCACAGAGCGTATAAATACCCTTATAATGTACAAATGCCTTTGTAAAGCAGAATTATCCCCTAAGTGTCCTCCAAATGCAGAAATGTCCTCATAATTCACAAATGTCCTCACTGTGAAGATATGTCCTTACAATTCAGAAGTGTCCTCAAAGTAAAAAAAATGTCCTCAGAATTAAAAAGTAGCCTAAAATTACCTCAAAATGTCGACGTCTCACCAGAGTCAGAAATGTCCTCATAATACAGAGATGTAAATGCTCTGAGAAAGCACAAGTGCCCTCATAATGTAGAAATCCCAGTATAGTTCAAAGTGTTCCAAAATGTCCTCATAATTCAGAAATGTCCTTGTATTACAGAAATTCCATCACAGTGCATAAAAACCTTTTGCTATGCAGAAATGTCCTCATATTGCAGTGTGCCTGATGGATGGGCCACACAAAGATGGACAAACATGCGCATACACACACACACACACACATGCTGAGCAGGTAAATCATATGACTGAAGTGAGTTTTAACTGTGAGGGTTTTTTTTAGATTTTATCTCGTGAGAACTGCCGGTTTGCTGTCAGAGCTGCTGTTTCTCGAAGACGCCCACGATCAGTTGGCCTTTTTGTTACGAAGCACTTCCTGTCCTGATTGGTTATCTCGCTTATTTTAAATGGCTCGTTTCAACTGTTATGTAACCTTGTTTACATACATTAGTTGGCTGGAAAAAATCAGCACCTAGAGTGTTTATTCAATTCAGCTTTATTTACAATAAGAAATCGCAACAGCAGTCACATTAGAGCGCTTTGCATTGTGAAGCTATGAGAGGTTGGCTGTCTGCCTGAAGTGGTCCAGGTGAGGGGAGGTTTTTACTGCTGATAGCTCAAGTATACTCGTATAGAAACAGCAGGTTTTTATACAATTTGATAAATGGTTTTGATCACCTGGCAGCCTGTGGTAGGAAAAATATGCATTCCTCGACCAGTTTGCAAGTATGGTAGTTGTGTAGTTCAAAAATCAATCATCAAAAACTTAGTGACTGCTTTGGTCGCTGTCAGATTGCTGCAGTTGCCTGTAGTTTGCATAGAAGATGCCAATTTGTCTGCAAACACTCGCTAAACACCAAGTGGAGGTGAAACGCAAATGAGAGACGGAGACCAGTTTCCCTTCAAAGTAAAAGTTGTGGCTCATTGGTGAAACGAATGTTTCAAAATGTGCAACTTTTACTTTGAAGGTGAGCAGTTTCTGTTAGTGAGTAGTTGGTAGTGTTTGCAGACAGGTTGCCATCGTCCATGCAAACTACATCCGTGTGTCGCAGTCTGCTAGTGACCAAAGAAATCGCAGAGGTTTTTGGTGCAGCACTGTGTACATTTTTGAAACCAATTTCATTTAGATACTACAAGCAACCACTCGCCAACCAGTCTGGGCCAAGTAAGCTGCTTTTGTAAACAGACTTTTAATTTGAAAGGTGAGGATCAGTTTATCAACATATGCCATTGAGCCTTTTTTCCACCAACTGTGTGCTGGTCCTAAAAAACCCACAAAAAACAGAAAAACAAACAGTACCAGTATAGCTCCACAAAATAAGAGTTCCACTGGGGGAACCACTGATGTCAGAGGCTGTGGGCGGGGCTACACTGGATAATGTCTACCTTTTAAACCTGTGAAATTTGTGCTGGTTCTCCAAAGACACGACTGGCACAGTGTTGGTGGGAAAAAGGTTTCCCGTAAACACTGATCTGACAGCAGCCGTCAGCTGACTGAGAACAAAGAGAGGAGCAGCAGATTTGACAGAAAAGGATCAGCTGAGTCATATGACTGCTAAGAGGTCACGTGACAGCTGCATCTATTTATATATATTTTTAATTGTGCCATATTTAAACCTTTCCTGCGTGTACAAATAAAAAGTATATTATATACACAATCAATAATATAAACAGCAGCTTCACTGATCAACAACAGAATAATCTGCTGCTGCAGTTTGAATAATAAAACTTTATTTAGAGAAATGTAATGTACATGTTACAGTGCAATCAGAATGAAGAAGAGGAGGGTGATGAAGACCCAATTATAATGATGCTGTATGATGTCATGATGATGATGTCTGAATGTTTATTAAAAAAATGAATAAAAAGTTACTAATGCGTTTTGTTTCTTGTTGTTTTTTCCTCTGATCACGTGACCAACAAACAGGATAATCAATTATTTCCTCTTAAGTCAGCAAAATATTGATTAATCACTGAATCTGAAGCTCAGCTAACACTGACCTTAACACCACAGCCTGTCCAAATGTTTCTGCAGACTTTTTCACAGTATTACAAACTAAGATTTACTTTTCCAGATGATCAAATTGATTTATACATACATATATACACACACATATATATATATATATATATATGATTACCTTTGCTCCTCTTCTAAGGCGCTGGCTACCTTCTGATTAGCTCGGGCGCAATGAAGTTGCACCTTGAACGCATCACATGGATGAGGACTAGAAAAGGTGCTGAGGGTGTATCCTGTTCGTAGGATGTCATTAGCTTCTGATTACTGAGCGAGTATGTGCATGCCGTCGCTGGAAACGATGCCGGGCTTATTTAAAAGGAACTCATTCAACAGAAATACGCGCTAACATGCCTGTGAGACTCAGCTGCGTTCCGGACCTTTAACCCCTGCCAGCCCGTGGTTTAAAAGCACTCCTACCTCTGCCCAGTTTCACCAGTTTAATCCCCGTTGGCTTTTCACATTAAGAGTTTCGCTAATAAAACACATGTAGTCCACTGTGGTTTAGAAAACTGTACTGGTGGTTTACGGAGACTCTGACTATTTAACCACATGACTATTTAAATAAACGTCACACGGATACAAACTGTAGCATCATATTCGAGAATTTACTGTTAGGGATGCGTCTGTACTATACTAACTACACGTTTACTTGTTAGTACTGTTAATAGAACAAAAGTATCTGGATACATCCTCATCCGCTAAAAACCCCACATTGTAATATTAATAATAAGACTTTACGGGTCAGGTTATTTAAACGTGGATTTAATTGGCCCATCTTAAGTATCAGAGGTAAAAGTCGCCTATTTTATTCATATAACTTTTTTTTTCTCATATTAAACCCATGCATGAAGTATTTCACTTTCAGAGGATCAATAATCTGACTGACACTGAGTGTTGACTGGACAGATGGGATCGATAGCTTTTAATTATTAAAACCTCTGGATTTCTAAGCCAGGCTTCGCGGTGGGTTTTAGGCTGTGGACCTTGGAGCGCAGCGGGGCGGGGTCTCTGTCAAACCTGTTGTGCGTCTCTCCGCGCGGACTGTGCGGATCCGGGTGTCTGCTGGGGTCTTTTGGAAGTTTCTCGGGCTACTCTGACGCTGGGAGGACGGCACAGCAGCCTGGCGAGCTCAGGTGAGTCGGACCCGGACCTCATCGGCCCCCCTTGTCACGGCTCTGAGTTGTCCCGCTGCTGCAGGAAGGAAAAGGCGTGAGAGTCAGGCGTGTCTGCCTGACACACGCCAGACTCCATTCGGGAATGTAGTAGTTTTAGATGTTGCCGGTTTTCCGTTAGGCTTTGTAGCTGAGAGAGGCAGCTGCCGATGGTTTTAGAACCGGGAGGAGATGCTCTTTGACTCCGCTCAGAAACATTGATAATATGACCAGCACCAGGTCATGTTCCCCGGGTTAAATTTACAGAGCCGTGAAATATAGAGCGGCTCAGACTCTGGACTGGGAGTTTAAAAGTGGACATTCCTGTCACGGGGTCTGGCCGGCGGTCTGAGTGAAGCCGGTTTAAGAGTAGGAGTGATAAATGTGGTGCTAGGTTCAGTTTGTAAGTCTGCCTCCTCACTGAGTGCTTCTGTGTGTGTCCGTGTCGGCCGTTTCCAGCCTGCCCTGGCACGGCATGGCACGGCACGGCCGCAGCAGCCACTGAATAGCTGGCATTCCAACAGACACACACACTCTCACACTCTGTGCTGCTGTTATGGCTGGAGTGAGTTTAGAAGTCACCTTTGCAGACTTGCATAAGGGAAGTGAGCATCACGAATAACATAAACAAAAAACAATACAGACCCCCCCGCCCCCTCCCTCCAACCATCCCCTCCCTCCCCATCCTCCCCTCTCCTCCCCCTCTCCTCCTCCTACACAAACACACAGAAAGTTGCTGGACCTGCTCTTTGTTCCAGTTTGAATTAATGTGGTCAGTTTTTCTAGGGAAACTGGGCAGGGCCGCTGATATTTTCTGTTTGGGCCCTCAGGGCCCCTTAAGCTCCTGGATACCACATGACTCCAGGCTGATGCAGATCTGCTGGTCCTGATTCAGTTTTTAAAGTTGCACTGTGTTACCCTTCCACAGATCCCGCTCAGGCTTTAACTGCTGCTTTGTTGGTGTATCAGACTTCCTGTCTGTGGTTGCAGCATGTTGGCTCCTGCTGAATGTAGCCTATAGAACAGTAAAGTTGTTGGGACTCCTTCCAGAGGCAGAAGTGGCGCTCTGGTTTAATTTGCAGTGACAATCCGGTTGATGGTGCTGAAGGAGATTATCGGTCTGAGTCTGTGGTTTGCTGACAAAGTGGGAAAAAGAGCAGAATGCTCCTTTATTTTGTAATTTTTATGAACAGCTGAATGTTTTTTGTTCAAACTCTTGATGTTCTGCATGAAGGTTTGAATGACTGAACACAATACATGGAAAAGTGGGGAAAATGGTTTGTTCAGATACTTAGTTCCTGCTTTTAAAGACAGAAAGAAACTGTGTTTAAATCTGGATTCCAGTGCTCAGTTAACCTGCTTCAGTTTACCCACTCTTCTTCCAGACATCTTGCTATCGTGGGAATGTTTCCAGTCACTTAAGCTCACCAGCCACTTTATTAGGTACACCTGTTCAATTGCTTGTTAGCACAAATATCTAATGGGGCAACCACATGGCAGCAGCTCAATGCATTTAGGCATGTAGACCTCGTCAAGCTGACCTACTCATCAGAATGAGGAAGAACAGTGATGGCTGTTGGTGTCAGAGGGTCTATCCGAGTATTTCAGAAAATGATCATCTGCTGGGATTTTCCCAAACATGCATCTCCAGGCTTTACAGAAAATGGTCTGTAAAAGGGAAAATACCCTGTGGGCTGCATCTCTCTGCGTTAAAATGATGTGTTGACAGGCTGCTTTGAGGCGATAAGAAAGCGGCGGTTACTTAAATAACCACCCATTGCTGCCAAGGTATGCAGAAGAGCATCTCTGAACGGCCAACACGTTGAACCTTGAAGCAGGGTTACAGAAGCAGAAGACCGCACTGGGTCGACAGAAAACTGAGGCTGCAGCTCCCTCAGGCTCACCAAAACTGGGCAGGAGAAGTCTGGAAAGAGTCTGGTCAGTCTCAATTTCTGCTGCATCATTCACATGATGGGGACAGACTTTAAACAGCATGAAAGCATGAATCCATCCTGCTTTGTATGAACAGTTCAGGCTGCTGGTGCTGAAATGGTGTGGAGCATATTTTCTTTGCACACTTTGGGCACCTTAGTACCGACCGAGCATCTTTTAACCATCACAGCCTGCCTGAGTGTTGTTACTGAGCATGTCCATACCTTTCTGACCTCAGTGTACCCATCCTCTGATGGCTGCTGCCAATTTTTAATGGTCACCAGGACATGAAAGCTGCAGCTGAAATATAAAAGAATCTGCCTAAAAAGTTAGACTTTTCCTCAACATTAAGTTTTAAAAACCTTCCTTTTCCTCTCAGAAGATTTACTCGTACCTCCATCTGTGCTGCTTTTCATTTGAACACCACGTCCTTCTTATAATTCTGGTTTAAATGATTTTCCCGTTGGATTTCTAATTGTACACACTCCAGGTTTCATTTATACAAAACCTCGTTCTTTTAGAGAAAAACAGAAAAAAAAATTCACAGAGACTTTGAAAAAAATCCAAACATGAATTTTGATTATCAATTAAATTATTTCAGTTTAACTCACAAGTAAAACTATGTTATTCCTCCACCTCCTTTCTTTTAAAAGAACAGGAGCTGCCCACATGCTGCATAAGTAAGACCATAAGATTATAATACAACAACAAAAAGAATCAAATGCATAAAAACAGTCCAAATAATGAAAGAAATATCATAACCAATGTTTAATAATCTTGATAATTTACAGTAAAGGTGATTCACACGTAGATGAAATAAATAGAAACGGATGAAAATCAATTAACAGATTTAAAATAGAGGCGGTGTGGTCAAAGTTTATTGAAAATAAAATGAAGGTTTCGCCGCTGGCAGTGAGGAGCAGCTCTAAAGCATGACTTTGTTTCTTTGTGCAGTCATTACATTCCTGCAGCAGCCTGACAGGCACAGTTCAGGGCCGCACTGATAAAACTGATACATTGTAGATTTTTTTAAAATGGACTCTGGTGTAAAGAGACAGGCTGAAGACTTTTTCTACCTGATTTAACCCAAAAACCCGAATGAAGCTGACCCACTGACCACCCTGGCATGTGATGGCGTGAGGCAGTGACATCATGCTCCTCCTCCTCATCCTCCTTTTCCTCCTCATCATCAGTGAGATGAAGATTACTTAACTGAAATGCCCATTTGACTAATCTAAAGGGTTTAGTCTGAGTCCAGCTTCAGAGTCAGATTACTGCTTCTGCTTAATCACGTCTAATCCACACACACACACACACACGCACGCACGCACGCACGCACGCACACACACACACACACACACACACACACACACACACACACACACACACACACACACACACACACACACACACAGGGTTAATGTGCTTTAATCTGCAGTTTTAGTCCAACTGGGCTCGCACCAGTAACACCAGTACAGAGTGCTCTAGTTTCCTGAAAGTCACCATCGTGTTTCCTCGTTTCCTGCTTCAGAGGATTTGATGCAGTGTTAGCAGATGAGCTGATCTGATCAGCTAATTGATTAATCAGCAAATACAAATAGAGTGAGGTCTTTTTAAACAGGGCAGAATCTGCAGAATCAGTGACAACATCACTTCACAGATGTGAGAAATATATGATAATTTTAGTCCTGTGTGTGATCATTGTGAAGACCACTTTGGTTGCAGGTGTTAATGTGTCATTTCTATATTTATATATACTCTGGTATATATAAATATATACTGCTGAATGTGTTTGTGGAGGTGCGAAGGCAAAAATAACAGGTAGAAAAAACGTCTAACTGTTCACGATGATTTGAGAGAAAGAGCAAAATAAATAAATGTTAAAGAGGAAGCTTCTTTCGGCTGCACCCTTATTCACAGCGTGTCTGATTTGGCGGTTTTTACACCAGATGCCTTCCCTAACACAACCCGAAAGAGTTTAGTTTTTTCTCCTAGGTTCGAACCGGGGATCTTTTGCTTGTTAGGTGAATTTGTAAACTAATATTAGTCATCATATTTAGGAAACAAGTTGGAGACGGTGGAGAAGGGGGAAGAATCCTAATACAGGGCAAGAGGATTATTAAATGTCCCCAGCAAGCACGACTCCCTCATTCCCAGACAGAGTAACAACCGTCGTGCTCACCTGTTGTTTTTGAGTATCTTTCTCTGGACAGGATCCAAATATTTTGATGGATATTTTTCTGAAATGTCTCGCTCAGTGGTTTCTTGCTTCTCCTTCTCCACCCCCCACCCTGTGCTCCCGGTGTTGTGCAGACACTCTGAGGCAGGATCTGCTTCTAACACCTGAACTCAGTTAGTTTATAAAGGTTTAGTAACAAGTAACAACAAGATAATCGGGGTTAAGCTTTTACTCTCATAGTATTTTATGTTTGCTTTACATTGCATTACCACACCCTCCATAAATAAAAGCCCACACTGACTCACAAGAGGAAGTGACATTTTCTCGATGAGGCTGTGGAAAGATCATCAGGCGCTCCTGCAGCTGCCTTTGTCTCTCACACTCTTTACTGGGTCATGTGAAACTTTATAGTCCCAAAGATGTGAGTCGTGACCAAGCTCAAACAGCTGGATGTCCTCCCTCACACCCACCTCCTTATTTTCACTTATTAATATAAAATAAAAGTTCAATAATTTGAGGAGATCCAACATAAAAGGAAACATTTAAAAAAGTTTAGTAACTGCACAATGTTTGTTAAGTTAGTGAATAATCATGTTCAGTCATCTTAATTACAATTATTACATTTAGATAAGTTTGAATGAAGCCATGTGGAGGCAGAAAACATCCAAGCATGTTCTATTTTTCTTTCATAATCTACTGATTGTTCAGAAAACGTCAAATGACATCTCAACGAGAGCGACGGAGCACTTTTTTTTTTCTCTTTCTTCTTTTGTGTTTAGAAATGACTCACAATACTTATCAGTAATAAAACTGCTCCCGTCTATCTGCTAATTGAGTAATCGGGTCAGGTGTGGACTGCTCACTGGTTCCTGGGGAAATAATGCTACTGGCATGTATGAAGGGGGCCAATGGGGGCCCTGCTAATAACTCCTTCCCCTCAGGAGGAGAATTATTATCTTCAGCCCTGCAGATAATGTGATAAAGACTTTTTTATGATTTATAGAACTCTCCTAAAGATAAATGACAGTTTGGGAAACACGAGAAACACAAAAAAGACAAAATAAAGAAAATACATTTGAGTTGAAATGTGATTTGTTTCGTAAAAGCAGAAATAAAAGTGTTCGCCCGGTTTGCTGTCAGTCTCGAGGAGCTGAGCTGAAGTGAGTGTGACGTGACGGAAACGGCAACAGTGTGCGCTTCACTGTTTGTGTGTCTGATTAGCTGTCAGTTTCTAATACAATCTGTGTGACCATCTGTTTTACTCCACTGTACACACTGTGTGTGTGTGTGTGTTTGTGTGTGTGTGTGCGCGCGCGCTCGTGGGAATTGTTATCACATGTTTCATGTATGCACACACGCCTGCACAGGTGCTGTTATGTGTCTTCAGGTTCTTTTAAAGATAATTGCAATTAATTTAAGATCTAATATCTGCAGAAGGTTCAGTGAGCGAGGCTTCATGATGCTGGCCCAGATCTGGATGACGTTTGGGAACACGATCACTTAAGTTAAGATCAGTTAAGTCTGGTTTAAAAACAGGTGGAAAAGTTCTGTTTGTTTGTCGGTGAGAGTTCCCGGCTCCTTCTCTGACGCATTATGGATGCAGTGAACCAGGAAGAGTGAAAACATACACTGGGCTATATCTTTGCTCTGATAAGGAGCAGCTGTACTCACCAGCACACAGCTGAAACAGTCATCAAGCTGTGCGCCGGCTGTGTGCCCCGTCACGATTGGCTAATATGTTGTAAAGCAGATTGGGTTTTTGAGAGGCGGCGGGGCAACCACCATCACTCCATCACTGGTGTTGGGAAGTTTTCCCATGAATTTCTACTCAAGAGTCTCCTGAGTGGCGACTCACCCGCACGCTCACTGCTGTGTCAGCTGTAATCTTGCTTAGCACAGCTACCAGTGAGCCGCATCTTCCCACAGAAAGCTTCCCCCGATCACTGCTCGCTGTATCTCTGCTTGTCTAAGTGTCTAAAAGTCTCCAGGTTTCATTTGTTTCCTCCGAGCGAGGAGCTCCGCGAACCAACTGAAAGTCGTCCCGCTCGTTCCTCAAACCGCCCTCCTCCATGCTGTCTGCAGCAGCTCCTCGTGATCTTCACTCAGACCTCCTGTGGGGAGTTATTCCTTTATCGACTTTATTTATAACATTGTAGTCTTAAAAGTTAAAATATAAAGTAAACTGTGAGGATTTTTGTGGATGAGCAGCAGAGTAATGACTGCTGTAGCTGCTGTTGGCATGGTTTTCAGTTCTTCTCAGTTTTGTCACCTGAAGCTCTTTATTAGCGTTTATCTTGAACAAACATCAGCAACAGAAACAGCAACAGTGAAATAACCGGAGATTAGCTTCAGCGCTCAGAATATTAAAAAAAGGATTCTCCTTCAGAGCCACATTTTCCAGCAAAGACCCCGAGCCCGGAGACGAGCCGCATGTATCAGGCTGTAGAGTGATCAGCTGATCAAAGGAGAATGACTGTTTAAGTGTTTGAATCGAGAACTTCTTAAACATGCTGACGTGAAGCGAAGTGTTTTCATGGTTTGGACTTTTGCTGACGTCACACGCTGCTCTGTGAAACTGAGCTGAGCTGTTCTCTGATGTTTTATGCACCGAACGATTAATCGATCTGTGGCCCGAATGATGTTTTCTGCTTTTCATACATAAAATCTGATTAGAACATAGTTTGACTCATAAAAACAAGAAATACTGAGAAAATCTGACTTTATGTTTTATCAATTTATGTTTCTGAATTCTTAATGAAATCAAATCTCCAAACATAAAGTCCCCCAAACAGACCTCAGAGTCCACCTGGAACCAGAATCAGACCCTCTGAGCAGAAAACGGCACTGCTGGTTTGGGTGAACTGACCCTTTAATGTCATTAATCCTGTAGGACAACCACTGGCTGCAGAACATCAGAGGATCTTGTGTGTGTGTGTGTGTGTGTGTGTGTTCCATGTGTTTCATGTTTTCCTGCAGATGAAAGAGTTGCTGGTTTGATTCCTCAGGGACTCTCAGCCAGCGGCTGGCTGCTACTGATTTGAACCACGACGACGCACACAAATCCTCAGGAGGCTGTGTGTGTGTGCGTGTTTGTGTGTGTGTGTGCGTGTGTGTGTGTGTGTGTGTGTGTGTTTGTGTGCATGTGCGTGTGTGTGTGTTTCTCCTGATTCAGGTTCCATCATGTTTTTCTTTTGTTTTGGTTGTTTCTTCTGAGCAGCTTCACTTCAACAGTACGACTTTTCTTGGCTGAAGTTGTCTCACTCCCCGTGTTTTGTTTGGACACTGTGGCAGCCAGCTGTCCCAGAATGCATTTCACACTCCCCCAGCGGCTGAATGGAGGTGCTTCGTTTTTTCCTCCAGGGACTGCTGGTCAGTCAGCGAGGACTCCAGCAGCTGCAGAGCTGAATTCAGAGCCTGAACCTTTACACTGAGGATTAATCAGATTGATCCAGTAAATCGAATCAGAGCGGACTGATTCTCTGTAAATAGACCCAACCTCAGGGTGTAAAGAGCATGAGTCAGAGTCAGTGTACTACAGGTGCAGTGTGACAGGTACTAAGTGGTGGTGATGGGGTACAGGGGTGTGACATCAGCACAGGGGAAGCCTGAGATCAGTAAAGCCACAGCGTTTAGAAGAAGCTGTCATTCAGTGCGTTTTTATTTTTTCTATTGTGCAAACACTGTATATAAAAGATGGACACAAACCGCATGACATCAGCTCGTTTCTGGATGGACTTTGCTTTGAAACCTGGGTGGATAAAGCCAGCCAGAATCATTGGTTTACATCTATAATGCTGTTGGGTCAAACAGTGAACAGCATTTAAATGACTGTTTGTAAACTATCGTGATATATGATATTACATATTCAAAATGTAACTGATAACAGGCCAACTGATACAGAATATTTAGGATAAGGACCCAAATGCAGGACTCACGAACACAAAGGGGTGGCTGATTCTGTGATGCATCGAGTATTTCTTCTTCAGTCACCTTTCTCACTCAGCATGTGTTAATAGACCTCTCTGCTGAGTCACACTTGTTATTAATCTCTGGCTCTCTTACACAGCATGTCCTTTGTCCTGTTTTCCTTCTCTCACCCCAACCGGTCGCAGCAGATGGCCCCGCCCCTCCCTGAGCCTGGTTCTGCCGGAGGTTTCTTCCTGTTGAAAGGGAGTTTTTCCTTCCCACTGTCGCCAAAGTGCTTGCTCATAGGGGGTCATATGATTGTTGGGTTTTTCTCTGTATGTATGTAGGGTCTACCTTACAATATAAAGCGCCTTGAGGCGACTGTTGTTGGGATTTGGCGCTGTATAAATAAAATTGAAATTGAACTGAATTAAACTAAAAGAGGCAGCTTTATTGCAATGTAGCAAAATTACTCAATACAGAAACCAACAACTGGAAACTAGAAATGAGGAACTGAGATGCTGGGAAACTATAAACTGGAGAGCTAGAAACTAGGAGCGTGGATGATGAGGACCACGGAGGAAACACTCAGGACGTGGGGATGGCCAACGGGCAGAGGAAAACACACGAGGGACTAACGAGGGAAGTAGAAACACAGCTGGGAGAGATCAAACATAACGAGACGGGGAATACACTAACACAGGACGCAAGACTGTCAAAGTAAAACAGGAAACATGAGACAAACACGAAGACACGGACTTGACACTGAGACAGGGAGACACAGAGACAGAAACCTAAAGACTAAAAACTATAACATGAGCACAAAACCATAAAGAGAAACGAGACCACCAACAACAACAAATCAAAGAATATGAACTCAAACCAGAAAGAACCAGAACCGAAATCGATATTTGGTAATTTAAAAATATGTATTGGGCAAGTTTTATTTTCTTTTTTGCATGTCAACACACAAAGCACAAATATTTCCCTAACATCATCTTTTTATCCTTAGTTTTCACATGATGTCAGAGCTACTGGGACATGCCCACCTGGAGTACTGCAATTCTTTGCCCTCCAGCCATCCTTTGAACGTCTTCGAGTTTAACTTGCCAGATAGCTCCTGTGCAGTCGGGTGCACTAATCAGCGTTTATTTCCAGATGCCAGCAGGGCAGAGTATGTAGAGTATGGCACCAACACCTCCCTCCACAGCAGCCCCGGCTGTCAGTGGCGGCTCATTTAAACCGTAGGAATGATTTATCCGACACTGGAAGAATACTCGGTTGACTTCACTGTTATGATGCAACATTAATGTGACAAATTAATACTACTGGAACTTCTCTGGCCCTGTGCTGTGAAAGTCCAAGTCAGCAAAACGCAAGTGTGTTAGTTCATTTAAGCTAGCTATGTAGCACTTATGTTTGGTGTAGCCACGTACAAGTTCTTGTACTTCATCTCCCACACGGCCGCATTACTTACCCATCCACAAAGAAATTACTTGTAGCTAGGGCTGTGCGATATGACCAAAATCTAATTTCCCGATATAAGACATTTATCGTCCCTACAACGATATATATCACACAAATTTTAAATTTTCTGTAAATTCTGTGAATCTCGGGCAACTCGACTTGCGTGAAGTGTTTTCAGCTGGGCGTCGTGTACCTGGAGTCGAGTGTTTTGACCGATGCATGTAGCTATAGATTTTTAGACATAAGTTGAAACGGCCTCCGTTTTCTTTGTCGGTATTTATTACACAGCGTGCTGCGGGGAAAAGCGTTTTCTATGGTTTATTTTTAAGCACCTGACGGCTCTTTTTGCTTCTCATCTGTAAGCACTCTCCATACTATTTCATGTGATTCATTTTATTTTGAAAAATCTCAACAGGATCTTCAGCTTTATTATGAAAGGTTTATGTGGAAAATAAACAGGCGGACGGCAGAGCCACGCGATCGTTGTTGCTAACGATAACGCATAAAAGCGACTACAGTGACCATCAAAACAATGAAAAATATATTGCCGTAATCAGTTTATTTTGCGACACCACGAAACAAACGATAGATGTTTTTATATCGTCATCCGATATATATCATTATATTGAACAGCCCTACATGTAGCTGTCTGTACTTTGAAAGCTTTCGTCCTTGCAGTGGTGTGAGGTGAGCGAAGATACATGTAGATGTCCCTGAGCTGAAGCTCTGGGGGGCACATCAAACTTTCAGGGATTTAAATTAAGCCGCTGGGGCAGAATATGGAACAAGTCCCCAAAATTTGTAGTTTCTCTTCACATCTTAGTTTTGGATCGATGGATGCGTGGATAGATGATCCAAGTAATCTTGCCTCGAGACAGGTGAAAAAACGAGACTTTTGTTGTGCAGTACTCCGACTGTCCACTATTGGCCCTCATGATGGAGTAATGTTTGGCCCACCAGGGTATCAAGTTGGTCATGTGACTAAAAACAAATATGAATTATCACATTAAGTCAAGGATTGCTTGGATCTACTAGTTGTTGTACTGTTGCCTTCTGTTGAACAAACTATGTGATGTCATCATTTTATATCATTGATGGGAGTTTCTCCCATCTATTCTTTACATTTTTAGATTTTCATTTATTAGATATACCGGCCAATATATGGCTAAAATGGGCCAATATATTGGCCCTCCCAGTAAGGCTCTAATAAAGGCACATCTTTCCCCAGCACTGCAGACATCCTGTCAGACAGGCAGAGGTCCTCTTTAATGGTGATTCCCAGGAGCCCAAAGGTGGGGGCTCTCTTCAAAGACCTCCTTGGTCTTTGTGGTATTTCAGAACCAGGTTATTGTTGAACATTGTATGTTTTCAGGTTCTGATTCTCTTCCGTAAATGCAGCTTCATTGCAGTCTGATGAGCCTGATGGCTGTCATATCACCCGCAAACCTAACAATAGGTTTGAAGTGTGGCTGGGCTAGCAGCCATGCGTGAAGAGTGCATGAAGGTGGGGGCTCATCACACAACCATGGGGGGATCCCAGCGCTCAGGGTGGAGGATGTGCACTCGCCCAGTTGGAGAGTCTGGAGGCAGCTGATGAGGGAGCGAAGCGTGCCGAACAGCTTCTCCTGTGTGACTGTGTTAACACCGAGCTGTAGTTAAAGAAGAGCATCCTTATGTTGGTGCTGTGTCTGTAAAGGCCTGCAGGGAAAACGCACTCACCTGCTGCTAGACAAATTGGTGTTGGTCTCTGTCAGCTGGCACAGTCATAGCGAGCATTTTTAACAATAAAGTTTTGATAAACAAGGCAGTCCACTGCAGAACGCGGTTACCTGTCACTGTATTCCTGTGGTTTTGTGCCAGTTTACTCTGACACGGCGGAAATAAAATCACTCATTTTTTAATGCAGAACTTGTTCATCCAAATGTCATCTTAGCTTGCTACTGTGTTTGTTTATAACTTACCAGCACAGACAGGCACAACTGTATGGGAATGCATCCTAATGAGGGTTTACTAGTGTTTTACACTGCTGACTTATGAGTGATTCTTTTAACCAACTAGTATTTTGGCCAATAACTCCTGAGGGCACCGATGTTCCTTTGCTGTGATGTCCCTAAAACTCACCTGAAGGTATTTTACTACGATCAGAATCTGAACTATTGTGTCCAACTCGTTTATCAAAAACATGATGAAGATTTTTCACTTTTTGGACTCCACAGCTTTTCCTTCAGGATTATCTCATGTGTGCCCTCTAAGAAAACTGAGAGAGTGCGAATTACTGGTTATATTAGAGATTCTCAGGCTTAGTCTGCTTCTGAAGTCATTTAATGGACAGACTGAGGATAATCTCCACCTGCTGTGAGAACCAATGAAGTCAAATTCACACAAAGATGGTGGAAGAAAACATGCTTTAATTCATGTTTTTGGAGATTTTCATTAAATTTGTTTACAGCTTGTTCTAC
This sequence comes from Oreochromis niloticus, assembly GCF_001858045.2. NCBI lineage: Eukaryota > Metazoa > Chordata > Actinopteri > Cichliformes > Cichlidae > Oreochromis > Oreochromis niloticus. The sequence goes on from NC_031984.2 coordinate 5,175,869, forward strand.
ATTTGTACAAAAGCCTGCTAATGTAAAACAACTCAGTTAATTAAGTTCTTATTAAGCGACTTACTGAGCGAAACTTCAGAAGTTTTAAACATATAAAAGACATAGAAGGATGTCTCCGCGGATTCATGTTTTTACCGTTTTTGATGTTTTATTGATGAAATTCTCAATCGATTAATCCTGCAAAGAATCTCCGGGTAAGTCAGAAATTAAAAATAGTTACTTCTGCAATGAACCATGGCAGAATTTAGTATTCTGCGACGGTTCATTAAGTGGGCCGTGCGCTGTCTGCTGTAGCAGGTGTGTTTGATGTTTTTTGTGGCGTCTTGAACCTGAACTGACAGAACTGATAAGACGGAGGAAGAGGAGGGGGGCGGGGTGCATTGTGGTGTTTGGGGGTTGGAGGGTGACCGGAGGACGAGTTGAAACAAACAAGAACTCACAAAGACGAGTAAAGGGGGGTTCTGGGTGGGTGTTTGGGGGTCTATTGTTGATCCCAGATTAGGGTGGGGCCTCCACACCGAATATACACACACACACATGCATGCACGTAGAGTGGAGTGTGAATGAAGTGTCCTTGATCGTACCAACTGCTGAGCCCCCCATCCTAGTCCTCAAACTCACCCAACCCTCCCCCACCCACCCTCCCATCCTCCCCCATCTGTGTGTGTGTAAAGTCACACACACACACTGTGTGTGTGTAGCTGGAGGTGATATTAATAATCCATAAAGAAGCTGGTTTCTCTCAATCGCTCCCTGTGGAGCACGCACGCACGCACACACACAGAAACACACACACACACACACACACACACACAGAAACACACAGTGCTAACCAGCTGTCTCGCTGCCTGTCAGACAGACAGGATGGTGGAGTCACTTTCTGCCTTCTCGCTGTAACACTTCAGTTTACAGTCACATATTTTCAGCTAATTTCCTGGAAACTTGAGCCGAATCTTTACCGACTCTCAGCAGCGAGTGTTCAGGAGGACGTGCACATGGACAAATTAAACGATCACCACATGTAAATGTGGTTGTTTATATTTAGACATACAGAGATGAACAACAAGAAATAATAAAAACCCCTTCTTGCTGTTTACCTGCAAATTTGAGTAAAACATCTGTGAGGTGCCATATGTTAGAGATCTGCTTTAGTGCATCTTCATTTTGACTGACGGTTCTGCTGCACGTTGGTGGAGCTGCGGACATGCTGCAGTGTTCAGCTGTTTGTGGAAATTCCTTTGGTTAGTGTTTCAAGTGTCCTCTATGCTGTGAAAGTTCAGCCACTCTGCAGTTACACTGACAAACTGATCTTTAGCTTATCAACAGATGCACCTGTAGTGTTTCCATCATAGACTGTTTATGTGCAGTTCCCTCGTTTCTCTGAGCAAAACAGGCCAAAACTTGGGGTGGGATGCTAATGCTAACTTACCAGCTAACGCTAGCAAGCTTGGTTGAGAAGCTGCATATTGTTAATATGCAATGATTTTCAAATTTACTTAAAAAGCAGAAGAAAATGGTGAATAAGCTGTTTAGGAGTCCAAATTAGAGTTATTTACTTGGATTCCTGAAGAGAAAAAAATAGTTTTAGTGGTTAATTGTTATGATTGATTCATTTCTGACTTCTCAGAAAAGTCTGGTGTTTCGGTTAAAGCTTGCTATAAAAACATGAATTCAGTTTGTATTGTTTAAAATAAATAACATTATAACTTTTATTTTTAAACAAATTATAAGGACATAAAAAAGGATTTCTTGTTTTTATAGCAGATTGTCTAATAAACCATTTACAATATGGCCTCTGATTAATTCATTCTCTCATAATTTAATATAATATCATGTATTTTATTTGAAATGACAATGTATTTATATTTATCTACAGATACTTAAAAGTATACACACTAGAATAAAGGCTAACAAGGGAGGTTTTTACATAAACAAATCTATAATTATACAGTAAGTAATTTTAAATGGTGTGTAAGTAATTTTGTGTAGACTTCAGGTGTTTTACAGTAAAGGTGACACAAATATTAAGTAATTTTAGGGACTACATAAGTAAGAAACACAAAATTTCTTGGTAATTTTGCAGAAAAACAAATAATATTTCCCCATCTTACAAAATTAAAGTACACTTTACATTTTGGGGCGTGGCCATATTATGGAGTGACTTAACCTGGTCCAGGTATTTTACAGCAAGGTCGGCACACCTGTCCTGCACACTGCTTTTGGAAGTTGTGTTTGAACAATGATTGTGATGGGGGGGAAATGAAGTTGGCTCCACCATTTCAAGGTGGCATAGACCTGCAAATGTTGATGCTAGTCATTTTTTCTTGTAACTTGGTAACGTAGAAAAGTACATTTATATTTGTAAAAATAAAGGATAGTTGAGTAACAGAACATCTATTATGCACATCAGCAATAATGAACAATAAATAAAGATGGAAAAAAGCAATACAAAAAAACAGGATATTCACAGTGTAAGATGGGGAAGATTATCTATTTTTCTGCAAAACTACCAAAAACGCAGTACTTGAAGTTACTTGCAGTGTAATTTTTTTCTTCTTTCCTGTAAAATACATAAAGGTATACACTACTTGAAATGACTTATGCAGTACTTTAAATTACTTGCTGATTAATTTGTCTCCGTTTCGGTGAAATACCTGAAGTTATGCAAATCTTAAAATTACTCAAGCACTTTGGAAACTTACATATTACTTAAAATAACTTTGTATCCTGTAAAATGTGTAAAATGTGCTATATGAAAGGGTTGTGATTATATTTTAACTTTGCTTGTGCTGAACCTGAATCACTCATCACTTTGCAGCAGGTTTGCTTTCACCTTACAGTCTCCAGAGTTGCAGGTAGCAGCAATGTACCAATTACATGTACCATCACTGCCAATTAAAGGCTTTGTAGTATTATAAAGGATGGGTGTAGCCACTGTGACATCACCCACTGGTTTGCATGGTACAGTTTTCAAATCTTCAAACTAAGTGTCTTCACTGACGCCATTTTTAGCTTTTTAAAAATCGCATGACAGGAGTGCGCCCATCTTTTATATACAGTTTATGCTGACAGTGAAGTAGAAAAGCAGAGCTATTCCTTCCTCGACTGCTTTCCAGGACTCTGCCAGTCAGTTTTGAGTGGGTACTGCTTTTCAGCAGCACAGACAGAAAAAATTGTTGTGCACAGATTTGGCCCTGGCACACAAACTGCCAGCACCAAGAATTATAACATCCTCATAACACAGCTTTTTATACAGCTTCATTCGGGTGGATGCAGTTTTCTTTTTGCATGAGTGAGATTCATTCATTCACTCATTGGTTTTGCAGTGAGGTGCAAAAACACTGCAGTTACTGGCTCTCGATGCTTCTCATGGTCAACTGTATAAACACCACAGACCAGTATGAACAGCAGCCACAATCAGCCAGTTATGCCTCACCTCATCGTTGTCTTTATGAAAAGATAAGAAGCCCCATAAATGAAGTCTATTTACTATTTATGAGCAGAGCAGGTGGTAGATGAAGCTTTTATTGGGGCAAAGTCAGCTAACTTTTTAAGTATCAGATTTAATTGATTATTCTATTCATGCAGCTTTTATGTCCCTGTGTCTCTTGAAATTAAAAATGATTTATAATACTTCAAAATAACTGCCAAAAATAAGCAGCTGGAGGCTTTTCAGTATGATTACAGAGCAGTAAGACTCGCTTACAGAAGCACTCGGGTTTAATTTTGCAACATGTTTTATAATAAATAAAGTAAATTAGAGCTGAAACTTAAACTTGAAGCAAAAGTGAAAAAGAGCCAGCGACTTTTTCCAGTGCAGGAGCTTTTCCTGGCAAGCAGCAGAGACAATCAGGTCTGAGCGAGGAAGTTGTTTTACACCCAAACAGCTCCTGCTCAGGGGAACTTTTCAAAAAACTGTAAAATCTAGACTTCTGTTTTATAAGCATGCTAAAAAATATTCAGTCTTTCACAACGAAGGCCTTAAGGCAAAAAGTATATGAAAGAAATCCGGTTACAGCTGCTACAATATGAATCACTCGCAGGACTTTAACTGAATTTGCTGTTGTAATAAGCATTTCAGCCTCCTCGGTATCAGCTCACTGACAGTCCAGAGGTGTTTGGAATAAAACTGAGCATTAATGGGAGTGTTTCCTCCCGTTTAGTGGGTCCCAGTGGACGGCAGCCACACTTCCACCTAAAAGCGAACCTGTTGGGATGTTTCACTCTCTCTCTTGCCTCCCTGTGACAGCTTTCACACGTTCATGGTGTTGACTGCAGCCTGACAGCTGAGAGAGGAGTCACATCACTCTTCATGTCACTGGAGCCAGTTTAAAGATCAGACTTGAGGCTTTGGGTGAGGACCAGGATCCGGACCGGGACCAGAATTACGCAGGGTTCAGTTTCAGGATTCCTGCACAGACAGGAAGAAACTCGCTCTGTGGTTAAAGTCAGGCGAGTTTCCATGGAGACGGTCGGGGTTACCATGGTGATGAAGAGTATGGCTGACGGCGAGCAGTGAGGGACCTCAGAATGATAGGAATACCAACACGAGCGTGTGTGTGTGTGTGTGTGTGTTTATAATTGGCTGTGATAAAATATTCTCTTTGATGTTGAAGTGAAGCCAGAACCAGTAAGCAAAGAACCAGTCACCCAGAACCAGCCGTCTCATTTGTGATATACATATACAGTAAGAGTAAACACAAACTTGAGCTGTGACACAAACATCAGTGACAAAACATCAGTTTGTGTCCGAGGACCCTCTCCAGCCTCACAAACGTCGTCCAGAGAGACGCAAGAACAAAGATTTCAGCAAGCTGAGGAGGTTTCTGCAGGTGTGTTCCTCTTAACCTTGAGCTCTTTTCATCTCTTTCAGAATGACTTGTTATGCTCTTTGTGTAATATTTGTAGGACTTTCACTCTTAGGAAGGAGTAGCAGCAGTCCTGAATCTCTTCCTTTTGTCAGTGGTTTGTCTGGCTGTGGACTGATGAGCACTGTGGTCTTTAGAAAAGCTTTTGTAGTCTTTTATATCTGTGTGCATCTCTGTAATGGTTCCTCTGACGCCCTGTGAAAGTTCATACCAGTCAATCTTTCCTAATAGGCAGTCTTTGAATGCCTTTATTTATAGACCGGCTCACCTCTGAATAAAACAGTGTTGCCCAATTCACTCACTCCTTAACTTAAAACACCTGACTCCAACTAGCTTTTGAAGAAGCCGTTAGCACAGAGGCTTGCTTGTTTTTTGCAGCCTGCACTGCACAGATGACACAATGTGTTCAAATAATATAAAAGTGTAGCTGTTGGTGCGCTATTAGTTTAGCATGGGGCTGTCAAAACTGGTCAAAACTCGTGTTAAAATGTAGAAAAAACCGCCCACACTGTCATGATAACTGGGTGTTCCCGGGTTTGAGCTGGAATTCTTTATTATTGTTCACTGTTTGGTTCTTTGTTGTCTTTATTGTCAGTTTTTGTCTGCGTGTGTGTGAAAAAGGAGTCGTCTCGATCAGTGTTTAACTTCTGCTTACCTCTGTTGGGTATAGTATGTACATAGTGTGCAAATGTAAGAGTATTTCATATTGTTTCATATGTTTTCTTGATTTGATACTATATGCAGAATAAATTAGTGATGTTATAGCTGACCTTGACACCCCGAGGCCTGTGTCCTGCAAAAGGGGTGTTTTAAATCAAACTCAGAGAGGACATAATATATATATTACACAGGACCTGATATGTGCATTCTGCAATTGATACATCATGCATCGTATGAACTTTTTGCGAAGCAATTGTCCAGAAAGATTCAACACGTTCATGGGGATTCATCAAACCATCAATAACATTTAGATATTTATAGATATTTAACTGCTCTCCTCTGGGTTTCTCTGTTTCTTTTCTTTTTCTGTGGCTTCCCGTGTCGTGAATTAGATTTCAGCAGGAAATTATACTTACAAGACCCGAAACGCCTTTTAAACCTACATCGTAACGTTACACGTAACCCAACGTGCTCCTCCTGAGAAATGTAATTACATGTTGGAACGATTTTCATGGTGCGGAAGGTTGCAGTGTGGGGTTAAGAGGGATTTCTGGTTGTGTCATAAGTTAAGGCTTAGATTTCCTGCAGAAGTGTAAATCAAACTTCAGTCTGGGTCTCAGTATGTGTGTGTTTTAGTTCCTGTTTTATTTCTTATCATGTGTGCTTCATATTGAGTTTTACTTCCCTTGTCTCGTTTATCCTGATTTGTTGCAGCTGTCTTCCCCGGTGTTTCCCATCTCCCTCCGTCTCATATGGCTCATTGTCATTGATTGTTCACACCTGCATGTCTACCCTCACCTGTGGCTTGTGGCTTTTTCCTGATTAGCCCTCATGTGTATAAATAGTGCTGTCATCGCCCTCTGTCTTTGCCTCAGGGTCTAGGGATGTTCCCTTGTGGTTGCTGCATGATATTACTTTAGTACATTTTGTACTTTTACATTTTATTATCTTGTGGACTTTTATTAGCCAATAAATGGTTTTCCTTTTGTTAATAAGTCTTATTATGTATTTGTTCCTGTTCACTCCACATTCCACATAGTTAAACTTTTACAGACTGTTACGCATTCGAACTGTTCAAATATTGCATAAGATGAAATATAACCGGATATATTTTACTTACCACCCCCCAAAACAGTTCAAAACATAACCCACAACAAAATAGCATAAATGAAGTTGTACAGCACAATAAAAAACACATTATAACAAAGGAAAATATCTCATTAAGGTAAAATACACACAATATAAGGAATATAAGATAATGAAGTAAAAATAAAATAAAGAAGCTCAGTGAAGTAAAAATACAATAGTAATAAGAAAGTAAATTAACTTTAAGTAAAATTACTTAAAAAGTTAAATAAAATACAATAAAGCATGTAAAACGTCTCAAAAAATGTTTTAGGAGGGATTTTAAGTCATCATATTTAAAAAAAATGAAAAACAAAAAATATAAAAATAGATTTGGCTTGAAAAAAGAAAACCAGGCAGGAAAGAGGAAAAACAAGCACATTTTAGAAAATATGAAATATTTGGCTGCCGTACATGGATATAAGCATTTCCAACAACTGATATTAGGAAACTGAGAGAGAGCATGATCACAAATTTAAAATGCAGAAATAATAACAGAAACTCACTCTATCTAAAAAAGTTAATTTGGATTTGGTACATGGTGTCCTGTGTGGGGAATATCACGCTGTAGTCCCTTCGCATTCAAGCTGTAATATCTGTGAAACCATTCACCTGATTTGGGCTAAAGAATATTATGAGCTTCGAATCTGAGAAGCTGTAACTAAAACATCAGTCGCCTCGATGCAAACCTGTGGTTTCTACAGGCCTCCAAATCTGCTGTCTGTGGTCAGACATCCAAATATTTTACGGAATTCAAGCATCCATCATCCCATGTTCACTTGAGCTCCACTCCAGAGTGTCCATATTCATCGAACCACGGCACCAGATATTTACCTTAAAACATTTCAAGGACCTGGTTCAGGTAGTTTTGCGGATAATGGAATTTTAAAATGCCCCCCCTCAAAAAAACCCTTCATTCTGAAATATCCTTAAAGCAAAAAAATAAAAAGGTTTCCTAAATATTTCTACACGTCTTATTATAGATCCACATACCTACGTATCCAGCAGCTCTGCAGCTTTTGAGACAAACAGCTGTCAGAATTGGAGCCTTGTTAGATTTATTTTCTTCTCATTAAACTGCATCATATAACTGAATTTAGAATATCTGTTGTTGACAGTTTACAGTCTGATTGTGCTTGTCTGTGATTATAACAGACCATATTTAAAATTACGGTAATTTTAAAGGGTTCGCAAACTTTTTCTAGCGACTGAATAATGGTGGTCCCTGTAGCCCCCTGGCACTTTAATCAGGGACCCCCTGGGAGTTCGGGGCCCCTCAGGGCTTTAATCGGGCCTGCTATACAGAGCGAGCTGTTTTTGTTGTCGTTGAACATCTCTGTGTGTCAAACCGTCTCTGGACACGACTCGAGCAACCTCGCGGCCTGCTGGGTATTCCAGCATATTCGGGACTGCTGAAGTGAACTTTACTGAAAACAGGATCTTCACAGCAGCACGCTGAATAGTTTTTATTGTAACTCCAGGCTTTGACACTGTCTCTTTATTTAAATGAGCTCTGCAGACAAAGACCGCCTGAACAAAAGGATGTGAATTTAAATGAACTTTATTGAAAGACTCGGGGTGAACAGTGTTAATGAACAGTCAGGCTTCAACAGGGAGCCTTTATTTAAACAAAGTGTGTGAACAAAGGGGAACAAAATGACAGGACGAAAAAATGAGCTCTTTGGAAAACCTTTATTGACAGCACGCTGTGTTTACAGTCTTATCGCTGTGTAAAGTTACTGGGGCGAGGCAGCGGAACTGATCGATCTACGATCAGTGAAAATGTTAGAACTATAAACTATATTTAAAACAGCGATAACAAACCATGAAATGATTTTACTCTAAACGTGAAGGCGTCCAACAACGACTCGATTGTTTTAGCTGTGTGATTAGTCTTTGAGTTTTAAGGTTGGAGCTGATTCGCCACGAGTCTGTTATCATACAGTTACTGTTTGAAAGACCTCGCTGACCCTGGATCAGCCTGTAATGATGCACTCGGTTGTTACATTGTATATTTAGAGGGACAGAGCGAGCTTCAGGATGAGACGGTGACTAACAGGATAGTTTGTCTCGATGAGACACTGCTTCACTCTGATACTGTCAGTATACACACCGTGTGTTTGTGTTACTGTGTGTGTGTGTTTGTGTGTATCCTGTGACTGTATCCTGCTGTGTTTAATGAAGGAGGAAGTTCCTGTTCTGTGGTACAATGAGCTGTTTTTACTGTCTCTGTGTTTCCATTTCCTCCCCTTGTGCTGCTCTTCCTTCCTTTTTCCCCTCTATTCTTGGCTCCTTCTGTGCGTCTGTCCATCTGTCTGTATCACTCTGTCTGTCTGAGGCGATTTTTCATTAAAACAGCACAAAATCATAGATTCAAGGAAATGTCACGTGCAGATTATAGTATCCTCCATTTTTTTTAGACTATTTGATTTTGATATTCAGAAAAAAACACCCCAAAATTGTTTTGTAATAAAGACAAACTGATCTCAGTGGTTAGATTGACTTATCTATCCACTGCAGGTATTGATTCATTGATCTGTTTCCATGTGGTTCTTGTTATTTAACAGCTGCTGATTCCCAGTTTGACTCTCTAGTCGACCTTGGATTCTTCTGTTTGCTGTGTTAAAGGAGAAGCGTTTTCAGGACTTCTATGTGCTGCTATTTATTTTAACAACGTAGTTTGAGCCTCTGAGTGTCTCAGAAACTTTTTCTTTGACTGTATTTGTCTCATTTTTTAGCTCTAGTGCAGTTTTGCAGTTATCCATCCATCCAGCCAGCCAGCTTCCTTTTACCTGGGATTGGGTCATGGGGGCAGCAGCCCAAACCCAGACTTCCCTCTCCCCGGCCACCTCCTCCTCGGGAGGACACTGAGGTGTTCCCAGGCCAGAGAGATGTAATCTCTCCAGCGTGTCCTGGGTCTCCGGGTAGTACATGCCCAGGAGGCACCCAGGTATCCAGTCAAGGATTGGTCGCCCAGACCCTCCGTACTTGACTGCCTTCTGACACACACTACAGTGTCTCCTGCAGGTGGTGGGCACACATCACTGTAAATGCTGGGCTGTTCCTTTACATGTTGCTTTGGGTACGACTGTTCCATGTTGGATTGTTTCTTTACATGTTAGACTTCGGCCTGTATATGTTAGGCTGTCCTGGTAAATATTACACTTTATGTGTGCTGTTGGGCTCAAAATCACATTTTAAATATTGCATTTTTATATGTTCCACTGGTACTTTACATGCTGTTGTACTCTTCATTTAAATGTTGGACTGTTCCTTTTAATGGCCGCTGTCAGTGTTCAGATTACAGACTGAAATAATGTGGTGTCACTGCCTCACACTGAAGATTATACAGTCTGTGTGTGTGTGTGTGTGTGTGTGTGTGTGTGTGTGTTAGTGTATAATTGGTATCTTGGAGTGCAGCTGTCTTCATTCACCAGCATCTGTTACACCCCCAACTTAGAAACACAAACACACACACACACACACACACACACACACACACACACACACACACACACACACACACCGGGACATTAAATCATTCCTTCAGTTTCAGTGCACACATTCAGAGCTGCAGACGACACAAGCAGCACGTGAATATAACAAAGGCAGTAATGAATAAGTGAGAGTAGTGGTGCACGTGTGGCGACATCGCAGGTGTGTTTCATGTTTGGAGTTTAGATTGTTGCCATACGTATTTACAACCACATTTGCCTTAGGCTGCTGTGTAACATGTAAACAAAAAGCAGAATGACGCTGTAGTGGAAGGTGCAAATACAAAGACCTGTGGGTGAAGGTGTGAGAGTGCAGGTATGGATCACATGACAACACCAGGCGTAAACACAGCTCGAAACTGACCTTTCATGAGTTTCCAAACTGAAACAGAGACTTCTGTACAAAAAACCTGCATCAAAAAGACGCAGCATATAAGGCTGACTCTGTGTGTGTGTGTGTGTGTGTGTGTGTGTGTGTGTGTGTGTGTGTGTTTGTGTGTGTGGGTGGGGGGGTGGGTGGGTGTTTGTGTGCGTGTTCCATATATGCAGATTATAGCTCTATAATGTCTCAGTTTGCAGAGTTACAACCATCAGATTAACTCCACAGATTAGTGTTTGAAGGCAGGCTGCCTAATCTACTGACTGTGTGTGTGTGTGTGTGTGTGTGTGTGTGTGTGTGTGTGTGTGTGTTTCAGGGACAGGTTTAATGGGGATTTAAAGGACTGGTGGCCTATTTGGAAGCTTCGGTTTAATTTTTTTGTGCACCAAAAATAAAAATTGAATGCTGAGTTTGGTTCAGTTTCACAGATCAGATAGAAGCAGCAGAAAGTAGAGGAGCGCTCGCTTCCACAGTAGGTGCCCTATTTCACAGTTTTAGTGAAAGAAATGTAGCTCTGCACCCAGATTTTATGGATTATGTCTTCACCCATGCGCTACATCTCCAAATTTTCATGAAATTCAGCCTGGTTTTATGTAATCCTGCAAAAGAAAACAAATTTGAACCTGTAAGAACAACAACAAGATATCAACATCTGAAACAAGCTTTTATTTAAAGTAATATTTTAGCAATAATTTAGATTCCTGAACGGATAGTTACATTTCTAGAAGAATATTCTTGCTTACTTTTCCCCTCTATATGTAGCACAAGTGTTCATAAATATGAAGTTGTGAGTAAACTAATGCAGTGGCAGCACCATCCCTCAGTGGTTTGAACTGTTGCCTCACAGCAAGTGGGTCCAAATCTTTCTTCCCCCACTGAAAACACCAGCTTACTTTCCTGGTCGAGGACACTTGCACAAGGTTAAATAAAGAAAAAGAGAACATGAATTTTATTTTGAAGTCGCACAGCTTCTGAGTTGTTTGATGCAAACGTATTTATCCCTGCCATGCACACACACGTGCACAGTGTTGTGATCTCAATCAGCAGCGGCACAGCATCTCCTCCTCTCATCTGGAGCCCTGCACAGGCAGTCAGCCTGATAACTATCGAGGAGCGAGAAGAGCAAAGGAGGAGGAGGAGTTGTTTTAATTAAAATGAATTAATTCATCATTGATGTGAACATTTAACCAAAAACTCATGCAGACAGCACACAAAGTGGTGCACAAACATTCACCAGAGTGCGGGAAATGAAGCAGAGGATGCTTAAAATTTTACATGATGGCCAAGAGTAGGCATATCGAGCCAAACACGCACAATCGTGTTTTCGTGTCTTTGTGGGGACATCTAATTGACATAATACTTTTCCTAACCCTTGCCATCAAAAATGAATGCCTAACCCTAACCATAACCTAACTGTAACCTTGACCCTAAAACCACATTTTGAGCCTCAAAAACACCTTGCGGGGGCTGTTGGTCCCCACGAGTATAGTAAACTTCCAATTTTTCGTCCCCACAAAAATATGTAAACATGTGCAGACACACACACAGAGCACTTTCAAGCATGGAAATGTCTCTCGCTTTAAGCTCTCGTATCAGTGCATCAGGTTTTCTCTCTCTTTAATTGATTAAACATGTCTTAGCTGCACCAGAGTCTTCTGGAGGAGGTCAGGGTGGATGGAGGATAAACAGGAGGAGGTCAAATGGAGCTGCGTACGCTCAAAGGCAGAAGTGTGCATTGTTTTTGTGACATTTGTTAAATGGTGCATGCACGCGGTCCACTTTCATAGATCTCAGTCTTTCCTGAAGTCTTTGGTGAATTAGTCACTAACGGCAATGAAAACAGAAAGGAAACAGCTAAATTTGACCTAATGTGAAACTGAGACTCACTGAAGAAGTTTACGGATCTAAAAATGTAGTGACAAGTGAAAGTGATGAAAAATGCTAGAAGAAGTGTTCAAGCATGGTCTGATATGTGTGTGTAAGGTTCAGTGTTTGCATGCTAATTAACCACACATCAGTAATAAGCGGTTAGACATTGTGGTCACGGTTGAATTGCATTTTCCTCAAAATGTGCTCACAGCTGCTTCTCAGCTCTACAGAGGCACCTTTGTCACCGAATACCAGCGTGTCAGTGACGAGCCTGCAGCCTGTTGTTCCGACATTAAAGCACATCTGAGCTGTTAGTTATGAAAATATTTGCAGATGAGTCTCCGTTAGCTGATGATGCAACGCTCAGAAACACTGTCAGTCAGGGTCGAGGCTCCCGCGGCGCCCCTTCCTAACATTCTCTGGGTCTGGCTCCTCGTTTCCCTGCAGAGTTACACGACTTAACATCTCAACCACCTCTTGTTAATGAGATGAGCTCCACATCTACAAGTTTAATCCAAACCTGAGAAACCTTCAGCACGGAGTCTAATAAACTGTTGAACCGGTTTGTCCGGTTTATTTAGAGAAGTGTGTGAGCAGGAGCTCTGACCCAAACTGCCTGATGAAACATCCGACAGTTTACAGACACACTGCTGCTTTATCTCAGATCTGCTGTCTGCTACTGAGGGCTGCACATGAAACGTGCGAGGCTTCGAGACGAGATACAAGAAACGCAGGAGGATTCGAAAACAGAGATGCAGGGAGATAAAAGATAAGGAGATAAAACGAAGAGATTAAACACTAGAATAAAAATCACAGAACAGTGGAAGATCTAAATAAACCAAAGACACCGACGCAGAATGAAATCGGGGAGACGACAGTCTGGTTCTGGTGAAGAGCCAGGGTCGGTCTCACTCATCCAGGATGAGGTTCCTCATCAGCTGCTCTCTTCTCCTCCGCTTGCTTGAAGGTTTAGAGGTGTGAACGAGGATGTTTGTCAGTTTCTGAAAGGCAGAGATTTTGTAGAAATGTGTGATTTTCACAGTAATGAGCCCTTGTAGTTTTCTCAGAGGTGATAGTGGTCAGAGCGAGGTGACAATTTTCAAGCATCACAAGTTGAAAGTGTGACAGCTGCATTGTCAGAGTTTTTCCGAGTACTGCTCAGCCACTGCCTTCATATTAAACATAAAAGAAGAAGTCTGGGAGTCATAATGAAACATATCTGCTGACCTCATGGAGACGGGTATCGCGTTTCATCATAATTATTATAAAATATATAGAGAGATATGTGTCTTTATGCTTTAATTCAACTACACTCAGCAGGAAACATAAATGCATACAGGAGAACAACCACAGGGAAGACGAGAGAAGTAAAATGTAAGACACAGGAGGTAAAGTGGAAATTCAAAATCCACTTTTTTAAAATCCAGGCAGACGTCATGCACATAGAGGCAGTCGGTGTAAAAAGAAAAAACTCGGGCATAAAATCAATTTTAAAAAGAGAGAAATCAGACACAAAGAGCACAATAGGGATGTAGGAACTGCTGACTACTGTTCTTCACAGTGTTATACACACACCCACACACACGTGTATCTGTATCTATATCTAAGGAGAACGATTGGCTGATTGGACACAGGTGAAACTGATGAAAACAGGTCAGATAGTTACAACAGAGAAACTTAAATGGACAGAAGTGTAAAGTGAGCAGGAATAAATAAATCCGGTGCAGCGATGTACTTTACCTGGATGGATCGTTTCGGCCCTGAGTAGTGCTTGCAGGCGTAACTTACTGCATTAGCAGGAAACAGGCAACAACCCTTTGATCAGATGAGGATTGTCCAGAAGATTTTAGCAGCAGGACATTTGTAAAGTCAACCTGAAACTATAAAAATGCATCTATACCCACCGATTTAGCAGGTCTCCCACTGTGATGATGTGCTGTTCAATAATGATCAATATCACAGAGGAGCTTCAGCTGAACGGGCTGTTTCTGCTTTTTCTTTATCAGTTAGTGCACTCTGGAGTTCATGTGGACCCCATCTGTATCACCAGGGCCATGAAGTAGTGAGGGAGGAGGTTGGGGTGGATAGATGGGTTTATTTTGACACACTTTCATCTGTTCAAAGAAAGACTTCGCCTTATTGGCTCCTTGGAAAAAATCCTGACAGATAAGAGTCCGCTTTAAGTTCATCATGTTTTTATTCAGTGGATTTCCAGCATCAACAGATCAGCTTCTGTTAGTGGGAGTAATGAGGTGTCTTCCTCTGGATCACTTCTCGTGGTGAGGAGCACCGCAAGGATCTGTACTAGGTTCATTTTCCTTCCTTGTACTGAATTCTTTGGTTCCTATTTGTAGAAAATCTCAGATCTTTTGTTTTCACAGAGATGACACCCAGCTATACTTTAGTGGTTTGTTTTATTAGTTTCCCTTTCACCACATTTTTGTTATTCTAACCACGATGAAACAGGTCTGCTAACCTCAACAGAGTGTTTATTTCTACCCAGAATGGATCTGTTCTCTAAACTGCAGCAGGTTATTTTTTAGCCCCAAACCATGCATTTACCACAGCACTGTCACATAAAGAAGAGTTAATTACTGGTTTTAACAGTTTACCTCTTGCTGGTTTGCTGCAGCGGATCCCTTGAGAGTAACAAAACACCAATGTGGTGCATCAGGTTGGAGGACTTGTCAGTGGTTAAAAAATAATATAATGCTTTTCTCTGGTTTCTGTGGCATTTTCAGATTGTTGTTTGGAGCTCAGTATGTGTGACGGTCAAGCTTCTTCTCTCTTTTGTGAAAATAAAACACTTTACAGGAGTTAGCGGGCTAATATGAGGAACGAACAGGTTGTAGTTTAGCTCCCCACCATATAACCCAGTATATACCAGTCTCCATGTGTGTTCTGGCTCGTTTGACTTTGGGGCTGTATAAAATTGTTTAAGTGGTAGGGAAAACCCTTCCTCCTGCTGAACACTGGGCTGTGTGAACACTGGCCGAGTGACGAAAGAGCTGATATTTTACTCTGACGGATGAATGAATGCATGAGTGAATAGCCTCTGTGTGTTTGTCGGGGACCTTCTGACCTCACTACGGGATCACTTCCTCTGACGCTCGCGCTGTTAGATATCGCTACCAGGCCGACTGTAAACCAGTCACATGTGCAGAGTAAGGCGCCGACCTCGTGTAGAACCTGAGCCCGAAAAACCATCAGTCTTCTGGTCTTTAGCCTCTTGCAGCTCCTGTTTTTGGTTCTGTGTTTACTATTAGAACCCAGAGACACGCTCTGAAAACCTCTTTAGCCTGCCTGAGCTGCAAAATCCACATTCATAACAAATACGTAATGTCGTTTTTCAGAGAGATGTTTCAGCTTTAATTGCACCACATTTAATTAAACAGACTATAAACTGTGTTTATTATCCCACTGTATTTAATGACAGTGTGAAAACAGATTTAATTGTTATAGTAGCAAAGCTGCAGACAATTATGAGCTGATTCTGCAGCTCTGCTCTTTACAGCGAGTCATCCCTTTGTTCAGCTGTCCAGCTACAACTGTACAGCTCTGCCTCACTCTTGGTGGTGTTTTATGGAGAAACGGCTATAAAAAGCCACATGCAGCAAACAACTGACAGGCAGAGACGAGCTGCTGAATATAATGGAGACTTTAGTATTCTGCAAAAAACAGCTCTGCAACAAACAAACAGAAATGTAAGTTTCCTTGAAGTATAAAAATTAGCATAAAAGAGCATTAAGTATGAAAGTGTGACACGAAAAAGAAAAATAGCAATCCAAACAAACAGCCAACAAAAAGGCTCGATATGGAGCATCGTATGAACAATAAACTGTGTGAAATAAAAGTTAATGATCCTCCAGGCTGGATTATTTGTCTCTAAAGTCGCCTCCGTTCAGGAGTTTATATCACAAAACAAAGAAAATTCCTCACATTGTCGACAGTAATCCTTAAAGCATGACTTTACAAGCTGCTGAGTCTTAAAATAGAACAAATCTACAACATCTGTCTCTGACTTCAGCTCAGCTTAAGGACGAACATCTTCAAAGAAAAACGCGAAAACATGAATAAGACATGAACTCTCCAAAAAATTAACTTCATGTACGCTTCCTCTTGTTAAAATCTGAAACAAACGGACTCTTAAGATCAGATTTTATTGCTGTAAGAGGGAGTGAAGGCTGGATTTATCAGCAGCGAGGACACTGATTCTCAAAAAGAGACAATGACAACACAAACACACAGCAGGGTCGTAATCCCTGGTTTTTGTCTTCAAGGTCACCGAACGCCTCAGCTGGCTCTGCGCTGTTGGTCGTCCTTCATTCTTTTTAAAGCGTCTGACAGCGACAGACCGAAGCTGCCCTCAGACGTCGCTTTAGTGCTTCAGCGTTTGTGACTGATGACTGTGTTTGATTAACAGGGGGCGGAGCCACAGGCTGTGTTCATTAAAGGACAGGTTCAGTTTTTAAAGTTAGTCTTAAATTGACTGCGAAGGGTTGGAGGTGGGAGGTTTTTCCTCGGCCTGTTCACACTTTAGCAGATGTTTCCGACCCTCAGTCATCATGTAGATATAAACCTCAGCTGAAGATGCCAAAATACTTATGACACTTACAGTTATGATTCACTTAGAGGGCATGTGTTGGTGAGCAGCTGTCAGAGAATCTCCCTTTTCCCAGTTTGGATTAAACTGGTGAAGTGTCCAGTTTTAAAGAGAAGTTCTGAGTGCACTTTAGCTCAAGTCCTCTTTAAATGTGCTGATGTCAGATCTCGGGTGTGTGCAGGTTAATAAGTGGGAAGCGGCTGTATTGACGAGGACAGATGAGCAGGAGCAGCTCGGTCTATAGATCATCAATCAATAGCTGCGGTGATTGATTAGCTGTACACTCCACGTAGCTCATTAACTCATTATAGGCTCCGGCAGGCAAACAGGAAGTGATTCATTGCTTGACCTCACAGTTGGCCTTGAAGGCAGATGGCTGATGAAGAGCCAATAAAGGAGTAATCCACCCAAAACACGAGACTGTGGGCACAGGGCCAGGAGATGCAGGAGACACTTTGACAGGGTGAACACGCCTGTTTCCATGGTTTCCTAGCTCGAATGATGACACAAACCTTTAGGGATTTTAGGCCCTCAGGGGCCCGCAGCCGCTGTCTGCTTTGCCCCGGTGACAGCTCTGACATCTCAGACTGTGGACGGGGAAATGTCTGTGATTACACATGAAAATAATGCCGAAGCCATTGATTTATCAGGGAGCAGATCAATAATTCATCTGCGGTGCTGACAATTGTTTTTGATTAACACCTGAACCCCGGGGGTCAGATAAACCTGCTGGATGTGAGAGTGGGAGTTTGTCAACATGTTGACCAAGAGAAAAAGTCTTCTGCCTCAAGTTTAATGAAACTTCATTTCACTAACAGAGACGGATACTCATAGACTGTATATGAAAGATGGATGCAGCCACTGTGACGTCACCAACTGCTTTCTGAAAGCTTCAAATCCTTTTTTTTATAAAAGAAAACAGCCTGCTTGTTTATCCCTCTCTCTGACCCTAGTATGACCATAGTTTTCAAAAATGAACTTTATGTTTTATCTAGTATAATGTGACACTGCGCCTATAAAGTCAATTTTGCTGCGGCCAAAGAGCGGGGGAGCCCAGGAGCAGTTTCCCTTCTATACAACTGGAAGTCTTCTTTCATGCAGAGGAGTCGCCCCCTGCTGGTCATAAAAGGATACAAGTTTAAGGAGCTGAGTTCAATTTTCAGATTAGGCCCTATGTTTAACACCTGTTTATATGTTTCTTCTAGTGCAATCGTTCCGTCCGTGGGGCTGCACGGCGTCAACGCGTTAGCACGGTTAGCTTGTTAACGCGTTAGCGCCGTCCAGTCCCACGCATGGGGCGATCCTTGATAACTGAGATTTGGGGCGTTAACGCGGTTATGGCATTAACGTCATTTTAAAGAGATTAACGCTGACAGCACTAGTTTCTACTGTTTTATCACCTGTTTTACTCCACACGGACAGAACTTTAAAAAATTAGCACCATGTTGTATTCAATAAGACTTTATAGTAAAGGTTGAGTCCATGAGCTCATAAATCAGGTGAGAACCACAGTCATTTTCCCATAGACTTCTATACAAACTGATCTGATTTGAAGCCAGGGAGGTCACCCCCTGCTGGCCGTTAGAAAAAGAATTGAGATTAACGCACGTCACGTCTGTGCTGATGTACATCTTTGTTTGTGTTCCTCCAGAACATCCTCCTGATGAAGAAGGTTCCTCTTCCTCACAGCTCAGTTTCTACATCACAGCAGCAGGTTGCCTCAACAGGTTGGTGCAGCTCTAATCTCTGTCTTCTGATAAGTCCGGATGTCCTCACCGGTGACCTCACAGGCAGCTGCCACATGGCTCCTGATGATGTCATCATTCTTGAACATCACTGAGACTAAACGCTTGCCCCGTAGAGTTGCCTTTGTGTGATATTCTGCTGCTTATTGTGTCTGTGTTGCATTTCACACCTGCGCTGAAGCCTTGAACCTTTCTCAACTGACGGAGCTGCGCGTGAGAGCGAGTTGGACGTTAAACAGTCTTTAACCTGCCAGCTCCCTGCTACAAAGTCCATGTGACGCTTGATTGTGCCCATGTGAGAGTACTGCAGCTAATTGTTCAGTTAATTCACAGCGAGTGAGTGGGCGTCGTGTGTGCTGCCTCTGCGCCCTCGCCTAAACCAAACAGATTAGAAACGAGAACGAGTCTGAAGCGGACTATTTCCTGCTGCGCGTTGCACATTAGAAACGACAACTGTGGAATAAGTCCTGACCTGATTGTTCCGACGCCGAAGTTCACGTGTGAAAACGGCTTATTACAGTCGCTGGGAGTTCAGTGATAGATGGAGGATGCGGTGATCTAATTAGATGGTACAGAGAATCTGCAGATTCAGGATCAGTGACCCAAAGATCATCAGAGAGAGTTACTGCAACAGAGGAGCCATTGTTACCAGGGCGCCTCTCTCTCTCTGTGTTCCTGTGTCTCTCTCCCTCTCGTAGGATAGTCAATCGCGTGATTAATCAAACTTTTGCGTGATCAGGTTTCAGCTGCCTTGCTGTTGAAATGAGTTTCTGCAGATTACAGACAGGAAAATTCAGACAGATGACTTTAATAAAAGAAACATTTCTACGGCCATAAATTCACCCAAAATTAAATTCCACATTCAGCTGTGTCATAAGAACATATTTTTCATTTCCGTCTCCTGTCTCTCATACATCTATATCTGTATCCATATCTATAAACACAGATGCATTTCCTGTCGTGTGCTAGTTTGCTTTAACCTAATTTATTTCACTGATTGTTAAACGAAACGACCCCGAAGATAAATAAAGCTGAATTTGATTTTTTGATTTTTATCTGGGACACGTCGCCTCGCTGCATCGCGCACACACATTTCCCCCCAATTACTGCCTGTCACCTTTCACCTCCTCCTCCCCTCCCCCCTCATTCATTACTCCGCCTGGTTGGTTCGTCTCTGTACAAGCTGCTTTTCACGCTCTCTAAACCTGCCCCCTCCTCTCACCCCCACCTCCCCCTTCATCACGTACCTCTCCCCTCCTCCCGCTCCTCCTCGACCCTTCCTCCGCCCCCTTTAAAGCCTCTTCACTCGTCCTTCATCTTTTGTTTCTACAGCAAAGCCTTGCATACCTGGGAAAAAACACACGCACCCCGAAATATCATATCTTATCTCATGCCGAAGTCTCGAGGAGGGCTGCGCTGTGAAGTTTGACATAGCCAGCCTTCTTTTGTGTTAGCTGCCTACACAAAACCTAAAACTCCAATCAGAGATAATGGGTATCACATCAGGGGTTATCAACTTTCTTTGTTACCCCAGGCTTTCTTCCTCAGGCTCACATAAAAGAGGGCTTTTGATGCATCAATTGACTCTTTGCACAGCAAATATCTATACTGGTGCAGAGAAAAGACGAGATAGCAAGATGCTGGCAGAAAATAGTTACCTCTGTAATTTCATATATGAATATATTTTTTCTATTATTCATTGGCTTCAGTGCTGCCGATCATGTCTAACGTGAAACTGCATGAAAATCTGGTTTTAAGGCCCTGTTAGTGCCTGCAGAGTTAACAGAGCTCTAAAATTTTAAACTAGAAGTATTTAAACATGCTCACAAGAAGTGCATTTAGCTGGTTTTAGCTGTAATAACAGCTGCAAATCAACACTAAGCATGAAATATATTTGTGCTCTTTTTATTTTTTTCCCCATTCTGACCTGCATGCATGTAAACTCCTGAGGGAATCCTGAGGTAAAAACAGGCTGCAGCCTCCTCGTGACTATGAAAAATCAGTGGTGACTGCACTGACGTTTTTGTGATTTGTTGACTGCAATTAGTTGTGGCGACCAACTGGTTCATAAACAGGAACGTGCAACACCCCCAAGACCTGGGCGACCACTTGCAATAACACGTTGATTGCACAGATTGGGTGGTGGGAGGCAACCTGAGTCCAAACAGTCACTCTCAGACAGATTGATGAAAACTTACAAATAAATGCAGACAGATTGTGAACATATTTGCAATCTATCCAGGTAAGGAAATCCCAAAAAGTTGATTCTGTTCATCTGGACGTACCGTTTTCAGCGGCAGAAACGTACCTACAGGCCAGTGGACACTCTTTCAAGGATGAGGATGTACACATCCTGGACAGGGAGGAACGCTGGTTTGGGCGCGGAGTCAAGGAGGCCATTTACATGAAAAGGGAAAGATCATCTCTGAATCGAGGAGGGGGCCTAAGGGTACATCTGTCACCATCTTACAATGCTGTGATTGCAGCCATTCCCCAACTCTCTGTCAATGGTACTCATGGCCATTGATCAGTGGTTGTTGATCAATGGCCATGAGAATTTGCATATTAGTGATCAAGAACCTGACCTCCCAGCCCATTGTTCCCTCAGTGGTGCTAGTTTCAGTTATTGTGCAAATGTACTGTTTATAAGATTGGGGAAACCTGCAGTCAGCTGAGACTGAAGAAGTCACTTGGACGAGTGACGAAACGTTTCTCCCACATCCAGATGAACAGAATCAGCTTTTTGGGATTTCCTTACCTGGATGATGGAGCATCTATATGGAACCACAGTAGGCCAGATGTAAAGATCCCTTTATGAAATATTGAAAACTCTAACTTTAGTCTCAGTGTACTTCAAGAATCTATTCATTTTCCTTCATACTACCTCTGGGATGTGTCTGGTCTGGAAAATGTCTACATCAGATGTTTTAGGATGCACGAGCAAGTCGGCAGCAGAAAGTAGCAAAGTTTTGAATTTCAAGTTAGCAAAGAGTTGTTGACTTTTTGTTTTGTTCCCATGGGTGTTATCTCCACTCTGATTGGCTCAATTTATATTTTATTTGTCCAGTTTATTAGCAAGATTGCTCAAGAAGTTGTGTATGAGTGGATGGTATCCAGAGCTCGGCCCAACATCATGAACTTTTGGAGTTGTTTCAGACCAGGATCTAGAAGCAGGAATCTTGAAGGAAAAATTTAATATTTTTTTATCCATCCGTGCTTTGAGATGAAATATCTACTACTAATCCAAATATCCTTCTGAATCCAGGGTGTAGAGAGACTTTCCAGCCTTGGTGGAGGTATGTGGTCTGTTGTTGTTTGTTGAACAGCTGCTGAAACTAATGGAAAAGCTGAGGACATGAGTGTGTGGCTCAGTGAGGACACAGTCCTGCAGTGGATTATTTAAAAAAAGAAAGCAGGCTATAATTGGTCACATGTTTTATTCCCTTTGTGTGATTGGCAGTAAATTGTCGAGTGGACGGATTTTAAATGGCCTTTAAATAACGAGTGTTTGTTTGAGACGTTAATGCAGAAATATAAAATCACATCATGGACGCTGCTGCACCAGCTGGCCACACACACGGCCGCTCTCCTATCTTTGCGAGGACCCTCAGGCACACACTGCACTCCTGGGACACTCGGGCCCGGATTATACTGGGTTGCGGATGCACACACGGACAGCTGCAGGCACAACGGACGGGTAGCTGCTCTTATTATATACACTTTCTGGTCTGCTTGGAGAAAGCGTTACTTACATGCAGAGTTGGGTGGTGGCAATGCAGACAAGTCTACACAACAACAGCGACAATGTGAAGTTCGCAGACAACCGCACAAAGAGCCCGATGACTTAATTTAACCCACGAGTGCGGAAAGTGTGACGCTTTTGTAACCCTGAGCTCAAACCTGCTTCTGCTCCACAGATCTGAATCCTGAGCGGCCCTTTGAGGCCCGTCCCAGAGTGAGGCCTGAACAAAATGTCCCCACAAAGATAGATAGTAGTTAATCCTGGTACGGCTGTGTGTGTTTCTCTTTGTGTGTTTGATTGATGTGATCGGTGTGTGTGTGTGTGTGTGTGTGTTCAGTAGTGCGTGTGACCCTAAGTATGCGTGTGTGATTAATATTACATGAGGGCTCCTGATGAGAGGTGGACAAACACTCCCAGCTGAGCTCTAACACACACACACACACACACACACACACACACACACACACACACACACACATGAATGAATGCATGAATATATCGTCACACACACACACTGAGTCACTTGAGGTCACACACACATGTTTTACCAGCAGAGTGTGTGTCACAGATAAGATGACGGCGATAACAGACACACACACACTCGTGCATGCACCAAGTCTTCACGCTGTCTTCACATCACATTAAACAGTCGGTGGTTACCATGACAACCTGAACACTTTGGGATTCTCACCTGCTGTGACCTGTCAGCTGTGAACCAATCAGGCGACAGAAAACAGAAACTTTCACTCACCTTAGCAGAGACGTTTAGTTGAGACAGACTTTTCCTCTGCCGTGACCGATCACTGTCGGTCCTGAGCGAATCTGATAACGTGAGTCTGCTCGTTTATCTGCTGCTGGATTTCATTTCTGTGTGGGACAAAAAAACTGACAAAGGAAGAACAAAGAAGAGCAAACAACATCAAAAAGACATGAATAAGACCAACCTCGGTCCGGAGCAAGGAAATGACGAGCACCTGCTGCAATTTGAAGACTGTGAGAACATGTAGGAGACTAAGCAGCTGGTTCCCATCATGCAATGTGGCTCGCAGTGGGATTGCTGGGCCGCCCACAGCAGCAGCTGATGGAGGAGAATCAAAGAGACGCGTCGGCTGTGGGACATCCTCAGAGAGACGTCCTCAGAGGGACTCCGTTTCTCTGTGAGACGCTTCATTTTATCTGCAGAGGAGGTTTTACTGAAGAACACAGCGTTCCCCAAGCACGTGAAATCTGAGCCCCGAGCCTGTTAATTATGACTCAAATATCTCATAACATGTATAACACGGACAGATAATGTCCGGCTGCCTGCTTTGACAGGAAGTGGCTGCAGCGTTGTCAGATTTTGGCAGCTGTATCCTGTAATCCTGCAGGTAAATTGGTTTTGATTTGTTTCCAGTTGTGAAAAGGCAGTTTTCAGACTGTCAGCGAAACATGAGGCCAACATCCTCAATCAGACAACTGCAGGTTATATAAGCAGAAGAGGAAGTTTGTCTTATGCCTACCACACTCTAGAAGACTTTGAAAAGACTTGCTATAGTCTGGGAAATTGTCACGTCTAAAGATAATGTGTCGGTTTTTAGTCAGAGAGAAGGCCAAGTCGGAAAAATGTACATTAATATTAGAGAAATCTGAATTTATCAGTGATTCAAGAGAAGAAAAAGACTTTTTTATGCTCGCTCTACACCTAACCATCAAAATGAGCTTCCACAAAACTGTCAGGATTTTAATGGCACGATGGAAATTTGTCTGAGACACTGAAAGTGCTTGAAAAGTTTAGTGCGAGGCAGGCATTAGTGTTAGAAATGAGAACTTATACCTCACATTGAGGCGCACACACAGCATGTTTAGGTTCCGTGTTACTTCCACTTCCTGAGGATGTCATTGTGTCTGATCTCTATCCAAAATAAACCACCAGAAAGTTCTGACTCTGCCTGAGAATCTTTTGGTATTTAAGTTTTCTTCAGCATCAAAGTGAACAGAGATAGATGTCTGAAGATTCACGATGCACATCAGATAGCAGCTGCTCGGCTTTCACGTGGGAAAAAGTCGCTTCTGTTCAATTAAAGCAGTTTATCAGAAAGCATGAACTAAAAAACAGAACCTGAACCGCACAGAGGTATGGATGGTCTCCAACCTGGACATGCTACATCCACTCCAACCTCCTGCTGCAGCGTCTCTCTTATTCTTTTAGCAAAAATCAAATCTGGGCTTTCAAGTTTGGCTGAGATTTTGGAGAAACTCATCAACAATCAGTCAAATATCTGGAACACTTATTTATATAACGTGTGTGATTCCACTGGGTTTGGTTGAGATTAGTCCGAATTGATTTAGCTGCAGATTCTCCCCAGTCCTGCTTTGTTTGCATTTTCACTTCATTTAAACTAACACAAAGTTTTGAATAAACAAGTATAATGTAATAATTTTACACAGCATGTATTGGTGGCTGTTTGTTCCGGTTCCAACAGCAGGAACTGCCTTTGAAGAGCCTCTTTTACTGCTATTTTCGGGGCAGAACAAACAGCCTACTCTGGGGTAGGTACTTCTCTGGGTACAGAAAAACTGCTCGGTGGAGCTCGACTTGGAGAGAACGATGACAAGAAGCACCAAATGTATTAACATAAATACATTTTATGTTAATACATTTTAATACATTTAGGTGGATGCAACAAACAGCAATGATGCAACTACATCACAAAGCTGTTGCAAAATCATTTCATCATCGGTTCGATCTGATGGATCCTACTGCACAACAGTGGAAGCATAAAGTCTAAAAGGGTCCGTTAGAGAGCAGCAAACCTCCAGGCTGGAAAGGAAACCAACATGGAAGTGCAAAAAAGAAACTGCAGGTCCTCCAATGGCCACTTGAGGCTGTTTCTAAAACCAATTAAATCCCCATAGACTCCCATGTTAAAACTTCCATAAAGGAGTTGTCATGTGTGCTACTGTGGGGTCTTTACCTTACAGTATAAAGTGCTTTGAGGCTAACTGTTGTGTTGATTTGCTGCTATTTAACAGTCCAACTTTCCTGCAGTGCAAAGGCACCCTCACAAAGATGGATCAGTGCCTTTCTACTCAACATTAGCACTCAAAGTGCTTCCTACTGCAAGTCTCGTTCTCCCAAACGCACAACTCCATGCCTGAGCTCTTTTTCTAACATCCACGCACACACCCGAATAGGTGCACTGGGGACATCTCAGGGTTTGGTATCTTACCCAAGGATACTTCAACACATGGACCGGGGGAGCCGGAGTAGCTTAACCACACAAGCCACAGCCATCTCGATAACTGCGTGCAAATAAAACTTTTAAACCACTTTAAAAAGACTCAGAACTCTTGTTTGTGTGAGAAGCGTGGTGTTTTTGAGCTTTGCTGGTCGGTTTCCTCCTTGGTGTAGCAATTATTTTTCATTCTCATCAACTCAAATCTGGCCTGATGCTTGTCGAAGCACCTGGTCTGATCGTGTGTAGCGATAATAATAATAGTAGTGATAACAGAAGTTTGCAGCTGGTGCTGCAGTATTGTGGGGCTGGATTCATGGTTGGACTCCTTCAGCCCACAGCAGCTCACACAGTCGGAGGGGTGTGGCGACACTCGGATTTACTACCTCTCTCACCCTCTTTCTCTAACTTCACGCTTCAACCTACCTATTAAATATTAATATATGACCACGCCCCCTGACACTACCTAGAGAAGTGTGGCAGATAAGCCCCGCCCCCTTTATTCCCAGTGGGTCTCTCTCTCTCTCTCCCCGCTCTCTTTGAATGTCTCACTCTCTCTCTCTCTCCCTGCTTCCTGTGAACGTCTCTTGCTCTCTCTCTCTCAGAACAATGTGTCGTTCACAATAATGGGATTACAGCCATCTAGCCGGCTGCTCACCCTCCCTCCCTCTCTCTCTCTCTCTCTCCTGTCATCCCCTCTCTCTCTCCATCTGTCTGTTGGTAGTCCTGCGTCCTCCCTCTCTCCCCCTCTCTCCCGCCCGGTGTTCAGGCTCTTTCAGTTCTTGTCGCCTCTTTAATTTTAATTTTCTGGAGGAATGAAAGAAAAACGGACTGTTTCCTGAAAGAAGTAAGTGCCCGTTTCTCTCCCCCTCTCTCACTCCGTCCCTCATGCGCTGTGCGCTCCTCTCGCTCGCCGAGGAGGCTTTGATTGACAGCTGACTCTCGTTAATTGCGCCGTTATTTAATTAGTGGAGCAGGAATCAGATCAGTGGCACAGACCCGTGGACTCTGACCGTCGCTTTCTCTTGCTGTGCGCAGAAGTTTCCCGCAGCTGTGTTTCTTTTGCTCTTAAATGTGTCGCTGACTGTTGAATTCTGTTTTCACGCTGGTTTTATTCTGGCAGGTCTGTGGTAGTGTAGTCACGGCTTCAGTAAAGTGTTCAGAGTGATGAACTTCAGTCATGTCAAACAAGAAAGAAAAGAAGCTACAAACGTGAAGCATCTCCCTGTAAACATCTTTTTGTGTCTTCCTCCTGCTGCTGGCAGTTTATTCTGCGCTGTGCACATAAAGGTGCAGCCGCTGTGTCAAGCTCTGTGACAAAGCTGCTGCTGTTTGAGGGCTTTATTCAATTAAGATGTGGAAGAATTTCCCAGAAAACCCTCCCCTCCACTTAAAAATGTGCCAACCCAAAGATGCATGAGTCCATGTAATGTTGAAATCTGTGTGCTTCTTTGCAGCAGACACTCTTGTCATGGTCTGTGTCCGAAGTCTCATTTGGGACAAAAATGTTTGACGTGAAACACGATAAAAACTCACCGACAGACACAGTGAAATCAAACAGAAACAGTAGAATCTGCAGTTTGAAATGAAAAGTGTCCCCCGTGTGCAGTGATCGGTAACTTAGCCCTTCATTATTGTGTCTGAGTTGTGTTGTTTCCTTTGAAAGCTGCTTGACAATGTACGCTGTAGAAGTGCGGCGGGTCTCGATCTATCCATCCATTCACCCATCTGTTAGCTCTGCCTGCTTTATCCTTTGGAGAGAGGCAGGGGGGCTGCAGCCTTTTGCAGCTGACATTAAGCGAGAGGTGGGGTTCACCCAGGACAGGTCACCGGTCGATCACAGGGCAAAAATGCAGCAATGCTGCAAAAGTGCAATACTGTGCAGTAAAACCCTGGAAATCTTACTTCAGAACAAAATATTTTACAGTAAAATACAAGTAAAACATCAAAATCAGGATAAAGCAGCATTTCAAAGCAAGTAGAACCATCCCAGTCAAAAATGGACCCGCCCCAACCTGTTAGTACAAGTGTCACAGGATTTAAACGCAGTCAGTTTTACCTGAAAATGCACAGAAACTGGACGTCTACGAACAGTCAGCTCAGTCTGATTCACACAGCATCAAACGCTGCTGTTGTTTCAAAGCCCCTGCCACTTCTCAAAGCAGTTTAGATTTAGTGAAACAGGCCCATCACTCACAGCTCATCACATGTGGACACTTCTAAAGCATCACGTTAAATGCTCTTGGTGGCTGTCATCGTTTAACCTACATGACAAATGCTGTGAAGGGTCTTATTTTAGCCCAAGAGTTTAAAGCTCCAGCAACTTTTAAGTTTTAGTTTTGACGGCTGCGTTTGGGCTGCCGGTCATAACATATATATATATATATATATTAAATAGTGAGGGTAGAAAAAACAAAAAGCAACCAACACGGGTGGCATCTTGCGAGCATCGTCCCTCTCAGTGAGGAGTGCCCAAATGGAAAACGAGGGTGGCAAGCCGGCGGTGCTTTCCAAAGCCTCAGAAAGTTTGTGTCTGATTCTCAGCCGTGAGTAAAAGTGAAACACATTTGTGGGTAAAAACAAGATCAAAACAAAAACATGCAAACTATCCACTCCTGGCACGCAGACTTATGTCACACTCACCCCTCTATGTGTGAACACCGCAAAGTACAGGACGCACAGTGACAGGAACGCTGCTCCAAACCTGCTGAACAACAGCAAAAGCTTCTCGTACCGTCTTATGAAGCGCTTTAATTAAACTGAACCAGCTCGTGACGTGGACCTGTGGGGCCCCGAGAGAGACACACAGAGCCGGACAATAAAACCTCGAGTTAATAACTGAATAAAACTGTCTGTTTCTCAAAGGATCCTTTAACATCCTTACAACTGAAGGTCAGTTAACGCAGCTTTATGGGCTCATTAGACAATAACAGCCCCGCCCTGTGTGGCAAAAACAGCAGAAGCAATGAATCAAAGAATAATTAACCATATTTGTCTGATCCGTCATGTCAAGTTCTTTGCTTGGTTGTGATTTCTGAGGCAAAAGGTTGCAGAGTTTGGCAGAATATTTAATTAAAGCTAATTAGGTTTTGATGATGTCGGCTGATTTGGGTGTTTAAAAAAACTCATTTTTATCTTTTTATCTCAAAAATAAAGTTTAATGAATTCTGACTGAATGTACAATCCTTCCTTTTATGTGTGTGTGTGTGTGTGTGTGTTATGCTGTGTGAAACCTCCTAGTGTTTATATATTCCATTATTATTGATGCATCAGTAATAAAGTAGCTGGAGGGGCAGATTTTAATAGCTCTACAGTGATATCACATTTAAACTGCAGTTTAGTTTAATAAATCTTTATATTTTATTATCTCATTGTAGTTATTGTTTGTAAACTATTAGGTTGCACAGCAATAACTGAGAGCAGTGTGGTGGGATAAATATTAAATGCACTGTTTGAATGAAGTGCAGCGTTTTAATGCTCTTAATGAGTTTTCATGGTGACTGAATGTGTCACAGCTGGAGATTCAGACTGGAAGCAGCAACAATTAATTGATTAAATGGGAAAATAATCTGCAGATTGTTTGCAGATGTTGAAGCGAACTCGCTGGAGTTCGGTTTGTTCTGCCGTCTGCAACACGCATGCACGACTGTCTGCAGTGTTTGTATTGTCTGTCAGTTCAGACAGAGGCTGAACCATCAGGACATTTCAGTGAGTCACTGAAGAAACTTTGAGCTCCGCCAGGAAACACAGTCGAGCGCTCTGAAGGTGTGATGCTGCCATTGCAGAAAAATTTCCTGCAGCAACAGAAATGTGTCACATCTGAAGTATTTGGGCTTCCTGTGTTAACAGAGTGACATTTCTCAGTATGTAACATGCTCTGTGGTTTGATTATCTCACTCCAATGTTCTAAGGATCTGCTCGTCTGTCCACATAAACACACCTGAAGTATCTGTTTCCAAGAATCTAAAGTCTCGCTAATGAATCAGGTCTTAGAGGAGGAAACATCCCAAGTTTCAGGAGACTTGGGTTCAAATCTGGTTTGGGACAGTTTTTTTTAAAGCTCGGTCTTCACCTGTGTCCTCTTGATAAGGTTAGGAAAACATCAGGCAGCCCTTTAAAAGGTTAAAAACTGTTTGAAAGCTTTATTTTCTGGGGCTAGGTTTGGATTAGAGCGGTGGTGTTTAAACTGGGAAGTGTTTAAACTGGGAAGTGAAGACGCTGCAGGTCGTGTGCAAACAATTAGGTTAATAACACGAAGTGAAGATAAAGTGAATTTGATGTTTTTGGTGGGGGAAAGAGAGTAATAGCTCCCGCAAAAATAAAGGTGAAGTGTATTTAGATAAAGCTCTACTTGGATCCTTTGTATGACTGATTAAGTGAAAAAAACAAACAAAGTGTGGGGTGTGATACAAGGACTGTTTTCAGCATTGAGAGTGGAGCATACCAGAGGTAACCACAGGGTTAGCGATTAATTCTGTCCCATCTAAAGGTGATGAAACTGAAGCGCTTGTTACATGCACTCACATGGCTTTGAAATCTAATTTTAGTTGCTGCACAAACAACATGCAGAGCTGCCGTTTGTCAGTAAATCATCCTGGTGCGTTTGCAAAAAGAATTTTTAACTTGAGCCATTTTCACACATTAACCTTGTGGAGTTCCCTCTTCTCACACGTAGCACACAGCGGGACGCAGCCCACCTCTAATGCATGTTCATTATATAAAAATACTCTGCTTTAGAACAGGGAGCTGCTGGGATGGAGTGTGCAGGTCGTGTTGCACTCATTTACCTGTGTTATTGTCACACTGGTGCATTCAGGTGTGACGGGGAGTGTGTGCTAGAGAATTGGCAGGTTAAGGACGGTTTAACTTCTGCACTGACAGCCTTTATGTGGTTCAGGGGAGGGAGCAGCCTGGATCGAGGTTAGGGGAAGTAGACACCAGGCGAGTGGGAGTGCACTGGAATTAGTTCCACTGTTTGCACATCTGTGGCTTTGAACAACGCACGGTCTTTGTGCCAGCGAGCTGGCAGGTTACGTTTATGTTCTTTGTTGGTCCGGAGTAGTTTCGAGCTGAAGCACATGTTTGAACGAATGAATGCTGAGTTTGGATTTCTCTGCTCTCGACATACATTTAAACTGATGTCGTCTCTGTAAATAACAAACTTGGTGGCTGCTGTCAGGTGACACAGCCAGCTGTCGCTTGGACGAGGGCACGTTCTAGGATGAATCTTTGACTAGCGGTGGCATGACAACCGAAAGTGATAGGTCGTGTTAGTTATGCACGTATGAAAATACCATAAATATTTGTTCTTTTTGTACACTTTAGACTTAGTTTTACAGACTCTCATTACCTCCGTGCACCTGTTCTATGAGCTCAATTATCTTGCCACAGATAGTATAGTAATATAATCTGAATTTGACTGACGGCTTTATTGCTTTTTTTTTAAAAATAGATATTGCAATAATGCCAAACCCATGATAATCATGAAGGGAAATCCTGATTCTGTTAGGGTTTTTTAACCAACAGAAACAGCCTGTTTCTGCCATGTTTTCTGATTCCCCTTTTGCACTGTTTGAGCTGCGATTGGAGTCATTTTAATGACCTCGACCGTGTGGGTTCTTTGGTGGTTCTGTGGTGAATTTTCTCCACCTGCTGCTCGCCTGACCGGCCATCAGCCGCAGTGCATGAAAACGAGCATTCAGTCAGAATTTTCTTTTGAACGTTTTCTGGAAGTTCAGTTAAATTTGAGCTGATTTTTGGTGGAAGGCGAACCATCTGATGTGTCAGCCTGAATGTGTCGGCGTGCGTCTCTGTGGGCGACCGCATCCAACTTACATGTTAATGACTTGAATCCGTTCTCTGGAACGGGACAGATCAACCAATCAGATCGGTGCTGTGGTCCACATGATGCTGCAGTACGGGCCTTTTGTTCTGTGGTTACCTGTTTGTGCCAAAGTCTGGCACCTGACATCTTTGCAGTCCTGCTCTGAGACTCTGAGAGATGCAGATGTGTGCAGCAGAGACTGTTTCATCTCTGACAGTCTCTGATCATTTTTTTCTGTTATGAATGAACCAAAGAGAAAAACAGCCCGAAGCAGCTGGATTCTGGCCGATGGTCGGCACATTCGCCTGCGTTCTGGCAGCAAAGACCCAGTTTTTGATGGAACTCAGGGTTTGAAGCACATCTACTGATTACTTAAAGCAGAACTTTGAGTTTGTGGCTTCTGATTCAAATTTCATTTGAAAGTGTTTGAGTCTCATTGAAAACAATTCTTCTCATGAACTTCTCTAACCTGATTTCTGCTCACAAATGAAGCTAATGCTTAAAAAGACCTGCAGTTCCTCCAATGACCACTTGAGGCTGTCCCCAAAAGTGAGTCACTCCCCATAGACTCTAATGTTAAACTGTACAGCAGAAATAAACATGTTTACAGCCTGATACAAAAATGGTTTTAGGCTTTTAGGCTTTAGATGCAATTGTTTTATAACACAGAGAGTTTAGATTGCATTAATACCTAAAGTTTGCATAATTACAGTCGTGGATTTTAGTACCAACCTCTAGCTGTCTGCTCGCACTGAACTCAACCAATCCACTGTGTTTGTAATGTGAATGCCTTTTGGATCATTTTTAATTCAAGTATCTAAAGAATATTACATCGAGTGCAGTTAATTACAAAAATCATAAAAAACAAAAGTTCTGTCGTTCAGCACTAATTAACTGCGTGATGACCTCACACAGACAATGGAAGCACCTCAGTTACGAAGTGCATTAGCCAAAAACAACACAAGCATAATCACCACCTGAATTTCCATCTATCTGCTATCTGCTCTGCTTTGTGTGAGGAAGTAAAATGTTTTAAATCCCTGTTCCAGATATCTGCTGGTGGGGAAACTTCTGTGAAAGCAGACCTACCACTTATTCTGCACAGGGAGAAACCAAATTACATGAAAGCTACCTGAGGGAGAACTCTAGCGTAGCTAACTAAAGCTACTCAGATAAAGGTGATCTAAACTAGTTTGTAAAAAAAAAAGATCAGTCTTTGCAGTGCAGAGTGTGTTTTACTCAGTGTTCGTTGCTCGCACACGAACAAAGGACTTGTTGGTGACTTTTGTGGCGATGCTTTTTTTAGGCTGAGATGCAGGAGATGTATGGCATTGTTGCTGTGTGAATGCTGGGTAACGCCCGCTCTTTTCCCCGTGGACTCCGGTGAAGTTAAAGCCTGTGGTGGCGGCTGACTGATGAATGATTTCATACCTTTACAGTGGTCAGGATGAAAGGAGAAGGGAGTGAGGCAACAGAGGAGCACCGGTAAAATGAGTTAACACAGCATTCCTCTCTCTCTCTCTGTGCTCCTTATTCAATAGTTAACTTCACAAAAATGCTAAAAAATCTAAATACCTGAGGGATGATTGTGATTTTAGCTGAAAGCTCAGCAAGATGCAGCGAAATGTAGTTCAACTACGGGTTTAATTACATTTCGCTGACTACTCCCCAACACTGCAGATACCACAGTCGGGGGTTATATAAGAGCAACTGAAACGATGATATATTAAAAATAAAGCTGCCATTGGAGCAGACAGAAGAGGGGAAACAGTGTGACATAAAAAAAAAAAGCAATAAAAACGGATCTAATGAGCAGTTCAGACAAGACTAGGTCTAATGTAATGGTTATGGAGATGTTAAAGAAGAGAATGTGACTATAAAAATCATAAAAGCGGTGAACTTGCAGCCATTAATGTGTTTTATCTTCATTTTATTTTCATATTCCTTCTTTTTTATATATATATATTGCATGAGTGACTCCAACACTGGAGTCACTCATGCATTCGGAAATTCAATTAGGTTGTTAGAGGAAATCTGTGCTCCACGAGGCTCGTTGGCTTCAGTCGTCCTCCGGTGCAGGAGGAGATGATGGAGGTCCAGTTGTCTCCTCTCGTCCTGATCTTCTTGTTTCTGTGGGGAATCAAACAGACTGTTAAATAAAGGAATCTCCTCCCTTTGCTTTTTTTCTTCATGTTTATTAGAGTTCAGATCTCCCCCCCCCTCCTCTTTCTCCTCCTCCTCTCTGTTATTACAGTATTTTTTGTCGTTTACTGCCCCCCTCCGCCTCCCCCACCCCCTTCAAAGCCTTGTTTTAATCTTGTAAAAATTCTCCTCTCATAAACACATAATGAAGCTGGTTCACGCCTGTTAGCTACAGAGGGAGGGGCGGCAGGCAGCAGAGACAGCAGCTGTAAAACACAGTCAGGGTTTTGGTTTAATATAACTGCACCTCCTCCTCTTTCTCCTCTACACGTCTCCACCCTGATGCAGGAAAATGTAGCCCTCTCTCTTTTTTTCTCCCCTGTTTGCGCCTCGGTAGTTTGAATCTGCTGATGCGTCACCTTCACGCTCGCACTGGATTATCGGTGTCAGCGGCGACGCTCTGAGGTCGACTTCCTGTTTCATTCCCGTTTTAACCATTTCTCTGTCCAGCTGTTGTCTTCTTATGCTCGTCTTTGTGTTTGTTGTCATGACAACTGAATCTGGACCAACGTGCGATTTAATAGAGGGTCTCAGTGCCGCAGCTGAGGAGTTATTATTACCGGCAGCGGTTATCAGGGCTGAATAGATGACTTGTTGAGATGATGCCCCGGGTCCAGGTGAGGCTCTGGGGTGAATTCAGGTCAGGGTTCAGAATAAGACACTTTCACCAAATTTAAACATGACTTTGTTTCCCTCTTCTTTGTCAACCCCGAACACTAAATCACTGTATCTCAAAAAGCCCCCCTGATCCTCAGCTGGGCTCGTATTGTGAAAGGGGTAGGACTACCTTAAACAATTATCATTTAATCCATTGATACTGGACATATTTGAGGATTTTTCAGCATTCTGGTCTAAAGACAAACACCTGGTCCTCAGCTGGGATTGGGTCCAGGAGGGAGTCTAATAGCCTGGGGGCCAGAATTAGATCTGATGGAGGGGCTGGTCCCGGTGGACCCCAACCAGCAGAGCGGTGGACAGTCCAACAAAACAGCCTCGAGGGCTGAGAAACAGAAGTGCCCAAAACTGCAGTTCCTCTAACGGCCACTTGAGACTTCAAACTGATTAGATCCCCACAGACTCCTGTGTTAAAATGGGCAAATTTTCAGCAGAGAACACATGTTTACAGTCTGGCACATAAATGGTTTGGGCCTCTTTGGCTAAGCTTGCCTTTCAAAGGAACTGAGGGAGATTGTTTTATAACTTACCCATTAAAATTTTTATTAAGGCTTAAAGAAAGTTGAGTGTCCCCTTTGAGTGACAGGCAGCTGTAGCTGACTTTATCTTTGCGCCATTGGTTCACTGAATGTTTGTGCTGAAAGGGGGGAAAGATGGCGACTGTTGGAGCATTTCTATTGCAACTATCTGACGAATAATATGGTTTGATGTGTGGTTAATTGTACTAATAATCCAAAAATGAAGAAAAGGTTTAAGTTTTGGTGTCTGTGTGATGTGTCCATACAGCCTGTGAATGAACTTAGCAACAAATATGGTTCTTCTTGGCTCTAAAAAGCCCACCGATGATAAACTAGAGGGTCATTCTATAGTTTCCAGTCAAGAGGACCAAGATGTGGCACTGTTTGGGTGGGGGGTTGGTTCCATAAACATCAATCAACTGGGAGACTGGAGCTAGAGTTTCATTATGGACACATTTTAAGAATTATTTTCATTTTTTGTTAAATTTAGGTACAAAAACAACTTTAACCTTTAATGTTAAGCATTATTAAGATCATGATTTTGGTTGAAATGCCCCCTTTTAAAATGTTAAATTTATGTTAATAGATTTCCGTTTTTAGGTTTCCAGGGTGCTGAGTACCTCCTTCTTTTGGCCTTAGGGGTCACCACAGTGGATCATCTGCTTCACCTTATCCCAAACGTCCTCCTCTGTCACACCAACCTCTGCATGTCCTTGTTCACTACGTCCATGAACCATCTCTGTAGTTCTCTTTTCCTCCTGCCTGGCAGCTCCATCTTCAGCACTCTTTGTCCCATATATCCTCTATCCCTCCTCTGCACATGTCCAAACCATCTCTTACCTCTCTACCACCTCATTTAGAAGTGGTGATACCAGTGCACATTATACATTTTACAAGTACTCACATGGCTGCTAGGGGTTGCTTCTAACACCCAAATGCTAATATTAGGGCTTAAAACAGGACTTCACTCTCCAGAGAGTGACACTGTGTACGGTTTAAAGGATGGTCTTATGTGGTGGAGGATTACGATTGCATAAAAAGGCACTCCTCGGAGAACCATTATTTGTTTACATCATTTGTGCTCATCGTTTCTGTTCTGAAGGCTGCATCCTGTCAGGGGTGCCGACAGGGACTGGAAGTGTTACTCTGGCTCACTGAGGTGTGTTAACAGCCTCTCAGTGTAGCTGTGATGGACCCGCGAGCCGAGGAGGTGTAGGTAAATCCTGTCATGTGATCTCCTGCTGATCAGAACCACTTACATAGTCTGCTAATTGGAGAGGCTGGAGCGATAATATATTCACACACATACTCACACACACAGACATGGATGCAGAAACACACACAGAAACACACACACTTGCACTCAGAGTGATGGAATTAGCATCAATATCATTAACGCCCATCACCTCCCTGCACTTGTTCACACATTTACCCTCAAACACATACACACATCTGTGTGTGTGTGTGTGTGTGTGTTATAGTTTGAGTATCAAAGTCTTGTAGTTATTAATATTTAATGTTTGCAGTGATCAGTATTCAGTTTGTGGAGGAGAACAGGCTGCTGCTGTGGCTGCAGAGGACTGCACTGAAATACAGTAGAAACAATTACAGTAGAGTACAATAGAGTACAGTACAGTGCAGCAGAGCAGTGTGAGATGAAAGCTGTGAAATGAACACGGTACAGCTGGAAAATTTAAAGATTTTATGCTGCGGTGGAAAACCAAGTAGAGACCCCCCAAACATCAGTGCAGAAAGGGAGCAGTAGAAACTATTTGATGTGTGTTTGAGGCCGAGTGGATTTATTCTGTCTGTCCAGAAGAAGAAACTCCTCTGCTGATCTTTCTGAGCTTTGGACGGAGCAATCCCTTTTACTTTTGCCCTGCTGTCAGTGTAACGGTGACCTTTCACCTTCAGTTAACATTTTGCTGCATGGCCACTTTTTGAAATATTTATGTTCAGCAGGAAAAAATGCGAGTATCTCATTACAAAAACCTATTGACAGCACAGTTGTTGGTTTTACTCAACACAGATGACTTCTGAGGCCTCAGTGTTTGGCGCTCACTGTGAAACCCAATAAGCCGACAGAAAATTTAAAAAAGAAAGGCAACTGAGGTTCAGTGCTACACCTTTGAATAACCGTTATGTCCCCACAGTTAGGGTTAGTTTGGACCTTTAACCCTACAACTAAACCAGGTTATCCACCAAGTTATCCACAAATTTCCCATGCGTGGGACTAATAAAGGTTATCTTATCTTATCTTATCTTATCTTATCTTATCTTATCTTATCTTAAGTTATTTGTAACCTGGTGGATGTGATGAATAAAAAAATATATAAATACTTTTTAGAATAGAAGTCTTTGGATTTGTTTCTTCTTTCAGTTACTCTGAGTTAGTTTAGGTTCATCTGCAATGCACAAAACAAACAACCAGAAAAAGCTGCTGCTTAAAGGTATAATCCAAACAACCCAGAACCTTTAAGACAGAACAATGTGTTAGATGCAAGTAGAGAAATTGCTTTACTTTGGTTTTAATTGATGTCTGTTTTTTGAACTTGGTAGTGCTGAATTAGAAACTAGTACTGCTCGCCTTGCTTGCCCTGAGAGAACACAACTGTTGGGTTTTAACCCTAAAGTAAAAAGTTCTTGATGTGTTGCTTAGAACTATTTGCTTTGTTCCCTGATTGTCAAATATGGGAGAACAATAAAAAAAACCTCATATATTGATCATGACTTAGATCATCACAGATCATAACTTAGATCTCGTTTTTGCCTTATTAGTTCTTAAAATATTTATAGTGAGTGAAGTTTCACTTTTGACAAGCGGCAATAAAATAGCTTTACTTCAAAAGCTTCCCTTCTACAATAAGCAGGCCATCCCTCAGTACACTTCTATCAGTGCTGACACGGCGATGAAACCAGCAACCTAATGTATTCATGGTGTCAGAGTTTTGTGTTTCTACCATGAAGGTAAAACAAACAACCTGTATGAAAAACAGCATGCAGTATTTTAGCTAACGTCTGTAATTTGCTCCTGCAGACCTGCAGCTTTGCCTCCATGCTCAGTCTGGATCTTACAGCAGTAATGGACAAGCACAGAGAAAAACAGATCCACACAATAGAAATAAGCAGTAAAGTCATTATATTGACTCAGTTGGTGCTCAATCTACTAAATATTTAAATGTAATCAAACATAAACAGTTTAACTTGCACAGAAAGAAAAAAACTGTAACAGGTATATCAAAATATTTAAATTACTATAATTTTAAAATAAATGTATGTTTAGGCTACTTAGTATCTTACTGCTTTATTTACTTTGAGCATTTCCGTTCACAGTGTGCTCACATACTGTGGCGGGAGTGCACTGAATGACAATAAAGTATCCGTGTACCTAAAAGCCTGAATCAAATATTTGGTGTCAATATTTGCCTTTTAAACACCTCGTGTTCAGTGCTGGCCTTCACTGACATCTATCTAAAAGCTTCTGGTTTGAAAGCACAACGAAAAGCAGTCATAACCTGCAACCCAGTCTGCACAGGTTCTTACGGGTTCCAAAAGCACTCAGAACAGAGATATTTACAGACTGCTGGACTGTTGCTTTTATGAATAAGATGTGATGCGCAACAGAAATGTGAATTCCAAACTTGAGCTGCAGTTGTTCACAGAAACGCTACGACTCCTTTAATTCCTTCGAGTTTCAGATATTTTTAGATGGTTGTTGTCTCCCTGCAGGAGAACTGCTGTTAATCTGCTGTTATTCACATATTATTCTGATCTGGTGTCTGGGATTAAACTGAGGAGAATCTCTAATTCTTCTCATTCTGATCTGATCCTGCTGTCAAGCGTTCAGCTCTGAGTGTGTTTACATGTGTTGTCAATGCAAACAGGATTTAATCCAGATTAAAGACACAGAGGCAGGAATAGCTGCTCAGCAGCCTTGTCATCATCAAAAAAGACCCAGTGTGAGCTGATGATTATGTGAAAGCACACAGTTACAGTCTAAAGCCCGATGGACCATTCTTCTGTCTGTGCAAAAAAGGAGGAATTAGTTCCATTCAGATCGGATCAGAACACAACGGCCCAGAATCAAAGTGAGTCCCACTGCTGCTGAAAACAGTTCAGACGGAGACAAAGATATCTGCTCCACAAAAACTAAAGTCTGAGCTACAGTTCTGTCCTGTCTCCACATCAAGCTAACGTGATTAGCCGTGAGAAATTATCGACACACTTCTATCAAAACAGTTCTGCATGAATAGCTTGCTTGTGTAGGCCACCCTGGTAGTTAGCATTGCTTTCCTCGACACAAGGGTTTTCCCTCAGGTTGTTGGATTATCACAAAAAATAAGGTCTGCTTGGCATAAAAGTTTATGACACTTAAGAGACTTTATTTAGAAAGATGATCTCCACAAATTAGTCTGTTTTTGTGGATTCTGAGTGTAAATGCATTTGGCAAAAGTAAAACTCTAATGACAAAAATGAACTACACCACCGTCGCATGACTGTAATGTCATTATCACTAAGCTCCTTTGTTCCGCTTAGTTATGTTGAGTGTCTGTGGCAACTTATTATCTTATCATCGTTTTATCTTATTATCTTATTTAGCCACTTGTTAGCAAATAACAAGTAAAGCTTTTACAGGGAAACTGTTGCTACCTCATTCCTGGGTTGTAGCACAGCGTTAGTTTAGCTGTAATGACAGGAAATCAGCGGCTCTGCGTGGCTGTCAACATGACCTGATAGCCCAGCTGATATCCTTCTACACATCTGATTGAAAAATCTAAGATAGTGTGGGCCATTTAAGCTGCTTCAGCCTTCCCACACTTCTGCAAGCCACTCTGCAAGCCACATTTATGTCAGGTCCCCCTGTTCATGCTTTCCAGACCCATTCCACCAGGTACGAATTACTGCAGACTGAATAACTGTTATATTTTGATGAAAGCACTCCTGACTGAACTGTGATGAAAGCAAATACAAAGACTTAATGCATGTGGTGGTGTCTTCTTTATAGTAAGACAAATTCTTTACAATCAGATTTCCTGAAAGAAATCCTCAGAGTATCACAAAGTTATATGATTAAATATAATCCTACTAACATGATATGCATCACATTGCCATGACGCAATGTGCAGGTAACAGTTTGACCCATTATGTTCTTTAATAACATGTCCCCTGTAAGTCAGAATGTAAAAGTGAAAGGTGAAAAGTCATCTTCTCTTGAATTCAATCAAATTTCAACCATTGACCTACTCACATCTACCTCTTTTTGACAACTTCCTGTTGATTAGAGAGCTAAAGAACATCAGGTGGGACGTAACTATCAAAGGTTTAAGTTTAGTAGCCGTCATCTGAGAACGATGCAGAAATGAAGAAGAAATGTCCTTTAACTTTCTAGACTTAAATAGAAGCTTTTTCATTTGGCAGACACACCCTTACATTTTAACTTTAATCAAACCTCAACGTTGTTTAGTAGTTTGACAAAGTTGGCTTTTCAGTAAGTTTTTGTTGGCTGGTAATATGGTTCTGTGCCCTCCCTTTAGTTCTACCAGCTTGTGTATATGTTGTACTGAACAGCAGCAGAAATAAAAAGTGACACAGCAGCAGAGTATTTAAATTAAAACGCTAAACATTTACCAACAAACACTAAAAGACCTCCGAGTTCAAACCCTGCTTCGAGCCTGCTGTACAGTAACTGCCATAATAATAGCACCAGAGCATGGGCTGTTTGTTTTTAAACATCTCATCATGTTTCTACATCAATGAGCTGCTTCACCATGGCAACAAATTGACTTCCTGTGGGGACGATGATGAAGGTCTGTGTACAGTCAGCTCTATGATTCACACGCAGACATAAAAAATGCCTTTTTGGGAAATGACTTTTTGTGACAGTAGCTGACAACATGCATAACACGCACACAGAGACACACAGAGAAACACACACACTTTAAATCCCAGTGGGATTTAAAGTGTGTGTGTCACAGAGTGTGTCTGTGTGTCACAGTTGTCACACACCCTCGATGATATCAAACCGTCCTCGTCTCTTCGAACACCAAAAAATATTCATGAGCTCACCAGGGGAGTGTTTTTTAATGTGTGTGTCTGCGTGTGTGTGTGTGTGTGTGTGTGTGTGTGTGTGTGATAACAAAGCCAAACACACAACAAAATAATCCTGAAGCAGAAGAAAAAGACAAAGAAGGAAAAGAAAAACAAAGGAAGGGAGAGGAAATGCATAGAGAAGTGGTAGTCCTCTGAGTGTGTGTGTGTGTGTGTGTGTGTGTGTGAGAGAGTGTGTATTCATATCTTTGTGGGGACCAAAAGGTGAAGTTTACCATACTTGTGGGGACCAACAGCCCTTATGGGGACCAAAATCTCGGTCCCACAAGTTTGAAGGCATTTTTGAGACTCAAAATGTGGTTTTAGTGTCTGGGTTACCATAAGGTTATAGTTAGGTTTAGGGTAAGGTTAGGGTTAGGCATTTAGTTTTGATGGTTAGAGTTAGGGTAAGTAGCTAGGGAAAACATTATGTCAATTAGATGTCCTCACAAGATATGATTACCCGACATGAGTGTCTGTGTGTGTGTGTGTGTGTGTGTGGTTCACATTCTTTAGTATTTAAGGTAGTATTGCTGTGTGTCTGTACCCTGTAGTGTACCTGTCCCCAGGGCCTCCAGCACTGTCTCATCAGCTGTTGTTCCTGTTTTCGGTCCCACAGCAGCTCTGACCTGCTTTCTCCTCATAACAAAGAAACTTCTCATGTTTTTACCACAACACTGTTGTTACCAGCTGAAGCTTCTGAATACTTTTCATGTTATTATGAAATGTTTCAGCAAATAATTCTGTCTGTACAAGAAAGTTGTTGTTGTTGTAACAACACGTCACATGGTTAAGGGTGAGCCGCGATCTGTTAGAGGTCTCTTCCTGTTAAAGCGCTTCCTTCCCACTGAGTGTATTCTGCGGGGGTGTCCAGAGTCCACAGATTAGCAGGCGACCCACATGACGTAAGGATATTGCAGAGAGTGCGTGTCTTCTCCCTGCTCTCTCCTGCTTTCTTACCACAGTATTATCATTCTATTATTACATTTTGCTTTGAAACCTTGATAGTAGCGTTTTGACCATAGCAATGAAAGTTTCTGGAGACATATATTTGTGACTATATTTGGATGATTTGGTGGAGTGTTATAGTAACAGCGGGGTGTACTTAAAATGCAAATGCACTAATGCGCAAATAAAGTAATAGAATATTACTGAAAAACTGGGATTGCAGACCTTTTAGGTGGGCTGTTAGCCATACTAACAGCCAGTTTGGCTGTTACTTCCACAGCGAGTCATATTATTTGTCCAATAATTATATTAAAATGCACCAAATGCAGTTGAGAGGTCCAGGGCAGTGACTCGAATTAGCTGAAGAGAAGCTGAGCAGCTGTCAGACCAGACCAGCCCTAACTTTAAGCCTCAGTTTAGCGTAAATGGGTGAATTAGAACACAGTGCACATCTTGTACAGCTGATCAAAGTGTACAACAGCCACAGACCAAAACAAAGACGGCTCATTTTTGCGGTTGGGGATTTAAAGATGGGAGTTGAAGGGGATCGACTCGCTTTAAGACTCAGCCTCGTGATGTGGTCATTAGAGGAACTGCAGTTTTTGGCACATCCACGTCAGCTGTAGTTGGTCTGCAGATGTGTCCTGATTGAGATGCTGTGATAGATGTGAATCCATGAGCAGCTGTGAAGTTCTCGTGTCCTGGTTGTTCTTCATCGGCGTGTAAAAAGAGCTGGATGATGTCCCTTTGTTGGATGTCACAATGCAGTCATAATGATGCCATCATGCTACATGTGCCTAACATACAGTGTGCCAAAGACTGGAGGTGGAAGGAAGAGGCTGCAGACACTAATGTATTACTGTGCTCATAATATTTCTTAT
This sequence comes from Oreochromis niloticus, assembly GCF_001858045.2. Lineage (NCBI taxonomy): Eukaryota > Metazoa > Chordata > Actinopteri > Cichliformes > Cichlidae > Oreochromis > Oreochromis niloticus. The sequence goes on from NC_031984.2 coordinate 5,218,704, forward strand.
TACTCCCACCATGCAGCATCTTACTTTGTGTTACTGCCACACTTCAGATGCTTTTACTGAATACTTGCATGGATCCTGTCAGTGCTGCAGACACAGTGCATAGATTCAGGCACCACAGATCATGTGACGACCCTCTGCATTATATGATGTTGAACATGTGATGCTCTGTGAGGCTGTTGATGCATCAGCATGAAATTTTTCCTTCTCTGGAATGTTGCCTGAAGGTAAAGAGGGAGGAAGACGGCGGTCTGAATCTCCTCCGCTGGAATGTAACTGGGAAGGTGTGGCTGGCTCATTTCTGCGTTCTTATGAGGCCACTTAAGGTAGAAAGCGGGAGTCGAAGGTTGTGCTGAGACCGGGTTCAGGATGGACCATGATGTGCTGAGGGTATTCTGCAGCTGCCTGGCTCTGAGGCTCCTCAGCAGACCGAAACTAGGACGAGTACAAACACAGAGGGAGGGGAGTCGCCGAGAGGGAAGGACAGGAAATGAACAAAGACAAGAAATTTAACTACACACAGTAACACACTCACAGCTGTGTGTGCGTCTGATTCTGTCGTCTCTTTGAAGAGTGAGTGTGAGAGTCAGCACCAAACCACAGAGATAATATGGGGGTGGAGGTGTGTGTGTGTGTGTGTGTGTGTGTGTGTGTGTGCGCCTGAGGTAAGGCAGCCTGTAATCATCACCTCACTGTGTTGAAAGCAGCCTGTCCTTCATTTACATACAGAGAGAGAGAGGAGGGAAGCGGAGAGAAGAAGGGGGGGTGAGCGAGGCGAGGAGAGGACCCATGAGAAAATTAAAAAAAGAGAGAAAGAGAGAAGGGAGAGAGGGGAGGGAGGGCAGGAACAAAAGACGAGTGAAGTACAAACTGCTGCGATTAGCAAAGTAAACTGCTGCATGTTTCACTGCAGACACACCTGCAGCATCGTCCCTGTTGCCACGGTTACTGGCACAATAAGACACCTGGAGCTGCGATGCAGAAACAGGTTAACCTGCCCACCTGGCGGTCAATCAGAGAGCAGGACCTGTGCTTCACGGTTGTTTAACTCTTAACGCTAGAAAAAGTTCGAGGTCGCAGAGGAAGTCCTAGCAGTCCTGGAGGAGGTCTCAAGGCTTTTGGAGAAGTGATGGTGGTCCTTGAGGAAGTAGGAGTAGGGTTCAGAAGTAATGGAAGATGTTTCAGGTGCCTTTTAGTGCAGCTAATTCCTCGGGTCTGTCCTTGGAAAGGACTCGGGTCACAAAAGAAGTTTCAGGGGACCTGGAGGATGTGAAAATGGCCCCTGGGGTGATTCCAAAGGAGCATGAAAAGTTTCCAGGGGTTGTCGAAGAAATTGTCAGGCCTTTTAAGGAGGTTAAATAAGCCTGTAAAAATGTTCCTCGAGCCCCTGAGGAGGCATGAAGGTTACTGGAATAGTTTCTGGGGATCCTTCAAGGGGTTTTGGTCAGCCTGGAAGGGAAAAGGATTCTCCTCGGTCGTGTTTCAGTTTTTGTGTTTTTGCCTGCATGTTTCTCCCAGATCAGGGCTTCTCACACCTTTTTTAATAATATTCCCACCTTTGAAATAAGTTTTCAGACAAGTATCCCCTGAGCAGTGACTTTGTAGCCATCATCAGTAATGAACGGTAAAGTGAGAGTTAATTAAACTGTAGTTAATAAACATCTTAGAGTGGAAGAATAATTAATACAAAGTGAGTGGTTAGTGATTGTTTTGTAAAACACTGGATAGTCAAGTCAGCTTTATTATCATGTACAGCACATATAAAAAACGTAAAGTGTCGGTCAAAGTGCTGAACAGAAGGACACTTCAGGACACTTCAGATAGTTTTTCAGGTATATTGGTAGGTTTCTGTGTCCTCTAATGTCACTTTCACTCATTACACTGTCAGGTTTGGGCTCCAGAACTGCTTGATTAGGTTGAAAATCCACCAATTCACATTGTTAGCCCTGCACATGAAAAACTGATGCTCCGGAGTGCTTAATAGGTTAAAATGGGACAGTAAGGAATTCAGCCCAAGTATCACATGACCCATTACTAACGGACACAATCATGGGCAAATACATAATATAACCAAACAGTTTTTAACAGGTTTTATATGTTAAATTAAATTATTAATATTTTAACAGCTTTAATACAATACATAAGACATTATACTAAGCAGCTTACTTAAATTGAACCATATAAAGTGTTACCAAACTATCATTAAATAATAAACTTTCACCTAAAAATAAATATGAATAATATATCTGTAGTAATTGTGTAATGTCAACAGGATTTTGGGGAAAGTTGCCTTTAAATTTAGCGAGAAACTCGGGCGTCTGCTTCACTGTGGATCTTTGTCTGTCTCGATGGCCGGGAGCAACTGCCTTGATCAAACTCTTTTTCCAGGCACAGTCTGTTTCCTGGCTTTGTTTTGATCAGAGTCATTAGGAAACTGAGGCATCACACAAATATGTAAATCACGTCTCACTTTTCAGCTGTATAGCTGTTTCATTTAAACCCTGAACACATTGTTGGAGTTTTGGCTGTCATTAAATTCAGATGCTGGCTTTCCGCTCACAGTGAACACGAAGGCGTTTGTTGCTTTCTCCTTCTGTGAGCTCTTACAGCAGCTGACAGGTTACGACAGCTAATGATTGCATTGAAAAGAGAAGCGTTGAAGATAAAACGTGGTCTCTCAAACTTACTTTTTTTTGTTTAGCTAATTATGGTTTAATTATTTTAGCAATTATTGTGACAATGAGCTTGTCTGTCTTATTCAGGGGGTCCTCTCCTCCTAAGTAATTCCACTGGACTAAAATTATGGTTAATTTGCCACCTCATGACAGAGACGGGACCAATGGGGAATACAACTTGGTACATCTACTCGAGTACTTTACTGAAATTTAGTTTACTCTAATATATTTTAGCTGTAAATGTACTCCACCCCCGATTTGATTTATTATTCAGTTATTTTACACTGTGACATATTACTATAGACAGCATTATATTATCGATGTTAATTAAAATGATTTCCCATTTTTGTGCAATCTAAATTTTTATGTAGTATTTTAAGACAGTGCACCAGTTTTTACAGTGTGTTTATTTATGATGAGCTATTCTGATTTCCTGCAGTCACCCCTGCCTCGTTCTCAGACCCTCCTCGCCCTCCTGTTTAAATAATCCTGAAAACATGATGAGTATAATAAGAGCAACATGAAAATTAACATTAAAAATTCAATTCAGGGGTTAACCAACTAGTGATAAAGTATGCCTGTTTGAATACATTTTATTTTTATGTACTTTCTTCTTCTGTGCTTTGACCGAGCATCCACGCTCGCCTGGCATGTGGAGGCTTCTGTAAATGCAGCTGAGTTGAGACTGAAAACCGAGCCTTTGACGGAAACTTTGACTTTTGGAAACGACGATGCAGGCGCACACGTTTGCTGGGGCGCTTAGTGTCCCCCTCTGATTTGTGACACTCTTATCATATGATGCTTTTTGAGAAGATAACAAAGACATCAGCCTTGACTAACACGCAGGATGAATAACAGGCGTTGCTGACCTTGATGTCTGCCAGCAGCTGTTGCCATTCAACTTTGGCTTTTATCATTCTGCTTCTGCATCTGTGCTTAGGAGACGTGCCTCGGTGGATGTGATACGTTCTTAGGCGCGTTAGTATGGACGGAGACTGGCTTCATTTTAAAAAGGTATCATGGACGTGTCCGTAGCACTTTCCCATGCCTGAGCTTTCTTAAGCTGCAGTGTGCAGAGCTCTCAGGGTCAACAGAGAGACAGATAGACAGGCTGACAGAAAGCTGATCTGAATTCAGCAGATCAAACATGAATTTATTTTCTCTCTGAGTCTTTTTCCTCATTTTTTACTTTAACGCTCCGTCGCCTCCAGCGCTCTCTCTCGCCTTCTTCTGTCCTTCTTATAACCTCTCTCTCTTTTTCTTTCTTCCAACTTTAACTCACCCTCTCATTTTACTTTCTGACAGCCTACAACTCTCTCTCTCTCTCTCCTCAGCAGCATGAATTATAGATGAAGCCCCCCTCCCCACCCATCAGGCTGAAGGAGGAAGTGATTAGCATACAGACTGACTGTGTGTGAGGATGATCAGTATTACCATGGAAATGTTGAAGCATGTGTGCCTCTTGCTGTGTGTGTTCGGGACCGTGTGTTTGTGTGTCCCGAGGCCTCACTGGCTGTTTCCCAGCATGCACTGGGGGGGAAGTTAAACAGCGAGTTTCAGTCTGTACCAACACGCAGCAGGAGGGAGGGTAGAGCGAGCGCGAGTTAACCAGGAGAGAGAGAGATGAATAGTGTTTTGTATCAGAGGAACACACTCTGTAAAACATGTCAGAGGCTCTTATTAATTTTACTGGGGCAGAAAATCTTGTTTTCCTGAGATATGAAGCCAAACTGACCGTGTAAAGTCCTCTAGAAGCTTTGGACCGAACTGAAGTTGGCTGAAAGCTACACTGGCTAGCCGAACTCAGATTAGCCTCTTCTGTCCTTGCTGGTTTGAAGCCTTCACTTTTTTCTTCATCAGCCCAGCTGCACAGAGATTTTTTTTCTTCTGCTTCATTTTTTTGAAAACTGTTACACTCAGTAGTCTTCTTGTATTTATCTACTCCAACTTCAGCTTTTATCTGATCAGCTCACCTAGGCTCAAATCAGCTGTCACATCCAATTCCTATTCCTCATGGCAGGATGGCACTGGGATGTGCATATCAGCCGATATGAGCCCTGTTGACTGATATCTGCCCGTCACACACAGGGTAGATCATGACATTTTAAGCGACTGCCCCCTGTTGGAAAATGAGTTTGCATCAAGGACACTGCACTTGGTTGGTTTTAATTCTTATCTTTGAGAGCAGTGGTCTCCAAATGGTGTGCCTTGAGGCAAGTGCAGGTATACCTTTGCGGTCTGAGACGGTCTTTGACCCATCGTTTTGTGTATTTCGACTCATAAGGTCTCATGTTTAGTTTCCCTAGTACCCTGTCTAGCCTTCGTCTCTGTGTTAGGTGTTCTCGTAATGTTTTTTCTATTTTATTTTGGTAGCCCTTGTCTCATGTATTTTGTATTCAGTTTTCAGCCTTGTTACCTCGATCGTGTGTTCCCCACAGCTATGTTCACCTTACCTGAGTGTCTCTGTGTATTTGTAAAAAGTGTCTGTGTAGCTGTGGGACGGTTATAAGACTGCGGCACATCAAAGGCCCCGCTTGACATTGAGGTGGTTCATATACAGGAGCACGATTACAACCACAACTAACCACCTTTGCACAGGACCTAAAACCAAATGAAAGAGAGAGAAAAAAAACCTTGTCAGTTGACAGATAAAGCCACCTCTCGTATGGCTTACTATGAGTGAATAACTTGACTTATACTCACATGCTGCCAAGCAAATGGCACCAAGTATCAGTGATGGAAACATGGCCCACTGCTATAAAGCACTGGGTATGAACCAGATTCAGTGAGACTGTTTGTGTGATTGAATGAAGGTATCTGATACAGGGATGAAGGAGAAGCTGTCAAACGTGTCTTAAAGTGGCCTTGAAGTTCACATTGTAATTTGTCCTTTGGTAGATAACTCTTTATTGTCATTGCACAGTCATACATAGTACAATAGTACAATTAAATTGGAAAACTGTCCTACATCGGCACTACATGTAACACAACACGACACGATACGACACATCACAACGCAACACAAACAACACAACGCAGTATAATAACTTAGTAATAGAAAAGAAGAATAAGTGTATTTGTATTGCACACTGTTATTATTGCACATTAATTATTATTGCACCTTGTTATAAATATAAATATTATTATTATTACTGTTTTTACCGTTGTTAACGGTAAGTCCAGGTAGGTAGCCAGTCAGGTCAGCTATTTGCGTTGATCAGGGCTGTTGCCCTGTTGTAAAAGCTGTCCTTGAGTCTATTTGTTCTGGACCTCAGCAGCCTGAACCTCCTGCCAGACGGCAGCAGCTTAAGTGGTGGGCACAAAAAGCATTAAAGCTGCTGTGTTTAAGCTGCTGTTCACACTAACTGTGGTGTACCGCAAGGTTCAATTCTAGGTACTATTTTTATTTCATTTTGGTTTCATTTCCATTCAGCTGCATCTTAAATCTTCTTTCACATACAGATATGTGGACTAAAATTTTTTCAGTCTCATATCCGCGGGTGTATAAAGTCAAGCACCAAGCCATGCCGACCGCCTTTACAATGAGTCACTGTTAACAGGTCACTGAACTCGAACGTAGAAAGTGTTTTAGAAGCACAGCAATTCAGCAGAAAAGTTGAAGAGTGTTGTTACCAAGTGCTGAGCTGCACAAAAACTACACACCAGGATCTTCATGGCTGTGTTTCTATGACGATGAGGTGCAATGTGTAGGTGACCCAGTAGTTTTGTCCATGCAGTGTACCTTCCCATGAGTTTCGGTGACCTTAAGAGCCTAATTGCTGTTTCCCACCATGTTAGTCTTTTTTTTTTTTTTTTTTCAACTCAACTTTACCCGCACCCCAATGACCATTACCCTGACCCTGGTCCACACATGTGAAACCCATTGCCAGGATCTTGGGAGCACAAGTTGATTCACCCTTGATGCACACATCAAAAAAGCCTCCCAGTCTTGTTTTCATTAAATCACAGCTTTCACTGTCATACCTGGAAAAACTCATCCCCGTGTTTGTTTTCTCCAGGCTTGGCTACTGCAACTCTGTCCACACTCGTATAAACACAAAGTTACTCTCTCGCCTCTGGCTCATTCAAAATGCACCAGCTGGGGTTTTATTGGTTTTGGTGGACTGCAGAGCTTCACCCCAGTCCTGACTTCTGTGCTTTGACTATCTGTAAGTTTATAGAGTCAACTTGTAAGATTTTGCTGATCCCTTTAAAAGTACATCTGGGTCTGAGCCTGAGATACATACCAGATATGTTGATCCTCCTGGGTGGTGACTGTGCTTTTGCTATCCAGGCCCTCGATTTTAGAACAACCTGCCTGAGGAGATACGACTGATGAAATCAGTGACCACCTCCTTTAAACAACAAATGAATTCATGTTTTCATAGACCTTCTTTTGTGTGATGTCATTGCATGTGATGTATTAACAATCTGTTAATCAATGTTTATCGGTTTTGTTAATCGGGGCGTAATGTTTGGCTTTCTGTTTGAAATCAGTGTTATATGTATATGTATATACTAGGATGCAGATTTTTATTTTAAAAATTGCAAACAGTACTGACCCAGAATTTCACAATTGGTGCACGCCTGGTGTGTCGTCTCCCTCAGGCTCCAGCTGGATTAAGAGGAAAAATCCTGATGATTTATTTTTTGGTTTGGAGGTCCCAAGCTCTAATCAGAGGCACGCCACAGCACAGTAAAACCCACAGTTTGTGGTATTTTCTGAGACTACAGATGTAAATGAGTTTTTCTTCCTCTGATTTGCATGAAGCTGAATCAGATCTGATGTGTGGCTGTTTTGACGTGTCGGGAAAGCAAAAGAAAGTCCTCTTTGTTGCCGAACTGTGAATATTGTTAAAAAGAGGATATGCGCTGGCTGTTTGTGTGGAAATGTGAGTTAAAGATCCGTTTTGCTGTCGAGAAAAAGACCACTGATTGAAGGCGTTCAGAGGAAACTCTGAGGCTTGTGGTAAAACCTTTGATCACATTAGTGCTCAAGATCAATCTGACTGACCTTTGTTAAAAAAAGAAGATTAAAAACCATTTTACTGGGAGTATGATGATCAAATGTCATAACTGTGAGTTTATGTCATTGATAGAATTTTGCTTTTCCAGCTGCTGAGGTTTGATTTAGACCTGATGATTGTTTGAAAGACTGGCTATTTGCCAGGATTATTTGATGTTGTCTTTAAGCAAAAAAAATATATACAGATTTGCAAAAATGTTTCCAAACCAGTGGGATGGTTAATGTAAATAAGAACTATATGCAGTGATTTGCAAATGACCCCAAACAGATGGTGGCTCCTCCTGCGCGTGGTTCTGCTCGAGTTCTGGGGGGGTTTTGGCCCCACTATCTGAAAATACCAGTCAAAGAAAACCCTTGGGTTTCTCTTTATAAGGTAAAAATGAAAATCAAAACAGATTATATCTGAACTGAAAATGTTTACACATTATTACACCGATGGACAAGCTAAGCTGTTTGTGTGCATTCTCTCCATATTTTGAGGATCTAAACAGGCATGTTTTCCAACACATACTGGATAGAACCAAGTGGCAACCACTTGGGACAGAGATATGAAGTCCAAGTAGAAGCGCCAAAAACTGTAGTGCAAATGGCCACTTGAGGCTGGCTCAAAAAGCGAGTCAGCCCCCATAGACTCCTGTGTTAAAATGCCCAGTTTTACAGTACAAATAAACCTGCTTTATCCCTTCATAATGACAGTGTACACACACACACACGCACGCACGCACGCACGCACACACACACACACACACACACACACACTCGTTTTCATATCTTAGTGAGGACATCTCATTGACATAGTGCTTTCCCCAGCTGCTAACCCTAACCATCAAAAATGAATGCCTAGCCCGAACCCTCAGCCTAAACCTAACCATAACCTAATTGTAACCCTGACACTAAAACCACATTTTGACCCTCAAAAATGCCTTCAAACTCGTGGGGATGGACATTTTGTCCCCATAAGTGACTGCTGGTCCCCACAAGTATAGTAGCATGCCAATTTTCTGTCCTCACGAAGATGTCTAAACATGTACACACACACACAGGCATAAGCTAGGCATAATTGACACTATTAGAGTCATTTAATGTAATTATCTTATAAATTATATGACTAATATAAAAAGTTAAAACTGTATCACAGCCATGGAGCCAAATTCCTGCAAATTTGGCAGAGATGCATAATTCAGTGCCAGCTGATGTCGCCTGATACCCCTCTGTACATCCTGTTGGTAAATCTTATACATAACATTTTATTTAAGCTGTTCAACATAGGGTTATTGGTACCCCTGCATGCCACTTTGCAACCTCACCTCCACCCCCAGCTTGTTTCAGGCCATTCATACTATCTTTGACTTTATCAATAACACAGCCATTGTAATAATACATGCTCTGCTCTGTGAGTAGGTGGTGCTACTCTCACTGCCTTCTGGCTTTCCATTTAAAGCCACACAACCAATTAGAGACGACTACAGATGGAATAACAAAAAGTATCATCAGCACTAATTAGCAGGTTTTCTGTGTTAGTGCCAGTCACCCCTGCAGTCTACGAAGGCTGATAACTTAGTACTCCACCCTCATTAGTATATGGTTACTTCTGCCTTCCACAAAAACACCCCCATAAAGCTAACTAACTGCTGACCGTGTCTGTTGTAGGCGGACTGTGCATAAAACAGTTTGAATGTTCAGCATCGTAAGAACACTTTTTGTGCTGCTTGAATTTCATCTTTAAATAGTAAATCTTTCTCCTCCTTTCGGCTGTATAGTAAATCAGCTTGTTTCAGGTGAAGTGAAGGCGGAGGCTGTTTGTAGCAGTAGTGGGAGAGCTTGAGGAAAGATTGTGGATTTATCCTCAGGAGAAGAGGAATGAGGTCTGAGCCGTGATTATTTTACAGGAATATTTTACACTTTGACAGAGTGATGCAACCTGAAGACACAGAAGGACCCGCAAGATTGAAACCAGTTTGACACCAGTTTAAAACTCCACTCTGTCATAAAAACCAAACAACCCACCAGAGGTTTGAGTCGTTTCACAGCGTTGCCGTGGATACCGGTTTGTTGCCATGGTGATGTTACTACAGGCAACTACAGTTTGACCGCCAGATGAAAAGTGTGAAGCAGCAAAAATATTTTATTAATAACTTCAGAGAGAGAAAGAGAAACGGCGCAGAGAGTCTGCAGGGCTGAGCCTCACCTGCTCAGGTGTATTTTACATATTTAAGTTTTTTTCTTTTCTTTTTTGGGTATGAAATAGATCCGTGTTTCTCCACCTTAATCTGAGACAGTCATGGTTCAGTTCTGCTCTGAAACTCGGGCGAGGTTTTCTGCTGCAGGGGAGAAAGTGGAAATAAGATGCAATCACAGCTTTGAGTTTTGTATTCAGACAGACCGCTGCCTTTCTGTGGGCGGACGGTGAAGCCAAGAAGACATTCTTTAGTGGATTTCAAATTTTACAGTGAAGTTCAGATCTCGGGTCAGTTTCTGCACAATTCAAAAATCTACAATATTGTCTTGTTTCAGTTTCTCAGAGGGTTTCCTTTCTTTTCCTTTTCCCACCAGATCGCCCCGTAAAGGGAATATCTTTAGGGTTAGGACAGATAAAACAAGAAAACAAGTTTTGTCTGTTTTTGACCAGCGGGCAGTGAGATTAACTGGAAGTGGGCATTCAAGAGGCCCTGCTGACCAGTGACTAATCATAAGCAGCTCCTTTTCACAAATTTTAATTCTCCTGAACTTTAATCTGTTTCAGGTAAAGAGGAGCTGCCATGTTGGCCTCCTCCATCCCCCCGTCACTCCTCCTCCTCCTCCTCCACATCCTCTCCCCTTTCTCCCAACCTGTGGATGCCTCGATACACGTGGAGTTGAAGGGCGCCCCCCTGTCGCACCTGCTCCTGGATCCTGGAGCAGGACATATTTATGTGGGCGGGGTCAATAATCTGTACCAGCTGACCACTGACCTCGAGGTGTTGTCGCACGTAAAGACCGGCCCTTACCGGGACTCTCCAGAGTGCCTCCCACCAATCGTGCTTCAGGAATGCCCATCAGCCAAGGACACTGACAACTACAACAAATTGCTGCTGATGGAGACAGGGCAGGGGGCGGAGCCAGGGAGTCTGATAGTTTGTGGATCACTGTTCCAGGGAATCTGTGAAAAGAGGTACGTCAGTTTACTCTGCTAGTTTTCCTCACTGTGTTCCCAGAGTTTATCCAAATACATTTTCCTCACACTGTATCTGTTCTTTGCTTGTATTAAAGGTGACTGATGTCTGGATTAGCCAAAACACATTTGAAGAATGACTTTTCTGTCCTGTCTTTCTCTGCAGGAGTCTGTCCAACATTTCTCAGCTCATCTATCAGACGTCCAATCCCGTTGACACTCAGTACGTCGCAGCCAACGCTCCAGGTGTCTCCACTGTTGCCGTGGTAATTACCACGAAAAATAAGCAGGAAGGGGGCGGGGATGGTGACGTGCTGCGTCTGATGCTGGTTGGTCGAAGCTACACTAGCAAAGGCCCTGGTGATATCCCACCAATCACGACACGGTGGCTGTTTCCAGTGGTTCCACCCCGCAGAGCATTCTCTCAGGAGGAGGAGCTTGGAAAACTTGTTGTAGGAAGTTACTCCGATTACAACAACCACTTTGTGAAGGCTGTTGTCCATGGCAACCATGTCTACTTCCTGTTCTCACGGCGGCACAAGAAGGAGTACCGGACTTACGCCTCCCGGCTCTGCATCTCTGATCGTAGCTTCTACTCATACGTTGAGGTGCCGCTGCTGTGCCAGGGCGGGTATAACCTGGCACAGGGTGCATGGTTAGGTAACCACTCAGGTGAACCTCACCTGTTTGTCGTCATGGCAGCGGGGCAGGCGTCCACGCCCGTAGCAACAAATCGTTCAGCTCTCTGCGTTTATGGCATGGCGGAGTTGGACACAATGTTGCGGAGAGCACAGGAAGTGTGTTACACAGAGGGAGGACAAGGCAGCGGTGGAAAAGAGGAGGCCTACATCGAGTACGGCGTGTCATCAAAATGTCTCAAACTGCCAAAGGTAAACTCACAAACACCTGAACAGTGTTGGGGTGATTACTTAAAAAAAGTAATATATTACACACTACTCATTACTCTTCTTAAAAGTAATGCAGTACATGAATTTGTCCCCAGACACATTACGTTACTTTCTTGCTACTCTGTAACATGACGTGAAACACATTGGAAACCTGAAGCTATGTAAGAACACAAAGCCGACATCACAAAGCAAAGTTTGAAACCAGCTCAATGAGACTTCAAAGTCATCGCCGCAATGATTCTGCTGTAGAAACATGAACAGAAGTGGAGGCTGCGTCACTACATCGCTGCCTTTGTTACCTGTTGAAGCTCAGGCTCTGGATGCAGGGCTGGGGTCAGCATACACTCAGCTTTAACATTACACTGGCTTCTTCGTTAGCTCTGTATTAGCATGCTGTCTGTGCAGATGCTCACACAGAGTCAATGTTAGCAGTATAACACTGTCATTTTTGTCTTGGACACAGTTTGCACTTTATATAATCATGCTCTTGTAATAAAAGCGATTTCCATATCACCACTCAACAAATGTTGTTGACCACTAAACCATTTTCCTCCTCCTTGTACACAATCGAAATGAGGTGTTTGTTTTTTGCGTAGGGGTGCAGAAGAAAAAGTGAATGTTTTTTTCTTTCTATCTGCTCAGTGTGCACTGAACTAAAGAACCTTTGTAATGCAAGTAATGACATAATTGTAACTGTAATGCAACTACTGAATTTCGTACAGTAACTCATTACATTACTGCATGACTGAAAAATATAATGTGGTACCAGTAACATGTTGCACCCAGCATTGGCACTGGGGATGGCTGTAGCTCGGGAGGGAGAGCAGGTCATCTACTAAACAGAAGGTTGGTGGTGTTCATGCCAAATCGATACTCTTCGATGCATCCATTGGAGAATGAATGTTGGATAGAAAGCACTAATGTAGGTTTACCACTTACCATTACTGGCTGTGAGTAACCTCCTTACCTGGAACACTCACTAGCTTGGTGCACATAATACATACATAATGTATTTTGATTTTGCAAATCCATCCATCCATCCATCTTCATCCGCTTTATCCGAGGCCGGGTCGCGGGGGCAGCAGCCTAAGCAGAGAAGCCCAGACCTCCCTCTCCCCAGCCACCTCCTCCAGCTTATCCGGGGAACACCAAGGCGTTCCCAGGCCAGCCGAGAGATATAATCTCTCCAGCGTGTCCTGGGTCTGCCCCGGGGCCTCCTCCCGGTGGGACATGCCCGGAACACCTCACCCAAGAGGCACCCAGGAGGCATCCTTGTCAGATGCCCGAACCACCTCAACTGGCTCCTTTCGATGTGGAGGAGCAGCGGCTCTACTCTGAGCCCCTCCCGGATGGCCGAACTTCTCACCCTATCTCTAAGGGAGAGGCCAGCCACCCTTCGGAGGAAGCTCATTTCTGCCGCTTGTATCCGTGATCTCGTTCTTTCGGTCACTACCCACAGCTCGTGGCCATAGGTGAGGGTAGGGACGTAGATCGACCGGTAAATTGAGAGCTTCGCTTTTACACTCAGCTCCCTCTTCACCACGACGGACCGGTGCAGCGTCCGCATCACTGCAGCGGCAGCACCAATCCGTCTGTCGATCTCCGGCTCCCTTCTCCCATCACTCGCGAACAAGACCCCAAGATACTTAAACTCCTCCACTTGGGGCAGGAACTCATCCCCGACCCGGAGTGGGCACTCCACCCTTTTCCGGCTGAGAACCATGGCCTCAGATTTGGAGGTGCTGATCCTCATTCCCGCTGCTTCACACTCGGCTGCGAACCGTTCCAGTGCGAGCTGGAGGCCTTCACCTGATGAAGCCAACAGAACCACATCATCCGCAAAAAGCAGAGATGAGATTCTGAGGCCACCGAAGCGAAAGCCCTCCGCCACTTGGCTGCACCTAGAAATCCTGTCCATAAAAATTATGAACAGAACCGGTGACAAAGGGCAGCCCTGGCGGAGCCCATCACCCACCGGGAACGAGTCCGACTTATTGCCGGCAATGCGAACCAAACTCTTGCAACGGTTGTATAGGGATCGAATGGCCCGTTTTGCAAATCATTATTATTATTATTATTTTTTATTTTTTTTTGGGGGGGGGGGTAGCCCCTCTTAAAGCGAATGAAAGCTGTGGTTTCAGTTTTCTATGCAATAACTTTGTGGTTGGCTGAGGCCTGTTCAAGGTTTTTGGCAATAGAGTTGTGATAAAATCAGTTCTGCATTGAAAATATATATGAATGGACCGATGCCATAGCTTCAGTTCAGGCAGACCACAAAGTTGAGCTTATTTGTAATCAGCTGATTTTTACCCTTCGGCATGTCCAACTGGTAAATATATAGGACATGCTTTTTAAGCTGCTTTTCCCCTCCCAATGGTTGCTTTGATCTGCAAGTCACTTTGCAACCCACCTCCACCCCAGGTCCTTAATTTCATGGTTTTTTTTAATCTAAGTTAACCAATCTGTTGTCATTGCTGCTGTTCTCAGAAGTAGGTCCTAGCAAAGAGTGATAGAGCCAAATATAAACTCCAGATACTGCAGATGACAGAGTTAGAGTTACTGCTAGTAATGAGAGTGCAGTACGGAAGGGCTGGTTACAGTTGAAAATAATGGGACAGTAAACTGGTTCCAATGAGAGTCCAAAGATGACCCCACGGATCGTTGAGGTCCTGCTTCGGCCAAGTGGGACATCTTATGACATCACATTTTACACGTGATGACATCACAGATTAGCAGCTGCTTTAGGGAAGAAGCTGTCGATGGTTGTCATCTACCTCGCTGCTGACCTTAATACTATGTGTGTGTGAGTGAGTGTGTGTGTGGATTAGAGTGGTTATCTTCAGCATCTGGACTTATCATCAGACAGCTGCCACTCAAACACACAGCTTGTAGCACAGAGCTGACCCACATAGAGCAAAAACACACAGATTAAAGTGACAGGCTGAGTGGAAAAAAGCATGCGTTTTAAAGGTGAATGGAAACAATATTGTTTGTGTCTTTGTTGGTGTTTAGAGACATAAACAGATAAAGCAGGGCTGACCACATACCTGTGTTCACTGGCTCCTCTCTCTCTGTTTATTCATCTACCAGGACTCTCTCTCAGAGTACCCCTGTGGAGGGGAACACACCCCCAACCCCATCGCTAGCGCCGTGCCCCTCAAAGCCACGCCCATTGTCAACTCCACCATACAGCTGACCGCTGTCACCACAGCAACAGAGGCGGGACACACCATCGCTTTCCTGGGAGACAGAAAAGGACAACTGCAAAAGGTGACACCACCAACATGTTTTACAGCCGTTTCACACATGAAGTTGACGGCGTCGGTCGGGTCATTGACCTCAGTTACCCTTTCCCACATGTACCACACAACAGCTGAAATGGCGCAGATTGTGGCTGAACATTGAGGGATCGGACACATGATACTTAATCTCCCTGCTGTGAACTTAGCAGACAGTTAGTTGTAATATAAAACCGTTTCTCACATGAAAAGTTTTGGGGAGCAAATGCATATATGAATAATGCTTAATTGAACAGGCTTTAGACCCCTCCACTCTAATGGAGCTGCTAAGAGACCAGCTGGTGTGACTGGTTTTTACTTGGCAGTGAAAAGGCCTGTTCAGGCGTTTGTGTCTCCATCTCTAGCTACAGGGAGGAATCAGCTGTTTCCTGTTTATGTAGTAACTGGAAGGTCTGAAGAGTAGCACCAGGAAAATGATCACACACACACACACACACACACACACACACACACACACACACACACACACACTGAACAGAGCAGCTTGTAGCCTGCAGCTCTTTATAAGCAACACAATGATACACTCTATGTATGCGTGTGTGTGTGACTAACAGGCGTTTAGCTCGAGGGTGTGGTGCGTTTGGGAAGAGTGGGTGGTGTTGGGGAGGGTCACATGGGAGCATGCTCAGACTTTTGTTGTTGATTGGTGATTGGTCTCTCAGGTGCAGTCTGGTAAGAATCCAGCAGGACACCCCTGAAGCTTTTACTGGGTGTAAGTGTGTGTGTGCACTTGTACATGTGGCTTATGAGGACCCAGTCTTACACATTGTTAGAGAGGACGTTTGAAAAGTGACGAGATTCTGCACCCAATTGTTCTCTCTGCGGGACACCTTAAGATGCATTTTTTTCCATTTCATTTTGAAGTTTTTATCAAGTTCAAGTTTAGGGTAAGGGTCCTGGGAATGCACCGTGTGACTAATAGTCCTCGCAAAGTTAGAAGGACAAACTTGTGTGCGTGTACACGTTAATGAGCTCTAATCTTGCCTCGGAGCCTCAGCGAGGTAAACAGCAGAGCTTTGATTCTCCCCGTTAATATTTAATCACACACACTGTAAATGTTTCAGGGCCTCCTGCTGGATCCTTACCCAGAGTGCACCTGAGGGACCAATAACCAATCAACAACAAGAGGCATGCACAAGTGCAACAC
Organism: Oreochromis niloticus; assembly: GCF_001858045.2. NCBI lineage: Eukaryota > Metazoa > Chordata > Actinopteri > Cichliformes > Cichlidae > Oreochromis > Oreochromis niloticus. Next base: position 5,234,907 of record NC_031984.2, read on the forward strand.
CACGTTTTTCGCAGTGAACCCGGGCACATGTTCACTGCTGTGCTTCTGTTGGGATTGTGAAATAGTGAAGCTGTCAGAAAGATGCTCAAGCACCAGTTTCTCCAGCATGTGACGCTCCTGCAGTGTTTCTGTGGGCGTGGCACCCGAGGTTATCCGAACTGAAGAAACACATATGCACATATATTCCCAGGAGAGAAGGCTCCTGCACTTTAACATATCTAAAGGCAGAGTCCCCGCACATGTTTTGAATTTTTGTGCGGATGTGTACTATAAGCACAGTGACTCCTGACTCCTCTGCTTGTAAAAGGACTTCTGGTTTATAGAAATCGATGTGAAAGCAGCTCTGGCTCCTTTGCCCTGTAGACTTTGTGGGTCGCTCACTAGTTTCAGGTCATTATGAGTGGGGGTGGCTGTTCTTCAGGAGGTAGAGAAAATCATTTACTAATCAGAAGGTTGGCGGTTCAAATCCTGGCTGCTGTAGTCTGCATGTCTCAGTATCTTTGGGCAGGATACTGAACCCCAAGCTGATCTCTGATGCGTTCATCGGAGCATTAATGTGTGTGAATGTAAGATAGAAAGGACTTAGGTGTAGAAAAAAGTGCTTGGGTGAATGGATGAATGAGGAATGCTGTATGAAATGCTTTGAATGCCCAAGTAGAGCTGAAAAGCAGCATATAAGAACTAGTCCGTTTACTATTAAAACACAAATATGGTTCTTTTAACAGTCAGAGAAGATAGTCTTTGTCTTTTTAACTTGTTAAACATAAATGAACCTGTGATGTCCTCAGTTTCCCAGTCAGAAAAATCCCTTCCTCATTGCATCCTGTTTAAAAGAAGAAGACGGTGATGATGAAAATGCTCAGCATTAAACTCCACTAAGCGTTGTGTTTTTAGGTTATTGCAGTCTGTGGTGCAGAAGTTTACACCCTGATGCCTTCAGGTGAAATCCAGGAGACAGGCTTGCATTTCTACAGGAAAAAAGCAGTAACAGTACTGCATGTCTCCTAAAAAACTCAGTGTTTCACAAACTCACAGCTGTACACATGAAATGTGACAAAAGTATTTGAGTGAAGATTGAACGCAGAGAGATAAGAGAGACACTAAAGCCCTGCCATACCTTTTTACTTGCACACAATTGACCAATCAGTGAGTGAAGTGGCTGAGATATGTTAGAGATTTCCAGAGTTTCTACTTTGTCAGGATGCTGCTCTTCCATCTCAGCAAGAATAAAAAAAGACAAAAAATAAACTGGATGTAGCACAGCAGGATCGAGTCTGTTCAAACTCAAATTATCCTCCTTTCTGCATTTTTCACTGTCTGAATTGTTCTCTTTGTCACACGCTGCTGATAGTGGAGGTGCCTTGAGGGGTGTTGTCGGGGTGAAGCAGCTCCACCTGCTGGCGGGTTGTTGCTGCTGCCGCAGCTGCAGCAGGCGCTGTTGCTTTCATGTTGTCACTTTACTGAAATTAAATGTTGATGATCATCGTTTTTACTTGTCACAACATTTCAGCTCTTAGACATTTTATATTTGCTGACACGAGTTTCTCCATCTTGAGTTAACTTTTTCAAAATACTTCACACAGTCGGCACAGCAGGAGTCCACATGAAAGGATCCCGTCTCATCACTCGAGCAGGAAAGTCATTCAGTGACAAATACTGTGCAGCAGAGAAAGAGCGTTCTTTTGTTGTACTCAGAACAAATAAACAATGCACAGTACACAGAGATGTGTGTTTGTGTTTTGGTGGCATTAGTACAGATCCAGAACATCTCAGGGTGTGGATGTATCAGGCGATTACTGAAACTGGGATGGAGTCAGCCAATTTTCCGCCCTTCACCGAGATCTACTGACAGCAGGGAGGGTCCGACCAGGGCCTTTCCTGTTTCTCTCTGTCTCCATGCCTCTGATCTGGAAGTCAGTCATGCCATCTTAAGGGGTTTGTCAGTACCTGAAGTTGGAGACGGGAGGCTTGCTGTAGGAAGCGTGATTAGAAGAGGCACAGGTGTACCCTCTGTGGACGTCTTTTCACCTGTGATGTTTAAAAGAGGCATTAGACATAGTGGGAGGACAATGATTCTCTTTTGTATTCGTACCTTATGTTAGAAATCTGCTGTCAAGCTTTCTGCTTTTCTCCAGTCCTGTGTGTGTGTGTGTGTGTGTGTGTGTGTGTGTGTAGTTTACTATGGTTGTGGGGACCAACAACCTTTATGGGGACCAAAATCCTGGTCCCCACAAGTTTGAAGGCATTTTTGAGACTCAAAATGTGCTTTTAGTGACAGGGTCAATTGTAATTGGGTTATGGTTAGGTTTAGGGTCAGGGTTAGGCATTCATTTTTCATGGTTAGGATAAGGGGCTAGAAAAAGCATTATGTCAATTAGATGTCCCCACAAGATATGAATACCCGATATGTGTGTGTGTGTGTGTGTGTGTGTGTGTGTGTGTGAGAGAGGACTCTTGTCACGTTCTGCCACAATGTGAGTTAAATAAAAAGTAATAAAAGCAGGAGGCTGTAACAGAAACCACCGCTCAGCAACACCAAGTTCAGCTGACAAAGGTTTATACACTGATGGGAGTGTCTCATGTGTAATTTGTTGTTTGGTATAAAGGACACAAGGAAAGGAGGTGAGGAAAGGGATTGAGGTTGTACAAACCAAACAACAGAACAGTGTCGGAATCTGTGGACTCACCTGTGTTGTTGTTTTTCAGGTGTTGGTGATCTCCAATCAGTCAGGCCATCTGTATGGCAGCGAGTTGGTGGACAGTGGCAGTGCCGTCAGCGCTGATCTCCTATTGGATGAGAACCAGGAGCATGTTTATGTTTTAACAAACAGCATGGTGAGAGACAGTCGACCTCCTTCCTCAGTTCCTGTCTCACTTTCTTTTCTTCATTTTTTTCCCTGCTCCTTCCTCCCTTTGTCCCCAATATCCAATCAGACGATCCATTTAAGCCCGAAAAATGAAAACAAACAGTTTCCTGTCTTTCTCTCAGCTGTCGAAGGTTCCTGTGTCGTCCTGTGAGAAACAGACAGACTGTCGCTCCTGTCTCGCTGTCCGAGACCCGTACTGTGGCTGGTGTGTCCTGGAGGGAAGGTAGGTCTACCTGTCGGGTGGTGGTTTTTAACTTTTTAAAAGTACATTTTTATTCTTTATTTATTTTTGCAAACTTTTGTGAAGTTTTTTTGTAAAAAGCCCGACTGACAGTAGAAGAAGAAAGTGTAGTAGACTTGGTTTGATCGCAGCAGCATCTGCATGTTGATGTGACATTGCTCTGACGCCGTTTTGTGTTTTGGTTGTTTGTTGCTGTTGTTGTTGTTACTAATCTGCAAATGTTTGTTTGTATTTTGTGCAGATGTTCCCGGAAACATCAGTGTCAGCGTCACCTGCAGCCCAACCACTGGCTCTGGAGCTTTGAACCAACCAGTCAGTGCGTGACAGTGCAGAGCCTGCAGCCGGCCAATCACAGCAAAGAAGAGCAGACGCAGGTAGGCTGCTGTTGTTTTGATCTGATTCTGACTGACAGCGTTATGATGCAGTCAGCCACTCCCGCAGTGATGACAGCCTGGGTCAGGGCACCCTCAGGTGTTGCTGGCAGGTGTCTGTATCAGTCCAGGTTGAATGAGAGCTTGAGGTGCTAGTTCAGCAACTCTCTGATTGACTGAAGGTTGCTGATTCTGTTTCAACACAGTTGTGTTGTTGTGTTGGCTGTGTGTTATTGCAGAGGCACTGCAAGTCCAGCCAGTTCCAATCCTTCAGACAAGATTCACAGCAGCCGATGAACATCTGCAGCAGCTGTTTACTGCTGCAGCGCTGACAGGATGAATGAAACATCTTCATATTTAGTGCCTCACCGAGTATCTTCACAGGGTTTATAAGGATCAGCGCAAACACAGGAGTTATTGCGGACTGAGTGAAATGAATCCAGACAATAACTGTGGTTGTGAACCTTTTAAGATTTTGTGATGTGAAGTAAAATTATTTATTTTTAAAATAGAAGGAAAAGAAAGTAACACTGAGAGCTTTTCCACGAGCACAGAAGTGATTTTATTCTCGTTTGTAAACCTAAAATATATAAATAAGTAAAGAAAAACACTAGAAAGACCCCAAACTGTCAATGGGCGTTTCCTTTTTGACAGTAAGACAATGGAAGGATTGCTGATACGAGACACAGCTGCTCTAAAGACAGAGAGAAACGTCCCCATGGAAAAGCAGTAACCGTGTTTCTGTGTTCGTCTCTCAGGTAACGCTGTCGGTCCCCCAGCTTCCCGCCCTCGCAGAGGAGGAGTCTCTGTCCTGCATCTTCGGGCTCCTCCCACCTCAGCCTGCCATTGTCATGGGAAACAGCATCACCTGCCAATCCCTGCCCCGGAGCACCTCCCACCACTGCCCACAGGAAGCGGTGAGTAGGAACTGTGGGCGCGTTCCAATCCTCCATAATACCATCCTACTTAGCATGCCAGAAACAGATTTAGTGTGTCCCAGTACACAGTGTTTCACAATGAGTCTGCCAAAAATATCAGGAGGTTTAACTGCATGTGAAGCATTTTACAACACGCAGCAGTTTGAGCGCCGGCGACAAAGTCCGAGTGCAGCACGTAGTGACAGTAAAAACGTCTTCATTCAGGTGTGCTACTGTGTAACTTCTGTCACCTCTCACCTGCAGATCACATGATCCTGCCAGTGTCACTCATGTTTGGTCATGTGACCGTCACAACGGGCAATATGACCTTCTATGACTGTATGGCTGTAAGCCGACTGAACCAGAGTTCCCAGTAAGTCACGCAGGCACAGTGACAGTGCTGTACGTTTATCTGAATCTAAATCAGTGATGGAGAAGACGCTGAAGGCGGTGGTTTCTGTTTCAGGTGTTTGGCGTGTGTCAGCAGTGTGTGGCGCTGTAACTGGTGTCCTCTGGATCAGCTCTGCACTCACAACCACAGCTGTCCAAACCAGCACATCATCCTCAACCACAGAGTAAGACGGCCCACTGCCCCGTCTGTCTCCATCTTTTTGTCTGTCAGCCTGTCTCTAACCCCACCTCCTCTCTGTCTGCAGGACTCTCCTGGTCCTACTTCCTGTCCGCTAGTCTACGCTCTCCAGAGCTCTGCTTTAGTTCCCATGGGCCTGAGCGCCACAGTGGTGCTGCGGGGACGAAACCTGGACGTCTACACTGTAAGTCTGCGTCTCTGACCTCATGTCAGTCTGATATGGTCTCATTAGCAGTTTAATGCAAAACACTGTCAAACGCTGTCAGTAACATTTAGACCACAAAATTAACACCCAAAAAACTTTTTTCATGTCTAAAACTTTAAAAACAGTCTTTGTTTGAAGTGGATGAACATTAGTCAGATCAGACTGATATTTCATGTTTCGACTGTCTGGTGCCGCAACATCTGGCGTAACCTCCCAAAAAGTGACATTTAGCGTAACCAAATTAGAGCTTTTGTTTCTTGGAGCCCGGTTGTTGTATCTGGTTGCACTGCTACACTGGTCTCTGTCTCAGTGTGGTGCACATAAACATGAAGCCGATCTGATGCTGTTCAATTCTGATTTATTTATATAGCGTCAAATCACAACAACAGTCTCCCTTAAGGTGCTTTATATTGTAAGATAAAGACAATATTACAGAGAAAACCTGAACAATCAGTCGACCCCTATGAGCAAGCACTTGGTGACAGTGGGAAAGAAAACCTCCCTTTTAGCAGGAAGAAACCTCCAGCAGAACCAGGCTTGGGAGGCACAAGAGACACACTGTGGAAAACAGCCAGAAATTAATCATAACTAATGATGAAATGCAAAGTGGTGAATAAACACGTAGAGGGGTGAGTGAAGAAGAAACGCTCAGAGACTGTTAGTTTCAGGAAGCCTTGGCTCCTCATCGTGTTTCCACATCTGTGTCTGCAGCAGCTGTAGGCAGGCGTTTCCAGGAGCGCGTCAGGTCTTCTGGCTCCACAGAATGGAAATTTTTACTCGATATCTGCTTGTTTGTTAACAGCAGCGAGTTCGAGGCAGCTGAGAGAATCATCAATGTATTTGTGCTTTTTCACTGTTTAAGTCTGAGCTAATTATCAGGTTCCTGCTGCTAGATGGGAACATAAACTAATTTCATTCTTATATAAACTGACATTTATGAAGGCACAGGTCGTCTTACAGAACCCTGCGGTACACCACCATTTGCACAAAATAAAGACTCCTAGAACAGAACTGCATTAACTCTGAATGTATATAGTAAAAGGCACAGAATCCTCATCAGAAGCCTCAGTGACTCCTTCATCTTCAGAGCTGTTGTCATCAAAAAACCTCCAACATCAGATAAAAATTCTGCTTTGAACTAATCCTGAAAGCAGCTGCAGCTCCATCATGTTACTGTGATAATATGCACTTAAAAAGTATTGCTTTCAATTAAAATAAACACAGTTCTCTATAATTATCATTCATCAGTCTGTTAATAAAACTTGAAACATGTGTTGCAATTTATGATTTGGGACTTTAGGTTGAATTTATTTAGGTTTAACCTTTGTTTACTCTTCTTAACAAGGAATAAGATCAACATGTGCAAAACCACCACCCACTGACCAATCGTTCCTCAGGAAAATAATAATGCGGCAAAATCCTGTGAACCTCTGTGTGCAGATAGTGAGCCACATACAGCCCACTGTGAACGTGGGCCGAATCAGTGAAACTCCTCTTTCTGTCAGTGTAAAGTTTAACCACACATTTAACTCCTGAGATGCTTTAATATAAGAAAAAAAGTGCAAATTCAACAATACATCTCAGTTTGTCTGTGTGATAAAATAATGATACTTTTGACTTAAATTGTAAGAAATAAATGTGTAAAAATTTTGTTAGCTCATTGATTGTTTTTTGCTAATTAACAGAATTTTTCTTTTCTTTTCTTTTTTTCTTTAATCTTTTTTTTCCTGTGGACTCACAGTAAAAATCATGAATTCCTGTATTAGTGAAAAAACGGGAAGGTTCTGTTATTTAATTGTTTATATATATCGTATTTACTTTCGTGTGGTATGAATAGGCGCGGGGGAGGTCTTTATCAGTAGTACAAGCTGTAAAACTTATAAAAATACAGTTAAAAGTCTAAATTATATACGCTCCTGCACATTTTCAAAGACTGGAATCATTGGCAGGCTGATTCTAGCCCCCAGGCTTTGTCTGGTACCTACTTTAAAGAGATTGGCCGTTTAGATGAAATGTAACCAGATAAGGCAAAGGTATCCTGAGTATGTTGAACTACTTTCGTGGTACCAGCCTTCGGGCGTTGGTCTGTTCTATTGACCTGAATCACTAAAATCAAACAGCTGAGTGTCTGTGTGTGGTCTCTCTGCAGGATGAAGCTCCATATGTGTGTGTTGTTGAAATCGAAGGATCTCGGATTAATCTGACAGCTTCTGTGGAGAAAATGCACGACAACACGCACACTTTCACCTGCAGGCAGCATCAAGTAAGAGATGCACGCAAACACTTTTGCAGATAATTAGTTAATGACAGTAACCACACAGCTGATATTAAAAATTCTGTCTGTCCACCTGTCCCACTGTCTGTAGTTTCAACATCCAGTCAGTCAACTTCAGTATTCTGCTCCTGTCTACCTGCGTAGAGGGGAACGACGCATTGATGCCTCACCTGGACTCCGACGTAAGAGCCTTACCTGTGTGTGGATGTTGTGCACACTGAGGGCGTGGGCCTCCTTCACTAATATTTAGATAAAAAATAAGTACACACATGAAATTACACTTGGATTCATGACAAGTTTCTAGTACTGTTTTTACAAGTGAATCAGAGTGTTGTGTGCCCTGAATCCGGAACTATATGTGATACATAAAATAAACACAGAGCAGGAGAAGAGGAAGCAGGGAAAGGGAAAGCTCCAACCTACGACAAAAGCCTCGCTGCAGTTACTGAAACCATATGTGGAATATTGCCAAGAAATGAAGGTTCAGCAGTAAAGATGAAAGGACATCAATTTCATGGTTATTTCATACAGCTCTAATACCAAAGCATTAGAAAATCAACGGTTTTAAATGTTAACGCATTTTAATAATTCCAATTTAAACATTTAAAATGCAGATATTATCTTTATTAAGTCTTTGGATCTTTTTTTATGTAGTATAAAGGATCAATTTCTTATTAGAATGAGAAAGGAGCAAGTATAAATTCAACCCTATTTTTGATCTTGTTTCTAGTATTAATATCACTACCAGTATTATTTAGTTTAAATATCTGCATTAACATTTTCTAGGACAGCTGTGTGTCATTCTATACCTGCGCATACAGTCTGTGTGAAAAACACTCAGTCACACAGATTCATGCATTCACACAGTGAATGAGGCCCACTGTGTTTGACCAAAGTCAGCATGTGGGTGAGGATGGGGGTTAATGTCTTCACAAAGACAGAAAGAGAAATGCATTCATGATATTTGTCTCCTTTTCTTATTAATATACAGTCCAGCTGTATGACTGCTCAGCTGGCCAATCAGATTGCTCACAGTGCCGGGCGGTGCCTAAAGAGTACGGCTGTGTGTGGTGTCCTGGAAGCCCAGCCCCGAGCTGTGTGTACAACCGAACCTGCTCCAGTGAACCTGCAGACACCTGCCCGCCTCCTCAGATCACAAAGGTGGGTCTCGTCAAAGTCCATCTACAGGACGTCCTGCAACTGTGCACCATCCTGGATCAAATCCAGATCAAATCCAGGCAGTAATTTTGAAGCCCTGTCTGAGTGAACCTGGCATAACTTTAATTCCAGTGGTCCCTGGGACCTGAAAACAGCATGTACAGAATCATCAGTCACATCCAGTAAAAGGTGTAAGAAGCTTTTTTAGCCTCTGTAGGTTATATTCCTACGATGCAAGCACACACTGAAACAGTTGCTACTTCTGCCTGTTTCCCAGTTTGACTGGTTATTGGCTGTTTGTGGGCAGGACAGCTGCCATCTTTGTGTTCCTACAATTCTCCCACAGATTTTCACCTCTCTTTTATAACGATCGGAAGATCAGTCAGTCTGTCTGCAGAGCTCGTTTTAGCACAGGAACGTTCAAACTGTTTCTACCTGTCTGTCTGCAGGTGGAACCTGCCTCCGGTCCTCTAGAGGGCGGCATTCTGGTGACGATCACAGGATCGAACCTGGGCATGAAGTATGAAGATGTGGTGGGCGGAGTCACTGTGGCGGGTATTCAATGTTTGCCTCAGTCTAAAGGTTACAAGATCTCCACCAGGTAACACAAATCTGATGATTACATTAGTGTTTACGGGACTCATTTATGCAATCATTCAGCACATAACTGAATCACAGAGAGACGTGATGAGACCTCCCTTTCTGTCTGCTCTGTAACAAACCTGGCAGTCACCAGTTCAGCACAATAACATATCAATAACTGGGATTCTCGATGTCTTGATGATGATAGTCCAGAAGTTTTCAATCCATCAATATTCTTCTGAATAGTGTAAAACCACAGACACCCACTTGTAGCCAAGACTGACGTAGCAGCCGTGACATCACCCACTGGTTAGTGAAGTCCCATTAAGAAGCCTCAAGTGAGTCTTTATGCTGTCGCCATCTTGGTGTTTTTAAACCATATGTGTGATCTTATGGAGAAACTGAGGACACCGCAGGCTCATTGGCATAGGTTGCTGATTACACCCCGGATAGTCCTCCTTTCTGACCCTAGTAATGACTATAATTTACAAAATTAACTAATTGTTTTATTGATTATTATTGGAAATCAGTGACTGAGCTGATGATGTCACTGGGAAAGTGTTTACTGAATTCACAGTGTGGAAGCCCAGGGCTGTTTTCTCATAGACTTCCATACAAGCTGGAACCTTTTCGCAGCAGAGGAGTCGCCCCCTGCTGGCCACTAGAAACCATGCATTATTTTGTACTGTGGGTGTGATCACAAAGTTGTGTACTCACTTCTGACACGTGACATGACCTCTTAAATCCAAACAGTTACAGGTCAACTTTGCGACATCATAATAAAATCAGAAACACTTCCAGCCACGCTTCAGTGCTCGGCTGTGCCCATATGTCTCATATTAAAGCGGTGAAACAACTCTTTAGTGAACACCTCAAAACAGAAAAAGTCTAGAATCAGGTGAAATCCTCCAAGGACGCCACTCTAACGTGTCCTCTCTCATTTCCTTTCAGCGGCTCTAACATAGTCAAATATTCTTATTCCTCTCTGTGTGACACTAGCAGCCTGCTCCTACTCTCTGTTAAACTGTTGAGTCACTTTTCTTTATTGCCCTAAGGAGCTCTACAACCTGTACAGCGCATAATGCCTCCCATCCTCAGAGCCTCGATTTAGATCAGGGAGAACCTTTAACAGGAGACAAATCTGTCTGATGCTCACACAGAGAGAAAAACTCAAACACAAGCTTTTATGGAGCGAAACCTTTTTCTCTTCAGAACTGATTCTGTCTGAACTCACTCCCTCGGGAGCAAAATCTCCATTTTGATTTAGCCTCCGTGCTTTTTTTGAATAAGCTATCAGATTGAAATCTTCCGCGTGCCTTTGTTTAATTTTAGAATACTTTCACCAACTCAGCCTCGGGGATTTCGTATCTTTAGGAACTTTGGGACCTGCTCCAAAGTTTAAAACTTTATCAGTTTAGTTTTATGTTGTTGTCTCAACTTCAGCTTGATGTTACCAAGTAAAGACAAACACGTTGAAGCTTCCTCAAGGTTGGAACGAGGCTAAAGAACAAGGAAAAAAAAGAACTGGGTCGCATCTTCTTTGACTTTGATGGAAAATGTTACAAGGTCAAGAAAAGATGCGAAAGCTTGTGACAGTGAATTTTGTTGACGCTGGTCTTCCGTGATAAAACTACAATTTTTGTAGAGGGACTACAAAAACTTGTGTTCTTAGCTTGATGTTTTATGGAGGCTTTATAAATACGAACAATATAATGTAACATTCATGATGGTGAAATAAAATGTATTAAGAAATATTGTTAAATCTAACATTTCCTAACCATATTAAGGCTTTTAGCATCTCTGAAATAGAATTAATTGATGCTAATCCCGAAATATCCCAAATGAGAACATAGCCAGTGTAACACTGTAACCCTCGCTTCACTTTGATCATTTTAATTAAGCTTATTATATTTCTAAATCTACATTACAGATAACATGCAGATTTTAATAAAAGGCTATTATAAGTTCAAAGCATTTGCACATATTAAAGTTATTGTAAAAGATGGAAGACGTAGCTGTAATTTACACGCTGGCCTCCATCATCGTGTCAGATATTTTTATCTTTGCTTTCATTAATAGTCTTATGGTGCACTCGCTGAATTGTGGGTTATCATTATCTCCTTTACTTCCATGAAGGATGCTCCAGTGCATTCTTTGATAAATGAGATTCACAGTGTTTAACCAGGCTTATTTATTATATGGTTGTCACACAGGTACTTCTGGGTCACATGATCCAGCCCTAACTATTATCTTAATCAGAAAGAAAATGTTTTAAAGAGTAAAAAGAGTGAGGGTGAGACTGCTACTGCAGTTTACAAATCTGGAAAGTTCTGAGGATGGTTACTTTGGATCCTGGTTTGACTTTTTCCATTCCGTTTCTGAGTTATGACACCTGTCGTGTAGGTGTAGTAAGACTGCAGCGAGTGTGTCTTATAGCAGGGCTATGCTATCAGAATATGTGATTTTGACCTTGAAAACTGATTTTCCAAAACAGTCACTGGATAAATAGATAAGCACACACATAAGTGACACACGTCAGAACAGTTGGGATGTGTTATGGTGACTCAGAGCTCAAAGGAATAAACAAGAAAAAGTTTTTTTTCCAGTGTTTTTCCACCAGTAGGAATCTTCCACAGTCGGTACGCCAGCGTAGCTGTCGTCCTCTGCTGCATGGAGACGGGAACATCACACGTTTTATGACTAAAGCACAAACACACAAGCTCATGTTTGCTGTTCTGTATGTGTTTGTGTGTGTGCATCAGGGTTGTGTGTGAGCTGCAGCCTAGTGGGAAGCAGAAAGAAGGGCCCATCTTGGTTACTGTGGGAACAACTCGTGGGAGGTCAACAAAGATGTTCACCTATCAGGTAAGACTGAGTAGCCCAGTGTTACGTGGTATCTGGTCACCAGTATAAAGTTTTATCTGATGTCTAACGTGTTGTGGTTCAGGATCCTCGTCTCCAGGATCTGGTTCCTAATAAAGGTCCCGTCTCCGGAGGAACCAGGCTGACCATCAAGGGACGACAGCTGCTGACCGGGCAGACGTCTGACCTGAGCGCCTTCCTGGGCACCCAGCCCTGCTACATGTAAGTACAACGCTACGGCTTCTGGTACTGCAGTACTAATACTACTACATGTCTAACTTTCTGTCTCCTCTTTGTCTTGTCAGAGTTGAAGAGGTGAATGACACGCAGCTGGTGTGTCAGACTGGTTCCAGCAATCGCACGGGTCTCGTCCCAGTTCGGGTTCTGTTTGGTAAAGCCGAGCGGACTATTCCAAACATTACCTTCCATTACCTCGAAGACCCCGTCATCACCAACGCCATACCTGCCGAGAGCTTCTACGCGTAAGCACCAGCCGCCTTACACCTGCACTCGATCCTCTTATAAGCACACCTGCTAATTAGCTGTTGACTATTTCAGGGGTGGGCGTGTCATACGGGTGGAGGGCAGGAACCTGGATGTGGTGCAGCAGCCAATCATATCTGTGTGGGTGGAGCCTCTAGAGATACAAAGGGTGAAACGGAAGAAACGACTGGCTCTTCTCACCTCCAAGCAGCAGCTCGTCTTTAACAGCACAATGACAACGGTAAGACAAACAGACCAATGGGAGACGAGCTTTTAAAATATTTAGCCTGTCTCATGCTTGTTTTACCTCCCCCTCTGCCTCTCAGGTATCAGAGCGCTGCTCCATCCTGTCGTCCTCTCAGATGACTTGCCCGACCCCCAGAGTGAACCCAGAGGTCAAAGTTAAGGGCGTCTGGTTTCAGCTTGATAACGTCAGAGTCCACTATGAGAGCATCAAGGTACCTCCCATCATCATCCTCATTCGTCCAGTTTTCTTCAGCGTCTCGTCCTGTGACGTTTGATCGTACATACAGGATGCACTGCGAACAGGAGCTGCTCAGAGTCAATTCTGCTGCTTTCATAGGAGCAGATTAAATCTCCAAAATCTGAGTTTTGTCAGTTCAAATACTTTTTAGGGGGTGATGTTGGGCTGCTGTATGGATTTGTTGGAATTAGGAGTGAAGCAGCACACATGCATTTCTTTATCAAAGGTGTTAAGCCTATTTTTTTTTTACTTCACTTTAAACACGGTGTGATGCATTAACATGAACAAATGGGGCATATGTTGTCACTTTGCTTCCCTAACGTCTAGCAGAGCCACACAAAAATTTCCACTTCCTTAATTTTCACATAGTCAAATATAAAAGCATAAAAAAGGATGCAGATGATTGAAAATAAAGGATGAGGCTCTAGAGGGATTTGAATAGCAATTTACTTAAAAGAAAAGGAAGGGACTGAAAGGGTTTTAAATAAAAGGAGATTAAAAAAAAGCAGATTTTAACTGGAATTATTCCCGAGGCTGAAAAATGAGGCATACGTGCTTTGAAACCTGCCGCACTGCCTGACAGACAGAAATCCAGTGTGAATGAAGCCTTACTGAACAATTTTCCACTTCTAATGCTTGATGGAAAAACCTTTGTCTCTCTGCCCGTCTGTCTTCCAGGGTAAAAGCTTCACTTATTATCCAAACCCGGTTTTATTTCCAATCAACCGAGAAAATCTAGATGTGCCATTCCGTTTCAAACCTGGAGGAGTGATCGCTGTGGAGGTACAGCAACTGTCGTACGTGAATCCTGAGCCATGTGGAAGGAGTAAATTCAAATTTAACCTCCGTTTCTGTCTCTTTTCGTCCGTCAGGGCCAGGACCTGACCAGAGCCATGTCCAAAGAGGAAGTGAAGGCTTGGCTTGGAGATCAGGAGTGTGACGTGAAAACTCTGGACAGTACTCATCTGTACTGTGACCCTCCAGAGGTCCAACCACTCAGTGTGGATGACAGCAATGAACTTCCTAGCCTCAAGGTGACCTTTGGGTTTTGAGCTGTTGGCTTTTACAGGGATTCATATCCAAGGCTGAGATGCTTTTTAGGGATTTTCCAGCTCGGTGTGCACGGGCCAGTGCTTTACTCATTCTCACACTCAGCCTTTTTCACTCTCTGTCTGCATGTCTTCTGTTAGGTTTTCATGGGAAACCTGCAAGTGGACCTGGGATTGGTTCAGTACGACAGCAACTCTCTGCTGCCTGCTGTCCCATTGGCTGCTCAGATCGGTTTGGGGGCGGGAGCAGCTGTCATCATCCTGTCAGTGTTGGTCATCATCCTCATGTACAGGTAAGTATCCACCTGTGTCTGAAACCAGGTGTGTTTTTAGGCGACTTTTCTCTGCTGTTGTGACGAGGATTTCACTCAGCTGCAGAAAAATTATTTTGTTAAGTATAAAATCTTGTTTTGTATTTTGTTTCCTCTGAAACGCTTTATTTGTATTTTTGTGCTTTAAAAAAAAAAAGGACAATCACTTCATTTTTGTCTGCAGTGACATTTTAAAAGTCGACTCAATGTTTTTATGAGAATATTCTTCATCATTAATCTTCAGTTAATGTGTTTTTGTTTTGTTGTTTTTTGCTTTGTGCAGGAGGAAAAGTAAACAGGCTCTCCGAGATTATAAAAAGGTTTTACTGCAGTTAGAAACTCTGGAGATCAACGTGGGAGATCAGTGCCGCAAAGAGTTCACTGGTATGAAAACACATTTTAAATAAACTGCAAACCTTCGTATCGTGTTGGACTTTTCATTCATCTGGATTTCCTGATGGCAGATCTACCCAAAAATGTTAAAACTTTAAAGATTTACTGAGCCCTCTGTGTTTGATTGAATACATTTAAATTTAAACTCTTTAAGTTTTTGAAATCTGAAGCTGCCATTTGCTCCTCGTATACCTCTTGTCCTTCAGACCTGATGACAGAGATGATGGATCTGAGCAGTGATGTGGGAGGACCAGGAGTCCCCCTCTTGGACTACAGGATCTATGCAGAGAGAGTTTTCTTCCCTGGCCAGCAGACGGCGCCACTGAGTCGTCAGCTAGATCTGCCTGAGTCGAGGAGGCAGACTGTGGAGCAGGGCCTGCAGCAGCTCAACAACCTGCTCAATAACAGACTCTTCCTCACCAGGGTGAGTGGAGATCGTGGGAGGAGGCAGTAGAATGGTCATATGACGTCTAAGACTCACAGGTGACATTTTTTCTATATGCCTCTGTGTGTGTGTGTGTTTCAGTTCATCCACACTTTGGAGGCCCAGCAGGGTTTCTCCCAGCGAGATCGTGGCTATGTGGCCAGCCTGCTCACCATGGCTCTGCACGACAAACTGGAATACTTCACCGAAGTCATGAAGAGTCTGCTGCAGGACCTGGTGCAGCAGTATGTTGCCAAAAACCCCAAACTCATGCTGCGCCGGTACGTAAAGCAAAAGCAACTTCAGTCACATTAGAATAAGTCAACAGGAAGTGCTTTCAGGTTTAAATTTTAGATGTAGTTCCTTAAAAAGAACCAAATATTTTTATCACATCCAGTCAAAGTCTTTGTAGAAGCAGGCCTTGCCACTGGCCCCCACCTTAGTAACAGCTCTAGGTAGTTATTTTGACCATTTGACCAGTTATTTGGAGCAGGTCCAAAAGTTGACCAAATCCCTAAATAAGTGGAAAGATAGCCGTAATGTTAATTTCAGCGTTCACTGCGACAGTTTAAGGCTCAGATTTATACCTTCAGCTGGGAGGAGCTGTCTGTCCTGCTGATGTCTTGGCTTGCCTGTTTGTCTTTCAGGACAGAGACGGTTGTTGAGAAGATGTTGACCAACTGGATGTCTATCTGCCTCTATTCCTTTCTGAAGGTAACTGTCTCTCTGGCTCTGTCCCACTGCCTGTCCCATCTCAGCAGGTCGCAGTCCACATCCCAGTAGATTCTTTGATGTTTATTCCATTTTTCTTTTGTAATTACTGTTAATTCACATCTCAGCTGCTCTTTGGGTTTCAGCAGAGTGTATCCAGAGATTGATACATTTCTTTTTGAGTTTTGTGAATTAGAACCAATCAAAAATGTGAGATTGTCTCAGTATTTGGCATAAAGCTGCCATGCATGATGTTGGCCACTCGGTCACTGCTCTTTTTGTCTATCAGGAGGTGGCGGGAGAGCCTCTCTACATGCTCTACAGAGCCATAAAGTATCAGGTGGACAAAGGGCCGGTGGATGCTGTGACGGGAAAAGCCAAACGAACGCTTAACGACAGTCACCTGCTGCGGGAGGACATTGAATATTGCTCAGTGGTAACCAGAGTAACAGACATCACACTGATCTGCAGCTGAATCATTGATTCGTTTATGACAAGTTGTCTGTTTCTCTCAGACTCTGACAGTGCTGGTGAAAAACGGAGTCGAAGTTCAGCCATGTCCTGTTAAAGTGCTCGACACCGACACGATCACACAGGTACATGCTTATTTGTATGGTAGGGCGGTGTCTATTTTTAATGCCTTCACACCTTTTGGTTATACTGCATATGATAATAAGCAATAGAAGCTAAGCTGCTGGTGATAGAAGTTATTGTGGCTACAAATATATATTTGATTAGCTGAATAAACCTTGCTGTCCTCGCTAGCTGGCATAATTTCAATTCAATTCAGTTTTATTTATACAGCACCAAATCACAACAACAGTTGCCTTAAGGTGCTTTATATTGTAAGGTAGACCCTACAATAATACATACAGAGAAAAACCCAACAATCATATGACCCCCTATGAGCAAGCACTTAGGGCGACAGTGGGATGGAAAAACTTCCTTTTAACAGGAAGAAACCTCCGGCAGAACCAGGCTCAGGGAGGGGCGGGGCCATCTGCTGCGACCATATGCTGCTGCATAAGAAATAATAGATGATTATAATAATTACTAATGTTTCATCAAGGTACAACTGTTAGGTCATGCAAGCAGCTATCAATACAAGTGGCTACAGCCCATACAGCTGCAACTAAGGGCAGCTGTACTCTGTCAACACCGAAGTCCTGATGTTGTAAACCAGCAAGCTGGAAGGTGAAACAGGTGTTAAATGATGATTAAAGTGTTATTTTATCTAAACAGTATTGGTTATATTAATAATAGAAATAATACTGTGTGTGTTCATTTGCAATGTTCATTTGCAATGAAAAGCCCTGCAGTTAGTAATGCTTCTAAAGTTAGCCACCTTCAAATGTTTTTATCACTTTTAGACTTTTAGTTGAGTAATTTACATTTGAATTTGAATTTTCATTTAGGCAATTAGTCATTGGGAACATCCCTACCTTTTTATTTCTGGTTGCCGGAAGTCGTTGCCATCTTTTGTCTCAGTTTTCTGACCTTCTGCAATGAAGGTCTCGCTATCTTTCACAGCTCACTGAGCTCAGCTTCATGTTCCATCGATAAAAAGTGCCCTCTGGTGGCATGTTCTTTCTGTTGCACTACAATACAAAATTTCACTGCAGCATCTAATTTCAGATACATAGAAGTAGTCGTCTATATTCTTAATTCCACTGGGATTTCTAAATACCTTTGTCACTTTGCTGTCTGCTTGTGTTCAGGTAAAAGATAAGATCCTGGATCAGGTCTACAGAGGAGCTCCATTCTCTCAGAGACCATCAGCTGACAGTCTTGACCTCGGTAAACACCTGTCTCATCTATCTGTTGTTTGAGATGTCTGATATTAGGAGATTAAATTGGCCGAAGCATTAGTGGGTGTTTTAAATATTTGGTTGTGGATCTGAGAATGCATGGTGTCATCATATCCGTAGATCCAGACTGGCAGCTCATGTGTACCTGTTCCTTTGTTAATAGAGTGGCGTTCAGGCCAAGCAGGTCACCTGACCTTGTCGGATGATGATGTCACAGCAGTGGTTCAAGGTCGTTGGAAACGACTCAACACACTGCAGCACTATAAGGTGAAAACAACTGGCCAATCGTGTTCCATCACCACCTCCTTCTCTGCTCCTCCTTCCAGTTCTCCATCTCCTTGTTCACATCGTTCTCTGCTCTTTGGTTTTTCAGGTTCCCGACGGCGCCACAGTCGCTCTCATCCCTCGTTCTCAAAGTTCAGGTGGAGTGGGAGTCAACCAGGTCTTCCAAACTGGAGAGAGTAAGAAACACATCTTAACAGAATATCTCAGTATTAAAAATATAATGTAAAACCCTAAAATCTAACACTCCCAGAGATTGAAATTAATGTAGCACAAAAAAGAGGAAAAATAAAACTCTGTGTAAAAGTATGACACCAAAACATGGTGGCTGACTGTCTCTTTACGGTGGCTGCAGAAACGCCGATGCTGGAGGGTGAGGAGGAGGAGGGTCTGCGTCTATGGCACCTTGTGAAGAGCAGTGAAGATCCTGAAATCCCAAAACACAGAAAGAGCAGTATGAGGGAGAGAGAGAGAGCCAAGGCCATCCCAGAGATTTACCTGACCAGGCTGCTGTCCATGAAGGTAACACACATGTCCTTCCATTTAGGCATTGTGGGGACGTCAGACATTGTGGGGACCATTGATTCTGGAGGTTAAACAGCAAATTAATTTCACATGGTGGAGATATGTGCAAAATAGATGCGTGTGTGGGTGTTCTTATATTAGTGTGTGTGTGTTGTTGCCATACCATCTTCTACCAGTAGGGGCCGGTAATGAGTTAACTCTCGACCACACACCTCCACAGACTTGGTCTGAGGGGTGTGTGGGATAAACACTAAAACCTTTACAGGTATACCTGTTAAATTTAAGGTTATCTTTGTGGAGACTCGTTTATTTGGTCTCCATCCTATCAGGTAGCCGTCCTTGCCATGTGATGAGTACAAACAAATACACACCAGAGAACTGACCACCTGGCTATCTGTCCTTCTGCTTTACTTTTCTGTCTCTCACTAGGGGACATTGCAAAAGTTTGTGGATGACGTGTTTGTGGCGATACTCAGTACAAAGCGTCCTCCTCCAATCGCCGTGAGGTTTTTCTTCGACTTTTTGGACGACATGGCTGAGAAACATGGAATTGACGACCCAGAGACTGTCCACATCTGGAAGACCAACAGGTGAGGCACACATCTGGTTATCTGATCGAGATTTTCAACTCCCACAACCCTCTCACCCCTTTTACCTCTCTCTGACCCATGTCTGTCTCCCTCCAGTCTCCCTCTCAGGTTCTGGGTCAACATCCTGAAGAACCCTCAGTTCGTTCTGGACGTTCAGGTGACCGACAGCATCGACGCCGTTCTGTCTGTCATCGCTCAGACCTTCATAGACTCTTGCACCACCTCTGAGCACAAAGTGGGACGGGTAAGAATTCTCTTTCTCGTTCAGCCTGGCTATGTATTGGTTTTGGTTTTTCGGTTTTGTTTTCTAGGCTTCATGGTTACTTTCTCTCCAATCAGGACTCACCTGTAAACAAGCTGCTGTATGCCAGAGAGATCCCCAGATACAAACAGCTGGTGGAAAGGTGAGACAGCTTCCTGTCCCCGTTGTTTAACTCATAATACACTATAGAGAGACTGTTTTCATGCTGTGAGGAAGACAAGATCTAATTTAGCTGATGATTCTTTGAGCCTGAGAGCCGCAGTATTGATAACTTTCTGTGTATGCGCTCAGGTATTACAGTGACATCCACAGTGCTGCATCAGGCTGTTATCAAGAGATGAATTCCACTCTGACTGAACTTTCTGGGGTCAGTAAACACAGACTGAACAGAGCCTGAAATACTGAAATGAAATGCTGAAATTCAACTGTAGGAAAAACTGAAGTTAAAACTGTCTTTGCCTGTCTGCCTCCAGAGTTTTGCATCAGAAATGAACAATCTTGTGGCTCTCCATGAGCTCTACAAGTACATCAACAAATATTATGATCAGGTAATGCACACAGACACACACACACAAATACACATTTGTTTTCATATCTTATTGAAGACATCTCATTGACATAATGCTTTCCCTAGCCGCTTACCCTAACCCTAACCATCAAAACTGAATGCCTAACCCTGACCCTTACCCTATAACTAACCATAACAGTGACATTTAACTTATTTTATCCGATAAATAAACATTGTAAAATTCAAGTTTTTTTGTATATATGTATATGTATACGCCCCCCAACAGCCCTTTTGAATGTCTCCCTAATTCTGAGGTCTCAAGGTTGGCAAGTTAGCAATTATAGTAGCATGCCAATTTTCAGTCCTCACAAAGATGTCTAAACATTTACACACACACACAGGCTATGGGCTGGTAATGGATTGGATGCTATTGGGATGAATCTAGATGGACGGATCGATGGATGGATACTTTAATACTTTAATTTCCCTTGTGGCATCAATATTGTGTTACAGCAACAGGATAAAAATTAAAATAATGGAGTCTACAATAAATAACCAACATAGTTAAAATAAAAGTGCCACATATTAGTGAGGGCCTTATACTGTGAGAGAGTGCTACATGGTATTTACATAAAAGTGATAAAAAACAGTAAAGAAGTAAGACTGGGATTGTGAAAAGTAGTAAGAGTAGTGCAAATTGCAATAAATTAATACAGTATGTACACTTTAAACTATAAACATTACATTAACATTGCGCTATCATACTATGAACTTAGAAACAGCTATAAGAAAGTGTAATACAGAAATATGGGTGTGAAATCAGGTATTTTCACCTCTCACCGTATCTATTTTTAGCCCTGACTTTTTAAAAAGTATTTGTAAGTACATCACAGGTTCATTGTCAGGTTTACCTGATAACTTTTTGAAATTAGATCAAATAAAAAATAGATGATTGTATTTACAAGAAAAGAAACAGAACAGTAAATCTAATTTATCTCAACATCTGTTTCTAAATAAATCTAAATGCTGAAGTCAGTGTATATCAAAGTCATGCTGCCAGATCATTATCTGTTATCTGTTTATCTGATAATCTATGAAAAATAGCCATTTTATTTGTTTATATTTATAGTAAAAATAAAATATACAAGTAGTTTTGAGAGAAAGCTTACCTTATACTACAATATGTGAGTCCTCCACACGTCTTCTGATTAAAAAACAGTTTGTGTCTGAATAGTTCCTATAAGGTTTATTTACTGTGAACACCTGTAAGTTCTCACTTAGTACTTTAATTGCACTACAAATGTTTTATATACGTTTGCAGTGCATAACGTGTAGTGTATAAATAAAATACTTGGTAACAGGTGCACTCTTTTCTTCTGAAGTAATCATGAAGTATTCAGATTACATTGCATTTTTGCAATCCAGTGGTTAAAATGACAGATTACAAAAAAGAAACAAACTCCAAAGCAAACAAACATGTATTTGGTTATTAGCAGGTCACTACACTAATCTTACACTTCTGTACTTGTCCCCCTCTCTGTACTGTGTCTTCCGCTCAGATCATCATGTCTCTGGAGGAGGACAGTTCAGGGCAGAAGATGCAGCTGGCCTATCGGTTGCAGCAGGTCGCCGCCTTGGTGGAGAACAAGGTCACGGACCTCTGATGTCCTTTTATCTTAAATGAGCAGAGAAGGATGATGGAGGATGGGGATGAAGAATCATAAGAAACATCTTGACAAAGACTGAAGCAGTGGAAATGACTGGACTGCTGTGGCACTGTGTCTTCCTGCTGTGTGTGTGTGTGTGTGTGTGTCAGGATATATGAGCTTTTATAGTCCGACTCAGGAGATCCCAGGTCTTTAGATTTCCTCACAGAGCAGCAACAGTGAAACTAAAGTTAAACTAACCTAAACCAAACCTGAAGCCGCATTACGCCGACTGACACCAGCCTATGGTGGAGAACGACAATCTTACCAATTAGATCAGGGAATATCACCATCACCTGCTGCCTTGCACTATGTTTCCCAGAGTTCCCTGCTGTTCTACTGTCTGTGAGTCAAAAAGCACAAGTGAAATAGTTTCTACTCAGATTCTCATGTATTGATTATTGAGCTCCTGGTCGCAGACGTGCTGTTTGTAAGTTTCGCCTTTTCTACTGAAACCAGCAGCTCTGATGTTGACGATCTGGGCAGAGTTTTAAGAAGCGCAATAAAAGAACCAAAATCAGGGAGCATTTAAACCACGTTTCAGCGTGACTCCAGTTTCTCATTAACAGTGACCTGCTGGTCCCAGTCCTTCCAGCCTTCCTCAGTTGCAGGTGTGGGTCCAGACTGCTTCATCAATCTGTTTTGTATGAGTGCTGAATGTGACCAAGTGAGGATCTTTGTCAGAGATGAAAACAAATTTAATCCACATCTTTTTTAAACCGTTGACTCCAAGGAAGGGACTCCAGCGGTACCAGAATCCAGTGTGACAGTCCTCTCCCAGACTGACCCAGACGAACTTTAGCTTTAAGAAGAGTGAGAGTTTGAAGCTTAGTCTTCAAAGTAGACAGGGTGTCTGCTTCCCAAAGCCAAAGTGGGAGCTGGCTCTACTTCTCTTTCTATTTTAGGAAACTCTCACTCTAGACAATCCTTTTGATTTCACCAGATGTGTTCCACAGTGTCTCTCCACTCTGATATGCTGAAAGGAAAAAGTACTTTTACCACTTACAGAAGTAGTTATGAATCAGGTGGGTGTCATGCATGCTTATGCACACCACAACTGCAAACTTCAGCCACAGTCCTCGACCACATCAGCTGGTAGCTCAGCATGTTTTTAAAACTGCTTCATCCTGACCGCAGTTGCTTTGATGTGCAAGCTGCTTTGCAGCCCAGCTCCACCTTTCATGGTGCATCTGACTTCATCAAAGTGATATGTCTTCACTGACATATGCTCTGCCCTGTGCTGGGTCTTTATCTTGCTCTCCCTGCCTATTGCTGACATGCATTGAAGGATATGTGCTCTAATGTCATTTTATTTCTAATTGTTAGAGTTCATAGATTATTTTAATGTTATAAATAAACCCTTTTGAATTGTCTATTTAGAAGGGTTCATAACCGTTTTCCTGTAACTCCATAATGAAGCTAAGAAGCAGGTCATAATGGCTATTGTGTGCAAGAAACTGTCTAACAATTTACTCCTTGAAGGGAACCCTTGAAGCTCTTTTCTGTCATGTTTCAGTCCATGTTCCTGTCAGTACTCTTGCTGGAGCATTTTCGATGATTGCAGCTGGAGCTTCTTAGGACTGAAGGAATTGAACAAAAGTCCAGCTTACGAATGACTGATGTCCGTAATTTAGACAGTATTGTGCAGGTGAAAGGAGGCAGTGGTGGAGACGGAGACTGGAGTCACACTGAATGTTCAACTGAAACATTGAAGTCGAACCTGCTGAAAAAACAATCTAAAATCTGTGGGAGGAGTTACAGAGTGTGTGTGTGTGTGTTTGTGTGGTTGTGTCTGTGTGTGTGTTTGTGTAAGCGAGATAAAGAGATAAAGAGATAAAGAGCGGCTGTGTGCTAGCTAGTTACTAACTTATTGTGTGTACATACTGTAAGTCCTATTTATACTTATTTAATCCCAGCTGTGCCTTCACTCTTGCAGCTAGGTGGCGCTGTCTGTTCTGACAGCAGCCTTATTGATCATGTATCCC
Source organism: Oreochromis niloticus (assembly GCF_001858045.2). Classification (NCBI taxonomy): domain Eukaryota; kingdom Metazoa; phylum Chordata; class Actinopteri; order Cichliformes; family Cichlidae; genus Oreochromis; species Oreochromis niloticus. The sequence goes on from NC_031984.2 coordinate 5,258,495, forward strand.
CCTGCTAATTGGGAAAATAAATCAGTTTAAATGCTTAACTTGTATTGAACAAGGGAAGGAAAAAAAAACAACAACAGCAACTTGCACAAACCCTGACAATATGCCAGAAGAACCCACCCCCAACAAACACAAACACAACAGAGTAAAGCCACAAACCCTGAGCACAAACAGCATGTACCACACTGTGCTCGGCTGCTGTTTCAGGTCACAGATTGTGGCGATTGTAGCTTCCTGTTTTTCTCTGCTTGGCGTGTATGTCCCCCAGCATTTCCGCTGAGTTGCAACTGTTAAAAATGTTTTTTATCATTAGGTGGACGCAGTGTACTTCAAGAACGAAGCTACGAGTAACTTGAAACACTGGTCCAGGTGTCGTGCCACGGTTGTTACCGGCTGCTGCCACATCCATTGTTATGGTAGCCGTTTGCATCTACTTTAGATCTGCAGAACTACACATGACAGGTGTTAGTTTACAGCTCTGATATCAGATCTGCCCGAATCTAAAGAGTGAAGTTTTAGAGATCGAAGGCTCATTTTTATTACCATTACCCAATACACGGTGGTAAAAGGAAATTGTAGACGTAGCTGCTGCATGCTACTAATGAAAAAAGGATGGACGATGAATTCAGCAGCATCGCAGCCTGAAGAAAAGACAAAAAAAGGAAGAAAAGAAAGAAATCTGGTGGTGCACCACTGGATCCTTCTGCATCGCTTGGCAGATGGCAGCAGGGTGAACAGGCTGTGGATGGGGTGGGTTTTATCTGTGCATGTATCTCACCAGTATCACTTTTACTGGGTAGATGGATGCTGCTGATGCCCTGCGTGGTTTTAATCACCAACCGCAGAGCTTTCAGGTCTTGGGCTGTGCACATCCAGTACCAGATTTTAAAACTATGGATGCTTTCTCATTCTCATCAGTATTGTAATGTTTATAGCACAAAAACAGTCGGAGCCCTCGAGGATCCGGACTTACTGCACATACCGGGATTAAAGGGTCGTGTAAATTCCGGGTCTTGGTTTAAAGAGTCGACGTCTCTCTGGATATTTGGATTCTGCCCGACATCACAGCTGGGTCTTCAAGGCAGCCATGTTGTTTCAGCTGTTAGTGTGTCGTCTTGGTCTTTGTGGATGGCGGTGACGCCCCCAGGTGCGTGTCCCCGGTGTTTATGGCCTCTGGCTGGACTGAATCTAGCAGGTGGACTCTGATGATGGTCCCCACTGCTGAACTGAACCAAACCAGAGACCTGAACCAGATTTTGCTGAACCAGTTCTTCCTGCTGGACTTTTCTTCTTCTTCTTCTATTTCTGACTCTGTGTTTTGCTTGTGTGCTTTTTGAGCCTGTGTTTGACCCGTAGTTGTAGTTCTTCGGTCACAATAGATTTCTGCATGCGTGTGTTGATGATGATGATGATGCAGATGCAGATTTATGGTGCTTCTTCAGTATAATTTTCTTTCTTTTGTTTTAAAGGTGAGGGGCAGGGCTTAAAACCTGCCTTGTCAGTGATGATGCGCATGTCACCTGATCTCTGTACAGTTTCATCCTCAGCTCTGATTGGTTGAGCTCTGTTTGTTACGGAATCGTTTTTTCTACTATAAGGGAATAAAAAATAAATAAAAAAACTTTAAGGGTTTGTATAAAAGAACTCCAGGATCAGTTGTTTCTACTGACTGTGTACAGTTTGCTAACAGTGTGTAAATGTGCCTGTAAATACCTGTCTGAGGATGATGATGATGATGATTCAGTCTGCAATGGAAATGTGCTTTTATTGTGAAAAGGCAGGAGGCCAAACACAATTTGTATCATGTAAAAATAAAGTTATAATTTTAACAGTTCTCAGCTGTGCTGTGTCGTCTCAAACTTCATTTCTGATGTCATGATGACATCATTTCTCATGACATCATCATGAGAAGTCTGGATTTTCTGTTTCCTGGGGGGGCACTAGCGAGCGCAAACGAGGCCCTCTGGAGCCTGCTGCATAAAACATTTTTCCTTCTGGATATTTTTTATCATGTTTTTGAAGGAAAAGGTGAGACAATATATTTTAATCTTTTTATGAATTATAATAAAAGACCTTTCTTTAGCTCCTAGGGTCGTCACAGCCCCATGACCCACTTTACAGCATCAACCATTTTGATTTCAGACCACTAAATGAGCAGCAGCAGAGATGTTGGTGCTGAAAAAGTCATGAACTTTTGCCTTCTCTCTCTCCTGTAGTTTGTGTTTTGGTCTCCCTTTGCTCCAAGGAGAAGGAGAGAACAGAACAGGACAACAGGCTTTCCACAACATGAAACCTCCTTCATCTCCTTCATTTTCAAGCTTTTTAAATAAGATATGAAGTTCATCAGCCTCCACTCTGCATGTGTGGATGAAGTGCACTGAGATACATTCTCCCTTTCAGACTCTCCTTCCCATCTTCACCTCACCGGAGGTACTCAGTCCATCCAAGCCTTCATCTTAATCTTCACCACCATCAGGGCCTAAACTCCGGGGGTCCTTTCCTAAATCCTGTCACTGCTGGGATTCCATTCTGCCATGATGGGTCATCAGAGTCCAGTGGCCAGATAGATGAATTAATTTCTCTGTCTCAATAGATTTTGTTCAGTTCTTCCAAATGATCTCTCCTTATTGAAATATCTGGCACAGCTGCAGTGTGCATCCTTTACTGTTATATTATTGCCTAATTACAGCTGTTTTTATGATCTCATCTCAGAGATTATGATAACATATGTTACAATATTTCATATTGAACCTTTATTTAAATTCGTAATAAGGCAATGTGACAAGATAGCATAACTTTCAGGTAAACAAAGGGCAGTAAGAATGTGTGACCATTCTTACTGATCAAAAATATTTGAAACTACTTCTAGAGAAAAATACTAATACTAATATTCCAGCTGTGTGTGTGTTGGCTCTTATATTTTCATCCTGGATTACAGCTCCCCTGGCAAACCACCTCTGACCTCCAGATGCACTTTTTGAACTTCAGCATGGCTCACAGAGATCAATTTCTCATCATGGGCGGAGATGAGACAAAAATGTGAGAAATGACAAAAGCCCTTTGATGAATGTAAGCATTCTGTGTGCACAAAACCCGCAATATACAAGTTCTTGAGCTGAATGCAACTGGAATCTGCCTCAGCATCAGCTCTGCTGCAGCAGATGCTGGAGGAAAATGAAGCCTGCCATCCCGCTGTGATTACAGATAGTGAATTAACCACATCCCAGCACACATGGGAGAAGTTTGCCTTCAGCACTTTATGACAGCAAGAAGAAGAAGAAAAGCTTTCTGACAGATATTCTTTCTAAGCCTGGCTAACATTGTGACAGGGTCTATTTTAACAGAAACCACAGCCAAGGAGTTTCGTGGCTTAAACCTAAACGGTGAATGCTGTGCATATATTCCACTGTTTAATCTCAGCAGTCCTGCAAAGTGCTTAACAATGTGTCTCTCATTCACGCAATGACAGGCGTGTCATGAGAAAGCAGCATCGTGCTCAAGGACACTTAGACACTAATAAATGAATAGAAATAGTAACTATGTGCACATGCATCCTATCCTGGTCTCCCAGTATTAACCAACATCAGCATCATTAGCAGATTCAGCTTACTTCCTCTGACTTCTCTGACGTCATCTTTGCACATCAACAATAAGAAGCTGCACTGGGTTGCTGCTGTTTTGTTATCACAGACACCCTAAATTACCTTCTAGATGCGCCACTGCTCCCAGTTTAGCTCGTGGCCGGTCACTGCGCATGCGTAAAGCCCGGTGTCCGGTGTCAGGCTGTCAGCAGCTGTTGAGTCCATGAACGGCAAGACCGAGACAGCAAATTAAACACACCCAAATAAAGCGTGCGGACCAGGTTCTGGACCGGCTCAGAGACGAACAGGTCGGGGCGGATTCAGCAGGACCAGCTGGTGATCTGCAGCTGGAGCTAACGGAGCTAACAGGCTAACTGACAGCGGACCGACAGCTGTTATCTAACGGGCTAACGGACAGGCCAGCGGCTCGTGGTAACCACGCTGCACCGTGCGGATCCACCTCGACCCGATCTAATTTTTGGACCTTCGGAACCTCCTGCAGCCGCATTGTTTACGGGGTCCAGCGGCTGTTTTTTTGTGAAGCTCGACCGGGTCGAGGAGGCTCGAGAGCAGTCAGAGCACGTCAGCCCGGACGGGACAGACGCTCTCTGACCGGTTCGGACTGAGGACCGGGAGCCGAGATGCTGATAGGTAAAGTAGACTGGATTTGGGTCGGTGTTCCGGCTCGGTACAGTTGGAGTCAACGCTAACAAGCTAAGCTAGCTCGCATCAGCTTGAGGTACCAGGCTGTGACACACACGGACTGGGGCTTCGGGTTCCGCCAATTTCATTGCCAGACTCCATTCGAAAAATGTTGGACTCAAAGGGTTTTGCCTCTCTATCAGATAACTGTCGAATTCACCGGCCTGATTTAAGTCTCAATTTAAATAAAAACGTCTGCTGATAAATTCGGCACACGATTGAGCCTCCAGGTGACACTTCATTAACTCAAATCTGAAATGTATTTCATGATTGTCGCCTCTACACCACTCCATCCCGGGTTCAGGGTTATGGAGAACAGGATCTTTGGAGTTATGGTTTTCGGTCATAAACCTGCAACCTTGTGTTGTGTGTTTTCACGCCGTACTGTAGGGTTGTGTCAGGTTACCATCATCCGGTGCTGTTTTCTCTTTTAATAGTTGTGTAGGTGCTCCACTGTGAAAACCCCCCAAAATTTAGGAATTTTATGAATGGTGTTTGGTTCGTGTTCTACTGTTTTGTCGCGAATCTTGGGAATATATGCATGACAGCTGGTTATAATGTGTTGGATTTTTGTAGCAGTGATGTGTGTGTACTAAGTACTGTTTTCTTGTATTTTATTAATTAGTATCAGACATCAGAATAAACAGTAACATGTAATTGGCAGTTTAACATCTTACTTTATGCAAATGAAACTATAGAATATACAAAAGATTACTTTTTGTAAAATGCAGATAACATAATGCTTATCTAAATTATCTAATATTTATCGAACAGATCAGAGTTATGATAGTGTTGTTTTAAAGCATTTTGATTATTTATTTATGATGATTTCTTAACAGGAAGGCTCACATCACTGGATTTTCACATTTTTAATGGCGTTTGTTATGTGATTGAACCTTGTGTTAATGATGTATTTTAAAGACGTTGTTCCTCCTCTCAGCAGCTGTCGGTGCCGGATCCGGAAACCCCGCCGGCACGGGCAAGAAACACCGTCGCAGAGGCAAGAAACACCGGAGAATCCGAGCCGAAGAGAACCGGTAAGAAACCAGCAGAGACTGTGGACTGGATCAGCTGCTTACCCCATACACAAACTCACAGGCTAAATTTAGAGGAGTGTCTTAATGTGAGTGCATGTGGGCGCACTCCAAGAAAATTGGTTTTAACTTCCTGTGTGTCACCTCCATTAATTTAGAGCATTGATTTTTAGTCCTTAATCTGATTTCCTGATTGCATCATATTAGCAAGTTCTGAAAAGTTTGAGCTCATTTATCTTATCGAAGAACCATCTCTGGTGTCTTAATGAGCTTTCACTTTTTCTAATTTGTGTAACTTTAAAGTTCAAGATTGCTTCATGTCCTATTTATGCTTTAATATCACAGAAACACATTCGAACCAACCTGTTTATTTTTCCCCTTGTCTGAACTTATTTTAAAATGCAAATATTGTAATTTGTTGTTGATTTATTTTCAGAAAATGACTCAGTAGTACTTATCTGTGGGGGGAGGTGAAAGTGTGTGAAGGATTAGCCGTAGATTTGAAGATGAACTTATCAGATGTTTTTTATTCAATGGGATTGCAATCAGGTGTGAGTGAGCTCGCTTTTTCCTTGCAGGTCATAGATCTATCAAAGTGTGGTTATCAGAACCCATGTTAATGTTCATAAGTGTGTCATCACTGTGCAACGTCGGTGCACATTCTCCACACATTATGTAGAGAAAGCAGACGGCTGTTTGAGCAGTGCTTTGTAAGTGGATGAGCCTGTTACAGAACTGTGTAGGTTTAACTTTGGAGCATCATCTGTAGAAAAAGGAAACCACTGCATTTCAGCAGAAGAACCTAATCCCATCTGTGAAACATGGTGGTAGTAGTATCGTGGTTTGGGCTTGTTTTCTGAATTCTGAATCATGCCAGCAAACTTTGAAGGATAATTTCAGGAAACTTGAAATAGGAGAAAGTCGATCATGCACCAAGAAAATAAGCATCAGCATACACACTGTTCGTGCAAAGAATCATCAGAGAATAACTCCTGCAAGCCGGTGTGCAGGACTAATCAAGAGTTATGTTTAGTAGTTATCGCAGCATCGATGGGTTTGCACCAGTTACTGAAGCACAGGTTTATATTGTTTCCCTTTTATGTTTATGTAAATTAATCAACAGCTAAGACCAATATTTATATTGAGTTTGGTTAATATGGTTCTTATTTCTACCTCTATGACATCGTTGTGCAGAAATATAGAAAACTGCAGATCCCTAAGCTGTACCAGAGTAAAGCTCTAAGTGCACAGACAGCTTTGATTTTGTTCCTTTTTTTTTTTTTTTTTTTTTTTTTTTTTACAGAAAATAATCTTTTGAATTTTGCCGTTGATGATATTTGAAATCCATCACAAAAACAGCCTCGGCACACAGTTTTTCTTTTCTTTCTTCTGCTCTGCTCTCGCGGTGCTCTCAGTCCATCTCTGGGAACACTTCTGTGCTCTTCACTGGCACTTCTCTCTCACGACCACTTAAATTCAAGAAAGGTCGAGACTTAAGGTATCAACACTGAAGTTAATGATAGAGAAGAAAAATTTAAAGAAGATGGTTTTTGTAACCTAGCAACAACAATCTCTCTGGCTGTGGACACGGACCCTAACAGAACGAGTGCAACATCTGCACCTGAGAGTGTTTCTGTTCTGCTAATATCCAGCCGTGTGTGTTTATGCAGTTTAAGAAGCCCCTCAGTCCTCATGTCTAAATGTGGTCTTTTAGCTCCTGTCTCTTTAAGACCACTTTTCCCAAAAGCCCACTTTCTTCTGATTGGCCATCTCCAGGAAGTCTGCTGAGAGGCAGTACTCGTAGTTATCAGGGGTGCTCACTGATAACTCGCACTGTATGGGCATATGGTAGTCATTGTCATTGATTGTGGAACCATACGTTACAAACTGGACATCAGGTTGTGTTTGGTGAGACTTCTGATGAGTCGACCCCTGCTGGTCATTAGAAAGAATGTAGGTGAAAGTACTTTACCTTTTCACACTGAGGCTATCGAGTCACTGGCTGTTTTGGACGCTACACAGAGCCTCGTTCACATGGCCTCCCAACCATTTACCTTTGACTTTATGCCTCAAGAACAGCTACCATGTCAAATGTTTAGTATTTTTACTCCTGAGCCGTAAAATGCTGACGGGGTGTTGTTGTCACCGACCAGGACAGGCAGCCGGTGTTGATATCCACGTTTGTGAATGTGATAACTCAAAAACGAGGTGACGTAGTAGCACCTTAGGTGTATCTGCTAAAAATCTCGAACGAGTTCAAATCTCAGTGACTTTGACCTCGAGGTCAAGTTTTCTGAATATTTTGTGACTGTAATAACTCTATAACAAGGTTTTGAAATTGATACCATAGGTGTGTCTACTCCGAGGCTGAGGGGCAGCACTGGCGGTTGGCAGTATTTTAAATATTTGACAGGGACAAACACGGTCTTTATTTGTGCACAGAAGGGGAAAGTCTCTGTGGAGCCATCCAGCCTGCTGTCTGCTATCTGCTACCTGGGTCTGATTGAAAATGAGTTAATTGGTAGGTGCTGATTTCCATGTGAAGTATTTGGAGTGATGGAGAACAGCTTTAGGCTCAAGTTTTTCAAAGTTTGCTGGTAGCTTTGGTTTTTCAGGTAACTGAAGAAACAGTAATACAGACGTTAAGACGAAGCGGAGGTCTCCTTTCATGGTTCATGGCTGGCATTGCACTGGCTGAGTAATGACCTTTAATTTTCCATGACTGAAGAGCTGCCTGCCAGACCGAAGTGAGGGCATCAACACCTGTGACAGTTAATTCAATCAGACTGGGTATTTACTGAGTTTAACGGCCCACGAATGATGACTGACAGATTTCCAGTGAAAGTTTTGAGCTGTGAGTCTTGTCGATAAACAGCTCGTCAGATAACGACATACAACATGTCAGCGAAACGGCTAGCCTGCTGCAGGCTTCCTGCTAAGCTAGCTGCTGTCCCGCTGACAGAAACAGGTTTGGTCTCAGCCTGAAGACACTCAGATCCAATAATAGAACCGGAGACTGAATTATGATCCCACAACACACACACACACACACACACGTGCGCACTTCAGTCTATTTCAGTGCAGCTCAGGCAAACTTCAACAATGTCCATGACTCAGATGTGACGGAAAGCAGCTCTGTGTGTGTGTGTGTGTCTGTGTGTGTCTGTGTGTGTGTGTGTGTGTGTGTGTGTGTGTTATTTGATCTCTGCGGGTTATCTGTGTCCAGAATGAGATAATCACTGAGCTTGTCAGTCCACAGAGCTAAAGGTTAGTGTTTTTGTTTGTTTGTTTTTGTTTTTAAAAGTTTTTTTAAAATTATTTTTACATAAACAAACAAAACAAACAAACAAACAGCTTCTCTGATTCCACCCACAGCAGTTCGTACACCAGCAAACAGCACGCACACGCGCGCACACACACACACACACACACGCGTGCGTGCGCGCACACACACACACACACACACACACACACACACAGCTGCTTCAATTCAGAAAGCACAAAATAAACAACTTCTCCAAATCTTCATCCAAATGTCAAAATGAGTCCTTCAACCTTCATATTTTACTGTACGCATTTTTTCTGTGTGTATGAGGTTTCACGTGACTTGTCTTTATCAGGGTGTTACGTGTGGTCTGAGAGTTTATATTCCTGAAACGCTTCCAGCAACTTTTTGACATTTCAGCGACTGAGGTTCATCTTCGTTGGTTTGTTTTCTCCACGATTTAAATGAGCTTTTCAAATTTCTTTGAAATAGTCTTCTTACACATGAGTTACTCCGTTCTCGAAGTCTTTTAATCTTTCCACATGGTTGAACACTGTGAAATTATTATTATTATTATTGTTATCATTGTTATTATCAACTGGGGTTTCTCCTGGCTAAAAATGTGCCTTTTGATTGCACATAAGCATGACTGGTCCCCTGGTCGTATATAAAAGCTGCATAATGATGAGGCACAGTGTCATTGTTACTTTATTCAACTGAAATCTCTGCATTTATTGGTATTTTTGGCCCTTTGAGAGACACAAACGCATTTAATTTAAAATCTAATTAAAAAGCAGGTTTTTTTGTCACTGTCCATTTTTGACTTTTGGTGGATGAAACATTTTTATACATAAGAGAAACCCTGATCGGGCTCACGTAGCTGCCACTTGTGTGGGTTTGTAGCTTTCCCCTGCAACCCACGTCTAAGATTCACAGGTGAATTACCTTTAATACTTTTGTTAGCAAACTAAGTATCTAAAAAATGTCCCCATAATTCTTGCCGATTATGAATTTTCTATTTTTTTTTTTTTTTTTTTTTACTGGGAGTTTACTGACCTGTATTCTCAGTCCACTCAGTATACTCTACTTTCTTTTACCATTAGGTCTGATGACCTCTGTAACCTTCAGGCTCTGGATGCTGACAGCAGGGTACCCACAGCACCCCCACAGACCGCTCTGCCACCCCATGAAAGCACTCCAGACACAACCACGCCGCATGGAAACGCGTTAGCATGTCCAGAAGATCCCAGAAGCACTCCAGACACAACCACACTACACGAAGACATGTCAGCATCTCCAGAAGATCCCCGAAGCACTCCAGAAGTAACTACACCGCACAAAAGCGCGTCAAAATCTCCAGAATATCCCAGAAGCGCTTCAGACACAACTGCACTACACGAAAACATGTCAACATCTCCAGATGATCCTAGAAGCACTCCAGAAGTAACCACGCCACATGAAAACACCTCAGCATGTTCAGAAGATCCCTATGAAACCACCACGGCACCCCACCAAGAACCTCCACAGGAGCCCATACGAACACCCCCGTTAACCACTGAAATCACAGCGCTGAATGCTCCCCGTACACCGTCACCACCTCCCCTCCAGATCTCATCACCATTTCTAGGCACAATAATTTCCCCCGAGGAACCCCTGGTACCTCCTCAAACTACCCTCAGCAGCTATAAGTTTTGCAACCGGTCACCTCCTGCAGCTTCTCCACATTCTCCTCACAGTCCCAGCCAACCACTGCCAACTGTTACTCAGAGTAATAATACCCAGGATTCCTCCAGATCGCCTCACAGAACTCTTCAGTCCGTCACAGCAGACGGCCAAACAGAGCTCTACAAATCGCCTCCTACCTCACCACACACGGTTACCCACAATGCCTTTAAGTCCCCGTCAGTGTCTGCTACGCATCCTGCCAAAGCTCCTCCCACTCCTCCGTTAAGCCCCTCCCAACCCGATCCTTACCTGCTTACCTCAGTGACCTTTACGTCCAGTGTCTCCTCCCACCTGTACTCCCCCCTCTGCTCCTCCTCCCCCTCTTTCATGCGCTCTCTCGACTCTCTGGGACCTCCCATTAGCCTGCCTCCCATGATTCCAACAGCAACCCATCAACTGACCTCACCTCCTCCAGCTATGACCCCGCCCCCTCCAGAGTTAACCCCACCCCCAGCCCAGCTGCTGGGCTCTGATGATGAGGAGCAGGAGGACCCATCAGATTACTGTAAAGGTGAGCATTTATCAGAGAAACCTCAGGAGTCCATACTGGATCCCTGCAAGAGTAAAGCTCTGGTGTGGGTTTAAAAATAAAATAAGAGATCCTGTTTCTTCTCTTTCTGTGTGTTCCAGGTGGATACTACCCTGTGGATATTGGTGATCTGTTTAACGGGAGGTACCACGTGGTCAGGAAACTGGGCTGGGGACACTTTTCCACCGTCTGGCTCTGCTGGGATCTGCAGTACGGCACACATGATGTTTTGAAGACAGTTCGTTGGCTTTTTGCACGGTTTCTGTTGTCACATGATCTGAATGTGTGTCTGATTCAGGAAGAAGCGTTTTGTGGCGCTGAAAGTGGTGAAGAGCGCTCCTCATTACACTGAGACGGCTCTGGACGAGATCAAACTGCTGCGATGTGTGAGTGTTTGGTCTCTCATGCTTTCTCTAAACAACGACAACAACCTAGCCTGTGGCTCAGGTAACCAGTCTGAGTGTCTGTCTGTCCCTCCAGGTGAGAGACAGCGACCCCTCTGACCCCTACAGGGAAACCATCGTCCAGCTCATTGACGACTTCAAGATCTCTGGAGTCAATGGAGTGCGTATCCTTTAACCAAGTTTTCTGATTTCTTTTTTTAAAGATGTATTTTTCCATCTCTGAGAATGACGCCCGGTGCTAATTAGTGGACAATATAAAAAATGACCCCCTTGCTTATAATTTGAAAGTTCAGTCGCTGCTGTGGAGCTAGCTCCAGCATTTCCCCCTGTAGCTTTTTCATACTGGAAAGCTGACCAGTCGCTGTTGTTGTGATTCATTGAATCATTCAGCGGCTGTGCCACAGTCTGGTCCTGCAGTGGGACAGACAACCTGTGCTATACTTTGGTGAGGTATTTTAAGGTGGTGTTGTGTAAATCTACTCGGGCTGGAAACATCATATCAAAGCAAATCTGCTGGTTCTGTTCTGGAGATTCGCCAGCACATGAAGACCCGGTTAGCAAGCTGCTATACGAAGCTCCGCGAGGCTGCAGAGCAGGACAGGTTCATCCGTGAAGGAGACTTGCTGGAGAGGAAGCTGATTATGTTTTTCCATTAGTTTTTACCAAGTAGACTTAGTACTTCTGTGGCACTGTTTAATGATGGGCTGTCAGTTTCCTCAGCCGTTCTCAGATGTCTGTATGGTTCTGGAGGTTTTGGGCCACCAGCTCTTAAAGTGGATCATCAAGTCAAACTACATGGGACTTCCTCTGGCCTGCGTCAAGACCATCATCAGACAGGTAGCACATGCAAACAGAGATCTATACAGTATATGTACAGTGACTTGGACATGCTGACCGGCACGGACTCGGCTGTGTGCTTGCAGGTGCTGCAGGGTCTGGATTACCTCCACACCAAGTGTAAGATCATCCACACTGACATCAAACCAGAGAACATCCTGCTGGAGGTTGATGAGGTTTATATCAGGAGATTGGCAGCTGAAGCTACTATCTGGCAGAGAGCTGGAGCCCCACCCCCTTCTGGATCATCAGGTGATCAGCTGCTATGTGATTGGTCGGAACTAGGAAGTGTTAGTGTCTGTTAGTAGGTGTTTGAAATGAACCTGCTAATGAAGCTTTTGTCAAGTGTTTCCAATCGAAGTGAGAAATAGATCAGTGAGCTCTGTCAGATTAGAAACAGAAATGTTTAATGCTAAGATGTGAGTCCACACAGTTACTGGGAGCTGTGGTTTCCACTCCATCCAGAGAGACATCTACCTGCCTGTCTGTCTGCTTTCTGAGCTGTCTCCTTCTCCTTTCTTACACAGTTCTAACTGCACTGTTTCTCCTGTCTCTCTGTTTTCCTCCTTTTCTTCTTCCTGTTTCTGCCGTTTCCTCCCTGTTTGTCTGTCCCTGTGTATCTCTCTCTCTAGTTAGCACGGCTCCCAGGGATCTAGAGGTAAGTGTCCAGATGTGATGCCTACTGTGTTCAAGTGCAACCTCTAAACACCTCTTTTCCTTATCTGGCTTCACCCTAAAATGATCAATCAGGCTAAGCAGTCACGTGGAGATTATCGGCTTGATACGTTTAGTTAGAATCACCACAAACTCCAGTGGCAATTGCTCACAGTATATAGTCGACTGGAAACATGGAAAGGTCTACTAGCATATTTTTATATGCAGGTGTAGCTATAGTGTAAAAAAGCACTGTATTAATGTGTGAGCGTAAAACAGTGTGAGTGGCCAGTAAAACTGGAAAGTCCTGGAACCAGTCCTGTTAAAACCAGAAAAAAATCAGACTGTGTGAATTATTGGACTGATCAGTATCACCGTCCCAACACTGAAGCACAGCAAGATCAGACTCGTGTGATAGATCATTTTAAAATAATTATTTTTCAGCTGGTGTTGAAATGTGAGAGCAGGTAAATACAAAAGTAATAAATGTAGAAGCTCCCTTATTCACGAGAGGTCGCCACAGCAGGTAGCTTGACACCAGGGACCTTCTGCATGTTACACTATGGAGCCACAAGTAGGTAAAAAGTTCACAATCAACCTGGTAATACGCTGGTGTGCAACTAAAAGGGTTTGCTGTTTTTATATGAAGCAAAATGGCTCTAAGATTACTTGCAGCCCGTTGGACAGAAATTTAGGCAGGAATTATGTTTTCACTTCTGCTGAGTCTGTATCTCTCACTGATGCTAATCAGGAAGGAAAAATTATTAATTAATTAATTATTTATGTCTCAAAAAACTGGAGAAACTCCTTCTGCCAGCATTATATGTGCTGCATACCTGCAGAGAAGGGGTGGGGAACTCCAGGCCTCGAGGGCCGGTGTTCTGCAGGTTTTAGTTCTCACCCTGGGTCAACACACCTGAATCAAATGATTAGTTCATTACCAGACCTCTGGAGAACTTCAAGACATTTTGAGGAGGTAATTTAGCCAGTTAAATCAGCTGTGTTGGATCAGGGATATATCTAAAACCTGCAGGGCACCGGCCCTCGAGGCCTGGAGTTCTCCCACCCCTGCTCTAAGGTATCTCAAACAGGATAAGTTATCCTGGCGTTGTTCTCCCATAAGAACTGAACTGCTTTGTGACACTGAAAAACTGAGGTCAAACCTGAAGTTGCCTCACTCAGCCTCAGATCCTGCCTTGTAGTACAGGTATCAGATATGTTATAGCTGTAGTAAACTACTGCCAGCTGATTGGATGAAAGTCGAGTAAAGGAACTGTGTGCTTGGATGTGTGTTGTCAGTAACAACAGGCGTGTGTTTGAGCATCTTGATTACAGAAACATAAAATTGTTACTGTCGTTGTTGAAGCTTCACTGTCCCGCTGCCTGTCTCGCCCTGTGTGCGCGCAGATTGGAAAACTGTCTAAAAACAAGAAGAAGAAGTTGAAAAGAAAAGCAAAGCGACAGCAGAAGTTGTTAGAGGAGAGACTGTTTGATATACAGGTACAGTAGTACTGCAGTAATAGTACTGTGAAACATGCTGCACTACTCCTCCAGCAGTACTGCGGGGTTTACTTTTCTGTTTGTGTTCAGAGGATGGAGGAAGAGGATGGTGTGCTGCAAGCTGAGGATGCAGACAGTATCGGTGAGTGTGACCGTTAGTAAAGGCTGAAGTAGAATTTGTTGTCTAACACAGTATAAATATGCTGTTTCTTTGTTCTTAGGCTCTCTGGTTGTCAATGGCAACACTTCCTGCTCTATAGCCAATAGCAAAACCAGCCCAGAGTCCAACTGCTCTTGGTTTGAGGATGGGTGTAACGGCCACGCCCCCGGACGGTTCTCCAGTCCCGCTTCTGGCCTATCAGGGTTCTCCAGCTCAGTGATGTCAGCAACGTCTGAATCGGCACTTTCTACTCAGTCTGGATACTCGAGTGGACGAGAAGGTTGGACACGCTCACACGTTTCAATTTAATACTTCGCCTTTAATCATCGTTTGTAGTCTATTTTTGTAGCAACTGAGAGATTTTTGGGCCATTCTCCCTAGAAAGACTTCCAGTTTTATGATATTCCAGTGTTATCTTTATCACACTGCTCTAAGTTATTCTACAGATTGTAGGATAAAGAGGTTCTGATCAGGGGACTGAGGACCAGCCCTAGGAGGCATCCCATGCAATGATATGATGATGAAGCAAAGGAGTTGCTCTACTCTGAGCTCCTCCCACAGATCTTTCAGAGGAAGCTGATTTGTGCTCCTTGTATCAAAGTGATCCTCAGACTCAACAATTAACCCTAACCCTATCCAAAAAATGTTTTGTACACAACATAAGCTAACCACACTTGATGGGACTTCTTCAGCTCAATTGTTGGTTAGGGAACTCTGAACTAGAGGTGGAACGTGGCCCATTTGTACTCTGCCAAATGGAAGTTTAAATTTCCTGGACTGGGACCTCTGCCAAACGCTCCCACTCCACCCTCACTATATGTTTTAGTATGCCAGACATGCTTCCTCACCTCCTGATCCTACTCGCCGCTGAGTGGTGATCCTTTGACAGTTTGGCTCCTCTTCACCCAAACAGCTGAAAGAGTTATGATGCAGTCAGAAAATCTATAATTGAGTGGCGGCCTAGGATGTCCTGTTGCTAACTGGACTCGTGAACATGCTAATGCTCAAACACAGTGTTATGAGCAAACTGCAAGTCCAATAATAGAACACCACCCCTCGGCCCTCCAAGTTTCTCCATCATTCGCCACGTGAACACTGAAGCCACCCAGAAGTTCTTCCAGCACCTCACTCAGTGTCTGTACATTAGCCAGATCATCCTAACTGCTGCATTAACACAAACAGCAATAAAATCAGTTAAACCAATCAGGTTTAACTGATTTTTCTTTCTTTTTTTTTAAATTTCAGCATTCAGCGCCTCCGACTTTGTCCTCAGTCCTCTGGATCCCCGGAACGCAGACAAGATCAGAGTGAAGATCGCTGATCTGGGAAATGCATGCTGGGTGGTGAGAATCCTTTTTCACGCTCATCTCTTCCTCTCGTTTATTTTCCCGTCAGACCAATCAGATGGCTCCTCTCTCTTTTCCCGTCTTATGTCTCTTTTCCAGCACAAACACTTCACAGAGGACATTCAGACCAGACAGTACAGAGCTCTGGAGGTTCTGATTGGAGCAGAGTACGGACCCCCGGCTGACATCTGGAGCACTGCCTGCATGGTACACGTACTCACTGGTGCAAAACACATACACATGCTTTACATGCGGGATTTTCCCCAGTCTGACTGTTACAGCATATTCATCAGACCATTGTTGTGTGTAGCCAATAAATATTTTCCCTGTGTATAAATAAATAGGCCTTTTATTTCGAAAGCAAGTTCCTATAATAACCGAGATGAGAGCAGTGGTGTGTGAAACAAGTCTGGTGACATTAGGCTGCCTAAATTCTGTGTTTTATACACGGTCCCTGCACGATCCCATTTCATTTAAAGTCATCTGATCTGGATAATTTAACGAAGATGCTTGTTTGTTTCAAGGTTGAGCTGACAGATGGGTAGAAACTGCATTTCATAAACAATCTGGCAACACATAAAAGTTGCTGATCTGTGTTTTTCTGTTATTCTGACTGTGGTTTGAGGGTCACACAGTAATGGGAGTGTTGGCTGTCACTGCACAAACTGATGCTCAGCAGGGATTTTGCAGGTCTCAGATTTGGTGTGGTGGTGTCAGGTCAAAGCCTCTCCCAGACCGATTTGTACTGCGACACCTGTGTGTCCTTCATCGGTGTTTTCCTGAGAAGTTATTGATGTGTGATTCAGTCAGTGGTCACATGACTAAATGAATCATTGATTTTGGTGTTTCAGGCGTTTGAGCTGGCAACAGGAGATTACCTGTTCGAGCCCCATTCAGGAGAAGACTACACCAGAGATGAAGGTACTACTGCACAGCTCGCAGTACACTCAGCTATACTACACACGCACACGCACACACACGCGCACACACACAGTACTGTAGTGTTAGACTGACTGTGTTTACGCTACCTCAGTGTGACTTTCCCCTGTGTGTTCAGATCACATCGCTCACATCATCGAGCTGCTCGGGCCGATTCCTTTGCCCTTCGCTTTGTCTGGCAGATACTCCAGAGAGTACTTCAACAGGAGAGGTGAGACAGTTTACCTTCAGTACCTCTGATCCTAAACTGTAGAGAAAGGGGGTGAAAGTCGGAACTCTTATTGCTGCAGATGGTAAAGCTTGGGCGTTCTTCTCTCCTCCTTTTTCAGTGAACCTGGTCGTTTTTAAAGCCAGATGCCTCACTCTTCCTCTTCCTGTTTCAGGTGAGCTGCGTCACATCTCCAACCTGAAGCCGTGGGGTCTGTTCGAGGTTCTGCTGGAGAAGTACGAGTGGCCGCTGGATCAGGCGGCTCAGTTCAGTGATTTCCTGCTGACCATGTTGGAGCTGCAGCCTGAGCGGAGAGCGACGGCAGCGGAGTGCCTGCAGCACCCGTGGCTGCAGACATAGATGCGCAGGCAGCCTCAGGGACTGCACGCAGAGACAGTCGGCGGTCGGTCGGGGAGGGTTGGAAGCGTCTGTTGATTTCACATAATGTGGGAAACTGTTATCTTGATCATGTGTCTGCGCTGATTCCTGAAATAACTGGATGATTGATTGATTGGCTGAGGCTGGATCCAAACTGAATCGGAGTCCTCACGTCTCATCTGTGAGTATTTTAATGTGTTCAGTATAATTTCTTATAGAAAACTCCACAGTTCTTCCAAGTTTCTTTTTTCTACATCAGACTTAAACCTGCGTCTCCTGCTGACTTGTGGGACTTCCTGTGTTTAAATAAGAGGCAGGTGGACCGGGGTCCGAACAGGTGATGCAGCAGTAAACACAGCCTGTTTTCTAAAGACCAGTTTAACCAACATGCAGTCTTTACTGATGTGTCCACTGAAGCCGAAATAATAAGCTGTGCTCTTCCTCCTTTGCTCTTCCTGTGTTGATAAAGTTTGACTGTGCGGAGGTGAGTTTTTTGGCCTCTCCGTGGTCAGACGTTAGCGATCAGGGCCGTCCCGCTCCTAACTTTTATCAGCCGCTCGCAGACGTTTTTATCTCTTTATGCACACCTCACTAAAGTCTGCGTTTTTGCAGGCTTTGCTTGAGGATATTAGCGTAGTGTTGTGACGTTAAATATAGTTTTAGTGTTAAAAATAAGCATGGGAAAATGACGCTTAGTGTGTTGGTTTGCGGCAGAAGGAAATGCAGAACTGAATCAGAGCACATCGAAGTTCCTTATATTAAGAATTTTAAAAAATGTAAATTTTAATATTTATTAGTTACATTTCATTCACTGTAAGCGAACGACAGTGTTCGGTGATATGTCTCAGTGTGCTACGTCACTACTGTGTCGAGCACTCGCAGATTTTAACGCCCGGGCGATGCCAGTGAAGTGTGTGAGGGCGTTTGATGAGCGAGAGGTTTTTGTTTTGTGTGTTTGTTGCGTTTACACCTTTGTGTCTGTTATTAGTCACGAAAATGACGGGAAAATTAAAGCTGGGCTCACGTCCTAATCTGCTTCATCCTTGTCTGTCACTTTCAGTAAAGCAAGGATATCTCTGCTCTGAACCTTTTGCCACTGCTGTTCTTCCTCCTGCAGTTTTCTATAAGCAATCCACTGCTTTCATTTTTTTTAAATTAAATATGAAACTATGCTGAAATGCTAAAATGAGCCTAGCCGGTGTTGACGAAGCCTTATGGTGGAAACATTTGGATTCAGCCTCAGTCTTCTCACCTCTGCTGACCTTTGGCTCGGTTGTTGGATGAGTGAGTTTTAAGTTTCCTTCCTGCACTTTGTCTCTGTCCCGGTCACTCGGCTGCATTTCTGATTTCTGCTGAGTTCATATTTAACTGTCCCTTTGTCACTTCCTGCTGAACCCGTGAGATGATTATTGATTACTGATCAGAGACTTCTAGGACTCGTGAATCTCCCTGATGACTTTTGTTTAGACGAGCACACTGTAGCTTCCCGACAACAGTTGACCCCCACCCCTGTTCACCTGCCCTCACCTCTTTCTATGTTCATATGATAAATAGTGCCTTGAAATAACCCCACCCCCTCCTCCCCATCACATTGATATAATAAGGTTGTTTTTTTCTACATGTCAGTGTGGAATGTTTATTCTGTGAAAATAAAGATGAATGAACACTCACCTGACTTTTAGTTGAAGCTTTACCGATCCCCTTCAGTATATGCTGGGTTACTGCTGTTTATCACCTCCTTTATATGCATTATTTCATGAATAATTCATCTGACTTTTTTTAATTAGTCATTAGAAGAAAAACCTGAAACTGAAGACGTCGCCTTTCACTGAAGCCATTCTCACTGCTTTATAACCTCCTGAGATGACGAGAGATATGTTTATTTCACTGTATCCGCTTAAATTTAAGGGGAGCCTGCTTTTCAACACATAAATCGTACAAGAAGCCGGGGCTGATTCTGTGTCCGAGCCGGATTTAGCTGCTGATGGGCCTGTGGCAGAAACTGATCCTGGGAAAACACCAATTGCAGCTGCATTACATTACAACTGTGGTGTGCTGGTTAAGGCCTCGCTCACACAGGCCCAGTGACCGATCAGTGACCCCCCCCCCTCCCTATTTAGGGAAAAACGTGTATTCCCAGCTGGTTGGTGAGAACTGCAACTGGTTGCAGAGAAAGACACAGTCCAAAAGTTGCTGTGAGTAGTTCAAGGTGCCTGTAGACTAAGCCGATCATGTTCACTCAAAACAATGCTTGCATTTCGAGCAGACGCATTTGCAGTTGACTCTCTGCTCGCTGCTAAAAATAATTTTTTTTCCTTTAATGCACAGAGCAAATAAGGAGAGCAGGAAGTCGGGCACAGAGAGGCCATCTATATTTCAAATTAAGACCCCACGCAGACTGAAATTCCTGCTGAGCGAAAGCTTGAACAAAGCTGTCGGACGTGAACCTGGTGTGTTCCCGTAGAGAGGCTCATCAGGTCGATGGCATCCATGCAGTGGTGCACAGCACAGAGGACCAGTTCTTGAGCTAATCTGAAAGCCACATGAATTTTGGAGGTCTTTCGCGATTGACCCCGCTCTGTGATTTTACCACCTCATGGCTGAGTTGCTGTCCTTCCCAATCACTTCCACTTTGTTATAATCCCACTAACAGCTGACTGTGGAGTAATGAGGAAACTTCACTGGACTTGTTGCACAGGTGGCATCCAATCACGGTCCCGTGCCTGGGTCCCTTTCACAAATGTTTGCAGAAGCAGTCTGCATACCTGGGTGCTTGATTTTATACGCCTGTAGCCATGGAAGTGATTGGAACACCTGAGTTCAATGATTGGATGGGTGAGTGAATACTTTTGGTAACATAGTTCATGAAAATGAGTTCACTGGACTCAGGTGGTCTCCACAAACCTGAAGCAACTGCACGAATCCACCACGGCTCGCCTTGCTGAACCTCTGTAGGCTAAAGTCTGTCTGACCCAGTACGAGCAAGGTGTATTTAATAAAGAGGTCAGTGAGTGTATAACTCTATATGTTGTGATATGCAGTATAGCGACAGCACTGAGTATGGTCAAAGTGTTTAATAATAATAAAAAATTCATCCACAGGAACCAGAGTGACTCCGGTTTAAGGACATCGTCCTCGTCCACATGTTCCAGACTGAACGTCCCAGCGGGCGGCCGACAAACGGCACGCCTTTCTGACCCTTTCAGTCTGGACCAGGTGGAGGCTGAGGCCCAGCTTTCAATAAAAAGTCTCTTCCTGTAGGTCAAAGGTCAGCTGCTTCAGTCTCTTAGTTTAACAGTTCATCCTAAAATCTTCACTTCTTCTTCCTCACCACCGTCCAGCCATCTTCTTCATCCTGAGTAGGAGGAGGAGGAGGATGCGTCCTGCTGACCGATGGACCAGACGCTTCACACTCCATCTCCTGCACACACAAACAACCATCACTCGACTTGGCTGATTTCATTATCTTAAAAAAAAAAAGTTCCCACCTGAACCCCTCAGTCAGCTGTGTCTTCATATTATGAATGAGTCCCTCGAACTACATGGGGCGGGGCTATATTTGGCTTTTTAGAGGTCGTGGTTTTTCCAGGAATTTTAAACCTTCATGAAACAGATTTGAGCTCCGTTTTAAGACAGCAACCAAATCCATTTTACACCCACTCCACATATCGTAATGTTTTCTGTCCGTTTACGATTATAATATGATCACAGAAGCAGTACAACTTTACAAACGGACAGAACAAGGATGTAACTGCATCAGAGGAGAATTTCCTTCCGTCCATCCGGAGCTGGAGCTTAAATCAAGCCACAGTCCATGGCAAATACTCCGTAATTATGTGATACAGTCATATTTTTTTTTTTTAACCCACAAAAGGAATCAGGGCTAGAAGATGGCATCAAAATGGATGCAACCCTTCAAAACTCAAACAAAATGCACATTTGAAGTTTCCTCTTGAGAATTATCAGAATTGTCGAGATTCCGGCTCGAGTGGGCGCACAACTGATCTGGCTGCAGGTTTTAACAAAGCCTATAAAATGTTGTAAATCAGGTGAGAAAGATTCAGATTACTCATTCAAAAAGCAGGAACGTCGCTCAGCGATTCTCAGTGGAAGTGACGGAGGTCAAAATCCACAGTCCTGATTCTGAAGTCAAAACTGTACCCGACAATCATCAGCCTACAGAAATACCATGACCCAGCTGTGTGTGTGTGTGTGTGTGTGTCAGGTGAGCCGTACCTGTGCTTCATCGTCACTCTCTTCATCAGACTGTGTGGGCTGAGCCGTGACCTTTGCCCTTTGACTCTTATTCTGTGTCAGAGTGTTGATGGTGTGTTTGAGCTGCTCCAGCGCCCCCTGCCGCCACTGACCGAACATCTGCAGCAGATTGGCGGACACCTACACACACACACACACACACACACACACACACACACACACACACACGTCACCTTTAAACATCCACACCTGCAGACCAGGACTAAGTGGACGGTTCTGTGTTCATTCCTTCAGTTTTTGTTTGGTGTGGAATAAAATAATAAAACTACTTTAATTGATGCGCTTTAGTTCAAACAAGTTGACGTCAATGAGGAAACAACTGTGTGGAGAGCTTAGAGGTTTGAACAGTAAAAAGGTGGCCGCTTCATTGTTTATACAAGAACAAAGAGCTCAGAGCAACCGAGTCGTCCTGGAAAGCGTCAGGAAAGAAGAAACAACAAGGCTCAAACAAAGCAGAAGAGATCAAAAGGAGCCGCTTTAACACAATCAGCAGCACTTTTGTTCTGAAAAGGCAGCAAAACTTCAAAGTGACAGAGAAGCAGGTGTTGTTAAGGTGGATGCTAAATTTGAAGAAAAGCAGCAGGTGTGACTCGTTTCCAGGATGAGACCGACATGAATCTCTGAGGACTCAACGCCAGCTCCAAAAGGACGACCAGGAAACACCCAGGAACACAGAGGAAAGAGGAAGTATCAGATAAGAAGAAAATTGATGAAGCAGCAGGATGGACGGACGGGGTTATGGAAACATCTGGGAGCTCATCAAACAGTATTCATGTTCTGAATACCACAGACTGGTTGTAGCACATCGTGCACCGCCTCCATCTGACTACAGAGCTCGCTGCCAGCTCTGGAGTAGAGCGGACAGCGAACGCACCACCTCTGCTCGACCATAAAACACGAACAGCCCATTTTCAGCCATGAGTTCTGCATCATTAAGCACATCATACTGAGAGCTGCAGCTTCGTTCGTGAGGCAGTGTGAGCACGAGAGCTGCCGCGTATCATCCTTTTCACAAACACAACAAAAAGACTAAACTAAATATTCTCCTGGCGAGAAGAAAAACTCATGAACTCGTGCCTCGCTCTCGCTCGTCCTACTGAACTAACTGATGAAGACGTTAGTAAGACTGCACCACGCAGATATAACGCTGACATCAGGAGGCAGGAAGGTGATGAAGACAACTAGAATTTACATGCATACATGGCACAAACATGCTGTTTTTATTATAACAGCATATCCATATCCATACAGAGAATGAGAAATGTTAGCTTCTGATGCCAAGGGTTTACTTTTCTCCACAGAACACTTAAATATAGTGAAGATGAATTCATTCTAAATACAGGATTAAAAAAAACGCTAATAGTACGTTTTTCTTTTTGTGTGTGTGTACCTGTGGTAAACTCCCATCATCCACCACTGTATTGAACTCCTGATCCATCAGCTCAGCGATGAAGTCCTCGACTTCGTACTGCTGCAGGTCAGCTGACACACACAGACACGGAGATGTTAACACAACATGAAAAACGACCCTGAGGCTTTCGCTGTTTAATTAAACGTGGTTCTGCTCCTTATTTCTATTCTTAGACTCTACTAGTAAAGCGCTGCATGGCGCACAGTTGAAAACATCTTAAACTGCTCCTCAGTTCATCCTCTGTCTGAAATATTATAGATCATTTTCCTTTAAACCAAACTTCTTCTGACAGGCTACGTCTTGTAAACAGAGGGTTTAAACTACAGGTGGGCGGGGTTTCAGCGTCTACAGGCAGAGCCGTGTTCAGATGAACATATTAAACATATCCTCTTTCTCTGGCATCTTATTGAGGAGCATTTAGAACAGTCTGAAGCCTTTAGGCTCACATGGGCTGCTTTTACATACAATGGCCTGATTATTTGAAACTTAAGTCATGTTTGATATGAACATGGACCAGAAAAGAAGCAAAGGACGACAGGAGCCCTTTAAACCTCTGAGACACACCTGACTGAGTTTCCTTTTAATCAGAACGTTGCTGAACATCTTTGTGTGTGATACGGTGATCCAGGCACAGAGAACACAACCTGATATCGACAGAAACGTTGCCTAATTATTTGTCTTTTCTTATGCTACATTTATTTAAAAATGAAATCAATATATCACGCCGTCCTTTGTCAGATGAAAAGAATAGACTGAACCGTTCTGGAAAACTTGCAGCACCTGGAGGTTCAAAGTCACTTTTATTCATGCATCGTGTTTGCTGCACGAGCTGAAACTGAGACAACCCAGATCACATCTAATGATCACTGAGAGCAGAAACTCGATTTAAAGGGTTCACCCACTTCTAATTAGCACCGTAACAACTACACATACCCACCGTTGTCATGGAAATACTGCTGAACCACATCCACCATCCAATCAGCTTTCTGCTGGCCGTAGACGCCTCCAAACCCGTTATCCACTGCAATCTGTCCGGCACACAGAGATAGTACATTTTATTGGTCGCTGAGACTTCACATCATACATAACATCAGATTTCTAATGTTGACTTAAGTTAAGAATAAACGAGCTAATTAATAAATTCTCATAGAGAATCCTGTGAGATGGTTCAGGCACCCAACTCAAACACATCCTCCCCACACGTCTTTTTAAATTTCCCACTTCTCGCTCCGGTCTGTGGTCACCCCACCACCGAGCATCCATACACCCAAACTCCAAGCTCTACCTGCATTCTGCTGAAGTAATGAATCCTTCTGAAACATTTAAAAAGATGAAATATCCAAAGGTCAAAGTTCATCACCTTCTTTTGGTTGCCCCCCTTAGGGATCGCCACAGCAGATCATCTGTCTACAGTCACACCAACTCTCTGCATGTGCTCCATCACTACATCCCTGAATCTAATCTTTGTCTTCAAATTGTCTTCCTGCATGGCAGCTCCACCTTTACACGTCCGAGCCATCTCAGCCGTGTCTCTCTAACGGCCCTACCTGAGCTGTGCCTGTGATGGACTTGTTTCTAATCCTGTCCCTTCTGGTCACTCCCAATAAAAGTCTTCACATCTTCATCACATGTCACAGCAGGTCTCACTACCATCTCAAGAACCTTTCCTTTCAGTCTTGATGCCATCCTTCTGTCACGAAGCACCCCTGACACTTGTCTCCACCTGCTCCACCCTTGCTCTTGAAAATCGGTTCCAGCGCACTTCTTCTCCAAAGTTAATGCGCACTACAATCTGATTTTCTGGCCATTATTCAACCCAATAATACAGGAACAGAAGAGGAGATTGTGACTGAGCTCCACACTTGAATAAATAACACTCATCTTGGCCAAGAAGGACTGGATTGATGATGATGTGGGTACAGTAGCAGAATGACGAAGATACTTCCAAAACAGGTCATCTGTTTATTTGATATATAACTGCTTTCTAAACCCTGCCGACTGCAGTCTACTTACTTAGCAACATAAAAACAGTCACAACACAACGCCCGTGTGCCAAAAAGTGATTCCCGGTATTTAAACTTCCATAAAAAAAGACATGTTGGCCTATAATATGTGATATGTCTCCCTCGTGTATGATATCAAGTCATCTTGAGCCACAAACAACATTCCTGTCACAAGGTAGAAGCCGCAGTTTTTGGCAGAGTGACTTTTATATTTATCTTTTATTTACCCAGTTAAAATGTTTCGTTGACATAAAAAATGCTCTGTGTAGGTCTGTGATTTGGTTTATTAGAATAAAAGCTCCTCACGTGAGAAGCTGTGATGCTGTTAGCATGTTAGCATCATATCGGTTATCCGCTGAATCAGTAACCCGTCTGGGGATCAGCCGGACCCGTCTGCCTGCCGATCAGGAGGCACTGGGTCGGCTCTAACTCACCTGAAGAACCGGCCAGGTTTGAAGAACCGCTCGGACTCCCTCCGTGAAGACCTCACGTGAAGCCGCGGAGGCCGCCATGTTTGGTCTGACAGACGGAAGGAGCCGAGTGCAGAAACAGAGACCAGATCAGACAGAAGCGATCGTTCACGAAAAGCGTGCTCCTTCCAATCGAAACGGGACTGTGACAACAAAGCTAAAGAAATAAACAGACACGCATGTAAACTGTGAACTGCTCTAATTCTCAGATTCATAAAGGTGCTGGAAACTTTCAGTCCATATTGACATTACTGGCTATGGGGGGATAGGAGTGCCAAAATGAATTAAATAAATACATCATTAAAAAATTAATTGAATGTGTCAATAATTAATTATATATATAATTAATACAAATTGTCATCAATTAAATTCAACTGGAAATAAATAATTAAATGTTTTAAATGAAATGAATGGGCATTTAATTAATTATTGAAATATTTATGTAATGAATTAATTCCAATTTTAAATAATTAATGAAACATTTAATTAATTATTTAATGGCGTATTTCATTAATCAATTTTGTCACTCCCAGCTCTCCATAATTGTCCATGATGTGAATGTCCTTTTCTACCACAACCCAGATGTACAGTGAAGTCACTGTCATGTTCAAGAAACCGGTTTAAGATGATTTGAGCTTTGTGACATTGTATGTTAGCCTGGCATCAGAACACGGGCACACTGTAGTCATAAAAGGATGGACATGACATGGAAGATCTAAGGTTTTACAGATTATATAACCATTTCTGTAAGTGAGGGAATGTCTTCCACTAGGAAGACCATTGACTAACCACACATACTTTTAAATAACAAATGAGAAAATGAGAAACACGTAAACTCTCATAGACTGTATATAAATGATGGATGTAGCTGCTGGTTTCCACTGTTCCCATTTTAATAAAGGTTATCTTATCTTATTTTTTTTTTAAACCAGACATTACACACACAGGAGACTGCTCAACTGTTATTGTACGGTGGCCCTGAGAGGTCAAATGGACTTCAACTTAAAAAAAAAAACACACACCAGCAAATAGGAAAATGCTGCAAAAGACCACAAAACACAAAGGAAATAGAAAAAAACAGCAACAAAAAACTGAGGAAAAAAATCAGGAAAGAAAACAGAAGTTTCTTGGGAAACAAAAACGTGAAGGAACACTGGTGGAAGTGACACGCTAACAGTAGCAAACATGTGTGTAGAGTATTAAACGAATCATGTGATTAAATCACTCATTGCCTTACATCCTTAGATCTCACAACACTAATGAACCCTCTGCTTCTTTTGAACGTGTCTCAGTGCAGTTCTTTGCAGCTGTTCAGTCGAGTTGTGTCTCAGATTCATTTCCATTTTCTTTCCTGATTTTTTTTTAAAGCTTTTGCAGCATTTTTTCTATTTCCTCTCAGGGTCACCACATCATCATCCTTTTCAACACTAATGTAAGATGAATTAACTGGTATGTATTTACGCATAACAGAATCAAATATATACTGTTGTCCAGTCTCAGTCTGTGCAGGTTCTGTTGTCCACCTGCAGGGGGCAGCAGCTCAACAGAAATCCACCTAAACATAAGCGAGACTTACAAAAAAACACAAACCTGCTGTCCATATTATTTATTATTATTTTACTTAGAAATATTCTACATTCGTGCTGTCTTCATCTGCTGTCTGAGGAAGGATTTGATTCAGTTTGAGGCTTCTCAAATGTCTGCCTCTGGGTGGCCAGAGGCCTGAGTGAAAGCAGGTTAAGTTCTTGATATCAGTTCAGCTCATATGAAAGCAATAAGTTCTCAGGAATATGATATTAAAAGGTCTCAGTGTGCCATTCGTGAGAGTTATTAAAGAGTTTTTTGACACCTTTCACTGATTAACATCACTGTGAAAAAGAGATTCTCAGGGACGGCACTGAGCTGCAATCCAAGTGTTTTATAGTGTTTGTACAGGGATGTGATCCTAAACTGCAGCCCCTGAAATCATTTACTTGTTGTTTGTCTATTCACTCTTCCCACGACCTTTAAACACAACCAGAACTGCATTTTGAAACTGTATTAAACAATTCATACATTTAATGAAATGGAGCTGATCTCCACGCGGCCCCCCTGTTGAATAAAATGTTGGAGGTTTTGGCTCATCGGGATCGTTTTTATAGCCAAACTTATTATTTAAAACTTCAGCCATGTTTAAAGTGAACATCCATCATTGTAACACAAGACAGAGAATAAGAAAAAAGCATAATATCTAAACTTTAATCGCACAATCAAAGCACAAAGAAGAATTTTAGTTCATTGTCTGACGTTACCTCAGAGTCTGCAGCTGTGGAGATCGTGTTATTGCAGCTGTTTCACTTTTCCAGACATTTTCAAATATTCACCTAATGAATGGATGCAACGCATGCTTTCTCACCTCCCTACTGATCCTATTAATATTAACTCACACGTTCACAGTCACATTTTTCCAGGTTTCCTTCAGCAGCAGCAGCAGCTGTGTTGCTTTTAGTCTGTATTATATTTTTAAATGTGACCCTGAAGCATGCATTAGTTATGTAGCTATAGGCCCGGCTGCTGGGAGACATCTGAAGCACAGAGGAGCTTTCTTCATCTCTAATTTCCTTCGTGCTCATTGCATTTATTTATGTACCGCTCTCTGTCATTGTCTTCTCTCTTCAACAGTTTGTGCTCTGTCCTTTATCTCTGTGCCTTTCTCCTGGAATAATATAAATTCCCACAGAAAGAAATCTCTGACACTGGACCTGCATATTCCTGATGTTTGGCTCCACTAACCTGCTGAGTTGCTGTTAGTATATTCCTTTGCTGTTTGTCATCCCTTTGTGCCTTTGTGTTCATCTTTTCTCTTTTCCAGTTACTCCAACCTTTTAAGGCAGATATTTGGTGTCTGTTCTGGTGAAAGCTTCTTCCTTTTAAAAGTGAGTTTCTTCCTCTCCACATGCTTTTCTCTCTGTGATATTTGCTATTTATTTTACCTTACAGTTTAAAGTGTCCTTGGAATACATATATTGGAAATTGGCAGTGTATATCATTTATAAAAATAACCAGAAATCCTCCAAAATGATCATTTGAGCTGTCAGTCAGGTACAAGTAGGTCCATAAATATTTGTATACCCTCAAATGAAAGCTGAGGGTCTGCACATTATGTCCATGTCCATTATATAACTAGAATTGGAATATGCTTCAGTAAACAGATGAAAAAAACATAAACTTGTGTCGATGTCCAAATATATTTGCTTAGTATTTCCGTGTTATGCTTCCTTCTTCAGCTTTATTAAAATTTTGGATGCAAACTTTGTCCATACAATTACTGTAGAGCTTTAGAGCCTGAAGCAACTGCCGTTTCAATTTGGCACTATAGGAATAAAACTGAAGGGAAATGTTTAAACTAACTGTGCAGCCATTTTGCATGTAGTGCGTCAGTAGGCGGGCCCAGGGCTGCACATGAGCCCCGTGATCACTAAAAACAAAACACTGTGCTCTACACCAGTTCTTTACACTCAATGTGTTCCTTCTGCTTTGTTCAGTCCCCCATGTGACGCTTAGGGTGAGCAGATGTCCCTCTTTAGGGGGACTTTAATACATGTTGATGAAGAAAGGCTCTCATCACGGCTCTCCTGCTGGTGAGCTGGTCACCATCTTTTGCTTTCTGTGCTCCGCCTAAAGTTGAAAGTCATATGCAACAATTTTTTTTGGAATATGATGAAGGCTACCTCTGACAAAAGGAAATAAAAACTGCAGATTAACTGGGTTAAAGTGGTGGAAGGTGGTTGTCATGTTTCTGTGACTTATTTAGAAACCTTGATGTGTCTGAGAATTCAGTTCGTGGACGCCTCAAAGAAAGAAAAATGATTATTAGACAAAAAAGTGGCAGAAACAGTTAAGCTTATTAAAATAAGAAGGGCAGCACGGTGGCACGGTGGTTAGCACTGTTGCCGCACAGCAAGAAGGTCCTGAGTTCAATTCCATCAGGCCGGGGTCTTTCTGTATGGAGTTTGCATGTTCTCCCCGTGTTTGCGTGGGTTCTCTCTGGGTACTCCGGCTTCCTCCCACCGTCCAAAGACATGCAGCTTGTGGGGATAGGTTAATTGGATAATCCAAATTGCCACTAGGTGTAAATGTGCGAGTGAATGTGAGTGCGAATGGATGTCTGTCCCTGTGTGTTGGCCCTGCGACAGACTGGCGACCTGTCCAGGGCGTACCCCGCCTCTCGCCCTATGACAGCTGGGATAGGCTCCAGCGCCCCCCGCGACCCTGAAAAGGATAAGCGGAAGCAAATGGATGGATGGATGGATGGATAAAAAATAATAAGAATAAAAAATCCTTGATCAGTTTAACAGAAACAAGACCTTTATTGTCAGTGCAGAAATGACGATCACATCAACTTTATAAACACAGTAAATATAGAAACAGTTTATGGCCAAAAGTATGTGGACAGCTGTACACACATGACAGCGTAACATGCAGCTGTTTGTGTTAAAACACAAACACGACAAATCCCTTAAAAATACATTTATTTGGAACTAAACTGTAAAATCACCACAAACGCCCAAAAGGACTGATGACGTTTCTCAAGACGAACTTTTAAACCGCAAAAATAATCTTTCAGCAACACCTTAAAATATTTCAAAAAGTTGTGTAATTACATCATCAGTATAAAGTAAAACAAGTGATGTATTTCAAGATAAAACTTTCAGTCTTTATAAAATAAGAAATGTCATTAATATTTCATTTAACCTGGAAAAAACCACCTTCGTCTAAATAATGAACACGTCATTATATCATCATCACATCATCTTTGCACACAACAGATGGAAACTGGGAGTTTCTTCTTTAACAGACAACAAGATGCTAAATATTTGGCTACACCCAGCCGGTGCCGTCCACGTACTTTTGGCTGTACAGTATGAAATCACGGGCTCCTCACAGACAGACAGAAAAGTGAGGGTCGAATTAATCAGCTGCTGACCTGCAGCTTTCTGTCTCTCTGACGACCAGTTTATTGTGAAAATCCTGCTGGTCTTCTTTTTCTTTCATAATAAAAGCTCATTCAGACAGGATTTCACTGCAGGCTTTTAATCCTCCTCCTGCACTCTCTCCTTCTCGTGCGGTTTCTTCTTTTACTGATTTCAGCACCCACACGTTTATCTGTGAATCCTCTGTATGTATGTGATGTTTCTTGCAGTGCGTGATGGCTGATCTGGATGTGAACCCCATGTTTAAGAACTAAATATGAATTTATAAACCTCAGGAAAAAACAAAAAACCCTTCATGGCTCCAGAACCCAGACCAGATCCTGGACCAGCAGCTGCAGGTGTGTGAGTATCAGACTAATATTTCATCACCTGCTCTGTCTGAAATATTAAATCCTGTCTGAATGAGATGGGAAAAGAAACACTTTGACATGAAGGGATGAATAAATGAGGAGGTTTAAAAGCAACGATGGAGCTGCAGCTGCAGAAGAGTCTCTGGGTCTTAATCCAGGACACTGAGCACTGTGATTGGTTCCTGTCTATGACCCCGCCCACTCTGAGCGGTCATTGGCTCATTTCAGTTGTGTTTAGGTTCTGATGCATATATTTGTCTTCAAATGGTAGCTGATTTAAAACACATGAAGTCTGTGCAGCAGCTGGATAAAATTTGTGCCTTGAGGCGACTGTTGTTGGGATTTAGCGCTGTATAAATAAAATTGAATTGAATAAACGTTACTGAGCGTGTGCAGAAATCCTGGTCACCTATAAGGTGAGTCATCCCAAACTCCTCTGACCATCATTATCTGGCACACCGATCTGAGTCTGCGCACCAACATCAAACTGATGCTGGTTCACATGAGTTCACCATCAAAGTAAAGCCCTCCTCATAAAATAAATGCTATGCTACGCTAACAGGAGTCCTGGAGCCTCATTCATAAAACATGTTTACACACATGTCAGGGAGGAAAAGAATAGAAAAGTGACATTTAAGTACTAGTCCGTTTACCATTTAACCATCATTACGCATTAGTTTATCTGCAGTATTTGTACGTTTACATCAGAGGAAATGACCCACAACTTTCCGAAACTATGACAACTACAGTGTCCTTCACCTCTGGATTCTCACCTGAACATCATTTATTTTTTTATTTGACAGCACAGTTGTGTTAACTGCAGTAATTTTCCACAAAACAAAATGAAAACTAACAGGATCACGTGTTACTACAATCTACCTGTGCATCTAAAAATCATTGAATATCACAAAAAATTAATTTGTTATAATTTCAATCAAAAACTTTTGAATATTCTATATATTCTATATATATTCTGTATATTATTTTATATACACAGTACTCTTTTGAGGTTTGTTTTTTTTTAACCATGAATTACTGCATCAATGCAGTGTGGCATGAAGGTGATCATCTTGTGGCACTGCTGATATGTTACTGAAGCTCAGGTTGCTTTGACAGCAGCCTTCTGTGGGTCTGGTTTTTCCCATCTTGACAATATCCCACAGATTCTCTGTGGGATCCAGATCAGGCAGGTTGGCTGTATGATTAAGCATGATAATAACATGATTAGCAAATCATTTGGTAGCAGTTTTAGCATTGGGAGTGGTGCTAAGTCCTGGTGGGAAAGGAATTTGGCATCTCCATAAAGCTCTCTGTGAAAGGAAACATTACTTTAAAACCTCCTGGTAGATGTCTTGGTGTAGACTCAATGATCCAGATAAGGAAATCTCAGAAAGTTGATTTCGTTCATCTGGACTCAGCATTGTCACTGGGAACAATGTTTCATCACTCATGTCAGCTGACTGTGGTTTTCCCAACTTTATATGATCATTTCTGTCACATATCTCCAAGTTTCTGACGTTGGTCCTGAACTGCTTCGTGTGCCGTACCAAACACAACATTCGGATCACGTTGGACGACACCATCATAGAGGCAGATGAAACAATGGCCTCTTATGAGGTCATCTTCTTCACTTGTTACAGTTACTGGATCAGTGGAAGTAGTTCATAAGAGATTACAGGGCAAGCCCAACCTTAAGCCCACCCTCAACACCAATCAAGTGTCTCTGTCCAATCAAGTTTATTTATAAGCAGATTTGAAAACAACAGATGTAAAAAGTGCTGTATATCTAAAAAAATATCAGAAGATAAGTAAAACAGCATGGATAAAAAGTTATCGTAACGCAGTCCGGTTTAAAAGCCAAAGAATAAAAATACTGTCAACTGCCAGAGCTTTCTCTCCGCCTCCTAGTATCAATTTTAACATCCTAGTTTACTTCCTTCTTGAGTTCTCAAGATTTTCAGAAAACTTGACCTCTGACCTTGATGTTGAGGTTTTGAACCAAGATTTGAACTTTTCTGAGATTTTTGTAGCTACACCTTTGATATCGATTTGAAGTTGCCTCGTTCTCAAGTTCACAAACTGGGCGTCCACAGTGTCCGGTCAGCCAGCGGGAGACGAGAGTACCCCATCAGCCTTTTATGGCTGAGGGGTAAAAATGGGTTTTTAGAGTGTCTACTGTTGGCGAGATCCTGATATGAATGGGCAATCTGTTCAACAGTTTAGGAACAGCTACTTTTCATGGAGGTGATGGAGGTGAGGGCTTCTAAACACAATCCTGTTTTCTGTTTGTTTAAATTGAGACAATTTAGAGTCATCCATGTCTTAACATCATCCAGACAGTCCAGTAAGACCTTCAGAGGAGTCCTGGCTTTACATTTCAGTGGCAGGTAAATCTGTGAGTAGTCTGCATAACAATTAAATGATTTGCCATGTTTCTTAAAAACTGAACCCAACGGGAGCATCTAAAAATGAAAAAAGGACTTGACCAAGATTGGACTCTTGAGTGACCCCACATAAGAGAGGAGTTTTTGAGGAAGATACACCCCTAGGCTGCAAAATTGTTTGGTAAAACAAGATTTAAACCATTCCAGTTCCTTTCATTCTGACAAAGTGCTCTAGGGGAAAAAAAGGAATACCGTGATCTATAAAAGCGCTGGTTAAAATGGTTCAAAGTTGATTCAAAACCTTTAAGAGTTCAATGCTGTGGTGTGCTTTAAAACCACACAGAAACTCTTCAGTAACACTGCTTTCATCCAAAAAGGAGGAAGGAAGACAACACTCTCCAGGACTTTTGGATAAAACTGTTCGATCAAGATTTTGCTTTTAAACAACAGACTCCACCACAGTATGTTTAAAATCAGCAGGAACACACCCACACTGCCATTAATAATAGCGAGTAAACTCATTGCTATAGTGTCAAAAGTATCCATCGGTCGCCAAGATGAAACAGTGTCCAGGAGAGATTTCGTGGGGTTTAAGGGGGTAACTACCTCACCCAGCAATGACAAAGACACAGACTCAGTGTCAAAAGCAACAGAGGATGAGGATGTGTGAAAAGATGAGTCAGAGCCAGGAGGGATGATATGAGACCTAATACTTACAATCCTGTCATCAAAAGCAAATTCTCATCTACTGCTTTGGACTCTATAAGGAGAAATGAATTAGGAGGATTAACAACAGAGTTAATAATACTGAATAAAACACAGTTGTCTGTGACAGTTGTGAGAAACAATATCAGACAAACACTTTGTTTTTACTGCTCTGGAACGCGCCTGATAATTTAACAGAGACTCTCTAAGAACATGAAAAGACACCAGAAGTTTATCCTTTCTCTGTTTTTGTTCAGCTCTCCTACACACCTGTCTGAGTGCTTGGGTGGCATTATTTAACCAAGGCTGAATGTTAGGTTTTAGATTTTTGAGAACTGTTACTTCAAGCTACATATTTCATATACAAGTGCCAGGACTTCAGACAGACGCACTGGTGCACCATGGGTTCTCCACTTGACCATATTGTGACTAACTTGCATATGGAGAAAGTTGAGAAGAGGGCTCTGATATCCATTCCTGAAACACCACCGAGCTAATGGTTCAGGTATGTGGATGACACCTGGGTGAAAATCAAATATCAGGATGTACCACAGTTCACTGATCACATTAACTTGGTGGACACACACATCAGGTTCACCAGAGAGGATATAAAAATGACAGGTGTGCATTTTCAGACTGTGAAATTACCACTGGGGAACACTGAAAAGTTGATGTGCACTGTAAACCAGCACAAACTGGAGCAAAGATTGGGTGTCATCAGGACTCTGCAACACAGAGCGAACACCAGTGCCACAGACAAAGTGGGCAGAAAAGCAGAAGAACATCCTATCAAAGAAACCCTGATCAAATGTGGTTATCCCAGCTGGTCATGTGTCAAAACTAGGAAGATACCCAAAGAATACCATTGGGAAGCCATTATAGTCAGAAGTATTGGAACAGGTGAGGTGCACATTTTACAGAACATCAGGTCTCTGTGGCTTTCAAACCTGAAAACACGCCACGCCAAAAAGTGATCCGGCACATGGATCAGATTCTCCAGAACTGAGCAAACCAAACAGGCGCTGACTAAGGGAATGGCACAACACGGAAGAGATACGTCATCAGGCCAGGACTCTGTAGTCTATTTACACCTGAAGGCAACCAACCACTCTTTCAGAGATGAGGATGTGCGTATCCTGGACAGGAAGGAGTACAAGTTTGAACAGGAAGTCGAGGAGGCAGTTTACATGAAAAGGGAAAGACCATCTCTGCACCAAAGAGGGGGCCTAAGGGTACATGTCTCACCATCTTACAACCCAAACTAGCACCGTTGCTTAACAAACTACAAGCTCAGTTTCATGATTGTTAATATGTGCTATTATCTTGTCCAAGGATATTTGGGATGCAGACTGGAGCAGGTGACCTGCTCTGCTTCCTGAGCTACAGCCACCCAACTGAATCTGTACTGTTGATAGCGCTGGGGAAACCTGCAGTCAGCTGAAAACTGAAGAACTCACTTGGATGACTAAAGAAATGTTCTACCAGTTGAAAATGCTGCGTCCAGATGAACCGAATGACACCTGACAGTGCGCGACCACCAACAGTAGATAATATGACACTTCAAACTTCACTCTGGACTTCAAACATCTTGGATTCACCTCTTCTTCCAGACTCTGGGACTTTCTCTAGCATCATAGGACTTTCACAAAATGTGCTTTCTTCTAAAACCAGACCACTGCTCAACAGTCCAGCTCTTTTTCTCCTTTGACCAGGTAAGATGCTTATGGTTTTGTCGTTGGTTCAGGAGTGACTTGACGCATCAGTGGTGATTCTTGACGCACTGACACCAGCCTCAGTCCACTCCTCTTATATTCTTGAACTGATTTTTCTTGTAAATCTTTTCGAGGCTGTGGTCATCCCTGTTGCTTCTGCACCTTTTTTCCAGCCATACCTTTACCGTCCAGCCGACTTTCCATTAATACGCATCTATACAGCACTCTGAACAGCCAAGCTTTTCAGTAACAAACTAATCTGAGTATAATTTATTTAAACCCAGAATGAAATATTCCAATAATTTGAGATATTGGAATTCTTCAAAATTAAAACAAAAAAAGTCTTTAAATATAGAAATGAATATAGAAAATATGAAAATTCCTTTTTGAAATAAAAAAATCTCACAACTATTAAATGTTTTGTGATCCACTAAAACTGGGACTTGGTTTTCTATAGCCGGTGATCGTATTTTTTTTAGGCCAGCTAACGTGAGGTAAGAACATCCTACATCCCGGCATCATCATGCCTTTCATTTGAGCTACTCCACTAATTAGACATAACATTAGCTCTGGTTTGCCACTCAGTCAAGCTCAGCCAGCAGCCCCAGCAGATCAGCTCCCTCCAGTGCATGCCATTCGGCACAACTTTTTTGAAAAATCTCTGCAAGCCACTTTGATACCCACCACCACCCCAGCACCTCTATTTCATGCTCCTTCTGACTTAAACAATCATTGTCACTGGTGGCTGCTCTGTTTAGTTCTCTGCCTTTAGGCTTTACACATATTTGCTTTTAAGAGCGGACGTGTCCCAGAACAGAGCTATATCACCAAATATAATTAGTGTAAAAGGAATAAAAAAAACGAAACAGTCCTGGCAGGAAATCCTCAGGTTTACCTTTTCCGAGAACTGATGTTGAGTGTCACAGCATACAGCCTGGGCCTCTCATCTGCACTCCAGGGCTGGTGAGTGTGATGGTGAGACCATGGTAAACAGAATTTGATTTGAAGTTTAAGCTGGTTGATTTATAGTTGAAAGGTTTAATGCAGGAGAAAATGATGATAAAATGACTGATTTCAGTGTTTAGGAATAAGTTGAAATGATGAAAGTGAGAAATAAAATGTGTCGTATTTCAGTTTCATCTTCCCTCGTCTCCAAAATGAGAGTTTAGATCACAAATATTACGTGTGCCATCCTGTTTCAGGCCTAGTTTTGTGCGTATGTAATGGTTATGAATGAGGCTCCTGGTGTTGCTTTATCTGAAAGTAGGGGGGGTGGTGAACCTTGGGATGAACAGCCGAGCCAATCAGACTGACCACAGGATATGCCACAAACAGGACTGTAGACCAGTTTAACCCATTCAGGTTTTCTCTTCTATGAGACAAAAACCTTCTGTTTGTATTGTAAAGTTGTAGGTTGTTTTCAGAAAGGAAGTTCTCAGGTTTACCTTGTTATCTGAGAGCTGTGGAAAGGTCACCGTGTGGCTTTAATCAAAGGGAGAGGCTACAGGTGCTTCAACGTGACCTCTCTGAGATGTTAGAGGATCCACCGTGACTTTTTGGCCTCACTGATATTATCTCTTTAGTGACAACAGAGCATCGTCAACATAATGAGGAATGTTATGCTTCAGCCAATCATTTGAGCCAATTAGCACACGTCTCTGTAACATTTCCTGTTCGTATTTAAGTTTCACAAATGAGCGATGAAGATTTTCTGTCTGACCCCACAGGAACTCCTGATGCTCCTGCAGATAGGTTCATTTTGACATAATATTATGCACTTGAGTGTATTGTTGTTCTGAGTGTGTGTGTGTGTGTGAGAGAGACCATGTGATCTTCATGATGATGTCATCAGGCTCTGCATGGGGATTGGTCCACAGCTACCTACGGGGAAAAAAACCAAAAAACGAGTGAGTGCTTGAGTCGTGTTACCTGACACGTTTCCATTACTCCTGATTGTTGTTCACATTTCCTTTTTAATTTAATTTTTAACTGTGTGAAAGTACCTGCCTATGTGACGGCCCACCCTCCCTCACCAACACCAAAAACAACACATGTCCTGAATGCTCATGTAAAGCAGGGGCACTAATCTGATGCTCAGTGGAGAATGGCTGGGTTTTTCGCATTAATACAGAAGGTCTTGACCTTCCTGTGAGAAAGTGGCTCT
Organism: Oreochromis niloticus; assembly: GCF_001858045.2. NCBI lineage: Eukaryota > Metazoa > Chordata > Actinopteri > Cichliformes > Cichlidae > Oreochromis > Oreochromis niloticus. The sequence goes on from NC_031984.2 coordinate 5,296,201, forward strand.
GCGTTACATAACTTTGGATTTGGGACTGCAAATAAAATTGATTTGAACTACAGGCAGGTGAGGCTGACAGCCAGCTGCTGTGCTGCACACTGAACAGTCAGCAGACGTTGGTATTTATTTATCGGAGCAACGAGCCACTCTGAAAGTGATGGGTTGTCTTCTGCAGTGTGGATCTGAAAGTCTGCTGCAGGTGGGCACACAAACCTCTAATGACATGATGCCTGAATCTCATACACACTTCTGAACAGAAAGAAGCAGGAGTCGATCAGGCAATGAGGTGAAAGAAGTTTTATGTCTGACATGCACTCGTTTCATTAATCTGATGGCAACTAAACATATCTGAATATGCAACCTCTTCACTTTTCTGTAGAAGTCAACAAAATATGGTGATTAGTGAGTGTTCAGTGTAGAGTTTGTGGTGTTATTTGGATGCATAACATCCCAGAGGTTCTCAGTTGGATGCAGATCTGGGGAATGTGATGTCCTCTCAGAAGCTTAATCATCCAGGAACTGTCTACGCACTCTGGCCACATGGGGCATGACATTGTCCTGGACCAGGATGAACTGAGGACCCACTGCATCAGGATAAGGTCTGACAGTAATGTGAGGATTTTAACCTGGTACCTAACAGCGGTCAGGGTACCACTGACTAGCACATGGTCCATGTATGAACCTCCAAGGACATGAACTTGGACCCAGTAATACCTGCATGCCTTTAGCTGGTGGAGCTAAAATCATCAGTAATCTATCTTTAGTTTTCCATTGTTTACTTTTCTCTGCAGTTTCACATCTATTACAAACTGGACAGACTGCAAGAACCAGAAGCTGGTTTGATGTAGTCTTTCCAGTGCAGTTATTATAAAACTCCAGATTTACAGGATGTAACTGGTGCTGAAAGGTCCATACGAGCACTTTCAAAGGACGAATGTTTTGTGCATTTAGGGAGCTACCCACACAAAACCACCTTGTTTCCAGGCTGCACTGAGGTGGTGCAACAGCATTCTGTAGATGTTTTGGCTGAAAACACATTTTAAAGTTCAGCCTTGTCATAAATAATCTGGTGGTTTTAGTTTTGGTTTAGTTGCACTCTTGAATCTTGGTGTTTATTATACGCAGTATGCTGATACTTGTTTTTATCTGTGGATTTCCAAATGTGAAGCTTTTTCTAAATGACAATGAAATTATTAATATGATTTAAAGAAAACATAGCTGATGCACCGTCCATGTCTCTCTCTCTCTCTCTCTCTCTGCCACTGTTGTTTCTGACTAAAGCTGTAGAAAACATTAGCAGAAGGGTGACCCATATCTGACTGACAGTATGTCGCCACTTTACCAGATTGAATGTCTTAAAAGGGCAGAGCAAACCTAGCTGCCAACCTGACACACAGGTGTGTGCTCGGTATTACACCCAGCCTCTGGTTCTCTGTCCGACCTGCAAACAGCTGATCTCGACCTACCAGTGACACATAATGAAGTGTTAAAAAAATCCTACTCCACATCTCTTATTCAACAAAAATGAGAAAATTAGAAAAACAAAAAAAAACAAAAAAATCCCATGGGCATTTATTAAAGGTTTAGTGCTACAACATTTGTTATTTTCTGACAGTGGCAGGTGGTGGAGTGCAACATCGTGCTGTTGTTCATTAAGAACAAACTGAATATCAGCCAATCAGTTTTGAGAAAATTGCAGGATACAAACATAAATCCTGACTGATGTGGGCTTTACACTTCACACTCCTTGTACACTGTAAAACATCACAACTTCCTGTTTCATAAAAGTAATGTCATTTTAGCTTCTGACATTTTTGGTTAGAGATTCAGTTCCTGAGCCTAAGAATCTATGTGCCCCAAGATGGGGAAGATAGGAGATTTAAGGCAGCGGTCCCCAACCTTTGGTTGCACCACGGAACGATTTAATGTCAGGCAGGATTTTCACGGACCGGCCTTTAAGGTGTCGCGGATAAATACAACAAAATAAAATGATACGACCGAGACAAAAACTGTGGTATTTTGTAAATATAATAATAAACACGAATTCACTGTGTAATTGTGTAACTTTATTAGCAGCGTCCTCCTGAAATGCACCAACAACATTGAGAGTAACATCCTCCTCTCTGCCCCTTAATGCTCTCTGGTCGCTATGGTAACGCATAAATATTTCTTTCAAAATAAGACACACAACTACAACACGGGAAAGACCCAGGGAAACCGAGTTAACGATAAAAACCCTGAAAACCATAAATTTCACACCCGAGCCTAAACTCACACGGCCCGGTACCAAACAACTCACGGCCCAGTACCGGTCCATGGCCCAGGGGTTGGGGACCACTGATTTAAGGGATTTCATTGGACAATAGAAGGCTCAAAAACCGTTGCCTGGTCTGATGAGTCTTGATTTTTTCTGCAACATGTGGATAGTAAAAACAGTTTTAACCAACTAGAACTTCAATCTTAATGTCTTGAACTTATATATCAAAGTTTGAAGCCAATAAAACAAAAACCTAGAAGGTGCCGTAATTCTGACCTCTTGTAAATGCAGAAAAATGCATTTTTAAATCACTTTTTATCCTTCCTGCTCCACTCCACCCACCCATCCATCTTCTGTTTGGCATCCCTTTCTATTCATGTTTTGTGTCTGTATTACGGTCTGCCTTCAGAAATGTACTTTAGGAGCTGAGTACATGGACAACGTGCAGTTCGTATCGAAGTGAACGAGAGCTCAGCTGTGGGGTATCCATCGATTAGGGTTCAAATTTGAAAACATTAAAACCTCAATTTGGAAACCAGCAGAGCCAGCAGAACCTCTTTATCAGCAATCGCTGGACGTGTAAAGATGGATTTCCTCTGCTCTCTTAAGTTCACCCTGTGGCTAACAGTCTGGTGCTTTTCCCCGAGGAGCAAGGCAACAGTCGCATCAGCCAGCAGAGAATACAGAAGAGGAATAAGACGCTACGCTCACAGGGAATAGAACCGCCACCCGTCAGTGCTAGTGCCTTGCTTCTGAGGACAAAGAACCTCAGCTGTTAACATCAAGATAAATCTTTAACCAGCAGCTGAAATATTCAACAGAGGCTCCAGAAATATCTGCAGCGGCTTCCACGAGCCAGGAGTCGTCTGCCTTCTTTTCATTAGACACATGAAACCTCCACCCGCCATCCATGCAGGAGTCTTGGACTATCAGCAAACCAGCAGAATAAATTCACATGAGTGTTGGAGTCATCTCAGCTTCAGCGCTGTGTTTCCTCACATCCTGCCCGTCTCTCACTAGTACCAGACAAAGGCTGAAGTGCAAAAAACTGCAATTCCTTTAATGGCCACTTGAAGCTGCCTCTAAAAACTGAGTGAATTATCATAAACTCACATGTTAGGAGGCCTATTATTAAGCATGCTTACAGCCTGGTAAATAAAAAAGGCTCAGCCTCTACGGACAGCTTCATCTACTGGCTGCTTGCTTTTTAGAACTGATCCATCAGTTATAAAACCAACACTGGAGTTAGAGAGGTGGTTGCTGAAGGTTAACCACACTGATAAACACAAGAGCCACCACCAGAGGGCGCTGTGAGATACCACGTACGCCAGACAAACTGTGCTGACAGGAAGATAAATATTGGAAAAGTTTACCAAGAGCAATAAAGGGGAGCTCTAATTATCCCACATTTAAGACTCATCTCAAACAAAGGCCGATCGTCAGTGTGTACAGTTTGTAGTTTCAGTACCTTTAGTTTGTAGTATTACTGCAGCATTACTGCGTTCTGTCAGGTTCGATCTTTGTCTCTCCATTCTGTTTGTCACTTGTAGATTTTTGAGACAATCTGGCAGCCTGGACAACAGCCTGCAACACAGCAACACAGCAACCGTGAGGCAACACAGCAACTTGGAAGCAACGACAACGACAGGAAGTCGAAGATGCTTCCAGACCTTGAAGCTTCTCTTCCTCTTCTGGACGTTTTGCTCGGGATGGAAAATGATGACGTAAACTTTGGGCATGTAGAGCATCCCGAGAGAGACGGACGCACTGAGAGACATGGAGACGGTCAGAGTGGCTGTCTGGATGAACATCTGTGGAAAGAGAGGCTGATGCTGAAGAACGTTTGTCCACTTAAAGGTAACCTCTGTACAAACTCATTACTTTGACTTATAGGAACCAGCAGATTCACCAACAGTCACGATTTTTTAAAGTTTTCATGGTTGAGGCAGATTTTTTTAGAACTCTAATCAGCAGAAAATTGCTCAGTGGGATATCGGTGAACGGCTGGAGTTAGGTAAGCCTTTGTAACAGTCTGAAAAGAAGACTTTCAATCAATTTGTGACCAAATCAGGCTAAAAGGGACATCTTTCTAAAGGTCACGACTGGACGACCAGTTTGCTATTCAAATGTTTTACTGGTGCACCTGTGAAATATGCAGAAACACACACTGAAACACGGAGATGTAATACAGTACTGTGTGTTGCTGTGCAGTTTACCACAGTCTATGCTTCATGTGAAACAGGAAATTTATTAAAACAAGTACAAACATAGATGGAAATACAGAAAATAAGACAAAACTGAATTTGTACAAGTCTGACAAGCTTGAAAATAAAAGTTCGGTATGACTACTTTTGTTCTTCAACACATCCTGAAATCTCCGAGGCAGCTTTCTGTAATTTCTTTAAGTAGTCTTCAGGAATAGTTTGGCATAACTCAGCCTCTTCTTCCTGTCGCCTTTTCTACTGAGGCTTCAGCGAACAGTAGACAGATCAACTGAAGGTCCAGATGTCCTGTCAGACTTTCAGATACTGTTCATCTGCTGTAGATGTTTCTATAGGCCTGTCACTTCTTCTTTTGTCCTCTACTTGTTCAGTTTCCTCAAATTTGTAAGAGAACTGTTCACCGTACTGAGATATGCCACGTTTTCAGGTACAGTCTCGTTGTGAATCACCTCTATTTCATGCCAGTCAAACTTTGTTATCTCTGCCATTTTTCATAGATTCAACTAAAGAAATGTGAGTACATTGTGTGTTAGTAACAGTGCCTAAATATACAAAAACAAAATTGTCTGTTATGTGTAGGCACTACACTTCCATAGAGAGAGTTTTTTATGCCTGAATGATTCATTGGTCAACATTAAGAGCTTTAACGAATAAAAAAATATTCCTTTGAAAATGATCAGGTACAGAAACTGGACTGAAAATGAGAGAAAAAGTAGCCAATGTCTAAAGAAAAACTTTAAAAGATCTTCAGAAAGCCTGAAGAGCGATGGTTCAAGACCAGTTTTAAAAAATAAAGCAAAAAATAAAGAAAAGAACAATTCAGGACCTTTGCACAATGCTGTGTGTGACATGTGAGGACATAAAATATATACAGGACACACACTGCCGCACGCACAGGAACACACAAGCACAGTGCCAGCAGTTTCCATTGTGTTGCTTTATTTAAGTGCGTGTGAACTCCTGCAGACATGTTAATTCCCTCAACCACACAGCTGTGTTTCCATCACTTCAGACGATATCACACTAAGCTGGATTCGCTTTCTGGGGTCTGACCTTCACTCGAAGTCTTACTGCTGAACCGCAGTGATTTACAGGAACCTGTTTTTGTCTCCAGCAGAGAGGCGAGTGGCCACAGTGTGTAAACAGATTTATGTCCCCACAGTAAGAGTAAAACCACACACGCTCCCTCTCTCTCTGTTAATCCTCCTGCAGCTCTGTGTGTGTGTTTGTTCTCTCGTCCTCAGATAAAAAAAAGACGACAAAAAAACAGCTTCTTTTATTTTCTCCTCCATCCAGCATCCGTCACTCCTCGACTCTCAGGCAGGAGGAGGAGAGACGAGGAGCGAGGAGGACTGAATGTTATCAGAGTGAGGCAGGAGGAGCAGAGGAGGAACAAAAGAGGAGGAGGCGGAAGGATTTTAATTCTAATTTTAGTGATTGCTCCTCCACAATATCTCACTCTTTCCTGGATTTTACACAAACAAACAAACAATCGCATTTAGTGTAGTTTTAACATTTCTCGGTTTCCGTGGTGACGGCAGCTTGTTCCGTTCAGGTTGACGGTGACAGGTCGGAGCCCGTGTGAGCTGATCGACTCCAACACGGAGGAAATCTGGCTCGTGCTTCACCTCTGTGCTGTTTCTGGCAGCTCTGGTTGGTTTTCAGCTGGAAGGAGGGCTGCTCAGTGCAGGTCTAATGAAACACCTGCCAGACTGGCTGCTGTGGTCTGCTGTACAGCTTCACACAACATGTAGACAACATGTCACCAAATGATTCAGCGGGACTGCAAACTGTGCTGTTACCATGAAAGTTTGGCCTAAGTGGTGACCTCAGGCTACAGGATCCAAACACGGTCTGTGTGTTTGAGTAGATTTGGTTTTTTTTGGAGGAAACACTGAGATTTAAATCCCTGCTATTAAAGTGGAAACACATGAGGATGGTCTGCTCTGTATCTTTATGTTTGCACTCGTGTTAAATCTCTTCTTCCCAGAAGCCTCTTTTCTTCTTCCCCTGTGGTTTCCTCTCCGCTCTGAGATAAATCTGCTGGACGTGCTTCTCTCTGACGCTGCTGTTTCCTTCCTCTTATTTTAGTCTTTTATTGTCTCTTTTATCTGTTTGCTGGAGCTCTTTGTAACTTTGGTTTTAAAAAAGTTATTCTATAATTATGTCCTGTGTTTGTCCATAATCTGTATAATCCAGCTGTTCCCCTCTCAGCCTGGAAATGCCTCCACTTTGTGTCTAATTCTGCTCCGGTTTATCTGCAGCATTAAAGACTCGTCCCTCCCTCAGCTCAGACTAAACCACAAACACTAAAACCCGCTTTCACCACATTTCTGGGTCAATTCACAGTTTTAATTTTCCCCTCACAGGAAACAAAAGCAGGAGCTCGTCGCTCTGCAGGTGAGGATGTATTTTTGTTTCCCGTGGCTGTAAATAAATTAGCCCAGCGTTTAGGCACAGCTCGCGATTATATCACATGACCTTCCTCAGCATGATGATGAAGGTCCTATTGCGGACATGCAGGAAGTACGAGTTCAGCTCACTTTTTGGAAATGTTTGCTCTGATTTCTCAGAGTTCAAGCACAGATCACCAGAATTCAACAGTGACTCCTGGTTTCCTCCTTAAAGAGTAACGAGGTCCTACGAGGTTCACCGTTTCAGGTTATTTGTTAATGAGAATAAAGAAATGCATTTTTTATATTAGCATCAAAAGACTCTTTGTGTGTCTGCTGGGTTTAATCTCCCTGATGGTCTGTCACAAGAAAAACTGAGGATCTACTGATGTATATCACAGATGAAGCCAATATAAAGTCAGCCATACTTTTCACATTTTGAACCCTGTGTTTTAGAATGATTTTGGGTAATTAGTGCACTAAAAATAAAACAAATTTGTCCAATCAAAGCACAGGCGTCCTGCATGGACATGCGTTTGTCTGATGAGTCTGTTAAAAACGCTCACAGAGGCCCAGCACCAAAACATGACAGAGACGTTCGATTAACTCTAAAGACAATATGCTGACAAGACAGTCAGCCTGGTACAGCCCTGTCTGACCGGGCTGACTGCAGTTCTTTGAATGTCCACCTGAGGCTGCGTCCAAAAGTGAATCATCTTCTACAAACAGGAAATTAGATCATAAATAAACATGTTTACAACCTGGCACATAAACCCCTTTGTAATCCTTAGTTTATTTTCCCCCCACTGTAACAGCAGTATGGTGGCTTTATTTTTATGTAATTCAAACATCTACATATTACTAATACATAATGCATTTTAGAAGCACATCTGCTCAGACTCTCTGCTGATCTTCAGCTAATATGTGCCAGTGAACTGGGTCACTTCACTGTATTTGTGCTGTTGGTGTCTTGTGGAGCATTCTTAATGCCATTATCTAACAGATAATATAACACTGTGTGATTAACTCTAAAAAGTCTGCAGTCTAGTTTTGGTGAGTGAAACTCCAGCATCTGAACGTGATGTTACTCAGCATTAACTGTGTTTAAGTTGTTTATGTAATGCACTCCACCACAAAACAGCTCTATGCAAACCAGTAAGTGAGGTCACATGATTATATCTATGTTTTTCTACGTGCCTTGTTATATATACCTGACCCTGGTTGCAGCTTGTCCTAGCTTGGCTCGGTTCAGCCTGGTTCTTACCTTCTCGGTGGACTGTGCGGTACCAAAGAAGATGGGTACGAATGCGAGCCAGACGATGCAGGTTGTGTACATAGTGAAGCCAATTGGTTTTGCTTCGTTGAACGTCTCTGGAACGCCGCGACTCTTCACGGCGTACACCGTACACGTTACCTAACAGCGAAACAAGCAAGGATGATAAAGGTTGCCTAGCAACATCGATGAATCTGTGCTCTATTAGACAGTCAATGACGTATCTGCTACAGGTCAGTGTGTTACCATGAGAACGATGCTGTAGCTGAGGCAGCAGATGATTGACAAGTCAGACATGTCACACTTCAGGATGCCCCGGGCCAGGTCAGGGTTCGGAGGGCGGAGCTCGTCATAATCGATAATGGTGTGAGGGGGGACGACGCCAAACCACACAAACACACCGAGGACCTGCCGCGCACACAGAAAACAAAAAGTGGGAATCATGTGAGGAGATGCTATAGGCAGAAACAGGAAGTCATGTGGTGCCTGTGGACTCACCTGGACAGAGATGAGGATGAAGGTGATGACTAGCTGGGATGTGGGGCTGATGAATTTGGGCGGGGTCACCGACCTCTTGCCTTGTTCAAAGATGCGGTAGATGCGGTTGGTTTTGGTCAGCATGGCAGAGTAGGTGATGGCCATGCCGAGGCCCAGCAGGAGGCGCCGGAATGCACAAACTACCACACCTGGCTCCGCAATCATCAGGAAGGTGATCAGGTAGATCAGGAAGATACCTGCAGCGAGCGAGAGAGAGGGGCAGACAGGTGACACCACCCTCAGAGTTGATGGCATTATCATCACAGCTGACGTAATTACCGATACACACCTGTCAGCAGTACATAGCTGAGCTCCCTCCCTGACGCCCTGACAATGGGCGTGTCATTGAAACGGATGAAGGTGATAACCACAGCGCTGGTCGCCAGGATACCGAGCATAGCGAGAGAGGCAGGCACTAGGGCCCAGGGAGAGTTCCACTCCAGTTTGATGATCGGAGTGGGACGGCAGGCGGTTCGGTTGGGGACCGGCCGCATGTCTGACGGACAGGTCTCACAGTTAAACTCATCCAGTTGGTACTGATACCCATCACACAGCTGCAGACAGGAGAGAGAAACTTTTTAGACTGAAGAACGACTGTCATCGGTTTTAGAAGCACAACATTCAAAACGACGATGATCTAAACAGCAAATTAATTATAAATTCCCCAGAATTTAGATAAAAAGATGCACGCATTCTGCATGTTTACCTCACAGTGCCAGCAGCAAGGAACGCCCTTCACCATCTTCTTCCTTTCTCCTGGTTTACAAGGAAAACTACAGATGGACTCTGGAACGGATCTATCCCCTCCAGACCACTGCATCTCCTCCAGCTACAAACACCCAGGAAGAGAGAGAGAGCCATACAGCCACACTAAGAAAGACAGAACACTAAAACCCAGCAGGCGTATTTTCATGTTCACTCTTCTTACATTGAGTCTCAAATTGTTGGTCCACTGGCCGATGACATGGTAGCCAGGGTGGCTGTGATTGGTCATCTGAAACTGGAAGATGTCATAGCGTCCGGGAGCGTCTCCGTTCTCGTTGAACAAAACACTTGTACCAGCACTTCCTGCGAGACAGATGGGTCACGTCACCTTTTAACTACAGATCATCTCTGTGAGGCCACATGTGGCGTCTCCACTTTAAGGTGAAACAGCAGCTACACCCAGCTACACAATAACTACATTATTTGGCTGATAGAAGGCTGGACAAGTCAGCTAAAGACCCAACAACTCAGAGTGTAACTTAGCTAAAAGTTGGTCATTCTCACGTGGACATGGACCTGAGCTGAAAGAAATAGCAGGAACATAATCCAGTTTGACAGCAGGACAGAATGAATCAACATATTAATGAACCCAAAGGGAACACTGAAGCTTCAGGTGAAGGGATTTAAAGGATCAGTTTGACAGAGCTGGACTTCCTGCTGGGATTACCTCAGACCTCAGACTTTCAAAGCTCTGTGTTGGTTTAACTTTGCAGCTCCTCTTGAGGTCTATCCCAACACAAGCCAACCTGCTGGTCTTTTTGCATTCGTGCATACAGACAAGACATCAGAAATTCATGGTATTAAATCAGATTTTATCCTGAATACTTCAGCAGATCACAGAGAGCAGAACTACCTTTACTGCCTGTAACTGCAGCACATTCACTCAACTCTCACAACTCTCTCACTAGTTCTTTAAGCAGAAAGCTTCTTCAGAGTTTTCAGCAGCTGCATCCTTTAATTATTAACACACACACACACACACACACACACGGTACAACAGAAAGACCAAGTCCACAGGGGAAACAGGCAAAGTGCATTAACTTATTATCTCTCCGTGACTCTGAATAAAAACAAAAACCGGCTGTGGAAATTAAACCAACACCTGAACCACGCAGCGATCAGAAGATAGACAACTCCAGATGATCCAGAACGTGTTGTCCTCGTAGAGTCATTTCCATTACAGCTTGGTAATAACATGGTAACAGTGTGGTAATAAGCTAAAACAAGGCAGTAATAGTATGGAAACAAATTTTTACCACTTAATTACCAGAAATTGCCAAAGTAATATCCAAATATTTATCTTGCATCAACAGTGGTTTTGGCTGTTTAGTGGTTTTATATTAGATTGAAATGTATGTAACTGGGTAATAACCAGAGATGGGCAGTAACGCGTTACTTGTAACGCGTTACTGTAATCTGATTACTTTTTTCAAGTAACGAGTAATGTAAGGGATTACTATTGCAAAAACGGTAATTAGATTACCGTTACTTTCACGTAGGAACGCTGCGTTACTGCGTTACTAAAACAGTGATTTTTTGCGAGAACGTCTCATGACAGTGACGTAAGCGAGTGCGACGTTCGTGACAACAGCTGTCTGCAGATCATAATATCTCGAGTGCGGGACAGAGTGTAGCATGCAGCGTTTAAAGCGTGGAAGTACTGACCTTATTTTGAGTTTGATTCCATAAAAAGTGACAAAAACATTAGTGTCCGTTGTGCGTGGGAAGAAAACTTCTTTTTACAGCGAAAAAACCCCTAAACTTCCAAGCAAGCACCGAGTGTACTACGACGTAATGTGAAATTCACAGAGAAACTCGCGGATTCTTCCACTGACCGCTGCGGCACACCTGCACCAGGGTAAACCTCCGCCTACCCCAGTCCTGCTTTACAGGTGAAAATAGAGCAACAGGACCGCTAGTCTTTGATTTTATTTATTTTCTGCTGTGTTTTACTTGCATCTATTTGAAAGAGTGAGTGTAAACACAAAAAAATATTTTATTTTATGTGCTGGAATGTGCAGAAAATAGGTTTAAATGTTAAACAAATTTCTTCCAGTCAGAGAATGTTGCATATAATTTAATTTTTGCTTGATGCATAAAGTTAAAAGATTAAAACTAATAAAACAAGTTTTAAAAAGAGACTTTTCCATTTGATTACATTTTGTATGATGAATTATGCAGAAAAAGTAGAATTGGGCTGAAAGAGCTATCGCTTTATCACCTATTCAGGTTGTAAATCGTGTTTTTAAAAAGTAACTAAGTAACTAAGTAATTGATTACTTTTGAAAATAAGTAATCAGTAAAGTAACGGGATTACTTTTTGGGGGAAGTAATCAGTAATTAGTAACTGATTACTTTTTTCAAGTAACTTGACCAACACTGGTAATAACAGGCCAGACACTGGGGGTAATAATGAATGTCTGTGAGGCGATACCAGTTTGTAGTAGTATAGCGATATTTTGGTAACAACATAATAACCTGCCAGCAAGAAAATTTAAATTTTCTATATATTGACATGTAGCAATAACCTCATAGTATGAACATAATATTGATTGATGCCATACCATATTGGGATACTATTACCATATAATACTGGTTGAATAAATCCTACCTTATGTCTGCAGTAGTATTTTTTGTTTGAAATTAACATTATAAATAATGTGTTTAACATTGTGTGATTTTAACTGAAAACATGCATGGGGGTCCTGTTTCTGTCTAATTCCACATTAATAACCGATTACAACACATTTCAAGAAGAATGATGATTAACTGGAATAATGTAGCAGTTTAGTTTCTGTGTAATAATCAGAAATGAGGATCACAAATTTTCTTAAAATATTGTAATATGGGTTTGAGGCGTTATCGCCCAGCCATATATGAAATGTAGGAGAAATGTGAAGTTTTGCATTGTATAGGCCTGACTCCAGGTGATTATAAATAAACTACCACATGCGTTTCCAGGTAATCATCATTCTTCTTGAAGTTTTCTTTAATAGGTTATTAACATGGAATTAGATATAAATGTGAAATTTTGCATTTTGCAGTCCTGATTCCTGGTTATTACACAAAAACTAAGACATGTTTCCAGGTAATAAGCACATTAACCATAATATTTACATTGTACTGTAACCTTCAAACAAAGAAGAATGCTGAGGACATAATGCAGGATATTTCAACATTATTATGTGAAAGGATCTACCAATATTACCCTATACTTGTGAGGTTAGTGTCACGAGTCACTTTATAAAAATTTGCACATTATGCAAAGATATTGTCATTTTATTGCTAGCAGGTTATCATATTGCTACAAATATATTTCTGTCCTATTAAAAACTGGTTTAGCTTCAAAGGCATTCATTTATTACAACATTATTATCCCCAGTTTACAAAGTTACATACATTTCAATCCAATAATATTATCCTCCCTAGTGTTACCAAGTATTACTCAAATGGGATTGTTGATCATTGTGTAGTTCACGATAATGTTATAAAGACTCAATTTTGTACCTTAAACGGATCATTATTGTGATTATTATTGTTAAAAATCAGAATTATTATGATTTCAAGGCACTTTGTA